>NW_028133268.1:0-588256 GCF_964374135.1 Grampus griseus | reverse complement strand
CAGGAAAAAACGCATATGCCCTTTTTAGCCAAGTGCATCATTGTGGACGTTCTGCCTCTTTTCCTATGCTTTCAATGCAATTCCAGTCTACCTCCTGAAATCGGTTTCCTGCAATTCTGCCCCACTTTCAAGTCCTCTTGGCAGCCTTACTTCAGTATATTTTTGGACAATAGCTGTCATTTATAACTCTGCAGGTTTGTGAATTACAGTGCCCCTGAGCTCCTTTCTTCAACTCGCTTTCTTGTGAGCTGGCCGCAACACCGCAGGATGGCTTCAGGCCCTAATCTTGTTCCGGCACGGCACGCTGAGCCTTTGGTTATTTCCTCTTCCTGGTGGGAAATGAGAGTTAAATTTGCCCGTCCAGACACCTCCAGCTAGTCTCTCATTGGTTCTCCCTATTCCTGTTCATCTTCCGCAGAAATTGCAAACTGGGCCAAACAGGAAGTTAAAGAGACTGACTCTCCATGTCGGGAGAGTGTTAGTAAAGCATCTGGAATGTTGCGCCCGAGTACCAGGGTACGAAAACTGAGACATATTTGAACACGTCTCCCGATCACATGGTTGATCATACTCTAGGATACACATGCATGTTTTAGCTGAATGAAGAATACCTTAAACATGGGTAGTTGAAACCCGTGGAATGGGTACCATGCAATATGACTTCAAAGGGTCTTCATTTGCTCACCGAACCTCTCCAATCCTATCACTGCTGCGTTTATGCCCCTGTACACATGCTTGATTCTCTTTCGGAGACATAGCAAACCATAGGTTTTAAGATACTTACTAGTCAGGTACATTCTTAGGCGTTTAATATGCAGTGTTGAGTCCATTTCGTTGAGCAAGGAGTAGCTCTTGTCTATTCCATATTTGGCTTAAGGAACTTTATCTGTGCTCATTTCAATCTCTGCTTTTATGCAGCACCCCAACTCACCTTTCCCCTTAAGCAAGCATAAGTTGGTTTTCTAAATTTGAGACCCTGTTCTGTTCTGTAATTCAGTTCCTGTGTAGCCAAGTTTACATTCCGTGTATTACTGATATCTTATGATGTTTCTTTTTCTGTGTGACTTATTTCAGTTAGAATCATCATACCTGAATCCACTCATTGTGCTGCTAACGGCCTGATGACATAGATTTCATTGCTGAGTGATATTGTTTTGTAAGTAAATACCAGAAGTTCTTTATCCATTTTTCACTTTCTGTGATATTGAACTTGTACGGTAAACGAGGTTCTTGTAAAAAGAGGCGTTCCATACTTTGGGGTGGCTGTGTCTTTTTGAATTTAATTTCCCTAAGCTATAGGACCATAAGTGGAAGTGCCCTAGGCTCTGTTGCTTTGTTTTTTAGATGTTTCAGGAAACACCATACACTTCTCCCGAGTGTCTGTTGGCAATTTACATCCCGCCCATCAGCATAACAAGGCTCCCAGTTCTCCATGGCCTGTCCTGCCTTTCTGGATTTTACACTTTTTTCAGATGGCCCTTTTGACCGGGGGGAAGTGAGACTTCATTGTAGTGCAGATTTCCTTTGCAAGCTTGCTTGGTTGGCCAAAAAGGGCGTATGCGTTTTTTCCTGAATATATTCACGAAAAAACGCATACGCCCTTTTTGGCCAAGTGCATCATTGTGGACGTTCTGCCTCTTTCCCTATGCTTTCAATGCAATTCCAGTCTACCTCCTGAAATCGGTTTCCTGCAATTCTGCCCCGCTTTCAAGTCCTCTTGGCAGCCTTACTTCAGTATATTTTTGGACGATAGCTGTCATTTATAACTCTGCAGGTTTGTGAATTACAGTGCCCCTGAGCTCCTTTCTTCAACTCGCTTTCTTGTGACCTGGCCGCAACACCGCAGGATGGCTTCAGGCCCTAATCTGGTTCCTGCACGGCACGATGAGCCTTTGGTTAATTCCTCTTCCTGGTGGGAAATGAGAGTTAAATTTGCCCGTCCAGACACCTCCAGCTAGTCTCTCATTGGTTCTCGCTATTCCTGTTCATCTTCCGCAGAAATTGCAAACTGGGCCAAACAGGAGGTTAAAGGGACTGACTCTCCAAGTCGGGAGAGTGTTAGTAAAGCGTCTGGAATGTTGCATCCGAGTACCCGGGGTGGAAAACTGAGACATATTTGAACACGTCTCCCGTTCACACGGTTGATCATACTCTGGGTTCCACATGCATATTTTAGCTGAAGGAAGAATACCTTAAACCTGGGTATTTGAAACCCGTGGAATGGGTACCATAAAATATGACTTCAAAGGGTCTTCATTTGCTCACCGAACCTCTCCAATCCTATCACTGCTGCGTTTATGCCCCTGTACACATGCTTGATTCTCTTTCGGAGACATAGCAATCCATAGGTTTTAAGATACTTACTAGTCAGGTACATTCTTAGTCGTTTAATATGCGGTGTTGAGTCCATTTCGTTGAGCAAGGAGTAGCTCTTGTCTATTCCGTATTTGGCTTAAGGAACTTTATCTGTGCTCATTTCAATCTCTGGTTTTATGCAGCACCCCAACTCACCTTTCCCCTTAAGCAAGCATAAGTTGGTTTTCTAAATTTGAGACCCTGTTCTGTTCTGTAATTCAGTTCCTGTGAAGCCAAGTTTACATTCCGTGTATTAGTGATATCTTATGATGTTTCTTTTTCTGTGTGACTTATTTCAGTTAGAATCATCGTACCTGAATCCACTCATTATGCTGCTACGGGCCTGATGACATAGATTTCATTGCTGAGTGATACTGCATTGTACGTAAGTACCACAAGTTCTTTATCCATTTTTCACTTTCTGTGATATTGAACTTGTACGGTAAACGAGGTTCTTGTAAACAGAGGCGTTCCATACTTTGGGGTGGCTGTGTCTTTTTGAATTTAATTTCCCTAAGCTATAGGACCATAAGTGGAAGTGCCCTAGGCTCTGTTGCTTTGTTTTTTAGATGTTTCAGGAAACACCATACACTTCTCCCGAGTGTCTGTTGGCAATTTACATCCCGCCCATCAGCATAACAAGGCTCCCAGTTCTCCATGGCCTGTCCTGCCTTTCTGGATTTTACACTTTTTTCAGATGGCCCTTTTGACCGGGGGGAAGTGAGACTTCATTGTAGTGCAGATTTCCTTTGCAAGCTTGCTTGGTTGGCCAAAAAGGGCGTATGCGTTT
This sequence comes from Grampus griseus, assembly GCF_964374135.1. Taxonomy (NCBI): domain Eukaryota; kingdom Metazoa; phylum Chordata; class Mammalia; order Artiodactyla; family Delphinidae; genus Grampus; species Grampus griseus. The sequence goes on along the minus strand of NW_028133268.1, from coordinate 585,111 downwards.
TTTCCTGAATATATTCAGGAAAAAACGCATATGCCCTTTTTGGCCAAGTGCATCATTGTGGACGTTCTGCCTCTTTTCCTATGCTTTCAATGCAATTCCAGTCTACCTCCTGAAATCGGTTTCCTGCAATTCTGCCCCGCTTTCAAGTCCTCTTGGCAGCCTTACTTCAGTATATTTTTGGACGATAGCTGTCATTTATAACTCTGCAGGTTTGTGAATTACAGTGCCCCTGAGCTCCTTTCTTCAACTCGCTTTCTTGTGACCTGGCCGCAACACCGCAGGATGGCTTCAGGCCCTAATCTTGTTCCGGCACGGCACGCTGAGCCTTTGGTTAATTCCTCTTCCTGGTGGGAAATGAGAGTTAAATTTGCCCGTCCAGACACCTCCAGCTAGTCTCTCATTGATTCTCGCTATTCCTGTTCATCTTCCGCAGAAATTGCAAACTGGGCCAAACAGGAGGTTAAAGGCGCTGACTCTCCAAGTCGGGAGAGTGTTAGTAAAGCATCTGGAATGTTGCACCCGAGTACCAGGGGAGGAAAACTGAGACATATTTGAACACGTCTCCCGTTCACACGGTTGATCATACTCTGGGTTCCACATGCATGTTTTAGCTGAAGGAAGAATACCTTAAACCTGGAGAGTTGAGACCCGTGTAATGGGTACCATGCAATATGACTTCAAAGGGTCTTCATTTGCTCACCGAACCTCTCCAATCCTATCACTGCTGCGTTTATGCCCCTGTACACATGCTTGATTCTCTTTCGGAGACATAGCAAACCATAGGTTTTAAGATACTTACTAGTCAGGTACATTCTTAGGCATTTAATATGCGGTGTTGAGTCCATTTCGTTGAGCAAGGAGTAGCTCTTGTCTATTCCATATTTGGCTTAAGGAACTTTATCTGTGCTCATTTCAATCTCTGGTTTTATGCAGCACCCCAACTCACCTTTCCCCTTAAGCAAGCATAAGTTGGTTTTCTAAATTTGAGACCCTGTTCTGTTCTGTAATTCAGTTCCTGTGTAGCCAAGTTTACATTCCGTGTATTACTGATATCTTATGATGTTTCTTTTTCTGTGTGACTTATTTCAGTTAGAATCATCGTACCTGAATCCACTCATTATGCTGCTACGGGCCTGATGACATAGATTTCATTGCTGTGTGATACTGCATTGTACGTAAGTACCACAAATTCTTTATCCATTTTTCACTTCCTGTGATATTGAACTTGTACGGTAAATGAGGTTCTTGTAAACAGAGGCGTCCCAAACTTTGGGGTGGCTGTGTCTTTTTGATTTTAATTTCCCTAAGCTATAGGAGTATATATGGAAGTGCCCTAGGCTCTGTTGCTTTGTTTCTTAGATGCTTCAGGAAACACCATACACTCCTCCCGAGTGTCTGTTGGCAATTTACATCCCGCCCATCAGCATAACAAGGCTCCCAGTTCTCCATGGCCTGTCCTGCCTTTCTGGATTTTACACTTTTTTCAGATGGCCCTTTTGACCGGGGGGAAGTGAGACTTCATTGTAGTGCAGATTTCCTTTGCAAGCTTGCTTGGTTGGCCAAAAAGGGCGTATGCGTTTTTTCCTGAATATATTCAGGAAAAAACGCATACGCCCTTTTTGGCCAAGTGCATCATTGTGGACGTTCTGCCTCTTTTCCTATGCTTTCAATGCAATTCCAGTCTACCTCCTGAAATCGGTTTCCTGCAATTCTGCCCCGCTTTCAAGTCCTCTTGGCAGCCTTACTTCAGTATATTTTTGGACGATAGCTGTCATTTATAACTCTGCAGGTTTGTGAATTACAGTGCCCCTGAGCTCCTTTCTTCAACTCGCTTTCTTGTGACCTGGCCGCAACACCGCATGATGGCTTCAGGCCCTAATCTGGTTCCGGCACGGCACGATGAGCCTTTGGTTAATTCCTCTTCCTGGTGGGAAATGAGAGTTAAATTTGCCCGTCCAGACACCTCCAGCTAGTCTCTCATTGGTTCTCGCTATTCCTGTTCATCTTCCGCAGAAATTGCAAACTGGGCCAAACAGGAGGTTAAAGGGACTGACTCTCCAAGTCGGGAGAGTGTTAGTAAAGCATCTGGAATGTTGCACCCGAGTACCAGCGTACGAAAACTGAGACATATTTGAACACGTCTCCCGATCACATGGTTGATCATACTCTAGGTTCCACATGCATGTTTTATCTGAATGAAGAATACCTTAAACCTGGGTAGTTGAAACCCGTGGAATGGGTACCATGCAATATGACTTCAAAGGGTCTTCATTTGCTCACCGAACCTCTCCAATCCTATCACTGCTGCGTTTATGCCCCTGTACACATGCTTGATTCTCTTTCGGAGACATAGCAAACCATAGGTTTTAAGATACTTACTATTCAGGTACATTATTAGGCGTTTAATATGCGGTGTTGAGTCCATTTCGTTGAGCAAGGAGTAGCTCTTGTCTATTCCATATTTGGCTTAAGGAACTTTATCTGTGCTCATTTCAATCTCTGCTTTTATGCAGCACCCCAACTCACCTTTCCCCTTAAGCAAGCATAAGTTGGTTTTCTAAATTTGAGACCCTGTTCTGTTCTGTAATTCAGTTCCTGTGTAGCCAAGTTTACATTCCGTGTATTACTGATATCTTATGATGTTTCTTTTTCTGTGTGACTTATTTCAGTTAGAATCATCATACCTGAATCCACTCATTGTGCTGCTAACGGCCTGATGACATAGATTTCATTGCTGAGTGATATTGTTTTGTAACTAAATACCAGAAGTTCTTTATCCATTTTTCACTTTCTGTGATATTGAACTTGTACGGTAAACGAGGTTCTTGTAAACAGAGGCGTTCCATACTTTGGGGTGGCTGTGTCTTTTTGAATTTAATTTCCCTAAGCTATAGGACCATAAGTGGAAGTGCCCTAGGCTCTGTTGCTTTGTTTTTTAGATGTTTCAGGAAACACCATACACTTCTCCCGAGTGGCTGTTGGCAATTTACATCCCGCCCATCAGCATAACAAGGCTCCCAGTTCTCCATGGCCTGTCCTGCCTTTCTGGATTTTACACTTTTTTCAGATGGCCCTTTTGACCGGGGGGAAGTGAGACTTCATTGTAGTGCAGATTTCCTTTGCAAGCTTGCTTGGTTGGCCAAAAAGGTCGTATGCGTTTTTTCCTGAATATATTCAGGAAAAAACGCATACGCCCTTTTTGGCCAAGTGCATCATTGTGGACGTTCTGCCTCTTTTCCTATGCTTTCAATGCAATTCCAGTCTACCTCCTGAAATCGGTTTCCTGCAATTCTGCCCCGCTTTCAAGTCCTCTTGGCAGCCTTACTTCAGTATATTTTTGGACGATAGCTGTCATTTATAACTCTGCAGGTTTGTGAATTACAGTGCCCCTGAGCTCCTTTCTTCAACTCGCTTTCTTGTGACCTGGCCGCAACACCGCAGGATGGCTTCAGGCCCTAATCTTGTTCCGGCACGGCACGCTGAGCCTTTGGTTAATTCCTCTTCCTGGTGGGAAATGAGAGTTAAATTTGCCCGTCCAGACACCTCCAGCTAGTCTCTCATTGATTCTCGCTATTCCTGTTCATCTTCCGCAGAAATTGCAAACTGGGCCAAACAGGAGGTTAAAGGCACTGACTCTCCAAGTCGGGAGAGTGTTAGTAAAGCATCTGGAATGTTGCACCCGAGTACCAGGGGAGGAAAACTGAGACATATTTGAACACGTCTCCCGTTCACACGGTTGATCATACTCTGGGTTCCACATGCATGTTTTAGCTGAAGGAAGAATACCTTAAACCTGGAGAGTTGAGACCCGTGTAATGGGTACCATGCAATATGACTTCAAAGGGTCTTCATTTGCTCACCGAACCTCTCCAATCCTATCACTGCTGCGTTTATGCCCCTGTACACATGCTTGATTCTCTTTCGGAGACATAGCAAACCATAGGTTTTAAGATACTTACTAGTCAGGTACATTCTTAGGCATTTAATATGCAGTGTTGAGTCCATTTCGTTGAGCAAGGAGTAGCTCTTGTCTATTCCATATTTGGCTTAAGGAACTTTATCTGTGCTCATTTCAATCTCTGCTTTTATGCAGCACCCCAACTCACCTTTCCCCTTAAGCAAGCATAAGTTGGTTTTCTAAATTTGAGACCCTGTTCTGTTCTGTAATTCAGTTCCTGTGTAGCCAAGTTTACATTCCGTGTATTACTGATATCTTATGATGTTTCTTTTTCTGTGTGACTTATTTCAGTTAGAATCATCGTACCTGAATCCACTCATTATGCTGCTACGGGCCTGATGACATAGATTTCATTGCTGTGTGATACTGCATTGTACGTAAGTACCACAAATTCTTTATCCATTTTTCACTTCCTGTGATATTGAACTTGTACGGTAAACGAGGTTCTTGTAAACAGAGGCGTCCCAAACTTTGGGGTGGCTGTGTCTTTTTGATTTTAATTTCCCTAAGCTATAGGAGTATATGTGGAAGTGCCCTAGGCTCTGTTGCTTTGTTTCTTAGATGCTTCAGGAAACACCATACACTTCTCCCGAGTGTCTGTTGGCAATTTACATCCCGCCCATCAGCATAACAAGGCTCCCAGTTCTCCATGGCCTGTCCTGCCTTTCTGGATTTTACACTTTTTTCAGATGGCCCTTTTGACCGGGGGGAAGTGAGACTTCATTGTAGTGCAGATTTCCTTTGCAAGCTTGCTTGGTTGGCCAAAAAGGGCGTATGCGTTTTTTCCTGAATATATTCAGGAAAAAACGCATACGCCCTTTTTGGCCAAGTGCATCATTGTGGACGTTCTGCCTCTTTTCCTATGCTTTCAATGCAATTCCAGTCTACCTCCTGAAATCGGTTTCCTGCAATTCTGCCCCGCTTTCAAGTCCTCTTGGCAGCCTTACTTCAGTATATTTTTGGACGATAGCTGTCATTTATAACTCTGCAGGTTTGTGAATTACAGTGCCCCTGAGCTCCTTTCTTCAACTCGCTTTCTTGTGACCTGGCCGCAACACCGCAGGATGGCTTCAGGCCCTAATCTGGTTCCGGCACGGCACGATGAGCCTTTGCTTAATTCCTCTTCCTGGTGGGAAATGAGAGTTAAATTTGCCCGTCCAGACACCTCCAGCTAGTCTCTCATTGGTTCTCGCTATTCCTGTTCATCTTCCGCAGAAATTGCAAACTGGGCCAAACAGGAGGTTAAAGGGACTGACTCTCCAAGTCGGGAGAGTGTTAGTAAAGCATCTGGAATGTTGCACCCGAGTACCAGCGTACGAAAACTGAGACATATTTGAACACGTCTCCCGATCACATGGTTGATCATACTCTAGGTTCCACATGCATGTTTTATCTGAATGAAGAATACCTTAAACCTGGGTAGTTGAAACCCGTGGAATGGGTACCATGCAATATGACTTCAAAGGGTCTTCATTTGCTCACCGAACCTCTCCAATCCTATCACTGCTGCGTTTATGCCCCTGTACACATGCTTGATTCTCTTTCGGAGACATAGCAAACCATAGGTTTTAAGATACTTACTATTCAGGTACATTATTAGGCGTTTAATATGCGGTGTTGAGTCCATTTCGTTGAGCAAGGAGTAGCTCTTGTCTATTCCATATTTGGCTTAAGGAACTTTATCTGTGCTCATTTCAATCTCTGCTTTTATGCAGCACCCCAACTCACCTTTCCCCTTAAGCAAGCATAAGTTGGTTTTCTAAATTTGAGACCCTGTTCTGTTCTGTAATTCAGTTCCTGTGTAGCCAAGTTTACATTCCGTGTATTACTGATATCTTATGATGTTTCTTTTTCTGTGTGACTTATTTCAGTTAGAATCATCATACCTGAATCCACTCATTGTGCTGCTAACGGCCTGATGACATAGATTTCATTGCTGAGTGATATTGTTTTGTAAGTAAATACCAGAAGTTCTTTATCCATTTTTCACTTTCTGTGATATTGAACTTGTACGGTAAACGAGGTTCTTGTAAACAGAGGCGTTCCATACTTTGGGGTGGCTGTGTCTTTTTGAATTTAATTTCCCTAAGCTATAGGACCATAAGTGGAAGTGCCCTAGGCTCTGTTGCTTTGTTTTTTAGATGTTTCAGGAAACACCATACACTTCTCCCCGGTGTCTGTTGGCAATTTACATCCCGCCCATCAGCATAACAAGGCTCCCAGTTCTCCATGGCCTGTCCTGCCTTTCTGGATTTTACACATTTTTCAGATGGCTCTTTTGACCGGGGGGAAGTGAGACTTCATTGTAGTGCAGATTTCCTTTGCAAGTTTGCTTGGTTGGCCAAAAAGGGCGTATGCGTTTTTTCCTGAATATATTCAGGAAAAAACGCATACGCCCTTTTTGGCCAAGTGCATCATTGTGGACGTTCTGCCTCTTTACCTATACTTTCAATGCAATTCCAGTCTACCTCCTGAAATCGGTTTCCTGCAATTCTGCCCCACTTTCAAGTCCTCTTGGCAGCCTTACTTCAGTATATTTTTGGACAATAGCTGTCATTTATAACTCTGCAGGTTTGTGAATTACAGTGCCCCTGAGCTCCTTTCTTCAACTCGCTTTCTTGTGAGCTGGCCGCAACACCGCAGGATGGCTTCAGGCCCTAATATTGTTCCGGCACGGCACGCTGAGCCTTTGGTTATTTCCTCTTCCTGGTGGGAAATGAGAGTTAAATTTGCCCGTCCAGACACCTCCAGCTAGTCTCTCATTGGTTCTCCCTATTCCTGTTCATCTTCCGCAGAAATTGCAAACTGGGCCAAACAGGAAGTTAAAGAGACTGACTCTCCATGTCGGGAGAGTGTTAGTAAAGCATCTGGAATGTTGCGCCCGAGTACCAGGGTACGAAAACTGAGACATATTTGAACACGTCTCCCGATCACATGGTTGATCATACTCTAGGATACACATGCATGTTTTAGCTGAATGAAGAATACCTTAAACATGGGTAGTTGAAACCCGTGGAATGGGTACCATGCAATATGACTTCAAAGGGTCTTCATTTGCTCACCGAACCTCTCCAATCCTATCACTGCTGCGTTTATGCCCCTGTACACATGCTTGATTCTCTTTCGGAGACATAGCAAACCATAGGTTTTAAGATACTTACTAGTCAGGTACATTCTTAGGCGTTTAATATGCAGTGTTGAGTCCATTTCGTTGAGCAAGGAGTAGCTCTTGTCTATTCCATATTTGGCTTAAGGAACTTTATCTGTGCTCATTTCAATCTCTGCTTTTATGCAGCACCCCAACTCACCTTTCCCCTTAAGCAAGCATAAGTTGGTTTTCTAAATTTGAGACCCTGTTCTGTTCTGTAATTCAGTTCCTGTGTAGCCAAGTTTACATTCCGTGTATTACTGATATCTTATGATGTTTCTTTTTCTGTGTGACTTATTTCAGTTAGAATCATCATACCTGAATCCACTCATTGTGCTGCTAACGGCCTGATGACATAGATTTCATTGCTGAGTGATATTGTTTTGTAAGTAAATACCAGAAGTTCTTTATCCATTTTTCACTTTCTGTGATATTGAACATGTACTGTAAACGAGGTTCTTGTAAACAGAGCCGTCCCAAACTTTGGGGTGGCTGTGTCTTTTTGATTTTAATTTCCCTAAGCTATAGGACCATAAGTGGAAGTGCACTAGGCTCTGTTGATTTGTTTTTTAGATGTTTCAGGAAACACCATACACTTCTCCCGAGTGTCTGTTGGCAATATACATCCCGCCCATCAGCATAACAAGGCTCCCAGTTCTCCATGGCCTGTCCTGCCTTTCTGGGTTTTACACTTTTTTCAGATGGCTCTTTTGACCGGGGGGAAGTGAGACTTCATTGTAGTGCCGATTTCCTTTGCAGGTTTGCTTGGTTGGCCAAAAAGGGCGTATGCGTTTTTTCCTGAATATATTCAGGAAAAAACGCATACGCCCTTTTTGTCCAAGTGCATCATTGTCGAGGTTCTGACTCTCTTCATATGTTTTCAATGCAATTCCAGTCTACCTCCTGAAATTGGTTTCCTGCAATTCTGCCTTGCTTTCATTGCCTCTTCATAGCCTTACCTCAATATATTTTTTGAATATAGTTGGCCTTTATAACTCTGCAGGTTTTTGAATTGCAGTGGCCCTTAGCTCCATTTTTCAGCTCTTATTTTTGTGGTCTTACCCCATAACCACAGGATTCCTTGAAGCCCTATTTTTCTTCTGGGGCACCTTGCTGTGCCTTTGGTTAATTCTTCTTACTGATGTGACATTAGAGTGACATGTGCCCATTGAAACCGCTACAGCTAGTTTCTCACTGGTTCCCCCTATTCCCATTCATCCTCTGCACTAACTGCAGACTGTGCGATACCAGAACTTAAAGGCATTGACTCCATGTGGGGATGTTGTTAGTAAAGCTGCTGGAATGTCGATCCGGAGCCCCAGGAGAGGAAAAATGAGGTGCGTTTTAGAAACCTTTCCCGATCATATGGTATACCAGTCGCTGGGTTTCCCAAGCATGGTTTAGCTGTAGGAAGATTCCCTTCAACCTGGAGTGTTGGGACCCTTGGTCTGAGTAGCATGAAGTATTGCATTAAACTTTCGGCAGTTGCTCACCAAAGCTCACCAATCCTCTCAGCCCCAAGTGTCCAGCCTTATGTCTTATCCAGCTGTGGGTTTATATGTGGTCAATCCAGGTTACATCACAGCCCCTGAGCGAATTTTGTAAGAATTTTTCTCTTTCATTGTTTCAGCGTTTTCTTTTTAAAATTTATTTCTATAATGGGGTTTAGCTCATTTTCACTGCTGTGTTTGTGCCGCTCTGCACACACTTGATTCCCTTATGGAGATATATCAATACATGGGTTTTAAGATTCTTATTACTCAGATATATTTCTCTGCGGTGTATAGGGTGTGTTGAGGCCAGTTCATTGAGCAAGGTGTAGATCTTGTCTAATACCTATTTGGTTTATTGAACGGTATCTGTGCTAATTTCAAACTCTGGTTTTATGCATCACCCCACCTCTCCTTTCCCCTTAAGCTGACATAAGTGTGTTTTCTAAATGTGAGACACTGTTCTGTTCTGTAATTCATTTCTTGTGCAGCCATATTTACCCTCCCTCTATAAGTGATATCTTATGATATGTTTCTTTTTCTGTTTGACTTATTTCAAGTAGTATTATCGGACCTAAATCCACTCTTTATCCTTCTACTAGCCTTATTACATTGATTTCATGGTGAAGAGATATTCCATTGTACATAAGTACCACATCTTCTTTATCCATTGTTCTCTTTCCTGGGATATTTAAGGTGTACTGAAGTTGAGGTTCTTGTAAACAGAGTAGCCCTAAACTGTGGTGTGCTTGTGTCTTGTTGATTTTTAGACTTCCCTAGATATACTCCCATGATTGGAAGTGTCCTATGCTCTGTAGCTCTGTTTTTTAGATGATTTAGGAACCACCATACACTTCTCCAGAGTGGCTCTCGGCAGTTCACACACTGCCCATCAGCGTATAAAGGCTCCCTGTTCTCCATGGCCTGTCCTGCATTTCTGGTTTTTACAATTTTTTAGGATGGCCCTTTTGACCGGTGGGAAGTGAGACTTCTTTGTTGTGCACATTTGCATTGCTTGCTTGCTTCGTTGCCCATAAAGTGCGTATGCGTTTTTTCCTGGATATAATCAGGAAAAAACGCATACGCCCTTTTGGGCCAACTGCATCATTGTCGAAATTCTGCCGCTTTTCATGTGCGTTAAAGACGAGTCCAATCTATCTCTTGAAATCTGTTTCTTGCAATTCTGTCTTGCATTCAGATCCTCTTCTTTGCCTTACCTCAACATATTTTTGGACATTAGTTTTCATTTATAACTCTGCAGGTTTGTGAATTGCAGTGACCCTGAGCTCCATTTTTTAAGTTGCTCTTTTGTGAGCTGGCCACAAACCCACAGGATTGCTTCAGGCCCTATTTTGGCTCCGGCGAGGCAGGCTGAGCCTTTCTTTAATTCTTATTCTTAATGGGAAATTAGAGTGATATGTGCCCGTCCAAACCCCTACAACTATTCTCTCATTGGTTCCCCCTCTTCCCGTTCATCCTCCTCACAATTTGCAAAATGTGTGAAACAAAAGTTTAAATGTGCTGATTCTCCAAGTGGGGAGATTCTAAGTAACGTGGCTGGAATGGTGAACAGGAGCACCAGGAGAGGATAAATGAGGTGCATTTTAGACACATCTCCCGATCACATGGTGTACAGTCCTCTGGGTTTTCCATGCATGTTTTAGCTGTAGGAAGATCCCTTGAACCTGCAGATTTGGGACCCATTGAATGGGTACCAGGTAGTATTACTTTAAAGGGTGTGCATTTCCTCACCCAACCTCACATTTCTCTTAGCGCAAACAGTTTCCAGCCTTATGTCTCATCCTGCTGTGGGTCTAGATGTGTTCAATCCATGTTGCATCACCGTCCCTGAGGAAAAGTTGTAAGAGGTTTTCTCTGTCTCTCTGTCGTTTATTTTTTTCAATTTATTACTATATTGGTTACAGCTGATTTTCAAAGCTCTGTTTCTTGCTGCTGTACATCCACTTGATTCACGTACAGAGAGTCATCAATAAATTCTTTTTCAGATTCTTACCAGTCGTATATATTCTTTTCCGGTGACTTGAGTGTGCTGAGTGCAGTTCTTTTAGCTACCGTGTAGGCCTTGTTGATTATCAGTTTGGTATTTGGAATGGTATCTTTGCTAATTTCAACCTCCTGGATGATGCCTCACCCCTCCCCACCTTTCCCGTTTAGCAGCCTTATGCGTGTTTTCTACATATTTGACTATGTTTTTGTTTTGTAATTTATTTCATGTGTAGCCATTTTGGATTCCACCTTTAAGTGATATCTTATGATATGTGTCTTTTTCTTTTTGAATTCTGTCACTTAGAATGATCATATGTAACTCCTCCGGAGTTGTTACAACTGGCCATATTTCATTGATTTCCAGGCTGAATAATATTCCACTCTACCTAAGTACCACATCTCTATCCATTTTTTCCCTCCAGAGACATTTAAGTTATATCCTAGTCGAGGATCTTTTAAACAGAGAGGGGGTAAACATTGGGGTGCCTGTGTCCTCTTGATTTTTGTTTTTCCCAAGATATACGCCCATGAGTGCAAGTGCCCTATGCTCTGTAGCTCATTTTTTAGATGTTTTAGTAAACACAATACACTTTTCCAGAATGGCCGTTGGCAATATACATTTCCACTATAAGTCTCACAGGGCTCCCTCTTCTCGTTGCCCTGTCCTGCATTTCTGTTGTTTACGCTTTATGAGGATGGCTCTTCTGACTGATGCGAAGTGATATCTTTTGTAGTATTGACTTCCAGTGCCCACCTGTTTGGTTGGCTAAAAAAGTGTATGCCCTTTTCTTGAATATATACAGAAAAAAACGCATGCACCCTTTTTGGCCAACTGCAATGTTGGCAATGTTCAGCTCCTTTTCTTGTGCTTAATGGCGAGTCCTTTCTACCTCCTCAAATCCCTTTCCTGCCATTCTCCCTTGCTTACAAGTCCTTTTCTCTGACTTTCCTCAAGACATTTTTCAGTGATGGATATTTTCAACTCTGCAGTTTTGTGAATTTTACTGCCCCTGAGTTCCATTGTTCAACTTGTGTTTATGGGAACTGGCCACAAAGCAGCGGGATTTCCTCAAGCCCTATACTGTTTCCATGGGCAACCCTAGCCTTTGGTCAATTCGTCTTCCTGATTGGAAATTAGAGTGACATGTGCCTGTCTGAACACCTAGGACTTGTCTCTCATTGTTCCTCATCCTTCCGCTTCATCCTCTGGACAAATTCCAAACTGTACGCAACAGGATGTTGACAGTGCTGACATCTCCAAGTGGGGAGACTGTTAGTAAAGACGCTGGAGGGGTGAACCCGAGCACCAGGAGATGAGGAGATGAGATGCCTTTTCCAAACTCTTCCCGATCAGACGGTATACCATCCTCTGGGTGTGACAGACATGTTTTAGCAGTAGGAAGAGTCCCATTCATGTAAGGAGAACACCAGGGCTTTTTCAAAATCAGTGTCTCCCCGAAACCCAAACTGGGGAAGTTTTTAAGCTACGGCTACACATATGTTCATTAAGGGCCTTGGGAAGTAGGCAGAGTCCAAACTTTAGATGATTGAAGTCTTCAGGGTCAGAAGCACTCACCACCAGCTTCCCTTAGGCTACACTTTAACTATCATTGATAGATGATGTCAATAAAAATATCTATTCTTTTTCAGATTATTTCCCCTTATAGGTTATTGCAAAATGTTGAGTGTAGTTCCCTGTGCTATACAGTAGTTCCTTGTTGATGATCTATTTTATACATAGCAGTGTGTATGTGTTAATTCCAAACTGTTAATTTATCCCTCCTCCCACCTTTCCCCTTTGGTAATAATAAATTATAAGATTTTATACTTCTCAGAAATGGGGGAGCTGAAAGAGAGGTATCATTTTCAATGGAAAAGCATTTAAAACAAGATTGAAGGTTTAACCAAGATTATTAGATGTACATCCTTGGAAAGAAATCACTTCGTTTCTCTAATATTGACCTGACAAATAAGACAAACCTTTTCACTGAACTTGCTTATAAAAAGTGATGGAAATATCAAATGGAAGTGTTAGAAACATCTTATTTTACCCGAGCCTTATACACTGTTCTATGTTAACTACAGTTTGGCTCACACATCTGTTCATTGAGGTTACAATAGTCTCAATTTCTGTTACTGATCCTCCAGAGTGGACCCCAACAAGTGTCCCCCTGCCCAGTGTCATTGGGGCCAACAGATCGAGACTGAGTTTGGTTCACAAGCAAAGGAAACTTTATATTTTGATCAGAGAATGGAGAGGTGAGAGCATGCACTACCCCGTGGGCTGTGGGCTGGGCTGCTGTGTAGAGATCCTGTCAGAGTCAGTGGGAGGGAGGGAGGCGGCGGAGCTCTCGAGGGCCGGGTTGGCTGTAGCTCAGGCTCTATATCGTGGAGTCTGCACTGGGCCCCAGGAGCTGAGGTGTCGACCCAGCCATTCTGCACTAGGAAATCTGGTCTGAAGTGCCGGGTGTGGAACCTCTGCATGCGGGACCCTAGGAGCACGTGAAATTAGACAAAGCACAAAGGATAAAAAAGGTTAGACTTGACTTTATTGCCCAGATTCTATTTTTATCTCCCAGGGATTTTTAATGGGCTTTGCTGGGGACAAACCCCTCCTCTGCCTTTTGTCCCGTTCCTCATTCTTGGAGTGCTGAGGGTGCAGACCCTTCTTCTGTAACTGCTGAGTGCTGAGTTGGGAGCCCTCATACCCTGGGGCGAAGGTCAGAGCTTCTCCCCAGCAGCCTCCCGGTGACGTTGATTGTCCCCAGGACCCCTGCCTCCCTGCTCGTCCACCTGAGCACCAGCATTGGAAGTGTTATAGATTCTAATGACCTTTAAGGGTCCAGGAAAGAGATGTGCAGAGACGCTGTGGGGGCCGGTTTCACCCCGCCCCACATTTGTTCGGCCACCTTAGGCTGACCGTTTCTGCCAGCCTAGATGCTCTGACCAGTAGTCTGCGCTTTCTTCAATTAGGCCCCTGAATTAACGTACAAACAGCACCAGGTGTCAGAGCCCTGCCTGCTCAACTCCCAGACAGTCCAGGGTCAGTGGTGATAAGGACCATGATGGCTACTGAGTCAACAGCCTTTTGAAGTAAACAGGAGTTCAGCCGGTCTTATTGGCCACCATCATCACGGTGTCTGTAGGCTTTTTTATGGTGACAGTGTGGTATACTGTTCCCCCGCCAAGATTATTAGCTCCCCGCTGGGTGCAGTAAGTCCTGCAAGCAGTAGTCTACTCTTTTGGGACACACTCTTGTTGTTTTATGAGAGAAACTCCAGGTCAAGTGATGTTCACACGAGTCGTCATGGTGCCCTGTTGCCCCCGGTTATCTCTCTGGATGTTGGAGTTGGAGGGCCTCCTCACTCGAGGTCAGTGTGCCCACGGAGTGAACCCTGCAACTTCAGGGCATGGTTGGTGGTTAGGATCACCACGTGGGGTCCTTTTCCCTTAGGAGGGAGGTGGCCTTTTGGGCTGCTGATTTCCAGGTTTTTAGATACCGCCAGTATCTTGGCCAGATGTGGCAGTGGGCCAAGCCCCTTAGTGACCGTAGTTTATCCTACCTGGATGGCATTCTTGCATTGTTCCATTTCAAGTGGTCCCAGTTTTTGCACTAATTCTCCAATGGCGATTCACCTTTCACCGGGAATGTAAAGGTCAAAGGGTTTAGCTAAATTAGGGAGTTCCAGGGCAAGGGTCTGAATTGACTGCTCTTTCCATTCTTGAAAGGCCACTTCTGGATTCTATTCAAAAGGATCATCATCTTTTCCTTTCAGTGTTTCATATAGAGGCCCAGCTAGTAGACTGTAGTTAGGGATCCAGAAGCAGCAAACCCTGGCCTCCCCAGGAACCCCTAAGCTGTCTTCTAGTTTTAGAAAGGGGTAAGGCTGAAAATGGTTTCTTCCCTTTCCTGGGATGGGCTTCTCTGACCTTGTGTGAGAATGAAGCCCAGGCAGGTCACCGCAGTCTGTGATATTTGAGCTTTTTCTTGGACAACTTCTATCCTTTATTTTCTTGGTAGTTCAGAGGCCTCCTTAGTAGGGCTGGCGATCAGAATGTCATCTGCATATTGAAAGAGGGTTTCCTTTTCCAGAGGTAGAACTTTTAGGTCTTTAGCTAAGCTTTCCCCAAAGATGGTGTGGGAATTTTTGCACCCTTGGGTCCAGACGGCCCGGAAGTATTGTTTTAGTTGTATGTTGAGTCCTGCCACTCACAAGCCAAAATTTCTTGTGACTCTGGGACTAATGGAATACAAAAGAAGGCATCATTGAAGACTAATACAGAATACCATGTCCTGGTGGTTGGTAGAATGACCAGCAGGGTGTAGGAATTAGGAGCAACTGGAGGTATATCCTCGGTGGCTTCACTGACTGTCCTGACATCCTTTACCAGGTCCCCAGCAGCCCATGGGGCTCTCGTGGTCAGACCAATCCCAGAATATGGAGCTCACCTGGGCAGGTACCCCACCCCCACCCCAGCCCACGGGGCTCTCGTGGTCAGGCCCCTCCCAGGATACAGAGCTACCCTTGCAGGTACCGTGGCAGGGCTGGGCACACAGGAACCGTGCACATAGCCCTCATTGCAGAGCACCCCCAGCTCACCTGTCGCTCAGAGCTGACACAGAGCACCTCAGAGCAGGACTTGAACTAACAAACAGCAGCTGCGACAGGTCTGTGACCCTGGGCATCACTCCGTGAGGCCTCCCTCCACCTGGTCTTCCAGAGACTTCCACTGCACCCGGGGCACCAGGCCTCTGTCTCCAACCACCACCCACCCCTCCTCTCCCTGACTCCTGGGTTCCTCTCATTAGGAGAGGGTTTTCTTGAAGTTGTCTCCCACTCATGGGCCAGATAAAATGATTAGAAAACAAGCCAAAGCTGCAGCCCCTTGTCTATCCTGACTCTCAGGAGCCCACACCTGTTCCTTGGACCTGGCCGGTTCAGCAAGTTCCATTTTCTGCAACTGTGAGCCCCTGAGGGGTGATGATTGGCTGACCTGGGCAGCCTTACCGTGCCGGCCAGCCCTCCCCAGGTGTGCCTGGGTTGAGATCAATATAAATACCACTCCAGGCAGCAAGAGCCCCTGCAGCCGTGCCTGACGCCATTTTCTCTGCCCTGTCAGCAGTCTCGGGGCTGGGCTGGTGGGAGGGAGTGAGAGGCCACGGCTTTGTGGGTGGCCCAGTGTGAGTGGGGCTCTGCTGGACTTTCTGCAGCAGTTGCCAGGCTGCCACCTGCTAAAGAAGAGGATGTGTCACCCATACCTGCTGCTGGAATTTCTCCCTGGGCAGAGGTGAGGAAGGAAAAAAGCAGTGGGGGCAGGGACAGGACGGGTATCTCAGGCAGGGAAATGGAAATCTTCCAGAAGAGCACCCAGGGCCAGGACCATCCTGACTGGCCTGCAGGCACCAAGTCGGCTGGCATGCTGTCACTCGTGTGGCTCTATGGCCCTTCCTCTAGGCTTTCAAGTCCTTGTATATATTCAGGTGTTTTACCTGGGACGGGTGGGAATAGTTCAGCAGCAACTGGCCTGGGGCTCAGCTCACGTTTACTCACAGATGCCTCGGCACGGTGCCCCAGCTTTGCAATGAGGACGCTTGTTGCGTGGGGGCTGCTGGCTGAATGGGAGACGATTCCCCACCACTGACCAACTTCAGAATTGTTTACAACTGGAGCAAGTGCCCTGATACGGTTTTCCTCTGTGTAACTGGTGGGTTCTGTGTTTTTTTCTCTTTTTCGTTTTTGGTTCAAGGTAGATTTTATTCCTCTTTTTTGTATTTACAGATATAAGCATGGAAATAATTTATTCATATAAATACATGTATGTGCAGGGAATAATTGTTTTTTCTGTTTTATTTTTTAAATTTTATTTCTTTTTAATTTTGAATTTTATTTTATATTTTTATACAGCAGGTTCTTATTGGTTATCTATTTTATACATATAAATGTATACATGCCAATCCCAGTCTCTCAACTCCTCCCACCACCACCACCCCAACAGCTTTCCCCCCTTGTTGTCCATACGTTTGTTGTCTACATCTGTTGCTCTATTTATGCCTTGCAAAATGGTTAATCTGTACAGTTTTTCTAGGTTCCACATATATGCATGAATATACAAGATTTGTTTTTCTCTTTCTGACTTACTTCACTCTGTATGACAGTCTCTAGATCCATCGACGTCTCTACAAATGACCCAATTTCATTCCTTTTCATGGCTTAGTAATATTCCATTTTATATATGTACCACAGCTTTATGCATTCGTCTGTCTGTGGGCATTTAGGTTGCTTCCATTACCTCGATATTGTAAATAGTGATGCAATGAACATTGCGGTGAATGACTCTTTTTGATTTATGGTTTTGTCTGGGTATATGTCCAGTACTGGGATTGCTGTATCATATGGTAATTCTATTGTTAGTTTCTTAAGAAATTCCATATTGTTCTCCATAATGACTGTATCAATTTATATTCCCAACAATAGTGGAAGAGGGTTCCTTTTCTCCACACCCTTTCCAGCATTTTTTGTTTGTAGATTTTCTATGATGCCTATTCTACCAGGTGTAAGGTGATACCTCATTGTTGAATCCATTTCGTTGAGCAAGGGGTAGGTCTTGTCTATTACATATTTGGCTTATGGAACGGTATCTGTGCTAATTTCAAACTCTGCTTTTATGCAGGACCCCAACTCACCTTCCCCCTTAAGCAAGCATAAGTTGGTTTTCTAAATTTGAGACCATGTTCTGTTTTGTAATTCAGTTCATGTGTAGCCAAGTTCACATTCCGTGTATTAGTGATACCTTATGATGTTTCTTTTTCTGTGTGACTTCTTTCACTTAGAATCATCGTGCCTCAATCCACTCATTATGCTGGTACGGGCCTGGTGACATAGATTTCATTGCTGATGGTATTCTGTTGTACATAAGTACCGCAACTTCTTTATCCATTATTTGCTCTCTGGGATATTTAACTTGTGCCGCAGAAGAGATTCCTGTAAAAAGAGCCATCCCAAATTTTGGGGTGGCTGTGTCTTTTTTATTTTAATTTCCCTAAACTATAGGACCATAAGTGGAAGTGCCCTAGGCTCTGTTGCTTTGTTTTTTAGATGTTTCAGGAAACACCATACACTTCTACAGAGCGGCTGTTGGTAATTTACATCCCGCCCATCAGCATAACAAGGCTCCCAGTTCTCCATGGCCTGTTCTGCCTTTCTGGATTTTACACTTTTTTCAGATGGCCCTTTAGACCGGGGGGAAGTGAGACTTCATTGTAGTGCAGATTTCCTTTGCAAGTTTGCTTGGTTGGCCAAAAAGGGCGTATGAGTTTTTTCCTGAATATATTCAGGAAAAAACACATACGCCCTTTTTGGCCAAGTGCATCATTGTCGACGTTCTTCCTCTTTTCCTGTGTTTTAAATGCAATCCAATTCCGATTCCTCCTGAAATCGGTTTCCTGCAATTCTGCCCCGCATTCAAGTCCTCTTGGCAGCCCTACTTCAGTATATTTTCGGACAATAGCTGTCATTTATAAATCTGCAGGTTTGTGAATTACAGTGCCCCTGAGCTCCTTTCTTCAACTCGCTTTCTTTTGAGCTGGCCACAACACCGCAGGATTGATTCAGGCCCTAATCTGGTTCCGGCACGGCATGCTGAGCCTTTGGTTTATTCCTCTTCTCTGTGGGAAATGAGAGTTAAATTTGCCCGTCCAGACACCTCCAGCTAGTCTCTCATTGGTTCTCCCTATTCCTGTTCATCTTCCGCAGAAATTGCAAACTGGGCCAAACAGGAGGTTAAACGGACTGACTCTCCAAGTCGGGAGAGTGTTAGTAAAGTGTCTGGAATGTTGCACCCGAGTACCAGGGAACGAAAAGTGAGACAAATTTGAACACGTTTCTCGATCACACGGTGGATCATACTCTGGGTTCCACATGCATGTTTTAGCTGAAGGAAGAATCCCTTAAACCTGGAGAGTTGAGACCCATGGAATGGGTACCATGCAATATGACTTCAAAGGGTCTGCATTTGCTCACCGAACCTCACCAATCTTATAAGCCCCAAGTGTCCAGCCTTATGTGTCACCCAGCTCTGGGTGTAGATATGGTAAATGCAGGTTGCATCAGAAGCCTTCAATGAATTACTTAAGTATTGCTCTCTATTTCACTGTCATTGTGTTTTGTTTAAGAAATTTATTTTTAATATGGGATTTAGCTGATTTTCACTGCTTTAATGCCGCTGTACACACTCTTGATTCTCTTACAGAGATATATAAATCCATTGCTTTTATGATTCTTACTAGGCAGGTATATTCCTAGGCGTTGAATATGGGGTGTTGAGTCCATTTCGTTGAGCAAGGAGTAGCTCTTGTCTATTCCATATTTGCCTTATAGAACGTTATCTGTGCTCATTTCAATCTCTGGTTTTATGCAGCACCCCAACTCACCATTCCCCTTAAGCAAGCATAAGTTGGTTTTCTAAATTTGAGACCCTGTTCTGTTCTGTAATTCAGTTCCTGTGTAGCCAAGTTTACATTCCGTGTATTAGTGATATCTTATGATGTTTCTTTTTCTGTGTGACTTATTTCAGTTAGAATCATCGTACCTGAATCCACTCATTATGTTGCTACGGGCCTGATGACATAGATTTCATTGCTGAGTGATACTGCATTGTACGTAAGTACCACAAGTTCTTTATCCATTTTTCACTTTCTGTGATATTGAACTTGTACGGTAAACGAGGTTCTTGTAAACAGAGGCGTCCCAAACTTTGGGGTGGCTGTGTCTTTTTGATTTTAATTTCCCTAAGCTATAGGACCATAAGTGGAAGTGCCCTAGGCTCTGTTGCTTTGTTTTTTAGATGTTTCAGGAAACACCATACACTTCTCCCTAGTGTCTGTTGGCAATTTACATCCCGCCCATCAGCATAACAAGGCTCCCAGTTCTCCATGGCCTGTCCTGCCTTTCTGGATTTTACACTTTTTTCAGATGGCCCTTTTGACCGGGGGGAAGTGAGACTTCATTGTAGTGCAGATTTCCTTTGCAAGCTTGCTTGGTTGGCCAAAAAGGGCGTATGCGTTTTTTCCTGAATATATTCAGGAAAAAACGCATACGCCCTTTTTGGCCAAGTGCATCATTGTGGACGTTCTGCCTCTTTTCCTATGCTTTCAATGCAATTCCAGTCTACCTCCTGAAATCGGTTTCCTGCAATTCTGCCCCGCTTTCAAGTCCTCTTGGCAGCCTTACTTCAGTCTATTTTTGGACGATAGCTGTCATTTATAACTCTGCAGGTTTGTGAATTACAGTGCCCCTGAGCTCCTTTCTTCAACTCACTTTCTTTTGAGCTGGCCGCAACACCGCAGGATGGCTTCAGGCCCTAATCTGATTCCGACACGGCACGCTGAGCCTTTGGTTATTTCCTCTTCCAGATGGGAAATGAGAGTTAAATTTGCCCGTCCAGACACCTCCAGCTTGTCTCTCATTGGTTCTCCCTATTCCTGTTCATCTTCCGCAGAAATTGCAAACTGGGCCAAACAGGAGGTTAAAGGCGCTGACTCTCCAAGTGGGGAGAGTGTTAGTAAAGCGTCTGGAATGTTGCACCCGAGTACCAGGGGAGGAAAACTGAGACATATTTGAACACGTCTCCCGTTCACATGGTTGATCATACTCTGGGTTCCACATGCATGTTTTAGCTGAAGGAAAAATACCTTAAACCTGGAGAGTTGAGACCCGTGGAATGGGTACCATGCAATATGACTTCAAAGGGTCTTCATTTGCTCACCGAACCTCTCCAATCCTATCACTGCTGCATTTATTCCCCTGTACACATGCTTGATTCTCTTTTGGAGACATAGCAATCCATAGGTTTTAAGATACTTACTAGTCAGGTACATTCTTAGGCGTTTAATATGGGGTGTTGAGTCCATTTCGTTGAGCAAGGAGTAGCTCTTGTCTATTCCATATTTGGCTTAAGGAACTTCATCTGTGCTCATTTCAATCTCTGGTTTTATGCAGCACCCCAACTCACCTTTCCCCTTAAGCAAGCATAAGTTGGTTTTCTAAATTTGAGACCCTGTTCTGTTCTGTAATTCAGTTCCTGTGTAGCCAAGTTTACATTCCGTGTATTACTGATATCTTATGATGTTTCTTTTTCTGTGTGAATTATTTCAGTTAGAATCATCGTACCTGAATCCACTCATTGTGCTGCTAAGGGCCTGATGACATAGATTTCATTGCTGAGTGATATTGCTTTGTAAGTAAATACCACAGCTTCTTTATCCATTTTTCACTTTCTGCAATGTTGAACTTGTACTGTAAACGAGGTTCTTGTAAACAGAGGCGTCCCAAATTTTGGGGTGGCTGTGTCTTTTTGATTTTAATTTCCCTAAGCTATAGGACCATAAGTGGAAGTGCCCTAGGCTCTGTTGCTTTGTTTTTTAGATGTTTCAGGAAACACCATACACTTCTCCCTATTGTCTGTTGGCAATTTACATCCCGCCCATCAGCATAACAAGGCTCCCAGTTCTCCATGGCCTGTCCTGCCTTTCTGGATTTTACACTTTTTTCAGATGGCCCTTTTGACCGGGGGGAAGTGAGACTTCATTGTAGTGCAGATTTCCTTTGCAAGCTTGCTTGGTTGGCCAAAAAGGGCGTATGCGTTTTTTCCTGAATATATTCAGGAAAAAACGCATACGCCCTTTTTGGCCAAGTGCATCATTGTGGACGTTCTGCCTCTTTTCCTATGCTTTCAATGCAATTCCAGTCTACCTCCTGAAATCGGTTTCCTGCAATTCTGCCCCGCTTTCAAGTCCTCTTGGCAGCCTTACTTCAGTATATTTTTGGACGATAGCTGTCATTTATAACTCTGCAGGTTTGTGAATTACAGTGCCCCTGAGCTCCTTTCTTCAACTCACTTTCTTTTGAGCTGGTCGCAACACCGCAGGATGGCTTCAGGCCCTAATCTGGTTCCGGCACGGCACGCTGAGCCTTTGGTTATTTCCTCTTCCTGGTGGGAAATGAGAGTTAAATTTGCCCGTCCAGACACCTCCAGCTAGTCTCTCATTGGTTCTCCCTATTCCTGTTCATCTTCCGCAGAAATTGCAAACTGGGCCAAACAGGAGGTTAAAGGCGCTGACTCTCCAAGTCGCGAGAGTGTTAGTAAAGCATCTGGAATGTTGCACCCGAGTACCAGGGGAGGAAAACTGAGACATGTTTGAACACGTCTCCCGATCACATGGTTGATCATACTCTGGGTTCCACATGCATGTTTTAGCTGAAGGAAGAATACCTTAAACCTGGAGAGTTGAGACCCGTGGAATGGGTACCATGCAATATGACTTCAAAGGGTCTTCATTTGCTCACCGAACCTCTCCAATCCTATCACTGCTGCATTTATGTCCCTGTACACATGCTTGATTCTCTTTCGGAGACATAGCAATCCATAGGTTTTAAGATACTTACTAGTCAGGTACATTCTTAGGCGTTTAATATGGGGTGTTGAGTCCATTTCGTTGAGCAAGGTGTAGCTCTTGTCTATTCCATATTTGGCTTAAGGAACTTTATCTGTGCTCATTTCAATCTCTGGTTTTATGCAGCACCCCAACTCACCTTTCCTCTTAAGCAAGTATAAGTTGGTTTTCTAAATTTGAGACCCTGTTCTGTTCTGTAATTCAGTTCCTGTGTAGCCAAGTTTACATTCCGTGTATTAGTGATATCTTATGATGTTTCTTTTTCTGTGTGACTTATTTCAGTTAGAATCATCGTACCTGAATCCACTAATTATGCTGCTACGGGCCTGATGACATAGATTTCATTGCTAAGTGATACTGCATTGTACGTAAGTACCACAACTTCTTTATCCATTTTTCACTTTCTGCGATGTTGAACTTGTACGGTAAACGAGGTTCTTGTAAACAGAGGCGTCCCAAACTTTGGGGTGGCTGTGTCTTTTTGATTTTAATTTCCCTAAGCTATAGGACCATAAGTGGAAGTGCCCTAGGCTCTGTTGCTTTGTTTTTTAGATGTTTCAGGAAACACCATACACTTCTCCCTATTGTCTGTTGGCAATTTACATCCCGCCCATCAGCATAACAAGGCTCCCAGTTCTCCATGGCCTGTGCTGCCTTTCTGGATTTTACACTTTTTTCAGATGGCCCTTTTGACCGGGGGGAAGTGAGACTTCATTGTAGTGCAGATTTCCTTTGCAAGCTTGCTTGGTTGGCCAAAAAGTGCGTATACGTTTTTTCCTGAATATATTCAGGAAAAAACGCATACGCCCTTTTTGGCCAAGTGCATCATTGTGGACGTTCTGCCTCTTTTCCTATGCTTTGAATGCAATTCCAGTCTACCTCCTGAAATCGGTTTCCTGCAATTCTGCCCCGCTTTCAAGTCCTCTTGGCAGCCTTACTTCAGTATATTTTTGGACGATAGCTGTCATTTATAACTCTGCAGGTTTGTGAATTACAGTGCCCCTGAGCTCCTTTCTTCAACTCGCTTTCTTGTGAGCTGGCCGCAACACCGCAGGATGGCTTCAGGCCCTAATCTGGTTCCGGCACGGCACGCTGAGCCTTTGGTTATTTCCTCTTCCAGATGGGAAATGAGAGTTAAATTTGCCCGTCCAGACACCTCCAGCTAGTCTCTCATTGGTTCTCCCTATTCCTGTTCATCTTCCGCAGAAATTGCAAACTGGGCCAAACAGGAGGTTAAAGGCGCTGACTCTCCAAGTGGGGAGAGTGTTAGTAAAGCGTCTGGAATGTTGCACCCGAGTACCAGCGGAGGAAAACTGAGACATATTTGAACACGTCTCCCGATCACATGGTTGATCATACTCTGGGTTCCACATGCATGTTTTAGCTGAAGGAAAAATACCTTAAACCTGGAGAGTTGAGACCCGTGGAATGGGTACCATGCAATATGACTTCAAAGGGTCTTCATTTGCTCACCGAACCTCTCCAATCCTATCACTGCTGCATTTATTCCCCTGTACACATGCGTGATTCTCTTTTGGAGACATAGCAATCCATAGGTTTTAAGATACTTACTATTCAGGTACATTCTTAGGCGTTTAATATGGGGTGTTGAGTCCATTTCGTTGAGCAAGGAGTAGCTCTTGTCTATTCCATATTTGGCTTAAGGAACTTCATCTGTGCTCATTTCAATCTCTGGTTTTATGCAGCACCCCAACTCACCTTTACCCTTAAGCAAGCATAAGTTGGTTTTCTAAATTTGAGATCCTGTTCTGTTCTGTAATTCAGTTCCTGTGTAGCCAAGTTTACATTCCGTGTATTACTGATATCTTATGATGTTTCTTTTTCTGTGTGAATTATTTCAGTTAGAATCATCGTACCTGAATCCACTCATTATGCTGCTACGGGCCTGATGACATAGATTTCATTGCTGAGTGATACTGCATTGTACGTAAGTACCACAAGTTCTTTATCAATTTTTCACTTTCTGTGATATTGAACTTGTACGGTAAACGAGGTTCTTGTAAACAGAGGCGTCCCAAACTTTGGGGTGGCTGTGTCTTTTTGATTTTAATTTCCCTAAGCTATAGGACCATAAGTGGAAGTACCCTAGGCTCTGTTGCTTTGTTTTTTAGATGTTTCAGGAAACACCATACACTTCTCCCGAGTGTCTGTTGGCAATTTACATCCCGCCCATCAGCATAACAAGGCTCCCAGTTCTCTATGGCCTGTCCTGCCTATCTGGATTTTACACTTTTTTCAGATGGCCCTTTTGACCGGGGGGAAGTGAGACTTCATTGTAGTGCAGATTTCCTTTGCAAGCTTGCTTGGTTGGCCAAAAAGGGCGTATGCGTTTTTTCCTGAATATATTCAGGAAAAAACGCATACGCCCTTTTTGGCCAAGTGCATCATTGTGGACGTTCTGCCTCTTTTCCTATGCTTTCAATGCAATTCCAGTCTACCTCCTGAAATCGGTTTCCTGCAATTCTGCCCCGCTTTCAAGTCCTCTTGGCAGCCTTACTTCAGTATATTTTTGGACGATAGCTGTCATTTATAACTCTGCAGGTTTGTGAATTACAGTGCCCCTGAGCTCCTTTCTTCAACTCGCTTTCTTTTGAGCTGGCCGCAACACCGCAGGATGGCTTCAGGCTCTAAACTGGTTCCGGCACGGCACACTGAGCCTTTGGTTATTTCCTCTTCCTGGTGGGAAATGAGAGTTAAATTTGCCCGTCCAGACACCTCCAGCTAGTCTCTCATTGGTTCTCCCTATTCCTGTTCATCTTCCGCAGAAATTGCAAACTGGGCCAAACAGGAGGTTAAAGGCGCTGACTCTCCAAGTCGGGAGAGTGTTAGTAAAGAATCTGGAATGTTGCACCCGAGTACCAGGGGAGGAAAACTGAGACATATTTGAACACGTCTCCCGTTCACACGGTTGATCATACTCTAGGTTCCACATGCATGTTTTAGCTGAAGGAAGAATACCTTAAACCTGGGTAGTTGAAACCCGTGGAATGGGTACCATGCAATATGACTTCAAAGGGTCTTCATTTGCTCACCGAACCTCTCCAATCCTATCACTGCTGCGTTTATGCCCCTGTACACATGCTTGATTCTCTTTCGGAGACATAGCAATCCATAGGTTTTAAGATACTTACTAGTCAGGTACATTCTTAGGCGTTTAATATGCGGTGTTGAGTCCATTTCGTTGAGCAAGGAGTAGCTCTTGTCTATTCCATATTTGGCTTAAGGAACTTTATCTGTGCTCATTTCAATCTCTGGTTTTATGCAGCACCCCAACTCACCTTTCCCCTTAAGCAAGCATAAGGTGGTTTTCTAAATTTGAGACCCTGTTCTGTTTTGGAATTCAGTTCCTGTGTAGCCAAGTTTACATTCCATGTATTAGTGATATCTTATGATGTTTCTTTTTCTGTGTGACTTATTTCAGTTAGAATCATCGTACCTGAATCCACTCATTGTGCTGCTACGGGCCTGATGACATAGATTTCATTGCTGAGTGATACTGCATTGTACGTAAGTACCACAAGTTCTTTATCCATTTTTCACTTTCTGTGATATTGAACTTTTACGGTAAACGAGGTTCTTGTAAACAGAGGCGTCCCAAACTTTGGGGTGGCTGTGTCTTTTTGATTTTAATTTCCCTAAGCTATAGGACCATAAGTGGAAGTGCCCTAGGCTCTGTTGCTTTGTTTTTTAGATGTTTCAGGAAACACCATACACTTCTCCCTATTGTCTGTTGGCAATTTACATCCCGCCCATCAGCATAACAAGGCTCCCAGTTCTCCATGGCCTGTCCTGCCTTTCTGGATTTTACACTTTTTTCAGATGGCCCTTTTGACTGGGGGGAAGTGAGACTTCATTGTAGTGCAGATTTCCTTTACAAGCTTGCTTGGTTGGCCAAAAAGTGCGTATGCGTTTTTCCTGAGTATATTCAGGAAAAAACGCATACGCCCTTTTTGTCCAAGTGCATCATTGTGGACGTTCTGCCTCTTTTCCTATGCTTTCAATGCAATTCCAGTCTACCTGCTGAAATCGGTTTCCTGCAATTCTGCCCCGCTTTCAAGTCCTCTTGGCAGCCTTACTTTAGTCTATTTTTGGATGATAGCTGTCATTTATAACTGTGCAGGTTTGTGAATTACAGTGCCCCTGAGCTCCTTTCTTCAACTCGCTTTCTTGTGACCTGGCCGCAACACCGCAGGATGGCTTCAGGCCCTAATCTGGTTCCGGCACGGCACGCTGAGCCTTTGGTTAATTCCTCTTCCTGGTGGGAAATGAGAGTTAAATTTGCCCATCCAGACACCTCCAGCTAGTCTCTCATTGGTTCTCGCTATTCCTGTTCATCTTCCGCAGAAATTGCAAACTGGGCCAAACAGGAGGTTAAAGGGACTGACTCTCCAAGTCGGGAGAGTGTTAGTAAAGCGTCTGGAATGTTGCACCCGAGTACCAGGGTACGAAAACTTAGACATATTTGAACACGTCTCCCGATCACATGGTTGATCATACTCTAGGTTCCACATGCATGTTTTAGCTGAAGGAAGAATACCTTAAACCTGGGTAGTTGAAACCCGTGGAATGGGTACCATGCAATATGACTTCAAAGGGTCTTCATTTGCTCACCGAACCTCTCCAATCCTATCACTGCTGCGTTTATGCCCCTGTACACATGCTTGATTCTCTTTCAGAGACATAGCAATCCATAGGTTTTAAGATACTTACTAGTCAGGTACATTCTTAGGCGTTTAATATGCGGTGTTGAGTCCATTTCGTTGAGCAAGGAGTAGATCTTGTCTATTCTATATTTGGCTTAAGGAACTTTATCTGTGCTCATTTCAATCTCTGGTTTATGAAGCACCCGCACTCACCTTTCCCCTTAAGCAAGGATAAGTTGGTTTTCTAAATTTGAGACCCTCTTCTGTTTTGGAATTCAGTTCCTGTGTAGCCAAGTTTACATTCCGTGTATTAGTGATATCTTATGATGTTTCTTTTTCTGTGTGACTTATTTCAGTTAGAATCATCGTACCTGAATCCACTCATTATGCTGCTATGGGCCTGATGACATAGATTTCATTGCTGAGTGATATTGCTTTGTAAGTAAATACCACAACTTCTTTATCCATTTTTCACTTTCTGCGACGTTGAACATGTACTGTAAACGAGGTTCTTGTAAACAGAGGCGTCCCAAACTTTGAGGTGGCTGTGTCTTTTTGATTTTAATTTCCCTAAGCTATAGGACCATAAGTGGAAGTGCCCTAGGCTCTGTTGCTTTGTTTTTTAGATGTTTCAGGAAACACCATACACTTCTCCCGAGTGTCTGTTGGCAATTTACATCCCGCCCAGCAGCATAACAAGGCTCCCAGTTCTCCATGGCCTGTCCTGCCTTTCTTTATTTTACACTTTTTTCAGATGGCCCTTTTGACCGGGGGGAAGTGAGACTTCATTGTAGTGCAGATTTCCTTTGCAAGTTTGCTTGGTTGGCCAAAAAGTGCATATGCGTTTTTTCCTGAATATATTCAGGAAAAAACGCATACGCCCTTTTTGGCCAAGTGCATCATTGTGGACGTTCTGCCTCTTTTCCTATGCTTTAAGTGCAATTCCAGTCTACCTCCTGAAATCGGTTTCCTGCAATTCTGCCCTGCTTTCAAGTCCTCTTGGCAGCCTTACTTCAGTCTATTTTTGGAGGATAGCTGTCATTTATAACTCTGCAGGTTTGTGAATTACAGTGCCCCTGAGCTCCTTTCTTCAACTCGCTTTCTTGTGACCTGGCCGCAACACCGCAGGATGGCTTCAGGCCCTAATCTGGTTCCGGCACGGCACGCTGAGCCTTTGGTTAATTCGTCTTCCTGGTGGGAAATGAGAGTTAAATTTGCCCGTCCAGACACCTCCAGCTAGTCTCTCATTGGTTCTCGCTATTCCTGTCCATCTTCCGCAGAAATTGCAAACTGGGCCAAACAGGAGGTTAAAGGGACTGACTCTCCAAGTCGGGAGAGTGTTAGTAAAGCATCTGGAATGTTGCACCCGAGTACCAGGGGAGGAAAACTGAGACATATTTGAACACGTCTCCCGTTCACATGGTTGATCATACTCTGGGTTCCACATGCATGTTTTAGCTGAAGGAAAAATACCTTAAACCTGGAGAGTTGAGACCCGTGGAATGGGTACCATGCAATATGACTTCAAAGGGTCTTCATTTGCTCACCGAACCTCTCCAATCCTATCACTGCTGCATTTATTCCCCTGCACACATGCTTGATTCTCTTTTGGAGACATAGCAATCCATAGGTTTTAAGATACATACTAGTCAGGTACATTCTTAGGCGTTTAATATGGGGTGTTGAGTCCATTTCGTTGAGCAAGGAGTAGCTCTTGTCTATTCCATATTTGGCTTAAGGAACTTCATCTGTGCTCATTTCAATCTCTGGTTTTATGCAGCACCCCAACTCACCTTTACCCTTAAGCAAGCATAAATTGGTTTTCTAAATTTGAGACCCTGTTCTGTTCTGTAATTCAGTTCCTGTGTAGCCAAGTTTACATTCCGTGTATTACTGATATCTTATGATGTTTCTTTTTCTGTGTGAATTATTTCAGTTAGAATCATCGTACCTGAATCCACTCATTGTGCTGCTAAGGGCCTGATGACATAGATTTCATTGCTGAGTGATATTGCTTTGTAAGTAAATACCACAGCTTCTTTATCCATTTTTCACTTTCTGCGATGTTGAACTTGTACTGTAAACGAGGTTCTTGTAAACAGAGGCGTCCCAAACTTTGGGGTGGCTGTGTCTTTTTGATTTTAATTTCTCTAAGCTATAGGACCATAAGTGGAAGTGCCCTAGGCTCTGTTGCTTTGTTTTTTAGATGTTTCAGGAAACACCATACACTTCTCCCTATTGTCTGTTGGCAATTTACATCCCGCCCATCAGCATAACAAGGCTCCCAGTTCTCCATGGCCTGTCCTGCCTTTCTGGATTTTACACTTTTTTCAGATGGCCCTTTTGACCGGGGGGAAGTGAGACTTCATTGTAGTGCAGATTTCCTTTGCAAGCTTGCTTGGTTGGCCAAAAAGGGCGTATGCGTTTTTTCCTGAATATATTCAGGAAAAAACGCATACGCCCTTTTTGGCCAAGTGCATCATTGTGGACGTTCTGCCTCTTTTCCTATGCTTTCAATGCAATTCCAGTCTACCTCCTGAAATCGGTTTCCTGCAATTCTGCCCCGCTTTCAAGTCCTCTTGGCAGCCTTACTTCAGTATATTTTTGGACGATAGCTGTCATTTATAACTCTGCAGGTTTGTGAATTACAGTGCCCCTGAGCTCCTTTCTTCAACTCACTTTCTTTTGAGCTGGTCGCAACACCGCAGGATGGCTTCAGGCCCTAATCTGGTTCCGGCACGGCACGCTGAGCCTTTGGTTATTTCCTCTTCCTGGTGGGAAATGAGAGTTAAATTTGCCCGTCCAGACACCTCCAGCTAGTCTCTCATTGGTTCTCCCTATTCCTGTTCATCTTCCGCAGAAATTGCAAACTGGGCCAAACAGGAGGTTAAAGGCGCTGACTCTCCAAGTCGCGAGAGTGTTAGTAAAGCATCTGGAATGTTGCACCCGAGTACCAGGGGAGGAAAACTGAGACATATTTGAACACGTCTCCCGATCACATGGTTGATCATACTCTAGGTTCCACATGCATGTTTTAGCTGAAGGAAGAATACCTTAAACCTGGAGAGTTGAGACCCGTGGAATGGGTACCATGCAATATGACTTCAAAGGGTCTTCATTTGCTCACCGAACCTCTCCAATCCTATCACTGCTGCATTTATGTCCCTGTACACATGCTTGATTCTCTTTCGGAGACATAGCAATCCATAGGTTTTAAGATACTTACTAGTCAGGTACATTCTTAGGCGTTTAATATGGGGTGTTGAGTCCATTTCGTTGAGCAAGGTGTAGCTCTTGTCTATTCCATATTTGGCTTAAGGAACTTTATCTGTGCTCATTTCAATCTCTGGTTTTATGCAGCACCCCAACTCACCTTTCCTCTTAAGCAAGTATAAGTTGGTTTTCTAAATTTGAGACCCTGTTCTGTTCTGTAATTCAGTTCCTGTGTAGCCAAGTTTACATTCCGTGTATTAGTGATATCTTATGATGTTTCTTTTTCTGTGTGACTTATTTCAGTTAGAATCATCGTACCTGAATCCACTAATTATGCTGCTACAGGCCTGATGACATAGATTTCATTGCTAAGTGATACTGCATTGTACGTAAGTACCACAAGTTCTTTATCCATTTTTCACTTTCTGCGATGTTGAACTTGTACGGTAAACGAGGTTCTTGTAAACAGAGGCGTCCCAAACTTTGGGGTGGCTGTGTCTTTTTGATTTTAATTTCCCTAAGCTATAGGACCATAAGTGGAAGTGCCCTAGGCTCTGTTGCTTTGTTTTTTAGATGTTTCAGGAAACACCATACACTTCTCCCTATTGTCTGTTGGCAATTTACATCCCGCCCATTAGCATAACAAGGCTCCCAGTTCTCCATGGCCTGTGCTGCCTTTCTGGATTTTACACTTTTTTCAGATGGCCCTTTTGACCGGGGGGAAGTGAGACTTCATTGTAGTGCAGATTTCCTTTGCAAGCTTGCTTGGTTGGCCAAAAAGGGCGTATGCGTTTTTTCCTGAATATATTCAGGAAAAAACGCATACGCCCTTTTTGGCCAAGTGCATCATTGTGGACGTTCTGCCTCTTTTCCTATGCTTTCAATGCAATTCCAGTCTACCTCCTGAAATCGGTTTCCTGCAATTCTGCCCCGCTTTCAAGTCCTCTTGGCAGCCTTACTTCAGTATATTTTTGGACGATAGCTGTCATTTATAACTCTGCAGGTTTGTGAATTACAGTGCCCCTGAGCTCCTTTCTTCAACTCGCTTTCTTGTGAGCTGGCCGCAACACCGCAGGATGGCTTCAGGCCCTAATCTGGTTCCGGCACGGCACGCTGAGCCTTTGGTTATTTCCTCTTCCAGATGGGAAATGAGAGTTAAATTTGCCCGTCCAGACACCTCCAGCTAGTCTCTCATTGGTTCTCCCTATTCCTGTTCATCTTCCGCAGAAATTGCAAACTGGGCCAAACAGGAGGTTAAAGGCGCTGACTCTCCAAGTGGGGAGAGTGTTAGTAAAGCGTCTGGAATGTTGCACCCGAGTACCAGGGGAGGAAAACTGAGACATATTTGAACACGTCTCCCGTTCACATGGTTGATCATACTCTGGGTTCCACATGCATGTTTTAGCTGAAGGAAAAATACCTTAAACCTGGAGAGTTGAGACCCGTGGAATGGGTACCATGCAATATGACTTCAAAGGGTCTTCATTTGCTCACCGAACCTCTCCAATCCTATCACTGCTGCATTTATGCCCCTGTACACATGCGTGATTCTCTTTTGGAGACATAGCAATCCATAGGTTTTAAGATACTTACTAGTCAGGTACATTCTTAGGCGTTTAATATGGGGTGTTGAGTCCATTTCGTTGAGCAAGGAGTAGCTCTTGTCTATTCCATATTTGGCTTAAGGAACTTCATCTGTGCTCATTTCAATCTCTGGTTTTATGCAGCACCCCAACTCACCTTTACCCTTATGCAAGCATAAGTTGGTTTTCTAAATTTGAGACCCTGTTCTGTTCTGTAATTCAGTTCCTGTGTAGCCAAGTTTACATTCCGTGTATTACTGATATCTTATGATGTTTCTTTTTCTGTGTGAATTATTTCAGTTAGAATCATCGTACCTGAATCCACTCATTATGCTGCTACGGGCCTGATGACATAGATTTCATTGCTGAGTGATACTGCATTGTACGTAAGTACCACAAGTTCTTTATCAATTTTTCACTTTCTGTGATATTGAACTTGTACGGTAAACGAGGTTCTTGTAAACAGAGGCGTCCCAAACTTTGGGGTGGCTGTGTCTTTTTGATTTTAATTTCCCTAAGCTATAGGACCATAAGTGGAAGTGCCCTAGGCTCTGTTGCTTTGTTTTTTAGATGTTTCAGGAAACACCATACACTTCTCCCAAGTGTCTGTTGGCAATTTACATCCCGCCCATCAGCATAACAAGGCTCCCAGTTCTCCATGGCCTGTCCTGCCTTTCTGGATTTTACACTTTTTTCAGATGGCCCTTTTGACCGGGGGGAAGTGAGACTTCATTGTAGTGCAGATTTCCTTTGCAAGCTTGCTTGGTTGGCCAAAAAGGGCGTATGCGTTTTTTCCTGAATATATTCAGGAAAAAACGCATACGCCCTTTTTGGCCAAGTGCATCATTGTGGACGTTCTGCCTCTTTTCCTATGCTTTCAATGCAATTCCAGTCTACCTCCTGAAATCGGTTTCCTGCAATTCTGCCCCGCTTTCAAGTCCTCTTGGCAGCCTTACTTCAGTATATTTTTGGACGATAGCTGTCATTTATAACTCTGCAGGTTTGTGAATTACAGTGCCCCTGAGCTCCTTTCTTCAACTCACTTTCTTTTGAGCTGGCCGCAACACCGCAGGATGGCTTCAGGCCCTAATCTGGTTCCGGCACGGCACGCTGAGCCTTTGGTTATTTCCTCTTCCTGGTCGGAAATGAGAGTTAAATTTGACCGTCCAGACACCTCCAGCTAGTCTCTCATTGGTTCTCCCTATTCCTGTTCATCTTCCGCAGAAATTGCAAACTGGGCCAAACAGGAGGTTAAAGGCGCTGACTCTCCAAGTCGGGAGAGTGTTAGTAAAGCGTCTGGAATGTTGCACCCGAGTACCAGGGGAGGAAAACTGAGACATATTTGAACACGTCTCCCGATCACATGGTTGATCATACTCTGGGTTCCACATGCATGTTTTAGCTGAAGGAAGAATACCTTAAACCTGGAGAGTTGAGACCCGTGGAATGGGTACCATGCAATATGACTTCAAAGGGTCTTCATTTGCTCACCGAACCTCTCCAATCCTATCACTGCTGCGTTTATGTCCCTGTACACATGCTTGATTCTCTTTCAGAGACATAGCAATCCATAGGTTTTAAGATACTTACTAGTCAGGTACATTCTTAGGCGTTTAATATGGGGTGTTGAGTCCATTTCGTTGAGCAAGGTGTAGCTCTTGTCTATTCCATATTTGGCTTAAGGAACTTTATCTGTGCTCATTTCAATCTCTGGTTTTATGCAGCACCCCAACTCACCTTTCCTCTTAAGCAAGTATAAGTTGGTTTTCTAAATTTGAGACCCTGTTCTGTTCTGTAATTCAGTTCCTGTGTAGCCAAGTTTACATTCCGTGTATTAGTGATATCTTATGATGTTTCTTTTTCTGTGTGACTTATTTCAGTTAGAATCATCGTACCTGAATCCACTCATTATGCTGCTACGGGCCTGATGACATAGATTTCATTGCTAAGTGATACTGCATTGTACGTAAGTACCACAAGTTCTTTATCCATTTTTCACTTTCTGCGATGTTGAACTTGTACGGTAAATGAGGTTCTTGTAAACAGAGGCGTCCCAAACTTTGGGGTGGCTGTGTCTTTTTGATTTTAATTTCCCTAAGCTATAGGACCATAAGTGGAAGTGCCCTAGGCTCTGTTGCTTTGTTTTTTAGATGTTTCAGGAAACACCATACACTTCTCCCTATTGTCTGTTGGCAATTTACATCCCGCCCATCAGCATAACAAGGCTCCCAGTTCTCCATGGCCTGTCCTGCCTTTCTGGATTTTACACTTTTTTCAGATGGCCCTTTTGACCGGGGGGAAGTGAGACTTCATTGTAGTGCAGATTTCCTTTGCAAGCTTGCTTGGTTGGCCAAAAAGGGCGTATGCGTTTTTTCCTGAATATATTCAGGAAAAAACGCATACGCCCTTTTTGTCCAAGTGCATCATTGTGGACGTTCTGCCTCTTTTCCTATGCTTTCAATGCAATTCCAGTCTACCTGCTGAAATCGGTTTCCTGCAATTCTGCCCCGCTTTCAAGTCCTCTTGGCAGCCTTACTTCAGTATATTTTTGGATGATACCTGTCATTTATAACTCTGCAGGTTTGTGAATTACAGTGCCCCTGAGCTCCTTTCTTCAACTCGCTTTCTTGTGACCTGGCCGCAACACCGCAGGATGGCTTCAGGCCCTAATCTGGTTCAGGCACGGCACGCTGAGCCTTTGGTTAATTCCTCTTCCTGGTGGGAAATGAGAGTTAAATTTGCCCATCCAGACACCTCCAGCTAGTCTCTCATTGGTTCTCGCTATTCCTGTTCATCTTCCGCAGAAATTGCAAACTGGGCCAAACAGGAGGTTAAAGGGACTGACTCTCCAAGTCGGGAGAGTGTTAGTAAAGCGTCTGGAATGTTGCACCCGAGTACCAGGGTACGAAAACTGAGACATATTTGAACACGTCTCCCGATCACATGGTTGATCATACTCTAGGTTCCACATGCATGTTTTAGCTGAAGGAAGAATACCTTAAACCTGGGTAGTTGAAACCCGTGGAATGGGTACCATGCAATATGACTTCAAAGGGTCTTCATTTGCTCACCGAACCTCTCCAATCCTATCACTGCTGCGTTTATGCCCCTGTACACATGCTTGATTCTCTTTCAGAGACATAGCAATCCATAGGTTTTAAGATACTTACTAGTCAGGTACATTCTTAGGCGTTTAATATGCGGTGTTGAGTCCATTTCGTTGAGCAAGGAGTAGATCTTGTCTATTCTATATTTGGCTTAAGGAACTTTATCTGTGCTCATTTCAATCTCTGGTTTATGCAGCACCCGAACTCACCTTTCCCCTTAAGCAAGGATAAGTTGGTTTTCTAAATTTGAGACCCTCTTCTGTTTTGGAATTCAGTTCCTGTGTAGCCAAGTTTACATTCCATGTATTAGTGATATCTTATGATGTTTCTTTTTCTGTGTGACTTATTTCAGTTAGAATCATCGTACCTGAATCCACTCATTATGCTGCTATGGGCCTGATGACATAGATTTCATTGCTGAGTGATATTGCTTTGTAAGTAAATACCACAACTTCTTTATCCATTTTTCACGTTCTGCGACGTTGAACATGTACTGTAAACGAGGTTCTTGTAAACAGAGGCGTCCCAAACTTTGAGGTGGCTGTGTCTTTTTGATTTTAATTTCCCTAAGCTATAGGACCATAAGTGGAAGTGCCCTAGGCTCTGTTGCTTTGTTTTTTAGATGTTTCAGGAAACACCATACACTTCTCCCGAGTGTCTGTTGGCAATTTACATCCCGCCCAGCAGCATAACAAGGCTCCCAGTTCTCCATGGCCTGTCCTGCCTTTCTGGATTTTACACTTTTTTCAGATGGCCCTTTTGACCGGGGGGAAGTGAGACTTCATTGTAGTGCAGATTTCCTTTGCAAGTTTGCTTGGTTGGCCAAAAAGTGCATATGCGTTTTTTCCTGAATATATTCAGGAAAAAACGCATACGCCCTTTTTGGCCAAGTGCATCATTGTGGACGTTCTGCCTCTTTTCCTATGCTTTAAGTGCAATTCCAGTCTACCTCCTGAAATCGGTTTCCTGCAATTCTGCCCTGCTTTCAAGTCCTCTTGGCAGCCTTACTTCAGTCTATTTTTGGAGGATAGCTGTCATTTATAACTCTGCAGGTTTGTGAATTACAGTGCCCCTGAGCTCCTTTCTTCAACTCGCTTTCTTGTGACCTGGCCGCAACACCGCAGGATGGCTTCAGGCCCTAATCTGGTTCCGGCACGGCACGCTGAGCCTTTGGTTAATTCGTCTTCCTGGTGGGAAATGAGAGTTAAATTTGCCCGTCCAGACACCTCCAGCTAGTCTCTCATTGGTTCTCGCTATTCCTGTCCATCTTCCGCAGAAATTGCAAACTGGGCCAAACAGGAGGTTAAAGGGACTGACTCTCCAAGTCGGGAGAGTGTTAGTAAAGCGTCTGGAATGTTGCACCCGAGTACCAGGGTACGAAAACTGAGACATATTTGAACACGTCTCCCGATCACATGGTTGATCATACTCTAGGTTCCACATGCATGTTTTAGCTGAAGGAAGAATACCTTAAACCTGGGTAGTTGAAACCCGTGGAATGGGTACCATGCAATATGACTTCAAAGGGTCTTCATTTGCTCACCGAACCTCTCCAATCCTATCACTGCTGCGTTTATGCCCCTGTACACATGCTTGATTCTCTTTCGGAGACATAGCAATCCATAGGTTTTAAGATACTTACTAGTCAGGTACATTCTTAGGCGTTTAATATGCGGTGTTGAGTCCATTTCGTTGAGCAAGGAGTAGCTCTTGTCTATTCCATATTTGGCTTAAGGAAATTTATCTGTGCTCATTTCAATCTCTGGTTTTATGCAGCACCCCAACTCAGCTTTCCCTTTAAGCAAGCATAAGTTGCTTTTCTAAATTTGAGACCCTGTTCTGTTCTGTAATTCAGACCCTGTGTAGCCAAGTTTACATTCCGTGTATTAGTGATATCTTATGATGTTTCTTTTTCTGTGTGACTTATTTCAGTTAGAATCATCGTACCTGAATCCACTCATTGTGCTGCTACGGGCCTGATGACATAGATTTCATTGCTGAGTGATATTGCTTTGTAAGTAAATACCACAACTTCTTTATCCATTTTTCACTTTCTGCGATGTTGAACATGTTCTGTAAACGAGGTTCTTGTAAACAGAGGCGTCCCAAACTTTGGGGTGGCTGTGTCTTTTTGATTTTAATTTCCCTAAGCTATAGGACCATAAGTGGAAGTGCCCTAGGCTCTGTTGCTTTGTTTTTTAGATGTTTCAGGAAACACCATAGACTTCTCCCGAGTGTCTGTTGGCAATTTACATCCCGCCCAGCAGCATAACAAGGCTCCCAGTCCTCCATGGCCTGTCCTGCCTTTCTGGATTTTACACTTTTTTCAGATGGCCCTTTTGACCGGGGGGAAGTGAGACTTCATTGTAGTGCAGATTTCCTTTGCAAGCTTGCTTGGTTGGCCAAAAAGGGCGTATGCGTTTTTTCCTGAATATATTCAGGAAAAAACGCATACGCCCTTTTTGGCCAAGTGCATCATTGTGGACGTTTTGCCTCTTTTCCTATGCTTTCAATGCAATTCCTGTCTACCTCCTGAAATCGGTTTCTTGCAATTCTGCCCCGCTTTCAAGTCCTCTTGGCAGCCTTACTTCAGTATATTTTTCGACGATAGCTGTCATTTATAACTCTGCATGTTTGTGAATTACAGTGCCCCTGAGCTCCTTTCTTCAACTCGCTTTCTTTTCAGCTGGCCGCAACACCGCAGGATGGCTTCAGGCCCTAATCTGGTTCCGGCACGGCACGCTGAGCCTTTGGTTATTTCCTCTTCCTGGTGGGAAATGAGAGTTAAATTTGCCCGTCCAGACACCTCCAGCTAGTCTCTCATTGGTTCTCGCTATTCCTGTTCATCTTCCGCAGAAATTGCAAACTGGGCCAAACAGGAGGTTAAAGGCGCTGACTCTCCAAGTGGGGAGAGTGTTAGTAAAGCGTCTGGAATGTTGCACCCGAGTACCAGGGGAGGAAAACTGAGACATATTTGAACACGTCTCCCGATCACATGGTTGATCATACTCTAGGTTCCACATGCATGTTTTAGCTGAAGGGAGAATACATTAAACCTGGGTAACTGAAACCCGTGGAATGGGTACCATGCAATATGACTTCAAAGGGTCTTCATTTGCTCACCAAACCTCTCCAATCCTATCACTGCTGCGTTTATGCCCCTGTACACAGGCTTGATTCTCTTTCGGAGACATAGCAATCCATAGGTTTTAAGATATTTACTAGTCAGGTACATTCTTTGGCGTTTAATATGGGGTGTTGAGTCCATTTCATTGAGCAAGGAGTAGCTCTTGTCTATTCCATATTTGGCTTAAGGAACTTTATCTGTGCTCATTTCAATCTCTGGTATTATGCAGCACCCCAACTCACCTTTCCCCTTAAGCAAGCATAAGGTGGTTTTCTAAATTTGAGACCCTGTTCTGTTTTGGAATTCAGTTCCTGTGTAGCCAAGTTTACATTCCGTGTATTAGTGATAACTTATGATGTTTCTTTTTCTGTGTGACTTATTTCAGTTAGAATCATCGTACCTGAATCCACTCATTGTGGTGCTACGGGCCTGATGACATAGATTTCATTGCTGAGTGATACTGCATTGTACGTAAGTACCACAAGTTCTTTATCCATTTTTCACTTTCTGTGATATTGAACTTCTACGGTAAACGAGATTCTTGTAAACAGAGGCGTCCCAAACTTTGGGGTGGCTGTGTCTTTTTGATTTTAATTTCCCTAAGCTATAGGACCATAAGTGGAAGTGCCCTAGGCTCTGTTGCTTTGGTTTTTAGATGTTTCAGGAAACACCATACACTTCTCCCGAGTGTCTGTTGGCAATTTACATCCCGCCCATTAGCATAACAAGGTTCCCAGTTCTCCATGGCCTGTCCTGCCTTTCTGGATTTTACACTTTTTTCAGATGGCCCTTTTGACCGGGGGGAAGTGAGACTTCATTGTAGTGCAGATTTCCTTTGCAAGCTTGCTTGGTTGGCCAAAAAGGGCGTATGCGTTTTTCCCTGAATATATTCAGGGAAAAACGCATACGCCCTTTTTGGCCAAGTGCATCATTGTGGACGTTCTGCCTCTTTTCCTATGCTTTCAATGCAATTCCAGTCTACCTCCTGATATCGGTTTCCTGTAATTCTGCCCCGCTTTCAAGTCCTCTTGGCAGCCTTACTTCAGTATATTTTTCGACGATAGCTGTCATTTATAACTCTGCAGGTTTGTGAATTACAGTGCCCCTGAGCTCCTTTCTTCAACTCGCTTTCTTTTGAGCTGGCCGAAACACCGCAGGATGGCTTCAGGCCCTAATCTGGTTCCGGCACGGCACGCTGAGCCTTTGGTTAATTCCTCTTCCTGGTGGGAAATGAGAGTTAAATTTGCCCGTCCAGACACCTCCAGCTAGTCTCTCATTGGTTCTCGCTAATCCTGTTCATCTTCCGCAGAAATTGCAAACTGGGCCAAACAGGAGGTTAAAGGCGCTGACTCTCCAATTCGGGAGAGTGTTAGTAAAGAATCTGGAATGTTGCACCTGAGTACCAGGGGAGGAAAACTGAGACATATTTGAACACGTCTCCCGTTCACACGGTTGATCATACTCTGGGTTCCACATGCATGTTTTAGCTGAAGGAAGAATACCTTAAACCTGGAGAGTTGAGACCCTTGTAATGGGTACCATGCAAATTGACTTCAAAGGGTCTTCATTTGCTCACCGAACCTCTCCAATCCTATCACTGCTGCGTTTATTCCCCTGTACACACGCCTGATACTCTTTTGGAGACATAACAATCCATAGGTTTTAAGATACTTACTAGTCAGGTACATTCTTAGGCGTTTAATATGTGGTGTTGAGTCCATTTCGTTGAGCAAGGAGTAGCTCTTGTCTATTCCATATTTGGCTTAAGGAACTTTATCTGTGCTCATTTCAATCTCTGGTTTTATGCAGCACCCCAACTCACCTTTCCCCTTAAGCAAGCATAAGTTGGTTTTCTAAATTTGAGACCCTGTTCTGTTTTGGAATTCAGTTCCTGTGTAGCCAAGTTTACATTCTGTGTATTAGTGATATCTTATGATGTTTCTTTTTCTGTGTGACTTATTTCAGTTAGAATCATCATACCTGAATCCACTCATTGTGCTGCTAAGGGCCTGATGACATAGATTTCATTGCTGAGTGATATTGCTTTGTAAGTAAATACCACAACTTCTTTATCCATTTTTCACTTTCTGCGATGTTGAACTTGTACTGTAAACGAGGTTCTTGTAAACAGAGCCGTTCCAAACTTTGGGGTGGCTGTGTCTTTTTGATTTTAATTTCCCTAAGCTATAGGACCATAAGTGGAAGTGCCCTAGGCTCTGTTGCTTTGTTTTTGAGATGTTTCAGGAAACACCATACACTTCTCCCGAGTGTCTGTTGGCAATTTGCATCCCGCCCATCAGCATATCAAGGCTCCCAGTTCTCCATGGCCTGTCCTGCCTTTCTGGATTTTACACTTTTTCCACATGGCCCTTTTGACCGAGGGGAAGTGAGACTTCATTGTAGTGCAGATTTCCTTTGCAAGCTTGCTTAGTTGGCCAAAAAGGGCGTATGCGTTTTTTCCTGAATATATTCAGGAAAAAACGCATACGCCCTTTTTGGCCAAGTGCATCATTGTGGACGTTCTGCCTCTTTTCCTATGCTTTCAATGCAATTCCAGTCTACCTCCTGAAATCGGTTTCCTGCAATTCTGCCCCGCTTTCAAGTCCTCTTGGCAGCCTTACTTCAGTATATTTTTGGACGATAGCTGTCATTTATAACTCTGCAGGTTTGTGCATTACAGTGCCCCTGAGCTCCTTTCTTCAACTCGCTTTCTTGTGACCTGGCCGCAACACCGCAGGATGACTTCAGGCCCTAATCTGGTTCCGGCACGGCACGCTGAGCCTTTGGTTATTTCCTCCTCCAGATGGGAAATGAGAGTTAAATTTGCCCGTCCAGACACCTCCAGCTAGTCTCTCATTGGTTCTCCCTATTCCTGTTCATCTTCCGCAGAAATTGCAAACTGGGCCAAACAGGAGGTTAAAGGCGCTGACTCTCCATGTGGGGAGAGTGTTAGTAAAGCGTCTGGAATGTTGCACCCGAGTACCAGGGGAGGAAAACTGAGACATATTTGAACACGTCTCCCGATCACATGGTTGATCATACTCTAGGTTCCACATGCATGTTTTAGCTGAAGGAAGAATACCTTAAACCTGGGTAGTTGAAACCCGTGGAATGGGTACCATGCAATATGACTTCAAAGGGTCTTCATTTGCTCACCGAACCTCTCCAATCCTATCACTGCTTCGTTTATGCCCCTGTCCACATGCTTGATTCTCTTTCGGAGACATAGCAATCCATATGTTTTAAGATACTTACTAGTCAGGTACATTCTTAGGCGTTTAATATGCGGTGTTGAGTCCATTTCGTTGAGCAAGGAGTAGCTCTTGTCTATTCCATATTTGGCTTAAGGAACTTTATCTGTGCTCATTTCAATCTCTGGTTTTATGCAGCACCCCAACTCACCTTTCCTCTTAAGCAAGCATAAGTTGGTTTTCTAAATTTGAGACCCTGTTCTGTTCTGTAATTCAGTTCCTGTGTAGCCAAGTTTACATTCCGTGTATTAGTGATATCTTATGATGTTTCTTTTTCTGTGTGACTTATTTCAGTTAGAATCATCATACCTGAATCCACTCATTGTGCTGCTAAGGGCCTAATGACATAGATTTCATTGCTGTGTGATATTGCTTTGTAAGTAAATACGACATCTTCTTTATCCATTTTTCACTTTCTGCGATGTTGAACTTGTACTGTAAACGAGGTTCTTGTAAACAGAGGCGTCCCAAACTTTGGGGTGGCTGTGTCTTTTTGATTTTAATTTCCCTAAGCTATAGGACCATAAGTGGAAGTGCCCTAGGCTCTGTTGCTTTGTTTCTTAGATGCTTCAGGAAACACCATACACTTCTCCCGAGTGTCTGTTGGCAATTTACATCCCGCCCATCAGCATAACAAGGCTCCCATTTCTCCATGGCCTGTCCTGCCTTTCTGGATTTTACACTTTTTTCAGATGGCCCTTTTGACCGGGGGGAAGTGAGACTTCATTGTAGTGCAGATTTCCTTTGCAAGCTTGCTTGGTTGGCCAAAAAGTGCGTATGCGTTTTTTCCTGAATATATTCAGGAAAAAACGCATACGCCCTTTTTGGCCAAGTGCATCATTGTGGACGTTCTGCCTCTTTTCCTATGCTTTCAATGCAATTCCAGTCTACCTCCTGAAATCGGTTTCCTGCAATTCTGCCCCGCTTTCAAGTCCTCTTGGCAGCCTTACTTTAGTCTATTTTTGGATGATAGCTGTCATTTATAACTGTGCAGGTTTGTGAATTACAGTGCCCCTGAGCTCCTTTCTTCAACTCGCTTTCTTGTGACCTGGCGGCAACACCGCAGGATGGCTTCAGGCCCTAATCTGGTTCCGGCACGGCACGCTGAGCCTTTGGTTATTTCCTCTTCCTGGTGGGAAATGAGAGTTAAATTTGCCCGTCCAGCCACCTCCAGCTAGTCTCTCATTGGATCTCGCTATTCCTTTTCATCTTCCGCAGAAATTGCAAACTGGGCCACACAGGAGGTTAAAGGCGCTGACTCTCCAAGTCGGGAGAGTGTTAGTAAAGAATCTGGAATGTTGCACCCGAGTACCAGGGGAGGAAAACTGAGACATATTTGAACACGTCTCCCGTTCACACGGTTGATCATACTCTGGGTTCCACATGCATGTTTTAGCTGAAGGAAGAATACCTTAAACCTGGAGAGTTGAGACCCGTGTAATGTGTACCATGCAAATTGACTTCAAAGGGTCTTCATTTGCTCACCGAACCTCTCCAATCCTATCACTGCTGCGTTTATGCCCCTGTACACACGCTTGATTCTCTTTCGGAGACATAGCAATCCATAGGTTTTAAGATACTTACTAGTCAGGTACATTCTTAGGCGTTTAATATGGGGTGTTGAGTCCATTTCGTTGAGCAAGGAGTAGCTCTTGTCTATTCCATATTTGGCTTAAGGAACTTTATCTGTGCTCATTTCAATCTCTGGTTTTATGCAGCACCCCAACTCACCTTTCCCCTTAAGCAAGCATAAGTTGGTTTTCTAAATTTGAGACCCTGTTCTGTTCTGTAATTCAGTTCCTGTGTAGCCAAGTTTACATTCCGTGTATTACTGATACCTTATGATGTTTCATTTTCTGTGTGACTTATTTCAGTTAGAATCATCATACCTGAATCCACTCATTGTGCTGCTAAGGGCCTGATGACATAGATTTCATTGCTGAGTGATATTGCTTTGCAAGTAAATACCACAACTTCTTTATCCATTTTTCACTTTCTGTGATGTTGAACTTGTACTGTAAATGAGGTTCTTGTAACCAGAGGCGTCCCAAACTTTGAGGTGGCTGTGTCTTTTTGATTTTAATTTCCCTAAGCTATAGGACCATAAGTGGAAGTGCCCTAGGCTCTGTTGCTTTGTTTTTTAGATGTTTCAAGAAACACCATACACTTCTCCCGAGTGTCTGTTGGCAATTTACATCCCGCCCATCAGCATATCAAGGCTCCCAGTTCTCCATGGCCTGTCCTGCCTTTCTGGATTTTACACTTTTTCCACATGGCCCTTTTGACCGAGGGGAAGTGAGACTTCATTGTAGTGCAGATTTCCTTTGCAAGCTTGCTTAGTTGGCCAAAAAGGGCGTATGCGTTTTTTCCTGAATATATTCAGGAAAAAACGCATACGCCCTTTTTGGCCAAGTGCATCATTGTGGACGTTCTGCCTCTTTTCCTATGCTTTCAATGCAATTCCAGTCTACC
Organism: Grampus griseus; assembly: GCF_964374135.1. Taxonomy (NCBI): domain Eukaryota; kingdom Metazoa; phylum Chordata; class Mammalia; order Artiodactyla; family Delphinidae; genus Grampus; species Grampus griseus. The sequence goes on along the minus strand of NW_028133268.1, from coordinate 541,639 downwards.
TCCTGAAATCGGTTTCCTGCAATTCTGCCCCGCTTTCAAGTCCTCTTGGCAGCCTTACTTCAGTATATTTTTGGACGATAGCTGTCATTTATAACTCTGCAGGTTTGTGAATTACAGTGCCCCTGAGCTCCTTTCTTCAACTCGCTTTCTTGTGAGCTGGCCGCAACACCGCAGGATGGCTTCAGGCCCTAATCTTGTTCCAGCATGGCACGCTGAGGCTTTGGTTAATTCCTCTTCCTGGTGGGAAATGAGAGTTAAATTTGCCCGTCCAGACACCTCCAGCAAGTCTCTCATTGGTTCTCGCTATCCTGTTCATCTTCCGCTGAAATTGCAAACTGGGCCAAACAGGAGGTTAAAGGGACTGACTCTCCAAGTCAAGAGAGTGTTAGTAAAGCGTCTGGAATGTTGCACCCGAGTACCAGGGTACGAAAACTGACAGATATTTGAACACGTCTCCCGATCACATGGTTGATCATACTCTGGGTTCCACATGCATGTTTTTCCAGTAGGAAGAATACCTTAAACCTGGGTAGTTGAAACCCGTGGAATGGGTACCATGCAATATGACTTCAAAGGGTCTTCATTTGCTCACCGAACCTCTGCAATCCTATCGCTGCTGCGTTTATGCCCCTGTACACATGCTTGATTCTCTTTCGGAGACATAGCAATCCATAGGTTTTAAGATACTTACTAGTCAGGTACATTCTTAGGCATTTAATATGGGGTGTTGAGTCCATTTCGTTGAGCAAGGAGTAGCTCTTGTTTATTCCATATTTGGCTTAAGGAACTTTATCTGTGCTCATTTCAATCTCTGGTTTTATGCAGCACCCCAACTCACCTTTACCCTTAAGCAAGCATAAGTTGGTTTTCTAAATATGAGACCCTGTTCTGTTCTGTAATTCAGTTCCTGTGTAGCCAAGTTTAAATTCCATGTATTACTGATACCATATGATATTTCTTTTTCTGTGTGACTTATTTCAGTTAGAATCATCATACCTGAATCCACTCATTGTGCTGCTAAGGGCCTGATGACATAGATTTCATTGCTGAGTGATATTGTTTTGCAAGTAAATACCACAACTTCTTTATCCATTTTTCACTTTCTGCGATGTTGAACTTGTACTGTAAACGAGGTTCTTGTAAACAGAGGCGTCCCAAACTTTGGGGTGGCTGTGTCTTTTTGATTTTAATTTCCCTAAGCTATAGGACCATAAGTGGAAGTGCCCTAGTCTCTGTTGCTTTGTTTTTTAGATGTTTCAGGAAACACCATACACTTCTCCCCAGTGTCTGTTGGCAATTTTCATCCCGCCCATCAGCATAACATGGCTCACAGTTCTCCATGGCCTGTCCTGCCTTGCTGGATTTTACACTTTTTTCAGATGGCCCTTTTGACCGGGGGGAAGTGAGACTTCATTGTAGTGCAGATTTCCTTTGCAAGCTTGCTTGGTTGGCCAAAAAGGGCGTATGCGTTTTTTCCTGAATATATTCAGGAAAAAACGCATACGCCCTTTTTGGCCAAGTGCATCATTGTGGACGTTCTGCCTCTTTTCCTATGCTTTCAATGCAATTCCTGTCTACCTCCTAAAATCAGTTTCCTGCAATTCTGCCCCGCTTTCAAGTCCTCTTGGCAGCCTTACTTCAGTATATTTTTGGACGATAGCTGTCATTTATAACTCTGCAGGTTTGTGCATTACAGTGCCCCTGAGCTCCTTTCTTCAACTCACTTTCTTGTGACCTGGCCGCAACACCGCAGGATGGCTTCAGGCTCTAATCTGGTTCCGGCACGGCACACTGAGCCTTTGGTTATTTCCTCTTCCTGGTGGGAAATGAGAGTTAAATTTGCCCGTCCAGACACCTCCAGCTAGTCTCTCATTTGTTCTCCCTATTCCTGTACATCTTTCGCAGAAATTGCAAACTGGACCAAACAGGAAGTTAAAGGCGCTGACTCTCCAAGTCGGGAGAGTGTTAGTAAAGAATCTGGAATGTTGCACCCGAGTACCAGGGTACGAAAACTGAGACATATTTGAACACGTCTCCCGTTCACACAGTTGATCATACTCTGGGTTCCACATGCATGTTTTAGCTGAAGGAAGAATACCTTAAACCTGGAGAGTTGAGACCCGTGTAATGGGTACCATGCAAACTGACTTCAAAGGGTCTTCATTTGCTCACCGAACCTCTCCAATCCTATCACTGCTGCGTTTATGCCCCTGTACACACGCTTGATTCTCTTTCAGAGACATAGCAATCCATAGGTTTTAAGATACTTACTAGTCAGGTACATTCTTAGGCGTTTAATATGGGGTGTTGAGTCCATTTCGTTGAGCAAGGAGTAGCTCTTGTCTATTCCATATTTGGCTTAAGGAACTTTATCTGTGCTCATTTCAATCTCTGGTTTTATGCAGCACCCCAACTCACCTTTCCCCTTAAGCAAGCATAAGTTGGTTTTCTAAATTTGAGACGCTGTTCTGTTTTGGAATTCAGTTCCTGTGTAACCAAGTTTATATTCCGTGTATTAGTGATATCTTATGATGTTTCTTTTTCTGTGTGACTTATTTCAGTTAGAATCATCATACCTGAGTCCACTCATTGTGCTGCTAAGGGCCTGATGACATAGATTTCATTGCTGTGTGATATTACTTTGTAAGTAAATACCACAAGTTCTTTATCCATTTTTCACTTTCTGCGATGTTGAACTTGTACTGTAAACGAGGTTCTTGTAAACAGAGCCGTTCCAAACTTTGGGGTGGCTGTGTCTTTTTGAATTTAATTTCCCTAAGCTATAGGACCATAAGTGGAAGTGCCCTAGGCTCTGTTGCTTTGTTTTTTAGATGTTTCAGGAAACACCATACACTTCTCCCGAGTGTCTGTTGGCAATTTACATCCCGCCCAGCAGCATAACAAGGCTCTCAGTTCTCCATGGCCTGTCCTGCCTTGCTGGATTTTACACTTTTTTCAGATGGCCCTTTTGACCGGGGGGAAGTGAGACTTCATTGTAGTGCAGATTTCCTTTGCAAGCTTGCTTGGTTGGCCAAAAAGTGCGTATGCGTTTTTTCCTGAATATATTCAGGAAAAAACGCATACGCCCTTTTTGGCCAAGTGCATCATTGTGGACGTTCTGCCTCTTTTCCTATGCTTTCAATGCAATTCCAGTCTACCTCCTGAAATCGGTTTCCTGCAATTCTGCCCCGCTTTCAAGTCCTCTTGGCAGCCTTACTTCAGTATATTTTTGGACGATAGCTGTCATTTATAACTCTGCAGGTTTGTGAATTACAGTGCCCCTGAGCTCCTTTCTTCAACTCGCTTTCTTTTGAGCTGGCCGCAACACCGCAGGATGGCTTCAGGCCCTAATCTTGTTCCAGCACGGCACGCTGAGCCTTTGGTTAATTCCTCTTCCTGGTGGGAAATGAGAGTTAAATTTGCCCGTCCAGAAACCTCCAGCAAGTCTCTCATTGGTTCTCGCTATCCTGTTCATCTTCCGCTGAAATTGCAAACTGGGCCAAACAGGAGGTTAAAGGGACTGACTCTCCAAGTCAGTAGAGTGTTAGTAAAGCGACTGGAATGTTGCACCCGAGTACCAGGGTACGAAAACTGAGACATATTTGAACACGTCTCCCGATCACATGGTTGATCATACTCTGGGTTCCACATGCATGTTTTAGCTGTAGGAAGAATACTTTAAACCTGGGTAGTTGAAACCCGTGGAATGGGTACCATGCAATATGACTTCAAAGGGTCTTCATTTGCTCACCGAACCTCTCCAATCCTATCACTGCTGCGTTTATGCCCCTGTACACACGCTTGATTCTCTTTCGGAGACATAGCAATCCATAGGTTTTAAGATACTTACTAGTCAGGTACATTCTTAGGCGTTTAATATGGGGTGTTGAGTCCATTTCGTTGAGCAAGGAGTAGCTCTTGTCTATTCCATATTTGGCTTAAGGAACTTTATCTGTGCTCATTTCAATCTCTGGTTTTATGCAGCACCCCAACTCACCTTTCCACTTAAGCAAGCATAAGTTGGTTTTCTAAATTTGAGACCCTGTTCTGTTTTGGAATTCAGTTCCTGTGTAGCCAAGTTTACATTCCGTGTATTACTGATATCTTATGATGTTTCTTTTTCTGTGTGACTTATTTCAGTTAGAATCATCATACCTGAATCCACTCATTGTGCTGCTAAGGGCCTGATGACATAGATTTCATTGCTGAGTGATATTGCTTTGTAAGTAAATACCACAAGTTCTTTATCCATTTTTCACTTTCTGAGATGTTGAACTTGTACTGTAAACGAGGTTCTTGTAAACAGAGCCGTTCCAAACTTTGGGGTGGCTGTGTCTTTTTGATTTTAATTTCCCTAAGCTATAGGACCATAAGTGGAAGTGCCCTAGGCTCTGTTGCTTTGTTTTTTAGATGTTTCAGGAAACACCATACACTTCTCCGGAGTGTCTGTTGGCAATTTACATCCTGCCCATCAGCATAACAAGGCTCCCAGTTCTCCATGGCCTGTCCTGCCTTGCTGGATTTTACACTTTTTTCAGATGGCCCTTTTGACCGGGGGAAAGTGAGACTTCATTGTAGTGCAGATTTCCTTTGCAAGCTTGCTTGGTTGGCCAAAAAGGGCGTATGCGTTTTTTCCTGAATATATTCAGGAAAAAACGCATACGCCCTTTTTGGCCAAGTGCATCATTGTGGACGTTCTGCCTCTTTTCCTATGCTTTCAATGCAATTCCAGTCTACCTCCTGAAATCGGTTTCCTGCAATTCTGCCCCGCTTTCAAGTCCTCTTGGCAGCCTTACTTCAGTATATTTTTGGACGATAGCTGTCATTTATAACTCTGCAGGTTTGTGAATTACAGTGCCCCTGAGCTCCTTTCTTCAACTCGCTTTCTTTTGAGCTGGCCGCAACACCGCAGGATGGCTTCAGGCTCTAAACTGGTTCCGGCACGGCACACTGAGCCTTTGGTTATTTCCTCTTCCTGGTGGGAAATGAGAGTTAAATTTGCCCGTCCAGACAACTCCAGCTAGTCTCTCATTGGTTCTCCCTATTCCTGTTCATCTTCCGCAGAAATTGCAAACTGGGCCAAACAGGAGGTTAAAGGCGCTGACTCTCCAAGTCGGGAGAGTGTTAGTAAAGAATCTGGAATGTTGCACCCGAGTACCAGGGGAGGAAAACTGAGACATATTTGAACACGTCTCCCGTTCACACGGTTGATCATACTCTGGGTTCCACATGCATGTTTTAGCTGAAGGAAGAATACCTTAAACCTGGAGAGTTGAGACCCGTGTAATGGGTACCATGCAAATTGACTTCAAAGGGTCTTCATTTGCTCACCGAACCTCTCCAATCCTATCACTGCTGCGTTTATGCCCCTGTACACACGCTTGATTCTCTTTTGGAGACATAGCAATCCATAGGTTTTAAGATACTTACTAGTCAGGTACATTCTTAGGCGTTTAATATGGGGTGTTGAGTCCATTTCGTTGAGCAAGGAGTAGCTCTTGTCTATTCCATATTTGGCTTAAGGAACTTTATCTGTGCTCATTTCAATCTCTGGTTTTATGCAGCACCCCAACTCACCTTTCCCCTTAAGCAAGCATAAGTTGGTTTTCTAAATTTGAGACCCTGTTCTGTTCTGTAATTCAGTTCCTGTGTAGCCAAGTTTACATTCCGTGTATTACTGATACCTTATGATGTTTCATTTTCTGTGTGACTTATTTCAGTTAGAATCATAATACCTGAATCCACTCATTGTGCTGCTAAGGGCCTGATGACATAGATTTCATTGCTGAGTGATATTGCTTTGCAAGTAAATACCACAACTTCTTTATCCATTTTTCACTTTCTGCGATGTTGAACTTGTACTGTAAACGAGGTTCTTGTAACCAGAGGCGTCCCAAACTTTGGGGTGGCTGTGTCTTTTTGATTTTAATTTCCCTAAGCTATAGGACCATAAGTGGAAGTGCCCTAGGCTCTGTTGCTTTGTTTTTTAGATGTTTCAGGAAACACCATACACTTCTCCCGAGTGTCTGTTGGCAATTTACATCCCGCCCATCAGCATAACAAGGCTCCCATTTCTCCATGGCCTGTCCTGCCTTGCTGGATTTTACACTTTTTTCAGATGGCCCTTTTGACCGGGGGAAAGTGAGACTTCATTGTAGTGCAGATTTCCTTTGCAAGCTTGCTTGGTTGGCCAAAAAGGGCGTATGCGTTTTTTCCTGAATATATTCAGGAAAAAACGCATACGCCCTTTTTGGCCAAGTGCATCATTGTGGACGTTCTGCCTCTTTTCCTATGCTTTCAATGCAATTCCAGTCTACCTCCTGAAATCGGTTTCCTGCAATTCTGCCCCGCTTTCAATCCTCTTGGCAGCCTTACTTCAGTATATTTTTGGATGATAGCTGTCATTTATAACTCTGCAGGTTTGTGAATTACAGTGCCCCTGAGCTCCTTTCTTCAACTCGCTTTCTTTTGAGCTGGCCGCAACACCGCAGTGTGGCTTCAGGCTCTAATCTGGTTCCGGCACGGCACACTGAGCCTTTGGTTAATTCCTCTTCCTGGTGGGAAATGAGAGTTAAATTTGCCCGTCCAGACACCTCCAGCTAGTCTCTCATTGGTTCTCCCTATTATTGTTCATCTTCCGCAGAAATTGCAAACTGGGCCAAACAGGAGGTTATAGGCGCTGACTCTCCAATTCGGGAGAGTGTTAGTAAAGAATCTGGAATGTTGCACCTGAGTACCATGGGAGGAAAACTGAGACATATTTGAACACGTCTCCCGTTCACACGGTTGATCATACTCTGGGTTCCACATGCATGTTTTAGCTGAAGGAAGAATACCTTAAACCTGGAGAGTTGAGACCCTTGTAATGGGTACCATGCAAATTGACTTCAAAGGGTCTTCATTTGCTCACCGAACCTCTCCAATCCTATCACTGCTGCGTTTATTCCCCTGTACAAACGCCTGATACTCTTTTGGAGACATAACAATCCATAGGTTTTAAGATACTTACTAGTCAGGTACATTCTTAGGCGTTTAATATGGGGTGTTGAGTCCATTTCGTTGAGCAAGGAGTAGCTCTTGTCTATTCCATATTTGGCTTAAGGAACTTTATCTGTGCTCATTTCAATCTCTGTTTTTATGCAGCACCCCAACTCACCTTTCCCCTTAAGCAAGCATAAGTTGGTTTTCTAAATTTGAGACCCTGTTCTGTTTTGGAATTCAGTTCCTGTGTAGCCAAGTTTACATTCCGTGTATTAGTGATATCTTATGATGTTTCTTTTTCTGTGTGACTTATTTCAGTTAGAATCATCATACCTGAATCCACTCATTGTGCTGCTAAGGGCCTGATGACATAGATTTCATTGCTGAGTGATATTGCTTTGTAAGTAAATACCACAACTTCTTTATCCATTTTTCACTTTCTGCGATGTTGAACTTGTACTGTAAACGAGGTTCTTGTAAACAGAGGCGTCCCAAACTTTGGGGTGGCTGTGTCTTTTTGATTTTAATTTCCCTAAGCTATAGGACCATAAGTGGAATTGCCCTAGGCTCTGTTGCTTTGTTTTTTAGATGTTTCAGGAAACACCATACACTTCTCCCGAGTGTCTGTTGGCAATTTACATCCCGCCCATCAGCATAACAAGGCTCCCAGTTCTCCATGGCCTGTCCTGCCTTTCTGGATTTTACACTTTTTTCAGATGGCCCCTTTTGACCGAGGGGAAGTGAGACTTCATTGTAGTGCAGATTTCCTTTGCAAGCTTGCTTGGTTGGCCAAAAAGGGCATATGCGTTTTTTCCTGAATATATTCAGGAAAAAACGCATACGCCCTTTTTGGCCAAGTGCATCATTGTGGACGTTCTGCCTCTTTTCCTATGCTTTCAATGCAATTCCAGTCTACCTCCTGAAATCGGTTTCCTGCAATTCTGCCCCGCTTTCAGGTCCTCTTGGCAGCCTTACTTTAGTCTATTTTTGGATGATAGCTGTCATTTATAACTGTGCAGGTTTGTGAATTACAGTGCCCCTGAGCTCCTTTCTTCAACTCGCTTTTTGTGACCTGGCCGCAACACCGCAGGATGGCTTCAGGCCCTAATCTGGTTCCGGCACGGCACGCTGAGCCTTTGGTTATTTCCTCTTCCTGGTGGGAAATGAGAGTTAAATTTGCCCGTCCAGCCACCTCCAGCTAGTCTCTCATTGGATCTCGCTATTCCTTTTCATCTTCCGCAGAAATTGCAAACTGGGCCAAACAGGAGGTTAAAGGCGCTGACTCTCCAAGTCGGGAGAGTGTTAGTAAAGAATCTGGAATGTTGCACCCGAGTACCAGGGGAGGAAAACTGAGACATATTTGAACACGTCTCCCGTTCACACGGTTGATCATACTCTGGGTTCCACATGCATGTTTTAGCTGAAGGAAGAATACCTTAAACCTGGAGAGTTGAGACCCGTGTAATGGGTACCATGCAAATTGACTTCAAAGGGTCTTCATTTGCTCACCGAACCTCTCCAATCCTATCACTGCTGCGTTTATGCCCCTGTACACACGCTTGATTCTCTTTTGGAGACATAGCAATCCATAGGTTTTAAGATACTTACTAGTCAGGTACATTCTTAGGCGTTTAATATGGGGTGTTGAGTCCATTTCGTTGAGCAAGGAGTAGCTCTTGTCTATTCCATATTTGGCTTAAGGAACTTTATCTGTGCTCATTTCAATCTCTGGTTTTATGCAGCACCCCAACTCACCTTTCCCCTTAAGCAAGCATAAGTTGGTTTTCTAAATTTGAGACCCTGTTCTGTTCTGTAATTCAGTTCCTGTGTAGCCAAGTTTACATTCCGTGTATTACTGATACCTTATGATGTTTCATTTTCTGTGTGACTTATTTCAGTTAGAATCATCATACCTGAATCCACTCATTGTGCTGCTAAGGGCCTGATGACATAGATTTCATTGCTGAGTGATATTGCTTTGCAAGTAAATACTACAACTTCTTTATCCATTTTTCACTTTCTGCGATGTTGAACTTGTACTGTAAACGAGGTTCTTGTAAACAGAGGCGTCCCAAACTTTGGGGTGGCTGTGTCTTTTTGATTTTAATTTCCCTAAGCTATAGGACCATAAGTGGAAGTGCCCTAGGCTCTGTTGCTTTGTTTTTTAGATGTTTCAGGAAACACCATACACTTCTCCCGAGTGTCTGTTGGCAATTTACATCCCGCCCAGCAGCATAACAAGGCTCCCAGTTCTCCATGGCCTGTCCTGCCTTGCTGGATTTTACACTTTTTTCAGATGGCCCTTTTGACCGGGGGGAAGTGAGACTTCATTGTAGTGCAGATTTCCTTTGCAAGCTTGCTTGGTTGGCCAAAAAGGGCGTATGCGTTTTTTCCTGAATATATTCAGGAAAAAACGCATACGCCCTTTTTGGCCAAGTGCATCATTGTGGACGTTCTGCCTCTTTTCCTATGCTTTCAATGCAATTCCAGTCTACCTCCTGAAATCGGTTTCCTGCAATTCTGCCCCGCTTTCAAGTCCTCTTGGCAGCCTTACTTCAGTATATTTTTGGACGATAGCTGTCATTTATAACTCTGCAGGTTTGTGAATTACAGTGCCCCTGAGCTCCTTTCTTCAACTCGCTTTCTTTTGAGCTGGCCGCAACACCGCAGGATGGCTTCAGGCCCTAATCTTGTTCCAGCACGGCACGCTGAGCCTTTGGTTAATTCCTCTTCCTGGTGGGAAATGAGAGTTAAATTTGCCCGTCCAGACACCTCCAGCTAGTCTCTCATTGGTTCTCGCTATTCCTGTTCATCTTCCGCAGAAATTGCAAACTGGGCTAAACAGGAGGTTAAAGGGACTGACTCTCCAAGTCGGGAGAGTGTTAGTAAAGCGTCTGGAATGTTGCACCCGAGTACCAGGGGAGGAAAACTGAGACATATTTGAACACGTCTCCCGTTCACACGGTTGATCATACTCTGGGTTCCACATGCATGTTTTAGCTGAAGGAAGAATACCTTAAACCTGGAGAGTTGAGACCCGTGTAATGGGTACCATGCAAATTGACTTCAAAGGGTCTTCATTTGCTCACCGAACCTCTCCAATCCTATCACTGCTGCGTTTATGCCCCTGTACACACGCTTGATTCTCTTTCGGAGACATAGCAATCCATAGGTTTTAAGATACTTACTAGTCAGGTACATTCTTAGGCGTTTAATATGGGGTGTTGAGTCCATTTCGTTGAGCAAGGAGTAGCTCTTGTCTATTCCATATTTGGCTTAAGGAACTTTATCTGTGCTCATTTCAATCTCTGGTTTTATGCAGCACCCCAACTCACCTTTCCCCTTAAGCAAGCATAAGTTGGTTTTCTAAATTTGAGACCCTGTTCTGTTCTGTAATTCAGTTCCTGTGTAGCCAAGTTTACATTCCGTGTATTACTGATACCTTATGATGTTTCATTTTCTGTGTGACTTATTTCAGTTAGAATCATCATACCTGAATCCACTCATTGTGCTGCTAAGGGCCTGATGACATAGATTTCATTGCTGAGTGATATTGCTTTGCAAGTAAATACCACAACTTCTTTATCCATTTTTCACTTTCTGTGATGTTGAACTTGTACTGTAAACGAGGTTCTTGTAACCAGAGGCGTCCCAAACTTTGGGGTGGCTGTGTCTTTTTGATTTTAATTTCCCTAAGCTATAGGACCATAAGTGGAAGTGCCCTAGGCTCTGTTGCTTTGTTTTTTAGATGTTTCAAGAAACACCATACACTTCTCCCGAGTGTCTGTTGGCAATTTACATCCCGCCCATCAGCATATCAAGGCTCCCAGTTCTCCATGGCCTGTCCTGCCTTTCTGGATTTTACACTTTTTCCACATGGCCCTTTTGACCGAGGGGAAGTGAGACTTCATTGTAGTGCAGATTTCCTTTGCAAGCTTGCTTAGTTGGCCAAAAAGGGCGTATGCATTTTTTCCTGAATATATTCAGGAAAAAACGCATACGCCCTTTTTGGCCAAGTGCATCATTGTGGACGTTCTGCCTCTTTTCCTATGCTTTCAATGCAATTCCAGTCTACCTCCTGAAATCGGTTTCCTGCAATTCTGCCCCGCTTTCAAGTCCTCTTGGCAGCCTTACTTCAGTATATTTTTGGACGATAGCTGTCATTTATAACTCTGCAGGTTTGTGAATTACAGTGCCCCTGAGCTCCTTTCTTCAACTCGCTTTCTTGTGAGCTGGCCGCAACACCGCAGGATGGCTTCAGTCCCTAATCTTGTTCCAGCATGGCACGCTGAGGCTTTGGTTAATTCCTCTTCCTGGTGGGAAATGAGAGTTAAATTTGCCCGTCCAGACACCTCCAGCAAGTCTCTCATTGGTTCTCGCTATCCTGTTCATCTTCCGCTGAAATTGCAAACTGGGCCAAACAGGAGGTTAAAGGGACTGACTCTCCAAGTCAAGAGAGTGTTAGTAAAGCGTCTGGAATGTTGCACCCGAGTACCAGGGTACGAAAACTGACAGATATTTGAACACGTCTCCCGATCACATGGTTGATCATACTCTGGGTTCCACATGCATGTTTTTCCAGTAGGAAGAATACCTTAAACCTGGGTAGTTGAAACCCGTGGAATGGGTACCATGCAATATGACTTCAAAGGGTCTTCATTTGCTCACCGAACCTCTGCAATCCTATCGCTGCTGCGTTTATGCCCCTGTACACATGCTTGATTCTCTTTCGGAGACATAGCAATCCATAGGTTTTAAGATACTTACTAGTCAGGTACATTCTTAGGCATTTAATATGGGGTGTTGAGTCCATTTCGTTGAGCAAGGAGTAGCTCTTGTTTATTCCATATTTGGCTTAAGGAACTTTATCTGTGCTCATTTCAATCTCTGGTTTTATGCAGCACCCCAACTCACCTTTACCCTTAAGCAAGCATAAGTTGGTTTTCTAAATATGAGACCCTGTTCTGTTCTGTAATTCAGTTCCTGTGTAGCCAAGTTTAAATTCCATGTATTACTGATACCATATGATATTTCTTTTTCTGTGTGACTTATTTCAGTTAGAATCATCATACCTGAATCCACTCATTGTGCTGCTAAGGGCCTGATGACATAGATTTCATTGCTGAGTGATATTGTTTTGCAAGTAAATACCACAACTTCTTTATCCATTTTTCACTTTCTGCGATGTTGAACTTGTACTGTAAACGAGGTTCTTGTAAACAGAGGCGTCCCAAACTTTGGGGTGGCTGTGTCTTTTTGATTTTAATTTCCCTAAGCTATAGGACCATAAGTGGAAGTGCCCTAGTCTCTGTTGCTTTGTTTTTTAGATGTTTCAGGAAACACCATACACTTCTCCCCAGTGTCTGTTGGCAATTTTCATCCCGCCCATCAGCATAACATGGCTCACAGTTCTCCATGGCCTGTCCTGCCTTGCTGGATTTTACACTTTTTTCAGATGGCCCTTTTGACCGGGGGGAAGTGAGACTTCATTGTAGTGCAGATTTCCTTTGCAAGCTTGCTTGGTTGGCCAAAAAGGGCGTATGCGTTTTTTCCTGAATATATTCAGGAAAAAACGCATACGCCCTTTTTGGCCAAGTGCATCATTGTGGACGTTCTGCCTCTTTTCCTATGCTTTCAATGCAATTCCTGTCTACCTCCTAAAATCAGTTTCCTGCAATTCTGCCCCGCTTTCAAGTCCTCTTGGCAGCCTTACTTCAGTATATTTTTGGACGATAGCTGTCATTTATAACTCTGCAGGTTTGTGCATTACAGTGCCCCTGAGCTCCTTTCTTCAACTCACTTTCTTGTGACCTGGCCGCAACACCGCAGGATGGCTTCAGGCTCTAATCTGGTTCCGGCACGGCACACTGAGCCTTTGGTTATTTCCTCTTCCTGGTGGGAAATGAGAGTTAAATTTGCCCGTCCAGACACCTCCAGCTAGTCTCTCATTTGTTCTCCCTATTCCTGTACATCTTTCGCAGAAATTGCAAACTGGACCAAACAGGAAGTTAAAGGCGCTGACTCTCCAAGTCGGGAGAGTGTTAGTAAAGAATCTGGAATGTTGCACCCGAGTACCAGGGTACGAAAACTGAGACATATTTGAACACGTCTCCCGTTCACACGGTTGATCATACTCTGGGTTCCACATGCATGTTTTAGCTGAAGGAAGAATACCTTAAACCTGGAGAGTTGAGACCCGTGTAATGGGTACCATGCAAACTGACTTCAAAGGGTCTTCATTTGCTCACCGAACCTCTCCAATCCTATCACTGCTGCGTTTATGCCCCTGTACACACGCTTGATTCTCTTTCAGAGACATAGCAATCCATAGGTTTTAAGATACTTACTAGTCAGGTACATTCTTAGGCGTTTAATATGGAGTGTTGAGTCCATTTCGTTGAGCAAGGAGTAGCTCTTGTCTATTCCATATTTGGCTTAAGGAACTTTATCTGTGCTCATTTCAATCTCTGGTTTTATGCAGCACCCCAACTCACCTTTCCCCTTAAGCAAGCATAAGTTGGTTTTCTAAATTTGAGACGCTGTTCTGTTTTGGAATTCAGTTCCTGTGTAACCAAGTTTATATTCCGTGTATTAGTGATATCTTATGATGTTTCTTTTTCTGTGTGACTTATTTCAGTTAGAATCATCATACCTGAATCCACTCATTGTGCTGCTAAGGGCCTGATGACATAGATTTCATTGCTGTGTGATATTACTTTGTAAGTAAATACCACAAGTTCTTTATCCATTTTTCACTTTCTGCGATGTTGAACTTGTACTGTAAACGAGGTTCTTGTAAACAGAGCCGTTCCAAACTTTGGGGTGGCTGTGTCTTTTTGATTTTAATTTCCCTAAGCTATAGGACCATAAGTGGAAGTGCCCTAGGCTCTGTTGCTTTGTTTTTTAGATGTTTCAGGAAACACCATACACTTCTCCCGAGTGTCTGTTGGCAATTTACATCCCGCCCAGCAGCATAACAAGGCTCTCAGTTCTCCATGGCCTGTCCTGCCTTGCTGGATTTTACACTTTTTTCAGATGGCCCTTTTGACCGGGGGGAAGTGAGACTTCATTGTAGTGCAGATTTCCTTTGCAAGCTTGCTTGGTTGGCCAAAAAGTGCGTATGCGTTTTTTCCTGAATATATTCAGGAAAAAACGCATACGCCCTTTTTGGCCAAGTGCATCATTGTGGACGTTCTGCCTCTTTTCCTATGCTTTCAATGCAATTCCAGTCTACCTCCTGAAATCGGTTTCCTGCAATTCTGCCCCGCTTTCAAGTCCTCTTGGCAGCCTTACTTCAGTATATTTTTGGACGATAGCTGTCATTTATAACTCTGCAGGTTTGTGAATTACAGTGCCCCTGAGCTCCTTTCTTCAACTCGCTTTCTTTTGAGCTGGCCGCAACACCGCAGGATGGCTTCAGGCCCTAATCTTGTTCCAGCACGGCACGCTGAGCCTTTGGTTAATTCCTCTTCCTGGTGGGAAATGAGAGTTAAATTTGCCCGTCCAGAAACCTCCAGCAAGTCTCTCATTGGTTCTCGCTATCCTGTTCATCTTCCGCTGAAATTGCAAACTGGGCCAAACAGGAGGTTAAAGGGACTGACTCTCCAAGTCAGTAGAGTGTTAGTAAAGCGACTGGAATGTTGCACCCGAGTACCAGGGTACGAAAACTGAGACATATTTGAACACGTCTCCCGATCACATGGTTGATCATACTCTGGGTTCCACATGCATGTTTTAGCTGTAGGAAGAATACTTTAAACCTGGGTAGTTGAAACCCGTGGAATGGGTACCATGCAATATGACTTCAAAGGGTCTTCATTTGCTCACCGAACCTCTCCAATCCTATCACTGCTGCGTTTATGCCCCTGTACACACGCTTGATTCTCTTTCGGAGACATAGCAATCCATAGGTTTTAAGATACTTACTAGTCAGGTACATTCTTAGGTGTTTAATATGGGGTGTTGAGTCCATTTCGTTGAGCAAGGAGTAGCTCTTGTCTATTCCATATTTGGCTTAAGGAACTTTATCTGTGCTCATTTCAATCTCTGGTTTTATGCAGCACCCCAACTCACCTTTCCACTTAAGCAAGCATAAGTTGGTTTTCTAAATTTGAGACCCTGTTCTGTTTTGGAATTCAGTTCCTGTGTAGCCAAGTTTACATTCCGTGTATTACTGATATCTTATGATGTTTCTTTTTCTGTGTGACTTATTTCAGTTAGAATCATCATACCTGAATCCACTCATTGTGCTGCTAAGGGCCTGATGACATAGATTTCATTGCTGAGTGATATTGCTTTGTAAGTAAATACCACAAGTTCTTTATCCATTTTTCACTTTCTGAGATGTTGAACTTGTACTGTAAACGAGGTTCTTGTAAACAGAGCCGTTCCAAACTTTGGGGTGGCTGTGTCTTTTTGATTTTAATTTCCCTAAGCTATAGGACCATAAGTGGAAGTGCCCTAGGCTCTGTTGCTTTGTTTTTTAGATGTTTCAGGAAACACCATACACTTCTCCGGAGTGTCTGTTGGCAATTTACATCCTGCCCATCAGCATAACAAGGCTCCCAGTTCTCCATGGCCTGTCCTGCCTTGCTGGATTTTACACTTTTTTCAGATGACCCTTTTGACCGGGGGAAAGTGAGACTTCATTGTAGTGCAGATTTCCTTTGCAAGCTTGCTTGGTTGGCCAAAAAGGGCGTATGCGTTTTTTCCTGAATATATTCAGGAAAAAACGCATACGCCCTTTTTGGCCAAGTGCATCATTGTGGACGTTCTGCCTCTTTTCCTATGCTTTCAATGCAATTCCAGTCTACCTCCTGAAATCGGTTTCCTGCAATTCTGCCCCGCTTTCAAGTCCTCTTGGCAGCCTTACTTCAGTATATTTTTGGACGATAGCTGTCATTTATAACTCTGCAGGTTTGTGAATTACAGTGCCCCTGAGCTCCTTTCTTCAACTCGCTTTCTTTTGAGCTGGCCGCAACACCGCAGGATGGCTTCAGGCTCTAAACTGGTTCCGGCACGGCACACTGAGCCTTTGGTTATTTCCTCTTCCTGGTGGGAAATGAGAGTTAAATTTGCCCGTCCAGACAACTCCAGCTAGTCTCTCATTGGTTCTCCCTATTCCTGTTCATCTTCCGCAGAAATTGCAAACTGGGCCAAACAGGAGGTTAAAGGCGCTGACTCTCCAAGTCGGGAGAGTGTTAGTAAAGAATCTGGAATGTTGCACCTGAGTACCAGGGGAGGAAAACTGAGACATATTTGAACACGTCTCCCGTTCACACGGTTGATCATACTCTGGGTTCCACATGCATGTTTTAGCTGAAGGAAGAATACCTTAAACCTGGAGAGTTGAGACCCGTGTAATGGGTACCATGCAAATTGACTTCAAAGGGTCTTCATTTGCTCACCGAACCTCTCCAATCCTATCACTGCTGCGTTTATGCCCCTGTACACACGCTTGATTCTCTTTTGGAGACATAGCAATCCATAGGTTTTAAGATACTTACTAGTCAGGTACATTCTTAGGCGTTTAATATGGGGTGTTGAGTCCATTTCGTTGAGCAAGGAGTAGCTCTTGTCTATTCCATATTTGGCTTAAGGAACTTTATCTGTGCTCATTTCAATCTCTGGTTTTATGCAGCACCCCAACTCACCTTTCCCCTTAAGCAAGCATAAGTTGGTTTTCTAAATTTGAGACCCTGTTCTGTTCTGTAATTCAGTTCCTGTGTAGCCAAGTTTACATTCCGTGTATTACTGATACCTTATGATGTTTCATTTTCTGTGTGACTTATTTCAGTTAGAATCATAATACCTGAATCCACTCATTGTGCTGCTAAGGGCCTGATGACATAGATTTCATTGCTGAGTGATATTGCTTTGCAAGTAAATACCACAACTTCTTTATCCATTTTTCACTTTCTGCGATGTTGAACTTGTACTGTAAACGAGGTTCTTGTAACCAGAGGCGTCCCAAACTTTGGGGTGGCTGTGTCTTTTTGATTTTAATTTCCCTAAGCTATAGGACCATAAGTGGAAGTGCCCTAGGCTCTGTTGCTTTGTTTTTTAGATGTTTCAGGAAACACCATACACTTCTCCCGAGTGTCTGTTGGCAATTTACATCCCGCCCAACAGCATAACAAGGCTCCCATTTCTCCATGGCCTGTCCTGCCTTGCTGGATTTTACACTTTTTTCAGATGGCCCTTTTGACCGGGGGAAAGTGAGACTTCATTGTAGTGCAGATTTCCTTTGCAAGCTTGCTTGGTTGGCCAAAAAGGGCGTATGCGTTTTTTCCTGAATATATTCAGGAAAAAACGCATACGCCCTTTTTGGCCAAGTGCATCATTGTGGACGTTCTGCCTCTTTTCCTATGCTTTCAATGCAATTCCAGTCTACCTCCTGAAATTGGTTTCCTGCAATTCTGCCCCGCTTTCAATCCTCTTGGCAGCCTTACTTCAGTATATTTTTGGATGATAGCTGTCATTTATAACTCTGCAGGTTTGTGAATTACAGTGCCCCTGAGCTCCTTCCTTCAACTCGCTTTCTTTTGAGCTGGCCGCAACACCGCAATGTGGCTTCAGGCTCTAATATGTTTCCGGCACGGCACACTGAGCCTTTGGTTAATTCCTCTTCCTGGTGGGAAATGAGAGTTAAATTTGCCCGTCCAGAAACCTCCAGCAAGTCTCTCATTGGTTCTCGCTATCCTGTTCATCTTCCGCTGAAATTGCAAACTGGGCCAAACAGGAGGTTAAAGGGACTGACTCTCCAAGTCAGTAGAGTGTTAGTAAAGCGACTGGAATGTTGCACCCGAGTACCAGGGTACGAAAACTGAGACATATTTGAACACGTCTCCCGATCACATGGTTGATCATACTCTGGGTTCCACATGCATGTTTTAGCTGTAGGAAGAATACCTTAAACCTGGGTAGTTGAAACCCGTGGAATGGGTACCATGCAATATGACTTCAAAGGGTCTTCATTTGCTCACCGAACCTCTCCAATCCTATCACTGCTGCGTTTATGCCCCTGTACACACGCTTGATTCTCTTTCGGAGACATAGCAATCCATAGGTTTTAAGATACTTACTAGTCAGGTACATTCTTAGGCGTTTAATATGGGGTGTTGAGTCCATTTCGTTGAGCAAGGAGTAGCTCTTGTCTATTCCATATTTGGCTTAAGGAACTTTATCTGTGCTCATTTCAATCTCTGGTTTTATGCAGCACCCCAACTCACCTTTCCCCTTAAGCAAGCATAAGTTGGTTTTCTAAATTTGAGACCCTGTTCTGTTTTGGAAATCAGTTCCTGTGTAGCCAAGTTTACATTCCGTGTATTACTGATATCTTATGATGTTTCTTTTTCTGTGTGACTTATTTCAGTTAGAATCATCATACCTGAATCCACTCATTGTGCTGCTAAGGGCCTGATGACATAGATTTCATTGCTGAGTGATATTGCTTTGTAAGTAAATACCACAAGTTCTTTATCCATTTTTCACTTTCTGAGATGTTGAACTTGTACTGTAAACGAGGTTCTTGTAAACAAAGGCGTCTCAAACTTTGGGGTGGCTGTGTCTTTTTGATTTTAATTTCCCTAAGCTATAGGACCATAAGTGGAAGTGCCCTAGGCTCTGTTGCTTTGTTTTTTAGATGTTTCAGGAAACACCATACACTTCTCCGGAGTGTCTGTTGGCAATTTACATCCCGCCCATCAGCATAACAAGGCTCCCAGTTCTCCATGGCCTGTCCTGCCTTGCTGGATTTTACACTTTTTTCAGATGGCCCTTTTGACCGGGGGGAAGTGAGACTTCATTGTAGTGCAGATTTCCTTTGCAAGCTTGCTTGGTTGGCCAAAAAGGGCGTATGCGTTTTTTCCTGAATATATTCAGGAAAAAACGCATACGCCCTTTTTGGCCAAGTGCATCATTGTGGACGTTCTGCCTCTTTTCCTATGCTTTCAGTGCAATTCCAGTCTACCTGCTGAAATCGGTTTCCTGCAATTCTGCCCCGCTTTCAAGTCCTCTTGGCAGCCTTACTTCAGTATATTTTTGGACGATAGCTGTCATTTATAACTCTGCAGGTTTGTGAATTACAGTGCCCCTGAGCTCCTTTCTTCAACTCGCTTTCTTTTGAGCTGGCCGCAACACCGCAGGATGGCTTCAGGCTCTAAACTGGTTCAAGCACGGCACACTGAGCCTTTGGTTATTTCCTCTTCCTGGTGGGAAATGAGAGTTAAATTTGCCCGTCCAGACAACTCCAGCTAGTCTCTCATTGGTTCTCCCTATTCCTGTTCATCTTCCGCAGAAATTGCAAACTGGGCCAAACAGGAGGTTAAAGGCGCTGACTCTCCAAGTCGGGAGAGTGTTAGTAAAGAATCTGGAATGTTGCACCCGAGTACCAGGGGAGGAAAACTGAGACATATTTGAACACGTCTCCCGTTCACACGGTTGATCATACTCTGGGTTCCACATGCATGTTTTAGCTGAAGGAAGAATACCTTAAACCTGGAGAGTTGAGACCCGTGTAATGGGTACCATGCAAATTGACTTCAAAGGGTCTTCATTTGCTCACCGAACCTCTCCAATCCTATCACTGCTGCGTTTATGCCCCTGTACACACGCTTGATTCTCTTTTGGAGACATAGCAATCCATAGGTTTTAAGATACTTACTAGTCAGGTATATTCTTAGGCGTTTAATATGGGGTGTTGAGTCCATTTCGTTGAGCAAGGAGTAGCTCTTGTCTATTCCATATTTGGCTTAAGGAACTTTATCTGTGCTCATTTCAATCTCTGGTTTTATGCAGCACCCCAACTCACCTTTCCCCTTAAGCAAGCATAAGTTGGTTTTCTAAATTTGAGACCCTGTTCTGTTCTGTAATTCAGTTCCTGTGTAGCCAAGTTTACATTCCGTGTATTACTGATACCTAATGATGTTTCATTTTCTGTGTGACTTATTTCAGTTAGAATCATCATACCTGAATCCACTCATTGTGCTGCTAAGGGCCTGATGACATAGATTTCATTGCTGAGTGATATTGCTTTGCAAGTAAATACCACAACTTCTTTATCCATTTTTCACTTTCTGCGATGTTGAACTTGTACTGTAAATGAGGTTCTTGTAAACAGAGGCGTCCCAAACTTTGGGGTGGCTGTGTCTTTTTGATTTTTATTTCCCTAAGCTATAGGACCATAAGTGGAAGTGCCCTAGGCTCTGTTGCTTTGTTTTTTAGATGTTTCAGGAAACACCATACACTTCTCCCGAGTGTCTGTTGGCAATTTACATCCCGCCCAGCAGCATAACAAGGCTCCCAGTTCTCCATGGCCTGTCCTGCCTTGCTGGATTTTACACTTTTTTCAGATGGCCCTTTTGACCGGGGGGAAGTGAGACTTCATTGTAGTGCAGATTTCCTTTGCAAGCTTGCTTGGTTGGCCAAAAAGGGCGTATGCGTTTTTTCCTGAATATATTCAGGAAAAAACGCATACGCCCTTTTTGGCCAAGTGCATCATTGTGGACGTTCTGCCTCTTTTCCTATGCTTTCAATGCAATTCCAGTCTACCTCCTGAAATCGGTTTCCTGCAATTCTGCCCCGCTTTCAAGTCCTCTTGGCAGCCTTACTTCAGTATATTTTTGGACGATAGCTGTCATTTATAACTCTGCAGGTTTGTGAATTACAGTGCCCCTGAGCTCCTTTCTTCAACTCGCTTTCTTTTGAGCTGGCCGCAACACCGCAGGATGGCTTCAGGCTCTAATCTGGTTCCTGCACGGCACACTGAGCCTTTGGTTATTTCCTCTTCCTGGTGGGAAATGAGAGTTAAATTTGCCCGTCCAGACAACTCCAGCTAGTCTCTCATTGGTTCTCCCTATTCCTGTTCATCTTCCGCAGAAATTGCAAACTGGGCCAAACAGGAGGTTAAAGGCGCTGACTCTCCAAGTCGGGAGAGTGTTAGTAAAGAATCTGGAATGTTGCACCCGAGTACCAGGGTACGAAAACTGAGACATATTTGAACACGTCTCCCGATCACATGGTTGATCATACTCTGGGTTCCACATGCATGTTTTAGCTGAAGGAAGAATACCTTAAACCTGGGTAGTTGGAACCCGTGGAATGGGTACCATGCAATATGACATCAAAGGGTCTTCATTTGCTCACCGAACCTCTCCAATCCTATCACTGCTGCGTTTATGCCCCTGTACACATGCTTGATTCTCTTTCGGAGACATAGCAATCCATAGGTTTTAAGATACTTACTAGTCAGGTACATTCTTAGGCGTTTAATATGCAGTGTTGAGTCCATTTCGTTGAGCAAGGAGTAGCTCTTGTCTATTCCATATTTGGCTTAAGGAACTTTATCTGTGCTCATTTCAATCTCTGGTTTTATGCAGCACCCCAACTCACCTTTCCCCTTAAGCAAGCATAAGTTGGTTTTCTAAATTTGAGACCCTGTTCTGTTTTGGAATTCAGTTCCTGTGTAGCCAAGTTTACATTCCGTGTATTACTGATATCTTATGATGTTTCTTTTTCTGTGTGACTTATTTCAGTTAGAATCATCATACCTGAATCCACTCATTGTGCTGCTAAGGGCCTGATGACATAGATTTCATTGCTGAGTGATATTGCTTTGTAAGTAAATACCAAAAGTTCTTTATCAATTTTTCACTTTCTGCGATGTTGAACTTGTACTGTAAACGAGGTTCTTGTAAAAAGAGCCGTTCCAAACTTTGGGGTGGCTGTGTCTTTTTGATTTTAATTTCCCTAAGCTATAGGACCATAAGTGGAAGTGCCCTAGGCTCTGTTGCTTTGTTTTTTAGATGTTTCAGGAAACACCATACACTTCTCCCGAGTGTCTGTTGGCAATTTACATCCCGCCCAGCAGCATAACAAGGCTCCCAGTTCTCCATGGCCTGTCCTGCCTTGCTGGATTTTACAGTTTTTTCAGATGGCCCTTTTGACCGGGGGGAAGTGAGACTTCATTGTAGTGCAGATTTCCTTTGCAAGCTTGCTTGGTTGGCCAAAAAGGGCGTATGCGTTTTTTCCTGAATATATTCAGGAAAAAACGCATACGCCCTTTTTGGCCAAGTGCATCATTGTGGACGTTCTGCCTCTTTTCCTATGCTTTCAATGCAATTCCAGTCTACCTGCTGAAATCGGTTTCCTGCAATTCTGCCCCGCTTTCAAGTCCTCTTGGCAGCCTTACTTCAGTATATTTTTGGACGATAGCTGTCATTTATAACTCTGCAGGTTTGTGAATTACAGTGCCCCTGAGCTCCTTTCTTCAACTCGCTTTCTTTTGAGCTGGCCGCAACACCGCAGGATGGCTTCAGGCTCTAAACTGGTTCAAGCACGGCACACTGAGCCTTTGGTTATTTCCTCTTCCTGGTGGGAAATGAGAGTTAAATTTGCCCGTCCAGACAACTCCAGCTAGTCTCTCATTGGTTCTCCCTATTCCTGTTCATCTTCCGCAGAAATTGCAAACTGGGCCAAACAGGAGGTTAAAGGCGCTGACTCTCCAAGTCGGGAGAGTGTTAGTAAAGAATCTGGAATGTTGCACCCGAGTACCAGGGGAGGAAAACTGAGACATATTTGAACACGTCTCCCGTTCACACGGTTGATCATACTCTGGGTTCCACATGCATGTTTTAGCTGAAGGAAGAATACCTTAAACCTGGAGAGTTGAGACCCGTGTAATGGGTACCATGCAAATTGACTTCAAAGGGTCTTCATTTGCTCACCGAACCTCTCCAATCCTATCACTGCTGCGTTTATGCCCCTGTACACACGCTTGATTCTCTTTTGGAGACATAGCAATCCATAGGTTTTAAGATACTTACTAGTCAGGTATATTCTTAGGCGTTTAATATGGGGTGTTGAGTCCATTTCGTTGAGCAAGGAGTAGCTCTTGTCTATTCCATATTTGGCTTAAGGAACTTTATCTGTGCTCATTTCAATCTCTGGTTTTATGCAGCACCCCAACTCACCTTTCCCCTTAAGCAAGCATAAGTTGGTTTTCTAAATTTGAGACCCTGTTCTGTTCTGTAATTCAGTTCCTGTGTAGCCAAGTTTACATTCCGTGTATTACTGATACCTAATGATGTTTCATTTTCTGTGTGACTTATTTCAGTTAGAATCATCATACCTGAATCCACTCATTGTGCTGCTAAGGGCCTGATGACATAGATTTCATTGCTGAGTGATATTGCTTTGCAAGTAAATACCACAACTTCTTTATCCATTTTTCACTTTCTGCGATGTTGAACTTGTACTGTAAATGAGGTTCTTGTAAACAGAGGCGTCCCAAACTTTGGGGTGGCTGTGTCTTTTTGATTTTTATTTCCCTAAGCTATAGGACCATAAGTGGAAGTGCCCTAGGCTCTGTTGCTTTGTTTTTTAGATGTTTCAGGAAACACCATACACTTCTCCCGAGTGTCTGTTGGCAATTTACATCCCGCCCAGCAGCATAACAAGGCTCCCAGTTCTCCATGGCCTGTCCTGCCTTGCTGGATTTTACACTTTTTTCAGATGGCCCTTTTGACCGGGGGGAAGTGAGACTTCATTGTAGTGCAGATTTCCTTTGCAAGCTTGCTTGGTTGGCCAAAAAGGGCGTATGCGTTTTTTCCTGAATATATTCAGGAAAAAACGCATACGCCCTTTTTGGCCAAGTGCATCATTGTGGACGTTCTGCCTCTTTTCCTATGCTTTCAATGCAATTCCAGTCTACCTCCTGAAATCGGTTTCCTGCAATTCTGCCCCGCTTTCAAGTCCTCTTGGCAGCCTTACTTCAGTATATTTTTGGACGATAGCTGTCATTTATAACTCTGCAGGTTTGTGAATTACAGTGCCCCTGAGCTCCTTTCTTCAACTCGCTTTCTTTTGAGCTGGCCGCAACACCGCAGGATGGCTTCAGGCTCTAATCTGGTTCCTGCACGGCACACTGAGCCTTTGGTTATTTCCTCTTCCTGGTGGGAAATGAGAGTTAAATTTGCCCGTCCAGACAACTCCAGCTAGTCTCTCATTGGTTCTCCCTATTCCTGTTCATCTTCCGCAGAAATTGCAAACTGGGCCAAACAGGAGGTTAAAGGCGCTGACTCTCCAAGTCGGGAGAGTGTTAGTAAAGAATCTGGAATGTTGCACCCGAGTACCCAGGGTACGAAAACTGAGACATATTTGAACACGTCTCCCGATCACATGGTTGATCATACTCTGGGTTCCACATGCATGTTTTAGCTGAAGGAAGAATACCTTAAACCTGGGTAGTTGGAACCCGTGGAATGGGTACCATGCAATATGACATCAAAGGGTCTTCATTTGCTCACCGAACCTCTCCAATCCTATCACTGCTGCGTTTATGCCCCTGTACACATGCTTGATTCTCTTTCGGAGACATAGCAATCCATAGGTTTTAAGATACTTACTAGTCAGGTACATTCTTAGGCGTTTAATATGCAGTGTTGAGTCCATTTCGTTGAGCAAGGAGTAGCTCTTGTCTATTCCATATTTGGCTTAAGGAACTTTATCGTGCTCATTTCAATCTCTGGTTTTATGCAGCACCCCAACTCACCTTTCCCCTTAAGCAAGCATAAGTTGGTTTTCTAAATTTGAGACCCTGTTCTGTTTTGGAATTCAGTTCCTGTGTAGCCAAGTTTACATTCCGTGTATTACTGATATCTTATGATGTTTCTTTTTCTGTGTGACTTATTTCAGTTAGAATCATCATACCTGAATCCACTCATTGTGCTGCTAAGGGCCTGATGACATAGATTTCATTGCTGAGTGATATTGCTTTGTAAGTAAATACCAAAAGTTCTTTATCAATTTTTCACTTTCTGCGATGTTGAACTTGTACTGTAAACGAGGTTCTTGTAAAAAGAGCCGTTCCAAACTTTGGGGTGGCTGTGTCTTTTTGATTTTAATTTCCCTAAGCTATAGGACCATAAGTGGAAGTGCCCTAGGCTCTGTTGCTTTGTTTTTTAGATGTTTCAGGAAACACCATACACTTCTCCCGAGTGTCTGTTGGCAATTTACATCCCGCCCAGCAGCATAACAAGGCTCCCAGTTCTCCATGGCCTGTCCTGCCTTGCTGGATTTTACAGTTTTTTCAGATGGCCCTTTTGACCGGGGGGAAGTGAGACTTCATTGTAGTGCAGATTTCCTTTGCAAGCTTGCTTGGTTGGCCAAAAAGGGCGTATGCGTTTTTTCCTGAATATATTCAGGAAAAAACGCATACGCCCTTTTTGGCCAAGTGCATCATTGTGGACGTTCTGCCTCTTTTCCTATGCTTTCAATGCAATTCCAGTCTACCTGCTGAAATCGGTTTCCTGCAATTCTGCCCCGCTTTCAAGTCCTCTTGGCAGCCTTACTTCAGTATATTTTTGGACGATAGCTGTCATTTATAACTCTGCAGGTTTGTGAATTACAGTGCCCCTGAGCTCCTTTCTTCAACTCGCTTTCTTTTGAGCTGGCCGCAACAACCGCAGGATGGCTTCAGGCTCTAAACTGGTTCAAGCACGGCACACTGAGCCTTTGGTTATTTCCTCTTCCTGGTGGGAAATGAGAGTTAAATTTGCCCGTCCAGACAACTCCAGCTAGTCTCTCATTGGTTCTCCCTATTCCTGTTCATCTTCCGCAGAAATTGCAAACTGGGCCAAACAGGAGGTTAAAGGCGCTGACTCTCCAAGTCGGGAGAGTGTTAGTAAAGAATCTGGAATGTTGCACCCGAGTACCAGGGGAGGAAAACTGAGACATATTTGAACACGTCTCCCGTTCACACGGTTGATCATACTCTGGGTTCCACATGCATGTTTTAGCTGAAGGAAGAATACCTTAAACCTGGAGAGTTGAGACCCGTGTAATGGGTACCATGCAAATTGACTTCAAAGGGTCTTCATTTGCTCACCGAACCTCTCCAATCCTATCACTGCTGCGTTTATGCCCCTGTACACACGCTTGATTCTCTTTTGGAGACATAGCAATCCATAGGTTTTAAGATACTTACTAGTCAGGTATATTCTTAGGCGTTTAATATGGGGTGTTGAGTCCATTTCGTTGAGCAAGGAGTAGCTCTTGTCTATTCCATATTTGGCTTAAGGAACTTTATCTGTGCTCATTTCAATCTCTGGTTTTATGCAGCACCCCAACTCACCTTTCCCCTTAAGCAAGCATAAGTTGGTTTTCTAAATTTGAGACCCTGTTCTGTTCTGTAATTCAGTTCCTGTGTAGCCAAGTTTACATTCCGTGTATTACTGATACCTAATGATGTTTCATTTTCTGTGTGACTTATTTCAGTTAGAATCATCATACCTGAATCCACTCATTGTGCTGCTAAGGGCCTGATGACATAGATTTCATTGCTGAGTGATATTGCTTTGCAAGTAAATACCACAACTTCTTTATCCATTTTTCACTTTCTGCGATGTTGAACTTGTACTGTAAATGAGGTTCTTGTAAACAGAGGCGTCCCAAACTTTGGGGTGGCTGTGTCTTTTTGATTTTAATTTCCCTAAGCTATAGGACCATAAGTGGAAGTGCCCTAGGCTCTGTTGCTTTGTTTTTTAGATGTTTCAGGAAACACCATACACTTCTCCCGAGTGTCTGTTGGCAATTTACATCCCGCCCAGCAGCATAACAAGGCTCCCAGTTCTCCATGGCCTGTCCTGCCTTGCTGGATTTTACACTTTTTTCAGATGGCCCTTTTGACCGGGGGGAAGTGAGACTTCATTGTAGTGCAGATTTCCTTTGCAAGCTTGCTTGGTTGGCCAAAAAGGGCGTATGCGTTTTTTCCTGAATATATTCAGGAAAAAACGCATACGCCCTTTTTGGCCAAGTGCATCATTGTGGACGTTCTGCCTCTTTTCCTATGCTTTCAATGCAATTCCAGTCTACCTCCTGAAATCGGTTTCCTGCAATTCTGCCCCGCTTTCAAGTCCTCTTGGCAGCCTTACTTCAGTATATTTTTGGACGATAGCTGTCATTTATAACTCTGCAGGTTTGTGAATTACAGTGCCCCTGAGCTCCTTTCTTCAACTCGCTTTCTTTTGAGCTGGCCGCAACACCGCAGGATGGCTTCAGGCTCTAATCTGGTTCCTGCACGGCACACTGAGCCTTTGGTTATTTCCTCTTCCTGGTGGGAAATGAGAGTTAAATTTGCCCGTCCAGACAACTCCAGCTAGTCTCTCATTGGTTCTCCCTATTCCTGTTCATCTTCCGCAGAAATTGCAAACTGGGCCAAACAGGAGGTTAAAGGCGCTGACTCTCCAAGTCGGGAGAGTGTTAGTAAAGAATCTGGAATGTTGCACCCGAGTACCAGGGTACGAAAACTGAGACATATTTGAACACGTCTCCCGATCACATGGTTGATCATACTCTGGGTTCCACATGCATGTTTTAGCTGAAGGAAGAATACCTTAAACCTGGGTAGTTGGAACCCGTGGAATGGGTACCATGCAATATGACATCAAAAGGGTCTTCATTTGCTCACCGAACCTCTCCAATCCTATCACTGCTGCGTTTATGCCCCTGTACACATGCTTGATTCTCTTTCGGAGACATAGCAATCCATAGGTTTTAAGATACTTACTAGTCAGGTACATTCTTAGGCGTTTAATATGCAGTGTTGAGTCCATTTCGTTGAGCAAGGAGTAGCTCTTGTCTATTCCATATTTGGCTTAAGGAACTTTATCTGTGCTCATTTCAATCTCTGGTTTTATGCAGCACCCCAACTCACCTTTCCCCTTAAGCAAGCATAAGTTGGTTTTCTAAATTTGAGACCCTGTTCTGTTTTGGAATTCAGTTCCTGTGTAGCCAAGTTTACATTCCGTGTATTACTGATATCTTATGATGTTTCTTTTTCTGTGTGACTTATTTCAGTTAGAATCATCATACCTGAATCCACTCATTGTGCTGCTAAGGGCCTGATGACATAGATTTCATTGCTGAGTGATATTGCTTTGTAAGTAAATACCAAAAGTTCTTTATCAATTTTTCACTTTCTGCGATGTTGAACTTGTACTGTAAACGAGGTTCTTGTAAAAAGAGCCGTTCCAAACTTTGGGGTGGCTGTGTCTTTTTGATTTTAATTTCCCTAAGCTATAGGACCATAAGTGGAAGTGCCCTAGGCTCTGTTGCTTTGTTTTTTAGATGTTTCAGGAAACACCATACACTTCTCCCGAGTGTCTGTTGGCAATTTACATCCCGCCCAGCAGCATAACAAGGCTCCCAGTTCTCCATGGCCTGTCCTGCCTTGCTGGATTTTACAGTTTTTTCAGATGGCCCTTTTGACCGGGGGAAGTGAGACTTCATTGTAGTGCAGATTTCCTTTGCAAGCTTGCTTGGTTGGCCAAAAAGGGCGTATGCGTTTTTTCCTGAATATATTCAGGAAAAAACGCATACGCCCTTTTTGGCCAAGTGCATCATTGTGGACGTTCTGCCTCTTTTCCTATGCTTTCAATGCAATTCCAGTCTACCTGCTGAAATCGGTTTCCTGCAATTCTGCCCCGCTTTCAAGTCCTCTTGGCAGCCTTACTTCAGTATATTTTTGGACGATAGCTGTCATTTATAACTCTGCAGGTTTGTGAATTACAGTGCCCCTGAGCTCCTTTCTTCAACTCGCTTTCTTTTGAGCTGGCCGCAACACCGCAGGATGGCTTCAGGCTCTAAACTGGTTCAAGCACGGCACACTGAGCCTTTGGTTATTTCCTCTTCCTGGTGGGAAATGAGAGTTAAATTTGCCCGTCCAGACAACTCCAGCTAGTCTCTCATTGGTTCTCCCTATTCCTGTTCATCTTCCGCAGAAATTGCAAACTGGGCCAAACAGGAGGTTAAAGGCGCTGACTCTCCAAGTCGGGAGAGTGTTAGTAAAGAATCTGGAATGTTGCACCCGAGTACCAGGGGAGGAAAACTGAGACATATTTGAACACGTCTCCCGTTCACACGGTTGATCATACTCTGGGTTCCACATGCATGTTTTAGCTGAAGGAAGAATACCTTAAACCTGGAGAGTTGAGACCCGTGTAATGGGTACCATGCAAATTGACTTCAAAGGGTCTTCATTTGCTCACCGAACCTCTCCAATCCTATCACTGCTGCGTTTATGCCCCTGTACACACGCTTGATTCTCTTTTGGAGACATAGCAATCCATAGGTTTTAAGATACTTACTAGTCAGGTATATTCTTAGGCGTTTAATATGGGGTGTTGAGTCCATTTCGTTGAGCAAGGAGTAGCTCTTGTCTATTCCATATTTGGCTTAAGGAACTTTATCTGTGCTCATTTCAATCTCTGGTTTTATGCAGCACCCCAACTCACCTTTCCCCTTAAGCAAGCATAAGTTGGTTTTCTAAATTTGAGACCCTGTTCTGTTCTGTAATTCAGTTCCTGTGTAGCCAAGTTTACATTCCGTGTATTACTGATACCTTATGATGTTTCATTTTCTGTGTGACTTATTTCAGTTAGAATCATCATACCTGAATCCACTCATTGTGCTGCTAAGGGCCTGATGACATAGATTTCATTGCTGAGTGATATTGCTTTGCAAGTAAATACCACAACTTCTTTATCCATTTTTCACTTTCTGCGATGTTGAACTTGTACTGTAAATGAGGTTCTTGTAAACAGAGGCGTCCCAAACTTTGGGGTGGCTGTGTCTTTTTGATTTTTATTTCCCTAAGCTATAGGACCATAAGTGGAAGTGCCCTAGGCTCTGTTGCTTTGTTTTTTAGATGTTTCAGGAAACACCATACACTTCTCCCGAGTGTCTGTTGGCAATTTACATCCCGCCCAGCAGCATAACAAGGCTCCCAGTTCTCCATGGCCTGTCCTGCCTTGCTGGATTTTACACTTTTTTCAGATGGCCCTTTTGACCGGGGGGAAGTGAGACTTCATTGTAGTGCAGATTTCCTTTGCAAGCTTGCTTGGTTGGCCAAAAAGGGCGTATGCGTTTTTTCCTGAATATATTCAGGAAAAAACGCATACGCCCTTTTTGGCCAAGTGCATCATTGTGGACGTTCTGCCTCTTTTCCTATGCTTTCAATGCAATTCCAGTCTACCTCCTGAAATCGGTTTCCTGCAATTCTGCCCCGCTTTCAAGTCCTCTTGGCAGCCTTACTTCAGTATATTTTTGGACGATAGCTGTCATTTATAACTCTGCAGGTTTGTGAATTACAGTGCCCCTGAGCTCCTTTCTTCAACTCGCTTTCTTTTGAGCTGGCCGCAACACCGCAGGATGGCTTCAGGCCCTAATCTTGTTCCAGCACGGCACGCTGAGCCTTTGGTTAATTCCTCTTCCTGGTGGGAAATGAGAGTTAAATTTGCCCGTCCAGACACCTCCAGCTAGTCTCTCATTGATTCTCGCTATTCCTGTTCATCTTCCACAGAAATTGCAAACTGGGCTAAACAGGAGGTTAAAGGGACTGACTCTCCAAGTCGGGAGAGTGTTAGTAAAGCGTCTGGAATGTTGCACCCGAGTACCAGGGTACGAAAACTGAGACATATTTGAACACGTCTCCCGATCACATGGTTGATCATACTCTGGGTTCCACATGCATGTTTTAGCTGAAGGAAGAATACCTTAAACCTGGGTAGTTGGAACCCGTGGAATGGGTACCATGCAATATGACATCAAAGGGTCTTCATTTGCTCACCGAACCTCTCCAATCCTATCACTGCTGCGTTTATGCCCCTGTACACATGCTTGATTCTCTTTCGGAGACATAGCAATCCATAGGTTTTAAGATACTTACTAGTCAGGTACATTCTTAGGCGTTTAATATGGGGTGTTGAGTCCATTTCGTTGAGCAAGGAGTAGCTCTTGTCTATTCCATATTTGGCTTAAGGAACTTTATCTGTGCTCATTTCAATCTCTGGTTTTATGCAGCACCCCAACTCACCTTTCCCCTTAAGCAAGCATAAGTTGGTTTTCTAAATTTGAGACCCTGTTCTGTTCTGTAATTCAGTTCCTGTGTAGCCAAGTTTACATTCCGTGTATTACTGATACCTTATGATGTTTCATTTTCTGTGTGACTTATTTCAGTTAGAATCATCATACCTGAATCCACTCATTGTGCTGCTAAGGGCCTGATGACATAGATTTCATTGCTGAGTGATATTGCTTTGCAAGTAAATACCACAACTTCTTTATCCATTTTTCACTTTCTGCGATGTTGAACTTGTACTGTAAACGAGGTTCTTGTAAACAGAGGCGTCCCAAACTTTGGGGTGGCTGTGTCTTTTTGATTTTAATTTCCCTAAGCTATAGGACCATAAGTGGAAGTGCCCTAGGCTCTGTTGCTTTGTTTTTTAGATGTTTCAGGAAACACCATACACTTCTCCCGAGTGTCTGTTGGCAATTTACATCCCGCCCAGCAGCATAACAAGGCTCCCAGTTCTCCATGGCCTGTCCTGCCTTGCTGGATTTTACACTTTTTTCAGATGGCCCTTTTGACCGGGGGGAAGTGAGACTTCATTGTAGTGCAGATTTCCTTTGCAAGCTTGCTTGGTTGGCCAAAAAGGGCGTATGCGTTTTTTCCTGAATATATTCAGGAAAAAACGCATACGCCCTTTTTGGCCAAGTGCATCATTGTGGACGTTCTGCCTCTTTTCCTATGCTTTCAATGCAATTCCAGTCTACCTCCTGAAATCGGTTTCCTGCAATTCTGCCCCGCTTTCAAGTCCTCTTGGCAGCCTTACTTCAGTATATTTTTGGACGATAGCTGTCATTTATAACTCTGCAGGTTTGTGAATTACAGTGCCCCTGAGCTCCTTTCTTCAACTCGCTTTCTTTTGAGCTGGCCGCAACACCGCAGGATGGCTTCAGGCCCTAATCTTGTTCCAGCACGGCACGCTGAGCCTTTGGTTAATTCCTCTTCCTGGTGGGAAATGAGAGTTAAATTTGCCCGTCCAGACACCTCCAGCTAGTCTCTCATTGGTTCTCGCTATTCCTGTTCATCTTCCGCAGAAATTGCAAACTGGGCTAAACAGGAGGTTAAAGGGACTGACTCTCCAAGTCGGGAGAGTGTTAGTAAAGCGTCTGGAATGTTGCACCCGAGTACCAGGGGAGGAAAACTGAGACATATTTGAACACGTCTCCCGTTCACACGGTTGAACATACTCTGGGTTCCACATGCATGTTTTAGCTGAAGGAAGAATACCTTAAACCTGGAGAGTTGAGACCCGTGGAATGGGTACCATGCAAATTGACTTCAAAGGGTCTTCATTTGCTCACCGAACCTCTCCAATCCTATCACTGCTGCGTTTATGCCCCTGTACACACGCTTGATTCTCTTTCGGAGACATAGCAATCCATAGGTTTTAAGATACTTACTTGTCAGGTACATTCTTAGGCGTTTAATATGGGGTGTTGAGTCCATTTCGTTGAGCAAGGAGTAGCTCTTGTCTATTCCATATTTGGCTTAAGGAACTTTATCTGTGCTCATTTCAATCTCTGGTTTTATGCAGCACCCCAACTCACCTTTCCCCTTAAGCAAGCATAAGTTGGTTTTCTAAATTTGAGACCCTGTTCTGTTCTGTAATTCAGTTCCTGTGTAGCCAAGTTTACATTCCGTGTATTACTGATACCTTATGATGTTTCATATTCTGTGTGACTTATTTCAGTTAGAATCATCTTACCTGAATCCACTCATTGTGCTGCTAAGGGCCTGATGACATAGATTTCATTGCTGAGTGATATTGCTTTGCAAGTAAATACCACAACTTCTTTATCCATTTTTCACTTTCTGCGATGTTGAACTTGTACTGTAAATGAGGTTCTTGTAAACAGAGGCGTCCCAAACTTTGGGGTGGCTGTGTCTTTTTGATTTTAATTTCCCTAAGCTATAGGACCATAAGTGGAAGTGCCCTAGGCTCTGTTGCTTTGTTTTTTAGATGTTTCAGGAAACACCATACACTTCTCCCGAGTGTCTGTTGGCAATTTACATCCCGCCCAGCAGCATAACAAGGCTCCCAGTTCTCCATGGCCTGTCCTGCCTTGCTGGATTTTACACTTTTTTCAGATGGCCCTTTTGACCGGGGGGAAGTGAGACTTCATTGTAGTGCAGATTTCCTTTGCAAGCTTGCTTGGTTGGCCAAAAAGGGCGTATGCGTTTTTTCCTGAATATATTCAGGAAAAAACGCATACGCCCTTTTTGGCCAAGTGCATCATTGTGGACGTTCTGCCTCTTTTCCTATGCTTTCAATGCAATTCCAGTCTACCTCCTGAAATCGGTTTCCTGCAATTCTGCCCCGCTTTCAAGTCCTCTTGGCAGCCTTACTTCAGTATATTTTTGGACGATAGCTGTCATTTATAACTCTGCAGGTTTGTGAATTACAGTGCCCCTGAGCTCCTTTCTTCAACTCGCTTTCTTTTGAGCTGGCCGCAACACCGCAGGATGGCTTCAGGCCCTAATCTTGTTCCAGCACGGCACGCTGAGCCTTTGGTTAATTCCTCTTCCTGGTGGGAAATGAGAGTTAAATTTGCCCGTCCAGACACCTCCAGCTGGTCTCTCATTGGTTCTCACTATTCCTGTTCATCTTCCGCAGAAATTGCAAACTGGGCTAAACAGGAGGTTAAACGGACTGACTCTCCAAGTCGGGAGAGTGTTAGTAAAGCGTCTGGAATGTTGAACCCGAGTACCAGGGTACGAAAACTGAGACATATTTGAACACGTCTCCCGATCTCATGGTTGATCATACTCTGGGTTCCACATGCATGTTTTAGCTGAAGGAAGAATACCTTAAACCTGGGTAGTTGAAACCCGTGGAATGGGTACCATGCAATATGACATCAAAGGGTCTTCATTTGCTCACCGAACCTCTCCAATCCTATCACTGCTGCGTTTATGCCCCTGTACACATGCTTGATTCTCTTTCGGAGACATAGCAATTCATAGGTTTTAAGATACTTACTAGTCAGGTACATTCTTAGGCGTTTAATATGCGGTGTTGAGTCCATTTCGTTGAGCAAGGAGTAGCTCTTGTCTATTCCATATTTGGCTTAAGGAACTTTATCTGTGCTCATTTCAATCTCTGGTTTTATGCAGCACCCCAACTCACCTTTCCCCTTAAGCAAGCATAAGTTGGTTTTCTAAATTTGAGACCCTGTTCTGTTCTGTAATTCAGTTCCTGTGTAGCCAAGTTTACATTCCGTGTATTACTGATACATTCTGATGTTTCATTTTCTGTGTGACTTATTTCAGTTAGAATCATCATACCTGAATCCACTCATTGTGCTGCTAAGGGCCTGATGACATAGATTTCATTGCTGAGTGATATTGCTTTGCAAGTAAATACCACAACTTCTTTATCCATTTTTCACTTTCTGCGATGTTGAACTTGTACTGTAAATGAGGTTCTTGTAAACAGAGGCGTCCCAAACTTTGGGGTGGCTGTGTCTTTTTGATTTAATTTCCCTAAGCTATAGGACCATAAGTGGAAGTGCCCTAGGCTCTGTTGCTTTGTTTTTTAGATGTTTCAGGAAACACCATACACTTCTCCCGAGTGTCTGTTGGCAATTTACATCCCGCCCAGCAGCATAACAAGGCTCCCAGTTCTCCATGGCCTGTCCTGCCTTGCTGGATTTTACACTTTTTTCAGATGGCCCTTTTGACCGGGGGGAAGTGAGACTTCATTGTAGTGCAGATTTCCTTTGCAAGCTTGCTTGGTTGGCCAAAAAGTGCGTATGCGTTTTTTCCTGAATATATTCAGGAAAAAACGCATACCCCCTTTTTGGCCAAGTGCATCATTGTGGACGTTCTGCCTCTTTTCCTATGCTTTCAATGCAATTCCAGTCTACCTCCTGAAATCGGTTTCCTGCAATTCTGCCCCGCTTTGAAGTCCTCTTGGCAGCCTTACATCAGTATATTTTTGGACGATAGCTGTCATTTATAACTCTGCAGGTTTGTGAATTACAGTGCCCCTGAGCTCCTTTCTTCAACTCGCTTTCTTTTGAGCTGGCCGCAACACCGCAGGATGGCTTCAGGCTCTAATCTGGTTCCGGCACGGCACACTGAGCCTTTGGTTATTTCCTCTTCCTGGTGGGAAATGAGAGTTAAATTTGCCCGTCCAGACAACTCCAGCTAGTCTCTCATTGGTTCTCCCTATTCCTGTTCATCTTCCGCAGAAATTGCAAACTGGGCCAAACAGGAGGTTAAAGGCGCTGACTCTCCAAGTCGGGAGAGTGTTAGTAAAGAATCTGGAATGTTGCACCCGAGTACCAGGGGAGGAAAACTGAGACATATCTGAACACGTCTCCCGTTCACACGGTTGATCATACTCTGGGTTCCACATGCATGTTTTAGCTGAAGGAAGAATACCTTAAACCTGGAGAGTTGAGACCCGTGTAATGGGTACCATGAAAATTGACTTCAAAGGGTCTTCATTTGCTCACCGAACCTCTCCAATCCTATCACTGCTGTGTTTATGCCCCTGTACACACGCTTGATTCTCTTTCGGAGACATAGCAATCCATAGGTTTTAAGATACTTACTAGTCAGGTACATTCTTAGGCGTTTAATATGGGGTGTTTAGTCCATTTCCTTGAGCAAGGAGTAGCTCTTGTCTATTCCATATTTGGCTTAAAGAACTTTATCTGTGCTCATTTCAATCTCTGGTTTTATGCAGCACCCCAACTCACCTTTCCCCTTAAGCAAGCATAAGTTGGTTTTCTAAATTTGAGACCCTGTTCTGTTTTGGAATTCAGTTCCTGTGTAGCCAAGTTTATATTCCGTGTATTAGTGATATCTTATGATGTTTCTTTTTCTGTGTGACTTATTTCAGTTAGAATCATCATACCTGAATCCACTCATTGTGCTGCTAAGGGCCTGATGACATAGATTTCATTGCTGAGTGATATTGCTTTGTAAGTAAATACCACAACTTCTTTATCCATTTTTCATTTTCTGCGATGTTGAACTTGTACTGTATACGAGGTTCTTGTAAACAGAGGCGTCCCAAACTTTGGGGTGGCTGTGTCTTTTTTATTTTAATTTCCCTAAGCTATAGGACCATAAGTGGAAGTGCCCTAGGCTCTGTTGCTTTGTTTTTTAGATGTTTCAGGAAACACCATACACTTCTCCCGAGTGTCTGTTGGCAATTTACATCCCGCCCAGCAGCATAACAAGGCTCTCAGTTCTCCATGGCCTGTCCTGCCTTGCAGGATTTTACACTTTATTCAGATGGCCCTTTTGACCGGGGGGAAGTGAGACTTCATTGTAGTGCAGATTTCCTTTGCAAGCTTACTTGGTTGGCCAAAAAGGGCGTATGCGTTTTTCCCTGAATATATTCAGGAAAAAACGCATACGCCCTTTTTGGCCAAGTGCATCATTGTGGACGTTCTGCCTCTTTTCCTATGCTTTTAATGCAATTCCAGTCTACCTCCTGAAATCGGTTTCCTGCAATTCTGCCCCGCTTTCAAGTCCTCTTGGCAGCCTTACTTCAGTATATTTTTGGACGATAGCTGTCATTTATAACTCTGCAGGTTTGTGAATTACAGTGCCCCTGAGCTCCTTTCTTCAACTCGCTTTCTTGTGACCTGGCCGCAACACCGCAGGATGGCTTCAGGCTCTAAACTGGTTCCGGCACGGCACACTGAGCCTTTGTTATTTCCTCTTCCTGGTGGGAAATGAGAGTTAAATTTGCCCGTCCAGACAACTCCAGCTAGTCTCTCATTGGTTCTCCCTATTCCTGTTCATCTTCCGCAGAAATTGCAAACTGGGCCAAACAGGAGGTTAAAGGCGCTGACTCTCCAAGTCGGGAGAGTGTTAGTAAAGAATCTGGAATGTTGCACCCGAGTACCAGGGGAGGAAAACTGAGACATATTTGAACACGTCTCCCGTTCACACGGTTGATCATACTCTGGGTTCCACATGCATGTTTTAGCTGAAGGAAGAATACCTTAAACCTGGAGAGTTGAGACCCGTGTAATGGGTACCATGCAAATTGACTTCAAAGGGTCTTCATTTGCTCACCGAACCTCTCCAATCCTATCACTGCTGCGTTTATGCCCCTGTACACACGCTTGATTCTCTTTTGGAGACATAGCAATCCATAGGTTTTAAGATACTTACTAGTCAGGTACATTCTTAGGCGTTTAATATGGGGTGTTGAGTCCATTTCGTTGAGCAAGGAGTAGCTCTTGTCTATTCCATATTTGGCTTAAGGAACTTTATCTGTGCTCATTTCAATCTCTGGTTTTATGCAGCACCCCAACTCACCTTTCCCCTTAAGCAAGCATAAGTTGGTTTTCTAAATTTGAGACCCTGTTCTGTTCTGTAATTCAGTTCCTGTGTAGCCAAGTTTACATTCCGTGTATTACTGATACCTTATGATGTTTCATTTTCTGTGTGACTTATTTCAGTTAGAATCATCATACCTGAATCCACTCATTGTGCTGCTAAGGGCCTGATGACATAGATTTCATTGCTGAGTGATATTGCTTTGCAAGTAAATACCACAACTTCTTTATCCATTTTTCACTTTCTGCGATGTTGAACTTGTACTGTAAACGAGGTTCTTGTAAACAGAGGCGTCCCAAACTTTGGGGTGGCTGTGTCTTTTTGATTTTAATTTCCCTAAGCTATAGGACCATAAGTGGAAGTGCCCTAGGCTCTGTTGCTTTGTTTTTTAGATGTTTCAGGAAACACCATACACTTCTCCCGAGTGTCTGTTGGCAATTTACATCCCGCCCAGCAGCATAACAAGGCTCCCAGTTCTCCATGGCCTGTCCTGCCTTGCTGGATTTTACACTTTTTTCAGATGGCCCTTTTGACCGGGGGGAAGTGAGACTTCATTGTAGTGCAGATTTCCTTTGCAAGCTTGCTTGGTTGGCCAAAAAGGGCGTATGCGTTTTTTCCTGAATATATTCAGGAAAAAACGCATACGCCCTTTTTGGCCAAGTGCATCATTGTGGACGTTCTGCCTCTTTTCCTATGCTTTCAATGCAATTCCAGTCTACCTCCTGAAATCGGTTTCCTGCAATTCTGCCCCGCTTTCAAGTCCTCTTGGCAGCCTTACTTCAGTATATTTTTGGACGATAGCTGTCATTTATAACTCTGCAGGTTTGTGAATTACAGTGCCCCTGAGCTCCTTTCTTCAACTCGCTTTCTTTTGAGCTGGCCGCAACACCGCAGGATGGCTTCAGGCCCTAATCTTGTTCCAGCACGGCACGCTGAGCCTTTGGTTAATTCCTCTTCCTGGTGGGAAATGAGAGTTAAATTTGCCCGTCCAGACACCTCCAGCTAGTCTCTCATTGGTTCTCGCTATTCCTGTTCATCTTCCGCAGAAATTGCAAACTGGGCCAAACAGGAGGTTAAAGGGACTGACTCTCCAAGTCGGGAGAGTGTTAGTAAAGCGTCTGGAATGTTGCACCCGAATACCAGGGGAGGAAAACTGAGACATATTTGAACACGTCTCCCGTTCACACGGTTGATCATACTCTGGGTTCCACATGCATGTTTTAGCTGAAGGAAGAATACCTTAAACCTGGAGAGTTGAGACCCGTGGAATGGGTACCATGCAAATTGACTTCAAAGGGTCTTCATTTGCTCACCGAACCTCTCCAATCCTATCACTGCTGCGTTTATGCCCCTGTACACACGCTTGATTCTCTTTCGGAGACATAGCAATCCATAGGTTTTAAGATACTTACTAGTCAGGTACATTCTTAGGCGTTTAATATGGGGTGTTGAGTCCATTTCGTTGAGCAAGGAGTAGCTCTTGTCTATTCCATATTTGGCTTAAGGAACTTTATCTGTGCTCATTTCAATCTCTGGTTTTATGCGGCACCCCAACTCACCTTTCCCCTTAAGCAAGCATAAGTTGGTTTTCTAAATTTGAGACCCTGTTCTGTTCTGTAATTCAGTTCCTGTGTAGCCAAGTTTACATTCCGTGTATTACTGATACCTTATGATGTTTCATATTCTGTGTGACTTATTTCAGTTAGAATCATCATACCTGAATCCACTCATTGTGCTGCTAAGGGCCTGATGACATAGATTTCATTGCTGAGTGATATTGCTTTGCAAGTAAATACCACAACTTCTTTATCCATTTTTCACTTTCTGCGATGTTGAACTTGTACTGTAAATGAGGTTCTTGTAAACAGAGGCGTCCCAAACTTTGGGGTGGCTGTGTCTTTTTGATTTTAATTTCCCTAAGCTATAGGACCATAAGTGGAAGTGCCCTAGGCTCTGTTGCTTTGTTTATTAGATGTTTCAGGAAACACCATACACTTCTCCCGAGTGTCTGTTGGCAATTTACATCCCGCCCAGCAGCATAACAAGGCTCCCAGTTCTCCATGGCCTGTCCTGCCTTGCTGGATTTTACACTTTTTTCAGATGGCCCTTTTGACCGGGGGGAAGTGAGACTTCATTGTAGTGCAGATTTCCTTTGCAAGCTTGCTTGGTTGGCCAAAAAGGGCGTATGCGTTTTTTCCTGAATATATTCAGGAAAAAACGCATACGCCCTTTTTGGCCAAGTGCATCATTGTGGACGTTCTGCCTCTTTTCCTATGCTTTCAATGCAATTCCAGTCTACCTCCTGAAATCGGTTTCCTGCAATTCTGCCCCGCTTTCAAGTCCTCTTGGCAGCCTTACTTTAGTCTTTTTTTGGCCGATAGCTGTCATTTATAACTCTGCAGGTTTGTGAATTACAGTGCCCCTGAGCTCCTTTCTTCAACTCGCTTTCTTTTGAGCTGGCCGCAACACCGCAGGATGGCTTCAGGCCCTAATCTTGTTCCAGCACGGCACGCTGAGCCTTTGGTTAATTCCTCTTCCTGGTGGGAAATGAGAGTTAAATTTGCCCGTCCAGACACCTCCACCTGGTCTCTCATTGGTTCTCACTATTCCTGTTCATCTTCTGCAGAAATTGCAAAATGGGCTAAACAGGAGGTTAAACGGACTGACTCTCCAAGTCGGGAGAGTGTTAGTAAAGCGTCTGGAATGTTGAACCCGAGTACCAGGGTACGAAAACTGAGACATATTTGAACACGTCTCCCGATCTCATGGTTGATCATACTCTGGGTTCCACATGCATGTTTTAGCTGAAGGAAGAATACCTTAAACCTGGGTAGTTGAAACCCGTGGAATGGGTACCATGCAATATGACTTCAAAGGGTCTTCATTTGCTCACCGAACCTCTCCAATCCTATCACTGCTGCGTTTATGCCCCTGTACACATGCTTGATTCTCTTTCGGAGACATAGCAATCCATAGGTTTTAAGATACTTACTAGTCAGGTACATTCTTAGGCGTTTAATATGCGGTGTTGAGTCCATTTCATTGAGCAAGGAGTAGCTCTTGTCTATTCCATATTTGGCTTAAGGAACTTTATCTGTGCTCATTTCAATCTCTGGTTTTATGCAGCACCCCAACTCACCTTTCCCCTTAAGCAAGCATAAGTTGGTTTTCTAAATTTGAGACCCTGTTCTGTTCTGTAATTCAGTTCCTGTGTAGCCAAGTTTACATTCCGTGTATTACTGATACCTTATGATGTTTCTTTTTCTGTGTGACTTATTTCAGTTAGAATCATCATACCTGAATCCACTCATTGTGCTGCTAAGGGCCTGATGACATAGATTTCATTGCTGAGTGATATTGCTTTGCAAGTAAATACCACAACTTCTTTATCCATTTTTCACTTTCTGCGATGTTGAACTTGTACTGTAAATGAGGTTCTTGTAAACAGAGGTGTCCCAAACTTTGGGGTGGCTGTGTCTTTTTGATTTAATTTCCCTAAGCTATAGGACCATAAGTGGAAGTGCCCTAGGCTCTGTTGCTTTGTTTTTTAGATGTTTCAGGAAACACCATACACTTCTCCCGAGTGTCTGTTGGCAATTTACATCCCGCCCAGCAGCATAACAAGGCTCCCAGTTCTCCATGGCCTGTCCTGCCTTGCTGGATTTTACACTTTTTTCAGATGGCCCTTTTGACCGGGGGGAAGTGAGACTTCATTGTAGTGCAGATTTCCTTTGCAAGCTTGCTTGGTTGGCCAAAAAGGGCGTATGCGTTTTTTCCTGAATATATTCAGGAAAAAACGCATACGCCCTTTTTGGCCAAGTGCATCATTGTGGACGTTCTGCCTCTTTTCCTATGCTTTCAATGCAATTCCAGTCTACCTCCTGAAATCGGTTTCCTGCAATTCTGCCCCGCTTTCAAGTCCTCTTGGCAGCCTTACTTCAGTATATTTTTGGACGATAGCTGTCATTTATAACTCTGCAGGTTTGTGAATTACAGTGCCCCTGAGCTCCTTTCTTCAACTCGCTTTCTTTTGAGCTGGCCGCAACACCGCAGGATGGCTTCAGGCTCTAATCTGGTTCCGGCACGGCACACTGAGCCTTTGGTTATTTCCTCTTCCTGGTGGGAAATGAGAGTTAAATTTGCCCGTCCAGACAACTCCAGCTAGTCTCTCATTGGTTCTCCCTATTCCTGTTCATCTTCCGCAGAAATTGCAAACTGGGCCAAACAGGAGGTTAAAGGCGCTGACTCTCCAAGTCGGGAGAGTGTTAGTAAAGAATCTGGAATGTTGCACCGGAGTACCAGGGGAGGAAAACTGAGACATATCTGAACACGTCTCCCGTTCACACAGTTGATCATACTCTGGGTTCCACATGCATGTTTTAGCTGAAGGAAGAATACCTTAAACCTGGAGAGTTGAGACCCGTGTAATGGGTACCATGAAAATTGACTTCAAAGGGTCTTCATTTGCTCACCGAACCTCTCCAATCCTATCACTGCTGTGTTTATGCCCCTGTACACACGCTTGATTCTCTTTCGGAGACATAGCAATCCATAGGTTTTAAGATACTTACTAGTCAGGTACATTCTTAGGCGTTTAATATGGGGTGTTGAGTCCATTTCCTTGAGCAAGGAGTAGCTCTTGTCTATTCCATATTTGGCTTAAAGAACTTTATCTGTGCTCATTTCAATCTCTGGTTTTATGCAGCACCCCAACTCACCTTTCCCCTTAAGCAAGCATAAGTTGGTTTTCTAAATTTGAGACCCTGTTCTGTTTTGGAATTCAGTTCCTGTGTAGCCAAGTTTATATTCCGTGTATTAGTGATATCTTATGATGTTTCTTTTTCTGTGTGACTTATTTCAGTTAGAATCATCATACCTGAATCCACTCATTGTGCTGCTAAGGGCCTGATGACATAGATTTCATTGCTGAGTGATATTGCTTTGTAAGTAAATACCACAACTTCTTTATCCATTTTTCATTTTCTGCGATGTTGAACTTGTACTGTATATGAGGTTCTTGTAAACAGAGGCGTCCCAAACTTTGGGGTGGCTGTGTCTTTTTTATTTTAATTTCCCTAAGCTATAGGACCATAAGTGGAAGTGCCCTAGGCTCTGTTGCTTTGTTTTTTAGATGTTTCAGGAAACACCATACACTTCTCCCGAGTGTCTGTTGGCAATTTACATCCCGCCCAGCAGCATAACAAGGCTCTCAGTTCTCCATGGCCTGTCCTGCCTTGCAGGATTTTACACTTTATTCAGATGGCCCTTTTGACCGGGGGGAAGTGAGACTTCATTGTAGTGCAGATTTCCTTTGCAAGCTTGCTTGGTTGGCCAAAAAGGGCGTATGCGTTTTTCCCTGAATATATTCAGGAAAAAACGCATACGCCCTTTTTGGCCAAGTGCATCATTGTGGACGTTCTGCCTCTTTTCCTATGCTTTCAATGCAATTCCAGTCTACCTCCTGAAATCGGTTTCCTGCAATTCTGCCCCGCTTTCAAGTCCTCTTGGCAGCCTTACTTCAGTATATTTTTGGACGATAGCTGTCATTTATAACTCTGCAGGTTTGTGAATTACAGTGCCCCTGAGCTCCTTTCTTCAACTCGCTTTCTTTTGAGCTGGCCGCAACACCGCAGGATGGCTTCAGGCTCTAAACTCCTTCCGGCACGGCACACTGAGCCTTTGGTTATTTCCTCTTCCTGGTGGGAAATGAGAGTTAAATTTGCCCGTCCAGACAACTCCAGCTAGTCTCTCATTGGTTCTCCCTATTCCTGTTCATCTTCCGCAGAAATTGCAAACTGGGCCAAACAGGAGGTTAAAGGCGCTGACTCTCCAAGTCGGGAGAGTGTTAGTAAAGAATCTGGAATGTTGCACCCGAGTACCAGGGGAGGAAAACTGAGACATATTTGAACACGTCTCCCGTTCACACGGTTGATGATACTCTGGGTTCCACATGCATGTTTTAGCTGAAGGAAGAATACCTTAAACCTGGAGAGTTGAGACCCGTGTAATGGGTACCATGCAAATTGACTTCAAAGGGTCTTCATTTGCTCACCGAACCTCTCCAATCCTATCACTGCTGCGTTTATGCCCCTGTACACACGCTTGATTCTCTTTTGGAGACATAGCAATCCATAGGTTTTAAGATACTTACTAGTCAGGTACATTCTTAGGCGTTTAATATGGGGTGTTGAGTCCATTTCGTTGAGCAAGGAGTAGCTCTTGTCTATTC
This sequence comes from Grampus griseus, assembly GCF_964374135.1. Classification (NCBI taxonomy): domain Eukaryota; kingdom Metazoa; phylum Chordata; class Mammalia; order Artiodactyla; family Delphinidae; genus Grampus; species Grampus griseus. The sequence goes on along the minus strand of NW_028133268.1, from coordinate 498,218 downwards.
CATATTTGGCTTAAGGAACTTTATCTGTGCTCATTTCAATCTCTGGTTTTATGCAGCACCCCAACTCACCTTTCCCCTTAAGCAAGCATAAGTTGGTTTTCTAAATTTGAGACCCTGTTCTGTTCTGTAATTCAGTTCCTGTGTAGCCAAGTTTACATTCCGTGTATTACTGATACCTTATGTTGTTTCATTTTCTGTGTGACTTATTTCAGTTAGAATCATCATACCTGAATCCACTCATTGTGCTGCTAAGGGCCTGATGACATAGATTTCATTGCTGAGTGATATTGCTTTGCAAGTAAATACCACAACTTCTTTATCCATTTTTCACTTTCTGCGATGTTGAACTTGTACTGTAAACGAGGTTCTTGTAAACAGAGGCGTCCCAAACTTTGGGGTGGCTGTGTCTTTTTGATTTTAATTTCCCTAAGCTATAGGACCATAAGTGGAAGTGCCCTAGGCTCTGTTGCTTTGTTTTTTAGATGTTTCAGGAAACACCATACACTTCTCCCGAGTGTCTGTTGGCAATTTACATCCCGCCCAGCAGCATAACAAGGCTCCCAGTTCTCCATGGCCTGTCCTGCCTTGCTGGATTTTACACTTTTTTCAGATGGCCCTTTTGACCGGGGGGAAGTGAGACTTCATTGTAGTGCAGATTTCCTTTGCAAGCTTGCTTGGTTGGCCAAAAAGGGCGTATGCGTTTTTTCCTGAATATATTCAGGAAAAAACGCATACGCCCTTTTTGGCCAAGTGCATCATTGTGGACGTTCTGCCTCTTTTCCTATGCTTTCAATGCAATTCCAGTCTACCTCCTGAAATCGGTTTCCTGCAATTCTGCCCCGCTTTCAAGTCCTCTTGGCAGCCTTACTTCAGTATATTTTTGGACGATAGCTGTCATTTATAACTCTGCAGGTTTGTGAATTACAGTGCCCCTGAGCTCCTTTCTTCAACTCGCTTTCTTTTGAGCTGGCCGCAACACCGCAGGATGGCTTCAGGCCCTAATCTTGTTCCAGCACGGCACGCTGAGCCTTTGGTTAATTCCTCTTCCTGGTGGGAAATGAGAGTTAAATTTGCCCGTCCAGACACCTCCAGCTAGTCTCTCATTGGTTCTCGCTATTCCTGTTCATCTTCCGCAGAAATTGCAAACTGGCCTAAACAGGAGGTTAAAGGGACTGACTCTCCAAGTCGGGAGAGTGTTAGTAAAGCGTCTGGAATGTTGCACCCGAGTACCAGGGTACGAAAACTGAGACATATTTGAACACGTCTTCCGATCACATGGTTGATCATACTCTGGGTTCCACATGCATGTTTTAGCTGAAGGAAGAATACCTTAAACCTGGGTAGTTGAAACCCGTGGAATGGGTACCATGCAATATGACATCAAAGGGTCTTCATTTGCTCACCGAACCTCTCCAATCCTATCACTGCTGCGTTTATGCCCCTGTACACATGCTTGATTCTCTTTCGGAGACATAGCAATCCATAGGTTTTAAGATACTTACTAGTCAGGTACATTCTTAGGCGTTTAATATGCGGTGTTGAGTCCATTTCATTGAGCAAGGAGTAGCTCTTGTCTATTCCATATTTGGCTTAAGGAACTTTATCTGTGCTCATTTCAATCTCTGGTTTTATGCAGCACCCCAACTCACCTTTCCCCTTAAGCAAGCATAAGTTGGTTTTCTAAATTTGAGACCCTGTTCTGTTCTGTAATTCAGTTCCTGTGTAGCCAAGTTTACATTCCGTGTATTACTGATACCTTATGATGTTTCTTTTTCTGTGTGACTTATTTCAGTTAGAATCATCATACCTGAATCCACTCATTGTGCTGCTAAGTGCCTGATGACATAGATTTCATTGCTGAGTGATATTGCTTTGTAAGTAAATACCACAACTTCTTTATCCATTTTTCATTTTCTGCGATGTTGAACTTGTACTGTAAACGAGGTTCTTGTAAACAGAGGCGTCCCAAACTTTGGGGTGGCTGTGTCTTTTTTATTTTAATTTCCCTAAGCTATAGGACCATAAGTGGAAGTGCCCTAGGCTCTGTTGCTTTGTTTTTTAGATGTTTCAGGAAACACCATACACTTCTCCCGAGTGTCTGTTGGCAATTTACATCCCGCCCAGCAGCATAACAAGGCTCTCAGTTCTCCATGGCCTGTCCTGCCTTGCAGGATTTTACACTTTATTCAGATGGCCCTTTTGACCGGGGGGAAGTGAGACTTCATTGTAGTGCAGATTTCCTTTGCAAGCTTGCTTGGTTGGCCAAAAAGGGCGTATGCGTTTTTCCCTGAATATATTCAGGAAAAAACGCATACGCCCTTTTTGGCCAAGTGCATCATTGTGGACGTTCTGCCTCTTTTCCTATGCTTTCAATGCAATTCCAGTCTACCTCCTGAAATCGGTTTCCTGCAATTCTGCCCCGCTTTCAAGTCCTCTTGGCAGCCTTACTTCAGTATATTTTTGGACGATAGCTGTCATTTATAACTCTGCAGGTTTGTGAATTACAGTGCCCCTGAGCTCCTTTCTTCAACTCGCTTTCTTTTGAGCTGGCCGCAACACCGCAGGATGGCTTCAGGCCCTAATCTTGTCCCAGCACGGCACGCTGAGCCTTTGGTTAATTCCTCTTCCTGGTGGGAAATGAGAGTTAAATTTGCCCGTCCAGACACCTCCAGCTAGTCTCTCATTGGTTCTCGCTATTCCTGTTCATCTTCCGCAGAAATTGCAAACTGGGCCAAACAGGAGGTTAAAGGGACTGACTCTCCAAGTCGGGAGAGTGTTAGTAAAGCGTCTGGAATGTTGCACCCGAGTACCAGGGTACGAAAACTGAGACATATTTGAACACGTCTCCCGATCACATGGTTGATCATACTCTGGGTTCCACATGCATGTTTTAGCTGAAGGAAGAATACCTTAAACCTGGCTAGTTGAAACCCGTGGAATGGGTACCATGCAATATGACATCAAAGGGTCTTCATTTGCTCACCGAACCTCTCCAATCCTATCACTGGTGCGTTTATGCCCCTGTACACATGCTTGATTCTCTTTCGGAGACATAGCAATCCATAGGTTTTAAGATACTTACTAGTCATGTACATTCTTAGACGTTTAATATGCGGTGTTGAGTCCATTTCGTTGAGCAAGGAGTAGCTCTTGTCTATTCCATATTTGGCTTAAGGAACTTTATCTGTGCTCATTTCAATCTCTGGTTTTATGCAGCACCCCAACTCACCTTTCCCCTTAAGCAAGCATAAGTTGGTTTTCTAAATTTGAGACCCTGTTCTGTTTTGGAATTCAGTTCCTGTGTAGCCAAGTTTACATTCCGTGTATTAGTGATATCTTATGATGTTTCTTTTTCTGTGTGACTTATTTCAGTTAGAATCATCATACCTGAATCCACTCATTGTGCTGCTAAGGGCCTGATGACATAGATTTCATTGCTGAGTGATATTGCTTTGTAAGTAAATACCACAAATTCTTTATCCATTTTTCACTTTCTGCGATGTTGAACATGTACTGTAAACGAGGTTTTGTAAACAGAGGCGTCCCAAACTTTGGCGTGGCTGTGTCTTTTTGATTTTAATTTCCCTAAGCTATAGGACCATAAGTGGAAGTGCCCTAGGCTCTGTTGCTTTGTTTTTTAGATGTTTCAGGAAACACCATACACTTCTCCCGAGTGTCTGTTGGCAATTTACATCCCGCCCAGCAGCATAACAAGGCTCCCAGTTCTCCATGGCCTGTCCTGCCTTGCTGGATTTTACACTTTTTTCAGATGGCCCTTTTGACCGGGGGGAAGTGAGACTTCATTGTAGTGCAGATTTCCTTTGCAAGCTTGCTTGGTTGGCCAAAAAGGGCGTATGCGTTTTTTCCTGAATATATTCAGGAAAAAACGCATACGCCCTTTTTGGCCAAGTGCATCATTGTGGACGTTCTACCTCTTTTCCTATGCTTTCAATGCAATTCCAGTCTACCTCCTGAAATCGGTTTCCTGCAATTCTGCCCCGATTTCAAGTCCTCTTGGCAGCCTTACTTCAGTATATTTTTGGACGATAGCTGTCATTTATAACTCTGCAGGTTAGTGAATTACAGTGCCCCTGAGCTCCTTTCTTCAACTCGCTTTCTTTTGAGCTGGCCGCAACACCGCAGGATGGCTTCAGGCTCTAATCTGGTTCCGGCACGGCACACTGAGCCTTTGGTTATTTCCTCTTCCTGGTGGGAAATGAGAGTTAAATTTGCCCGTCCAGACAACTCCAGCTAGTCTCTCATTGGTTCTCCCTATTCCTGTTCATCTTCCGCAGAAATTGCAAACTGGGCCAAACAGGACGTTAAAGGCGCTGACTCTCCAAGTCGGGAGAGTGTTAGTAAAGAATCTGGAATGTTGCACCCGAGCACCAGGGGAGGAAAACTGAGACATATTTGAACACGTCTCCCGTTCACACGGTTGATCATACTCTGGGTTCCACATGCATGTTTTAGCTGAAGGAAGAATACCTTAAACCTGGAGAGTTGAGACCCGTGTAATGGGTACCATGCAAATTGACTTCAAAGGGTCTTCATTTGCTCACCGAACCTCTCCAATCCTATCACTGCTGCGTTTATGCCCCTGTACACACGCTTGATTCTCTTTCGGAGACATAGCAATCCATAGGTTTTAAGATACTTACTAGTCAGGTACATTCTTAGGCGTTTAATATGCGGTGTTGAGTCCATTTCATTGAGCAAGGAGTAGCTCTTGTCTATTCCATATTTGGCTTAAGGAACTTTATCTGTGCTCATTTCAATCTCTGCTTTTATGCAGCACCCCAACTCACCTTTCCCCTTAAGCAAGCATAAGTTGGTTTTCTAAATTTGAGACGCTGTTCTGTTTTGGAATTCAGTTCCTGTGTAGCCAAGTTTACATTCCGTGTATTAGTGATATCTTATGATGTTTCTTTTTCTGTGTGACTTATTTCAGTTAGAATCATCATACCTGAATCCACTCATTGTGCTGCTAAGGGCCTGATGACATAGATTTCATTGCTGAGTGATATTGCTTTGTAAGTAAATACCAAAAATTCTTTATCCATTTTTCACTTTCTGCGATGTTGAACTTGTACTGTAAATGAGGTTCTGGTAAACAGAGCCGTTCCAAACTTTGGGGTGGCTGTGTCTTTTTGATTTTAATTTCCCTAAGCTATAGGACCATAAGTGGAAGTGCCCTAGGCTCTGTTGCTTTGTTTTTTAGATGTTTCAGGAAACACCATACACTTCTCCCGAGTGTCTGTTGGCAATTTACATCCCGCCCAGCAGCATAACAGGGCTCTCAGTTCTCCATGGCCTGTCCTGCCTTGTTGGATTTTACACTTTTTTCAGATGGCCCTTTTGACCGGGGGGAAGTGAGACTTCATTGTAGTGCAGATTTCCTTTGCAAGCTTGCTTGGTTGGCCAAAAAGGGCGTATGCGTTTTTTCCTGAATATATTCAGGAAAAAACGCATACGCCCTTTTTGGCCAAGTGCATCATTGTGGACGTTCTGCCTCTTTTCCTATGCTTTCAATGCAATTCCAGTCTACCTCCTGAAATCGGTTTCCTGCAATTCTGCCCCGCTTTCAAGTCCTCTTGGCAGCCTTACTTCAGTATATTTTTGGACGATAGCTGTCATTTATAACTCTGCAGTTTTGTGAATTACAGTGCCCCTGAGCTCCTTTCTTCAACTCGCTTTCTTTTGAGCTGGCCGCAACACCGCAGGATGGCTTCAGGCCCTAATCTTGTTCCAGCACGGCATGCTGAGCCTTTGGTTAATTCCTCTTCCTGGTGGGAAATGAGAGTTAAATTTGCCCGTCCAGACACCTCCAGCTAGTCTCTCATTGGTTCTCGCTATTCCTGTTCATCTTCCGCAGAAATTGCAAACTGGGCTAAACAGGAGGTTAAAGGGACTGACTCTCCAAGTCGGGAGAGTGTTAGTAAAGCGTCTGGAATGTGGCACCCGAGTACCAGGGTACCAAAACTGAGACATATTTGAACACGTCTCCCGATCACATGGTTGATCATACTCTGGGTTCCACATGCATGTTTTAGCTGAAGGAAGAATACCTTAAACCTGGGTAGTTGAAACCCGTGGAATGGGTACCATGCAATATGACATCAAAGGGTCTTCATTTAATCACCGAACCTCTCCAATCCTATCACTGCTGCGTTTATGCCCCTGTACACATGCTTGATTCTCTTTCGGAGACATAGCAATCCATAGGTTTTAAGATACTTACTAGTCAGGTACATTCTTAGGCGTTTAATATGCGGTGTTGAGTCCATTTCGTTGAGCAAGGAGTAGCTCTTGTCTATTCCATATTTGGCTTAAGGAACATTATCTGTGCTCATTTCAATCTCTGGTTTTATGCAGCACCCCAACTCACCTTTCCCCTTAAGCAAGCATAAGTTGGTTTTCTAAATTTGAGACCCTGTTCTGTTTTGGAATTCAGTTCCTGTGTAGCCAAGTTTACATTCCGTGTATTAGTGATATCTTATGATGTTTCTTTTTCTGTGTGACTTATTTCAGTTAGAATCATCGTACCTAAATCCACTTATTATGCTGCTACGGGCCTGATGACATAGATTTCATTGCTGAGTGATACTGCATTGTACGTAAGTACCACAAGTTCTTTATCCATTTTTCACTTTCTGTGATATTGAAATTGTACGGTAAAGGAGGTTCTTGTAAACAGAGGCGTCCCAAACTTTGGGGTGGCTGTGTCTTTTTTTATTTTAATTTCCCTAAGCTATAGGACCATAAGTGGAAGTGCCCTAGGCTCTGTTGCTTTGTTTTTTAGATGTTTCAGGAAACACCATACACTTCTCCCGAGTGTCTGTTGGCAATTTACATCCCGCCCATCAGCATAACAAGGCTCCCAGTTCTCCATGGCCTGTCCTGCCTTTCTGGATTTTACACTGTTTTCAGATGGCCCTTTTGACCGGGGGGAAGTGAGACTTCATTGTAGTGCAGATTTCCTTTGCAAGTTTGCTTGGTTGGCCAAAAAGGGCGTATGCGTTTTTTCCTGAATATATTCAGGAAAAAACGAATACGCCCTTTATGGCCAAGTGCATCATTTTGGACGTTCTGCCTCTTTTCCTATGCTTTCAATGCAATTCCAGTCTACCTCCTGAAATCGGTTTCCTGCAATTCTGCCCCGCTTTCAAGTCCTCTTGGCAGCCTTCCTTCAGTATATTTTTGGACGATAGCTGTCATTTATAACTCTGCAGGTTTGTGAATTACAGTGCCCCTGAGCTCCTTTCTTCAACTCGCTTTCTTGTGACCTGGCCGCAACACCGCAGGATGGCTTCAGGCCCTAATCTGGTTCCGGGATGGCACGCTGAGCCTTTGGTTAATTCCTCTTCCTGGTGGGAAATGAGAGTTAAATTTGCCCGTCCAGACACCTCCAGCTAGTCTCTCATTGGTTCTCGCTATTCCTGTTCATCTTCCGCAGAAATTGCAAACTGGGCCAAACAGGAGGTTAAAGGGACTGACTCTCCAAGTCGGGAGAGTGTTAGTAAAGCATCTGGAATGTTGCACCCGAGTACCAAGGTACCAAAATTGAGACATATTTGAACACGTCTTCCGATCACATGTTTGATCATACTCTAGGTTCCACATGCATGTTTTAGCTGAAGGAAGAATACCTTAAACATGGAGAGTTGAGACCTGTGGAATGGGTACCATGCAATATGACTTCAAAGGGTCTTCATTTGCTCACCGAACATCTCCAATCCTATCACTGCTGCGTTTATGCCCCTGTACACATGCTTGATTCTCTTTCGGAGACATAGCAATCCATAGATTTTAAGATACTTACTACTCAGGTACATTCTTAGGTGTTTAATATGGGGTGTTGAGTCCATTTCGTTGAGCAAGGAGTAGCTCTTGTCTATTCCATATTTGGCTTAAGGAACTTTATCTGTGCTCATTTCAATCTCTGGTTTTATGCAGCACCCCAACTCACCTTTACCCTTAAGCAAGCATAAGTTGGTTTTCTAAATTTGAGACCCTGTTCTGTTCTGTAATTCAGTTCCTGTGTAGCCAAGTTTACATTCCGTGTATTACTGATACCTTATGATGTTTCATTTTCTGTGTGACTTATTTCAGTTAGAATCATCATACCTGAATCCACTCATTGTGCTGCTAAGGGCCTGATGACATAGATTTCATTGCTGAGTGATATTGCTTTGCAAGTAAATACCACAACTTCTTTATCCATTTTTCACTTTCTGCGATGTTGAACTTGTACTGTAAACGAGGTTCTTGTAAACAGAGGCGTCCCAAACTTTGGGGTCGCTGTGTCTTTTTGATTTTAATTTCCCTAAGCTATAGGACCATAAGTGGAAGTGCCCTAGGCTCTGTTGCTTTGTTTTTTAGATGTTTCAGGAAACACCATACACTTCTCCTGAGTATCTGTTGGCAATTTACATCCCGCCCATCAGCATAACAAGGCTCCCAGTTCTCCATGGCCTGTCCTGCCTTTCTGGATTTTACACTTTTTTCAGATGGCCCTTTTGACCGGGGGGAAGTGAGACTTCATTGTAGTGCAGATTTCCTTTGCAAGCTTGCTTGGTTGGCCAAAAAGGGCGTATGCGTTTTTTCCTGAATATATTCAGGAAAAAACGCATACGCCCTTTTTGGCCAAGTGCATCATTGTGGACGTTCTGCCTCTTTTCCTATGCTTTCAATGCAATTCCAGTCTACCTCCTGAAATCGGTTTCCTGCAATTCTGCCCCGCTTTCAAGTCCTCTTGGCAGCCTTACTTCGGTATATTTTTGGACGATAGCTGTCATTTATAACTCTGCAGGTTTGTCAGTTACAGTGCCCCTGAGCTCCTTTCTTCAACGCGCTTTCTTTTGAGCTGGCCGCAACACCGCAGGATGGCTTCAGGCCCTAATCTGTTTCCGGCACGGCACGCTGAGCCTTTGGTTAATTCCTCTTCCTGGTGGGAAATGAGAGTTAAATTTTCCCGTCCATACACCTCCAGCTAGTCTCTCATTGGTTCTCCCTATTCCTGTTCATCTTCCACAGAAATTGCAAACTGGGCCAAACAGGAGGTTAAAGGCGCTGACTCTCCAAGTGGGGAGAGTGTTAGTAAAGCGTCTGGAATGTTGCACCCGAGTACCGGGGAGGAAAACTGAGACATATTTGAACACGTCTCCTGTTCACACGGTTGATCATACTCTGGGTTCCACATGCATGTTTTAGCTGAAGGAAGAATACCTTAAACCTGGAGAGTTGAGACCCGTGGAATGGGTACCATGCAAATCGACTTCAAAGGGTCTTCATTTGCTCACCGAACCTCTCCAATCCTATCACTGCTGCGTTTATGCCCCTGTACACACGCTTGATTCTCTTTTGGAGACATAGCAATCCATAGGTTTTAAGATACTTACTAGTCAGGTACATTCTTAGGCGTTTAATATGGGGTGTTGAGTCCATTTCGTTGAGCAAGGAGTAGCTCTTGTCTATTCCATATTTGGCTTAAGGAACTTTATCTGTGCTCATTTCAATCTCTGGTTTTATGCAGCACCCCAACTCACCTTTCCCCTTAAGCAAGCATAAGTTGGTTTTCTAAATTTGAGACCCTGTTCTGTTCTGTAATTCAGTTCTTGTGTAGCCAAGTTTACATTCCGTGTATTACTGATATCTTATGATGTTTCTTTTTCTGTGTGACTTATTTCAGTTAGAATTATCATACCTGAATCCACTCATTGTGCTGCTACGGGCCTGATGACATAGATTTCATTGCTGAGTGATATTGCTTTGTAAGTAAATACCACAACTTCTTTATCCATTTTTCACTTTCTGTGATGTTGAACTTGTACTGTAAACGAGGTTCTTGTAAACAAAGGCGTCTCAAACTTTGGGGTGGCTGTGTGTTTTTGATTTTAATTTCCCTAAGCTATAGGACCATAAGTGGAAGTGCCCTAGGCTCTCTTGCTTTGTTTTTTAGATGTTTCAGGAAACACCATACACTTCTCCCGAGTGTCTGTTGGCAATTTACATCCCGCCCATCAGCATAACAAGGCTCCCAGTTCTCCATGGCCTGTCCTGCCTTTCTGGATTTTACACTTTTTTCAGATGGCCCTTTTGACCGGGGGGAAGTGAGACTTCATTATAGTGCAGATTTCCTTTGCAAGCTTGCTTGGTTGGCCAAAAAGGGCGTATGCGTTTTTTCCTGAATATATTCAGGAAAAAACGCATACGCCCTTTTTGGCCAAGTGCATCATTGTGGACGTTCTGCCTCTTTTCCTATGCTTTCAAAGCAATTCCAGTCTACCTCCTGAAATCGGTTTCCTGCAATTCTGCCCCGCTTTCAAGTCCTCTTGGCAGCCTTACTTCAGTATATTTTTGGACGATAGCTGTCATTTATAACTCTGCAGGTTTGTGAATTACAGTGCCCCTGAGCTCCTTTCTTCAACTCGCTTTCTTGTGAGCTGGCCGCAACACCGCAGGATGGCTTCAGGCCCTAATCTGGTTCCGGCACGGCATGCTGAGCCTTTGGTTAATTCCTCTTCCTGGTGGGAAATGAGAGTTAAATTTGCCCGTCCAGACACCTCCAGGTAGTCTCTCATTGGTTCTCGCTATTCCTGTTCATCTTCCGCAGAAATTGCAAACTGGGCCAAACAGGAGGTTAAGGGGACTGACTCTCCAAGTCGGGAGGGTGTTAGTAAAGCGTCTGGAATGTTGCACCCGAGTACCAGGGTACGATAACTGAGACATATTTGAACACGTCTGCCGTTCACATGGTTGATCATACTCTGGGTTCCACATGCATGTTTTAGCTGAAGGAAGAATACCTTAAACCTGGAGAGTTGAGACCCGTGTAATGGGTACCATGCAATATGACTTCAAAGGGTCTTCATTTGCTCACCGAACCTCTCCAATCCTATCACTGCTGCGTTTATACCCCTGTACACACGCTTGATTCTCTTTTGGAGACATAGCAATCCATAGGATTTAAGATACTTACTAGTCTGGTACATTCTTAGGCGTTTAATATGGGGTGTTGAGTCCATTTCGTTGAGCAAGGAGTAGCTCTTGTCTATTCCATATTTGGCTTAAGGAACTTTATCTGTGCTCATTTCAATCTCTGGTTTTATGCAGCACCCCAACTCACCTTTCCCCTTAAGCAAGCATAAGATGGTTTTCTAAATTTGAGACCCTGTTCTGTTCTGTAATTCAGTTCCTGTGTAGCCAAGTTTACATTCCGTGTATTACTGATATCTTATGATGTTTCTTTTTCTGTGTGACTTATTTCAGTTAGAATCATCGTTCCTAAATCCACTCATTATGCTGCTACGGGCCTTATGACATAGATTTCATTGCTGAGTGATACTGCATTGTACGTAAGTACCACAAGTTCTTTATCCATTTTTCAATTTCTGTGATATTGAACTTGTACGGTAAACGAGGTTCTTTTAAACAGAGGCGTCCCAAACTTTGGGGTGGCTGTGTCTTTCTGATTTTAATTTCCCTAAGCTATAGGACCATAAGTGGAAGTGCCCTAGGCTCTGTTGCTTTGTTTTCTGGATGTTTCAGGAAACACCATACACTTTTCCCGAGTGGCTGTTGGCAATTTACATCCCGCCCCTCAGCATAACAAGGCTCCCAGTTCTCCATGGCCTGTCCTGCCTTTCTGTATTTTACACGTTTTTCAGATGGCCCTTTTGACCGGGGGGAAGTGAGACTTCATTGTAGTGCAGATTTCCTTTGCAAGCTTGCTTGGTTGGTCAAAAAGGGCGTATGCGTTTTTTCCTGAATATATTCAGGAAAAAACGCATACGCCCTTTTTGGCCAAGTGCATCATTGTGGACGTTCTGCCTCTTTTCCTATGCTTTCAATGCAATTCCAGTCTACCTCCTGAAATCGGTTTCCTGCAATTCTGCCCCGCTTTCAAGTCCTCTTGGCAGCCTTACTTCAGTATATTTTTGGACGATAGCTGTCATTTATAACTCTGCAGGTTTGTGAATTACAGTGCCCCTGAGCTCCTTTCTTCAACTCGCTTTCTTTTCAGCTGGCCACAACACCGCAGGATGGCTTCAGGCCCTAATCTGGTTCCGGCATGGCACACTGAGCCTTTGGTTAGTTCCTCTTCCTGGTGGGAAATGAGAGTTAAATTTGCCCATCCAGATACCTCCAGCTAGTCTCTCATTGGTTCTCCCTATTCCTGTTCATCTTCCGCAGAAATTGCAAACTGGGCCAAACAGGAGGTTAAAGGCGCTAACTCTCCAAGTGGGGAGAGTGTTAGTAAAGCGTCTGGAATGTTGCACCCGAGTACCAGGGGAGGAAAACTGAGACATATTTGAACACGTCTCCCTTTCACATGGTTGACCATACTCTGGGTTCCACATGCATGTTTTAGTTGAAGGAAGAATACCTTAAACCTTGGTAGTTGAAACCCGTGGAATGGGTACCATGCAATATGACTTCAAAGGGTCTTCATTTGCTCACCGAACCTCTCCAATCCTATCACTGCTGCGTTTATGCCCCTGTACACATGCTTGATTCTCTTTCGGAGACATAGCAATCCATAGGTTTTAAGATACTTACTAGTCAGGTACATTCTTAGGCGTTTAATATGGGGTGTTGAGTCCATTTCGTTGAGCAAGGAGTAGCTCTTGTCTATTCCATATTTGGCTTAAGGAACTTTATCTGTGCTCATTTCAATCTCTGGTTTTATGCAGCACCCCAACTCACCTTTCCCCTTAAGCAAGCATAAGTTGGTTTTCTAAATTTGAGACCCTGTTCTGTTCTGTAATTCAGTTCCTGTGTAGCCAAGTTTACATTCCGTGTATTACTGATATCTTATGATGTTTCTTTTTCTGTGTGACTTATTTCAGTTAGAATCATCATACCTGAATCCACTCATTGTGCTGCTAAGGGCCTGATGAGATAGATTTCATTGCTGAGTGATATTGCTTTGTAAGTAAATACCACAACTTCTTTATCCATTTTTCACTTTCTGCGATGTTGAACTTGTATTGTAAACGAGGTTCTTGTAAACAGAGCCGTCCCAAACTTTGGGGTGGCTGTGCCTTTTTGATTTTAATTTCCCTAAGCTATAGGACCATAAGTGGAAGTGCCCTAGGCTCTGTTGCTTTGTTTTTTAGATGTTTCAGGAAACACCATACACTTCTCCCGAGTGTCTGTTGGCAATTTACATCCCGCCCATCAGCATAACAAGTCTCCCAGTTCTCCATGGCCTGTCCTGCCTTTCTGGATTTTACACTTTTTTCAGATGGCCCTTTTGACCGGGGGGAAGTGAGACTTCATTGTAGTGCAGATTTCCTTTGCAAGTTTGCTTGGTTGGCCAAAAAGGGCGTATGCGTTTTTTCCTGAATATATTCAGGAAAAAACGCATACGCCCTTTTTGGCCAAGTGCATCATTGTGGACGTTCTGCCTCTTTTCCTATGCTTTCAATGCAATTCCAGTCTACCTCCTGAAATCGGTTTCCTGCAATTCTGCCCCACTTTCAAGTCCTCTTGGCAGCCTTACTTCAGTATATTTTTGGACGATAGCTGTCATTTATAACTCTGCAGGTTTGTGAATTACAGTGCCCCTGAGCTCCTTTCTTCAACTCGCTTTCTTTTGAGCTGGCCACAACACCGCAGGATGGCTTCAGGCCCTAATCTGGTTCCGGCACGGCACGCTGAGCCTTTGGTTAGTTCCTCTTCCTGGTGGGAAATGAGCGTTAAATTTGCCCGTCCAAACACCTCCAGCTAGTCTCTCATTGGTTCTCCCTATTCGTGTTCATCTTCCGCAGAAATTGCAAACTGGGCCAAACAGGAGGTTAAAGGCGCTGACTCTCCAAGTGGGGAGAGTGTTAGTAAAGCGTCTGGAATGTTGCACCCGAGTACCAGGGGAGGAAAACTGAGACATATTTGAACACGTCTCCCGTTCACACGGTTGATCATACTCTGGGTTCCACATGCATGTTTTAGCTGAAGGAAGAATACCTTAAAACTGGGTGGTTGAAATCCGTGGAATGGGTACCATGCAATATGAATTCAAAGGGTCTTCATTTGCTCACCGAACCTCTCCAATCCTATCACTGCTGCGTTTATGCCCCTGTACACACGCTTGATTCTCTTTTGGAGACATAGCAATCCATAGGTTTTAAGATACTTACTAGTCAGGTACATTCTTAGGCGTTTAATATGGGGTGTTGAGTCCATTTCGTTGAACAAGGAGTAGCTCTTGTCTATTCCATATTTGGCTTAAGGAACTTTATCTGTGCTCATTTCAATCTCTGGTTTTATGCAGCACCCCAACTCACCTTTCCCCTTAAGCAAGCATAAGATGGTTTTCTAAATTTGAGACCCTGTTCTGTTCTGTAATTCAGTTCCTGTGTAGCCAAGTTTACATTCCGTGTATTACTGATATCTTATGATGTTTCTTTTTCTGTGTGACTTATTTCAGTTAGAATCATCGTACCTGAATCCACTCATTATGCTGCTACGGGCCTGATGACATAGATTTCATTGCTGAGTGATACTGCATTGTACATAAGTACCACAAGTTCTTTATACATTTTTCACTTTCTCTGATATTGAACTTGTATGGTAAACGAGGTTCTTATAAACAGAGGCGTCCCAAACTTTGGGGTGGCTGTGTCTTTCTGATTTTAATTTCCCTAAGCTATAGGACCATAAGTGGAAGTGCCCTAGGCTCTGTTGCTTTGTTTTCTGGATGTTTCAGGAAACACCATACACTTTTCCCGAGTGTCTGTTGGCAATTTACATCCCGCCCCTCAGCATAACAAGGCTCTCAGTTCTCCATGGCCTGTCCTGCCTTTCTGTATTTTACACGTTTTTCAGATGGCCCTTTTGACCGGGGGGAATTGAGACTTCATTGTAGTGCAGATTTCCTTTGCAAGCTTGCTTGGTTGGTCAAAAAGGGCGTATGCGTTTTTTCCTGAATATATTCAGGAAAAAACGCATACGCCCTTTTTGGCCAAGTGCATCATTGTGGACGTTCTGCCTCTTTTCCTATGCTTTCAATGCAATTCCAGTCTACCTCCTGAAATCGGTTTCCTGCAATTCTGCCCCACTTTCAAGTCCTCTTGGCAGCCTTACTTCAGTATATTTTTGGACGATAGCTGTCATTTATAACTCTGCAGGTTTGTGAATTACAGTGCCCCTGAGCTCCTTTCTTCAACTCGCTTTCTTTTGAGCTGGCCACAACACCGCAGGATGGCTTCAGGCCCTAATCTGGTTCCGGCATGGCACACTGAGCCTTTGGTTAGTTCCTCTTCCTGGTGGGAAATGAGAGTTAAATTTGCCCATCCAGATACCTCCAGCTAGTCTCTCATTGGTTCTCCCTATTCCTGTTCATCTTCCGCAGAAATTGCAAACTGGGCCAAACAGGAGGTTAAAGGCGCTAACTCTCCAAGTGGGGAGAGTGTTAGTAAAGCGTCTGGAATGTTGCACCCGAGTACCAGGGGAGGAAAACTGAGACATATTTGAACACGTCTCCCTTTCACATGGTTGATCATACTCTGTGTTCCACATGCATGTTTTAGTTGAAGGAAGAATACCTTAAACCTTGGTAGTTGAAACCCGTGGAATGGGTACCATGCAATATGACTTCAAAGGGTCTTCATTTGCTCACCGAACCTCTCCAATCCTATCACTGCTGCGTTTATGCCCCTGTACACACGCTTGATTCTCTTTCGGAGACATAGCAATCCATAGGTTTTAAGATACTTACTAGTCAGGTACATTCTTAGGCGTTTAATATGGGGTGTTGAGTCCATTTCGTTGAGCAAGGAGTAGCTCTTGTCTATTCCATATTTGGCTTAAGGAACTTTATCTGTGCTCATTTCAATCTCTGGTTTTATGCAGCACCCCAACTCACCTTTCCCCTTAAGCAAGCATAAGTTGGTTTTCTAAATTTGAGACCCTGTTCTGTTCTGTAATTCAGTTCCTGTGTAGCCAAGTTTACATTCCGTGTATTACTGATATCTTATGATGTTTCTTTTTCTGTGTGACTTATTTCAGTTAGAATCATCATAACTGAATCCACTCATTGTGCTGCTAAGGGCCTGATGAGATAGATTTCATTGCTGAGTGATATTGCTTTGTAAGTAAATACCACAACTTCTTTATCCATTTTTCACTTTCTGCGATGTTGAACTTGTATTGTAAACGAGGTTCTTGTAAACAGAGCCGTCCCAAACTTTGGGGTGGCTGTGCCTTTTTGATTTTAATTTCCCTAAGCTATAGGACCATAAGTGGAAGTGCCCTAGGCTCTGTTGCTTTGTTTTTTAGATGTTTCAGGAAACACCATACACTTCTCCCGAGTGTCTGTTGGCAATTTACATCCCGCCCAGCAGCATAACAAGGCTCCCAGTTCTCCATGGCCTGTCCTGCCTTTCTGGATTTTACACTTTTTTCAGATGGCCCTTTTGACCGGGGGGAAGTGAGACTTCATTGTAGTGCAGATTTCCTTTGCAAGTTTGCTTGGTTGGCCAAAAAGGGCGTATGCGTTTTTTCCTGAATATATTCAGGAAAAAACGCATACGCCCTTTTTGGCCAAGTGCATCATTGTGGACGTTCTGCCTCTTTTCCTATGCTTTCAATGCAATTCCAGTCTACCTCCTGAAATCGGTTTCCTGCAATTCTGCCCCACTTTCAAGTCCTCTTGGCAGCCTTACTTCAGTATATTTTTGGACGATAGCTGTCATTTATAACTCTGCAGGTTTGTGAATTACAGTGCCCCTGAGCTCCTTTCTTCAACTCGCTTTCTTTTGAGCTGGCCACAACACCGCAGGATGGCTTCAGGCCCTAATCTGGTTCCGGCACGGCACGCTGAGCCTTTGGTTAGTTCCTCTTCCTGGTGGGAAATGAGAGTTAAATTTGCCCGTCCAAACACCTCCAGCTAGTCTCTCATTGGTTCTCCCTATTCGTGTTCATCTTCCGCAGAAATTGCAAACTGGGCCAAACAGGAGGTTAAAGGCGCTGACTCTCCAAGTGGGGAGAGTGTTAGTAAAGCGTCTGGAATGTTGCACCCGAGTACCAGGGGAGGAAAACTGAGACATATTTGAACACGTCTCCCGTTCACAGGGTTGATCATACTCTGGGTTCCACATGCATGTTTTAGCTGAAGGAAGAATACCTTAAAACTGGGTGGTTGAAATCCGTGGAATGGGTACCATGCAATATGAATTCAAAGGGTCTTCATTTGCTCACCGAACCTCTCCAATCCTATCACTGCTGCGTTTATGCCCCTGTACACACGCTTGATTCTCTTTTGGAGACATAGCAATCCATAGGTTTTAAGATACTTACTAGTCAGGTACATTCTTAGGCGTTTAATATGGGGTGTTGAGTCCATTTCGTTGAACAAGGAGTAGCTCTTGTCTATTCCATATTTGGCTTAAGGAACTTTATCTGTGCTCATTTCAATCTCTGGTTTTATGCAGCACCCCAACTCACCTTTCCCCTTAAGCAAGCATAAGATGGTTTTCTAAATTTGA
Source organism: Grampus griseus (assembly GCF_964374135.1). Taxonomy (NCBI): domain Eukaryota; kingdom Metazoa; phylum Chordata; class Mammalia; order Artiodactyla; family Delphinidae; genus Grampus; species Grampus griseus. The sequence continues at coordinate 480,729 of NW_028133268.1, read as the reverse complement.
GACCCTGTTCTGTTCTGTAATTCAGTTCCTGTGTAGCCAAGTTTACATTCCGTGTATTACTGATATCTTATGATGTTTCTTTTTCTGTGTGACTTATTTCAGTTAGAATCATCGTACCTGAATCCACTCATTATGCTGCTACGGGCCTGATGACATAGATTTCATTGCTGAGTGATACTGCATTGTACATAAGTACCACAAGTTCTTTATACATTTTTCACTTTCTGTGATATTGAACTTGTATGGTAAACGAGGTTCTTATAAACAGAGGCGTCCCAAACTTTGGGGTGGCTGTGTCTTTTTGATTTTAATTTCCCTAAGCTATAGGACCATAAGTGGAAGTGCCCTAGGCTCTGTTGCTTTGTTTTTTAGATGTTTCAGGAAACACCATACACTTCTCCGAGTGTCTGTTGGCAATTTACATCCCGCCCATCAGCATAACAAGGCTCCCAGTTCTCCATGGCCTGTCCTGCCTTTCTGGATTTTACACTTTTTTCAGATGGCCCTTTTGACCAGGGGGAATTGAGACTTCATTGTAGTGCAGATTTCCTTTGCAAGCTTGCTTGGTTGGCCAAAAAGGGCGTATGCGTTTTTTCCTGAATATATTCAGGAAAAAACGCATACGCCCTTTTTGGCCAAGTGCATCATTGTGGACGTTCTGCCTCTTTTCCTATGCTTTCAATGCAATTCCAGTCTACCTCCTGAAATCGGTTTCCTGCAATTCTGCCCCGCTTTCAAGTCCTCTTGGCAGCCTTACTTCAGTATATTTTTGGACGATAGCTGTCATTTATAACTCTGCAGGTTTGTGAATTACAGTGCCCCTGAGCTCCTTTCTTCAACTCGCTTTCTTGTGACCTGGCCGCAACACCGCAGGATGGCTTCAGGCCCTAATCTGGTTCCGGCACGGCATGTTGAGCCTTTGGTTAATTCCTCTTCCTGGTGGGAAATGAGAGTTAAATTTGCCCGTCCAGACACCTCCAGCTTGTCTCTCATTGGTTCTCCCTATTCCTGTTCATCTTCCGCAGAAATTGCAAACTGGGCCAAACAGGAGGTTAAAGGGACTGACTCTCCAAGTCGGGAGAGTGTTAGTAAAGCGTCTGGAATGTTGCACCCGAGTACCAGGGTACGAAAACTGAGACATATCTGAACACGTCTCCCGATCACACGGTTGATCATACTCTAGGTTCCACATGCATGTTTTAGCTGAAGGAAGAATACCTTAAAACTGGGTGGTTGAAACCCATGGAATGGGTACCATGCAATATGACTTCAAAGGGTCTTCATTTGCTCACCGAACCTCTCCAATCCTATCACTGCTGCGTTTATGCCCCTGTACACACGCTTGATTCTCTTTTGGAGACATAGCAATCCATAGGTTTTAAGATACTTACTAGTCAGGTACATTCTTAGGCGTTTAATATGGGGTGTTGAGTCCATTTCGTTGAGCAAGGAGTAGCTCTTGTCTATTCCATATTTGGCTTAAGGAACTTTATCTGTGCTCATTTCAATCTCTGGTTTTATGCAGCACCCCAACTCACCTTTCCCCTTAAGCAAGCATAAGATGGTTTTCTAAATTTGAGACCCTGTTCTGTTCTGTAATTCAGTTCCTGTGTAGCCAAGTTTACATTCCGTGTATTACTGATATCTTATGATGTTTCTTTTTCTGTGTGACTTATTTCAGTTAGAATCATCGTACCTGAATCCACTCATTATGCTGCTACGGGCCTGATGACATAGATTTCATTGCTGAGTGATACTGCATTGTACATAAGTACCACAAGTTCTTTATACATTTTTCACTTTCTGTGATATTGAATTTGTATGGTAAACGAGGTTCTTGTAAACAGAGGCGTCCCAAACTTTGGGGTGGCTGTGTCTTTTTGATTTTAATTTCCCTAAACTATAGGACCATAAGTGGAAGTGCCCTAGGCTCTGTTGCTTTGTTTTTTAGATGTTTCAGGAAACACCATACACTTCTCCCGAGTGTCTGTTGGCAATTTACATCCCGCCCATCAGCATAACAAGGCTCCCAGTTCTCCATGGCCTGTCCTGCCTTTCTGGATTTTACACTTTTTTCAGATGGCCCTTTTGACCGGGGGGAAGTGAGACTTCATTGTAGTGCAGATTTCCTTTGCAAGTTTGCTTGGTTGGCCAAAAAGGGCGTATGCGTTTTTTCCTGAATATATTCAGGAAAAAACGCATACGCCCTTTTTGGCCAAGTGCATCATTGTGGACGTTCTGCCTCTTTTCCTATGCTTTCAATGCAATTCCAGTCTACCTCCTGAAATCGGTTTCCTGCAATTCTGCCCCACTTTCAAGTCCTCTTGGCAGCCTTACTTCAGTATATTTTTGGACGATAGCTGTCATTTATAACTCTGCAGGTTTGTGAATTACAGTGCCCCTGAGCTCCTTTCTTCAACTCGCTTTCTTTTGAGCTGGCCACAACACCGCAGGATGGCTTCAGGCCCTAATCTGGTTCCGGCACGGCACGCTGAGCCTTTGGTTAGTTCCTCTTCCTGGTGGGAAATGAGAGTTAAATTTGCCCGTCCAGACACCTCCAGCTAGTCTCTCATTGGTTCTCCCTATTCCTGTTCATCTTCCGCAGAAATTGCAAACTGGGCCAAACAGGAGGTTAAAGGCGCTGACTCTCCAAGTGGGGAGAGTGTTAGTAAAGCGTCTGGAATGTTGCACCCGAGTACCAGGGGAGGAAAATTGAGACATATTTGAACACGTCTCCCGTTCACAGGGTTGATCATACTCTGGGTTCCACATGCATGTTTTAGCTGAAGGAAGAATACCTTAAAACTGGGTGGTTGAAATCCGTGGAATGGGTACCATGCAATATGAATTCAAAGGGTCTTCATTTGCTCACCGAACCTCTCCAATCCTATCACTGCTGCGTTTATGCCCCTGTACACACGCTTGATTCTCTTTTGGAGACATAGCAATCCATAGGTTTAAAGATACTTACTAGTCAGGTACATTCTTAGGCGTTTAATATGGGGTGTTGAGTCCATTTCGTTGAACAAGGAGTAGCTCTTGTCTATTCCATATTTGGCTTAAGGAACTTTATCTGTGCTCATTTCAATCTCTGGTTTTATGCAGCACCCCAACTCACCTTTCCCCTTAAGCAAGCATAAGATGGTTTTCTAAATTTGAGACCCTGTTCTGTTCTGTAATTCAGTTCCTGTGTAGCCAAGTTTACATTCCGTGTATTACTGATATCTTATGATGTTTCTTTTTCTGTGTGACTTATTTCAGTTAGAATCATCGTACCTGAATCCACTCATTATGCTGCTACGGGCCTGATGACATAGATTTCATTGCTGAGTGATACTGCATTGTACATAAGTACCACAAGTTCTTTATCCATTTTTCACTTTCTGTGATATTGAACTTGTACGGTAAACGAGGTTCTTATAAACAGAGGCGTCCCAAACTTTGGGGTGGCTGTGTCTTTTTGATTTTAATTTCCCTAAGCTATAGGACCATAAGTGGAAGTGCCCTAGGCTCTGTTGCTTTGTTTTTTAGATGTTTCAGGAAACACCATACACTTCTCCCGAGTGTCTGTTGGCAATTTACATCCCGCCCATCAGCATAACAAGGCTCCCAGTTCTCCATGGCCTGTCCTGCCTTTCTGGATTTTACACTTTTTTCAGATGGCCCTTTTGACCAGGGGGAATTGAGATTTCATTGTAGTGCAGATTTCCTTTGCAAGCTTGCTTGGTTGGCCAAAAAGGGCGTATGCGTTTTTTCCTGAATATATTCAGGAAAAAACACATGCGCCCTTTTTGGCCAAGTGCATCATTGTGGACGTTCTGCCTCTTTTCCTATGCTTTCAATGCAATTCCAGTCTACCTCCTGAAATCGGTTTCCTGCAATTCTGCCCCGCTTTCAAGTCCTCTTGGCAGCCTTACTTCAGTATATTTTTGGACGATAGCTGTCATTTATAACTCTGCAGGTTTGTGAATTACAATGCCCCTGAGCTCCTTTCTTCAACTCGCTTTCTTGTGACCTGGCCGCAACACCGCAGGATGGCTTCAGGCCCTAATCTGGTTCCGGCACGGCACGCTGAGCCTTTGGTTAATTCCTCTTCCTGGTGGGAAATGAGAGTTAAATTTGCCCGTCCAGACACCTCCAGCTAGTCTCTCATTGGTTCTCGCTATTCCTGTTCATCTTCCGCAGAAATTGCAAACTGGGCCAAACAGGAGGTTAAAGGCGCTGACTCTCCAAGTGGGGAGAGTGTTAGTAAAGCGTCTGGAATGTTGCACCTGAGTACCAGGGGAGGAAAACTGAGACATATTTGAACACGTCTCCCGTTCACACGGTTGATCATACTCTGGGTTCCACATGCATGTTTTAGCTGAAGGAAGAATACCTTAAACCTGGGTAGTTGAAACCCGTGGAATGGGTACCATGCAATATGATTTCAAAGGGTCTTCATTTGCTCACCGAAGCTCTCCAATCCTATCACTGCTGCGTTTATGCCCCTGTACACATGCTTGATTCTCTTTCGGAGACATAGCAATCCATAGGTTTGAAGATACTTACTAGTCAGGTACATTCTTAGGCGTTTAATATGCGGTGTTGAGTCCATTTCGTTGAGCAAGGAGTAGCTCTTGTCTATTCCATATTTGGCTTAAGGAACTTTATCTGTGCTCATTTCAATCTCTGCTTTTATGCAGCACCCCAACTCACCTTTCCCCTTAAGCAAGCATAAGTTGGTTTTCTAAATTTGAGACGCTGCTCTGTTTTGGAATTCAGTTCCTGTGTAGCCAAGTTTACATTCCGTGTATTAGTGATATCTTATGATGTTTCTTTTTCTGTGTGACTTATTTCAGTTAGAATCATCGTACCTGAATCCACTCATTATGCTGCTACAGGCCTGATGACATAGATTTCATTGCTGAGTGATACTGCATTGTAAATAAGTACCACAAGTTCTTTATCCATTTTTCACTTTCTGTGATATTGAACTTGTATGGTAAATGAGGTTCTTGTAAACAGAGGCGTCCCAAACTTTGGGGTGGCTGTGTCTTTTTGATTTTAATTTCCCTAAGCTATAGGACCATAAGTGGAAGTGCCCTAGGCTCTGTTGCTTTGTTTTTTAGATGTTTCAGGAAACACCATACACTTTTCCCGAGTGTCTGTTGGCAATTTACATCCCGCCCCTCAGCATAACAAGGCTCCCAGTTCTCCATGGCCTGTCCTGCCTTTCTGGATTTTACACTTTTTTCAGATGGCCCTTTTGACCGGGGGGAAGTGAGACTTCATTGTAGTGCAGATTTCCTTTGCAAGCTTGCTTGGTTGGCCAGAAAGTGCGTATGCGTTTTTTCCTGAATATATTCAGGAAAAAACGCATACGCCCTTTTTGGCCAAGTGCATCATTGTGGACGTTCTGCCTCTTTTCCTATGCTTTCAATGCAATTCCAGTCTACCTCCTGAAGTCGGTTTCCTGCAATTCTGCCCCGCTTTCAAGTCCTCTTGGCAGCCTTACTTCAGTATATTTTTGGACGATAGCTGTCATTTATAACTCGGCAGGTTTGTGAATTACAGTGCCCCTGAGCTCCTTTCTTCAACTCGCTTTCTTTTGAGCTGGCCGCAACACCGCAGGATGGCTTCAGGCCCTAATCTGGTTCCGGCATGGCACGCTGAGCCTTTGGTTAGTTCCTCTTCCTGGTGGGAAATGAGAGTTAAATTTGTCAGTCCAGACACCTCCAGCTAGTCTCTCATTGGTTCTCCCTATTCCTGTTCATCTTCCGCAGAAATTTCAAACTGGGCCAAACAGGAGGTTAAACGCGCTGACTCTCCAAGTGGGGAGAGTGTTAGTAAAGCGTCTGGAATGTTGCACCCGAGTACTAGGGGAGGAAAACTGAGACATATTTGAACACGTCTCCCGTTCACACGGTTGATCATACTCTGGGTTCCACATGCATGTTTTAGCTGAAGGAAGAATACCTTAAACGTGGGTAGTTGAAAGCTGTGGAATGGGTACCATGCAATATGACTTCAAAGGGTCTTCATTTGCTCATCGAACCTCTCCAATCCTATCACTGCTGCGTTTATGCCCCTGTACACACGCTTGATTCTCTTTCAGAGACATAGCAATCCATAGGTTTTAAGATACTTACTAGGCAGGTACATTCTTAGGCATTTAATATGCGGTGTTGAGTCCATTTCGTTGAGCAAGGAGTAGCTCTTGTCTATTCCATATGTGGCTTAAGGAACTTTATCTGTGCTCATTTCAATCTCTGGTTTTATGCAGCACCCCAACTCACCTTTCCCCTTAAGCAAGCATAAGTTGGTTTTCTAAATTTGAGAACCTGTTCTGTTTTGGAATTCAGTTCCTGTGTAGCCAAGTTTACATTCCGTGTATTACTGATATCTTATGATGTTTCTTTTTCTGTGTGACTTATTTCAGTTAGAATCATCGTACCTGAATCCACTCATTATGCTGCTACGGGCCTGATGTCATAGATTTCATTGCTGAGTGATACTGCATTGTACGTAAGTACCACAAGTTCTTTATCCATTTTTTACTTTCTGCGTTGTTGAACTTGTACGGTAAACGAGGTTCTTGTAAACAGAGGCGTCCCAAACTTTGGGGTGGCTGTGTCTTTTTGATTTTAATTTCCCTAAGCTATAGGACCATAAGTGGAAGTGCCCTAGGCTCTGTTGCTTTGTTTTTTAGATGTTTCAGGAAACACCATACACTTCTCCCGAGTGTCTGTTGGCAATTTACATCCCGCCCATCAGCATAACAAGGCTCCCAGTTCTCCATGGCCTGTCCTGCCTTTCTGGATTTTACACTTTTTTTCAGATAGCCCTTTTGACTGGGGGGAAGTGAGACTTCATTGTAGTGCAGATTTCCTTTGCAAGCTTGCTTGGTTGGCCAAAAAGGGCGTATGCGTTTTTTCCTGAATATATTCAGGAAAAAACGCATACGCCCTTTATGGCCAAGTGCATCATTGTGGACGTTCTGCCTCTTTTCCTATGCTTTCAATGCAATTCCAGTCTACCTCCTGAAATCGGTTTCCTGCAATTCTGCCCCGCTTTCAAGTCCTCTTGGCAGCCTTACTTCGGTATATTTTTGGACGATAGCTGTCATTTATAACTCTGCAGGTTTGTGAATTACAGTGCCCCTGAGCTCCTTTCTTCAACTCGCTTTCTTGTGACCTGGCCGCAACACCGCAGGATGGCTTCAGGCCCTAATCTGGTTCCAGCACGGCACGCTGAGCCTTTGGTTAATGCCTCTTCCTGGTGGGAAATGAGAGTTAAATTTGCCCGTCCAGACACCTCCAGCTAGTCTCTCATTGGTTCTCGCTATTCCTGTTCATCTTCCGCAGAAATTGCAAACTGGGCCAAACAGGAGGTTAAAGGGACTGACTCTCCAAGTCGGGAGAGTGTTAGTAAAGCGTCTGGAATGTTGCACCCGAGTACCGGGGAGGAAAACTGAGACATATTTGAACACGTCTCCTGTTCACACGGTTGATCATACTCTGGGTTCCACATGCATGTTTTAGCTGAAGGAAGAATACCTTAAACCTGGAGAGTTGAGACCCGTGGAATGGGTACCATGCAATATGACTTCAAAGGGTCTTCATTTGCTCACCGAACCTCTCCAATCCTATCACTGCTGCGTTTATGCCCCTGTACACACGCTTGATTCTGTTTTGGAGACATAGCAATCCATAGGTTTTAAGATACTTACTAGTCAGGTACATTCTTAGGCGTTTAATTTGGGGTGTTGAGTCCATTTCGTTGAGCAAGGAGTAGCTCTTGTCTATTCCATATTTGGCTTAAGGAACTTTATCTGTGCTCATTTCAATCTCTGGTTTTATGCAGCACCCCAACTCACCTTTCCCCTTAAGCAAGCATAAGTTGGTTTTCTAAATTTGAGACACTGTTCTGTTTTGGAATTCAGTTCCTGTGTAGCCAAGTTTACATTCCGTGTATTAGTGATATCTTATGATGTTTCTTTTTCTGTGTGACTTATTTCAGTTAGAATCATCGTACCTGAATCCACTCATTGTGCTTCTAAGGGCCTGATGACATAGATTTCATTGCTGAGTGATACTGCATTGTACGTAAGTACCACAAGTTCTTTATCCATTTTTCACTTTCTGTGATATTGAACTTGTACGGTAAACGAGGTTCTTGTAAACAGAGGCGTCCCAAACTTTGGGGTGGCTGTGTCTTTTTGATTTTAATTTCCCTAAGCTATAGGACTATAAGTGGAAGTGCCCTAGGCTCTGTTGCTTTGTTTCTTAGATGCTTCAGGAAACACCATACACTTCTCCCGAGTGTCTGTTGGCAATTTACATCCCGCCCATCAGCATAACAAGGCTCCCAGTTCTCCATGGCCTGTCCTGCCTTTCTGGATTTTACACTTTTTTCAGATGGCCCTTTTGACCGGGGGGAAGTGAGACTTCATTGCAGTGCAGATTTCCTTTGCAAGTTTGCTTGGTTGGCCAAAAAGGGCGTATGCGTTTTTTCCTGAATATATTCAGGAAAAACGCATACGCCCTTTTTGGCCAAGTGCATCATTGTGGACGTTCTGCCTCTTTTCCTATGCTTTCAATGCAATTCCAGTCTACCTCCTGAAATCGGTTTCCTGCAATTCTGCCCCGCTTTCAAGTCCTCTTGGCAGCCTTACTTCAGTATATTTTTGGACGATAGCTGTCATTTATAACTCTGCAGGTTTGTGCATTACAGTGCCCCTGAGCTCCTTTCTTCAATTCGCTTTCTTTTGAGCTGGCCGCAACACCGCAGGATGGCTTCAGGCCCTAATCTGGTTCCGGCACGGCACGCTGAGCCTTTGGTTAATTCCTCTTCCTGGTGGGAAATGAGAGTTAAATTTGCCCGTCCAGACACCTCCAGCTAGTCTCTCATTGGTTCTCGCTATTCCTGTTCATCTTCCGCTGAAATTGCAAACTGGGCCAAACAGGAGGTTAAAGGGACTGACTCTCCAAGTCAGGAGAGTGTTAGTAAAGCGTCTGGAATGTTGCACCCGAGTACCAGGGTACGAAAACTGAGACATATTTGAACACGTCTCCCGATCACATGGTTGATCATACTCTAGGTTCCTCATGCATGTTTTAGCTGAAGGAAGAATACCTTAAACCTGGAGAGTTGAGACTCGTGGAATGGGTACCATGCAATATGTCTTCAAAGGGTCTTCATTTGCTCACCGAACCTCTCCAATCCTATCACTGCTGCGTTTATGCCCCTGTACACATGCTTGATTCTCTTTCGGAGACATAGCAATCCATAGGTTTTAAGATACTTACTAGTCAGGTACATTCTTAGGCGTTTAATATGGGGTGTTGAGTCCATTACGTTGAGCAAGGAGTAGCTCTTGTCTATTCCATATTTGGCTTAAGGAACTTTATCTGTGCTCCTTTCAATCTCTGGTTTTATGCAGCACCCCAACTCACCTTTCCCCTTAAGCAAGCATAAGTTGGTTTTCTAAATTTGAGACCCTGTTCTGTTCTGTAATTCAGTTCCTGTGTAGCCAAGTTTACATTCCGTGTATTACTGATATCTTATGATGTTTCTTTTTCTGTGTGACTTATTTCACTTAGAATCATCATATCTGAATCCACTCATTGTGCTGCTAAGGGCCTGATGACATAGATTTCAGTGCTGAGTGATATTGCTTTGTAAGTATATACCACAACTTCTTTATCCATTTTTCAATTTCTGCGATGTTGAACTTGTACTGTAAACGAGGTTCTTGTAAACAGAGGCGTCCCAAACTTTGGGGTGGCTGTGTCTTTTTGATTTTAATTTCCCTAAGCTATAGGACCATAAGTGGAAGTGCCCTAGGCTCTGTTGCTTTGTTTTTTAGATGTTTCAGGAAACACCATACACTTCTCCCGAGTGTCTGTTGGCAATTTACATCCCGCCCATCAGCATAACAAGGCTCCCAGTTCTCCATGACCTGTCCTGCCTTTCTGGATTTTACACTTTTTTCAGATGGCCCTTTTGACCGGGGGGAAGTGAGACTTCATTGTAGTGCAGATTTCCTTTGCAAGCTTGCTTGGTTGGCCAAAAAGGGCGTATGCGTTTTTTCCTGAATATATTCAGGAAAAAACGCATACGCCCTTTTTGGCGAAGTGCATCATTGTGGACGTTCTGCCTCTTTTCCTATGCTTTCAATGCAATTCCAGTCTACCTCCTGAAATCGGTTTCCTGCAATTCTGCCCCGCTTTCAAGTCCTCTTGGCAGCCTTACTTCAGTATATTTTTGGACGATAGCTGTCATTTATAACTCTGCAGGTTTGTGAATTACAGTGCCCCTGAGCTCCTTTCTTCAACTCGCTTTCTTTTGAGCTGGCCGCAACACCGCAAGACGGCTTCAGGCCCTAATCTGTTTCGGGCACGGCACGCTGAGCCTTTGGTTAATTCCTCTTCCTGGTGGGAAATGAGAGTTAAATTTGCCCGTCCAGACACCTCCAGCTAGTCTCTCATTGGTTCTCCCTATTCCTGTTCATCTTCCGCAGAAATTGCAAAGTGGGCCAAACAGGAGGTTAAAGGCGCTGACTCTCCAAGTGGGGAGAGTGTTAGTAAAGCGTCTGGAATGTTGCACCCGAGTACCAGGGGAGTAAAACTGAAACACATATGAACACGTCTCCCGTTCACACGATTGATCATACTCTGGGTTCCACGTGCATGATTTAGCTGAAGGAAGAATACCTTAAACCTGGAGAGTTGAGACCCGTGGAATGGGTACCATGCAATATGACTTCAAAGGGTCTTCATTTGCTCACCGAACCTCTCCAATCCTATCACTGCTGCGTTTATGCCCCTGTACACACGCTTGATTCTCTTTTGGAGACATAGCAATCCATAGGTTTTAAGATACTTACTAGTCAGGTACATTCTTAGGTGTTTAATATGCGGTGTTGAGTCCATTTCGTTGAGCAAGGATTAGCTCTTGTCTATTCCATATTTGGCTTAAGGAACTTTATCTGTGCTCATTTCAATCTCTGGTTTTATGCAGCACCCCAACTCACCTTTCCCCTTAAGCAAGCATAAGTTGGTTTTCTAAATTTGAGACCCTGTTCTGTTTTGGAATTCAGTTCCTGTGTAGCCAAGTTTACATTCCGTGTATTAGTGATATCTTATGATGTTTCTTTTTCTGTGTGACTTATTTCAGTTAGAATCATCGTACCTGAATCCACTCATTGTGCTGCTATGGGCCTGATGACATAGATTTCATTGCTGAGTGATACGGCGTTGTACGTAAGTACCACAAGTTCTTTATCCATTTTTCACTTTCTGTGATATTGAACTTGTACGGTAAACGAGGTTCTTGTAAACAGAGGCGTCCCAAACTTTCGGGTGGCTGTGTCTTTTTGATTTTAATTTCCCTAAACTATAGGACCATAAGTGGAAGTGCCCTAGGCTCTGTTGCTTTGTTTTTTAGATGTTTCAGGAAACACCATACACTTTTCCCGAGTGTCTGTTGGCAATTTACATCCCGCCCCTCAGCATAACAAGGCTCCCAGTTCTCCATGGCCTGTCCTGCCTTTCTGGATTTTACACTTTTTTCAGATGGCCCTTTTGACCGGGGGGAAGTGAGACTTCATTGTAGTGCAGATTTCCTTTGCAAGCTTGCTTGGTTGGCCAGAAAGTGCGTATGCGTTTTTTCCTGAATATATTCAGGAAAAAACGCATACGCCCTTTTTGGCCAAGTGCATCATTGTGGACGTTCTGCCTCTTTTCCTATGCTTTCAATGCAATTCCAGTCTACCTCCTGAAGTCGGTTTCCTGCAATTCTGCCCCGCTTTCAAGTCCTCTTGGCAGCCTTACTTCAGTATATTTTTGGACGATAGCTGTCATTTATAACTCGGCAGGTTTGTGAATTACAGTGCCCCTGAGCTCCTTTCTTCAACTCGCTTTCTTTTGAGCTGGCCGCAACACCACAGGATGGCTTCAGGCCCTAATCTGGTTCCGGCATGGCACGCTGAGCCTTTGGTTAGTTCCTCTTCCTGGTGGGAAATGAGAGTTAAATTTGCCCATCCAGACACCTCCAGCTAGTCTCTCATTGGTTCTCCCTATTCCTGTTCATCTTCCGCAGAAATTGCAAACTGGGCCAAACAGGAGGTTAAAGGCGCTGACTCTCCAAGTCGGGAGAGTGTTAGTAAAGCGTCTGGAATGTTGCACCCGAGTACCAGGGGAGGAAAACTGAGACATATTTGAAAACGTCTCCCGTTCACACGGTTGATCATACTCTGGGTTCCACATGCATGTTTTAGCTGAAGGAAGAATACCTTAAACGTGGGTAGTTGAAACCTGTGGAATGGGTACCATGCAATATGACTTCAAAGGGTCTTCATTTGCTCATCGAACCTCTCCAATCCTATCACTGCTGCGTTTATGCCCCTGTACACACGCTTGATTCTCTTTCAGAGACATAGCAATCCATAGGTTTTAAGATACTTACTAGGCAGGTACATTCTTAGGCATTTAATATGGGGTGTTGAGTCCATTTCGTTGAGCAAGGAGTAGCTCTTGTCTATTCCATATGTGGCTTAAGGAACTTTATCTGTGCTCATTTCAATCTCTGGTTTTATGCAGCACCCCAACTCACCTTTCCCCTTAAGCAAGCATAAGTTGGTTTTCTAAATTTGAGACCCTGTTCTGTTTTGGAATTCAGTTCCTGTGTAGCCAAGTTTACATTCCGTGTATTACTGATATCTTATGATGTTTCTTTTTCTGTGTGACTTATTTCAGTTAGAATCATCGTACCTGAATCCACTCATTATGCTGCTACGGGCCTGATGACATAGATTTCATTGCTGAGTGATACTGCATTGTACGTAAGTACCAAAAGTTCTTTATCCATTTTTTACTTTCTGCGTTGTTGAACTTGTACGGTAAACGAGGTTCTTGTAAACAGAGGCGTCCCAAACTTTGGGGTGGCTGTGTCTTTTTGATTTTAATTTCCCTAAGCTATAGGACCATAAGTGGAAGTGCCCTAGGCTCTGTTGCTTTGTTTTTTAGATGTTTCAGGAAACACCATACACTTCTCCCGAGTGTCTGTTGGCAATTTACATCCCGCCCATCAGCATAACAAGGCTCCCAGTTCTCCATGGCCTGTCCTGCCTTTCTGGATTTTACACTTTTTTTCAGATAGCCCTTTTGACTGGGGGGAAGTGAGACTTCATTGTAGTGCAGATTTCCTTTGCAAGCTTGCTTGGTTGGCCAAAAAGGGCGTATGCGTTTTTTCCTGAATATATTCAGGAAAAAACGCATACGCCCTTTATGGCCAAGTGCATCATTGTGGACGTTCTGCCTCTTTTCCTATGCTTTCAATGCAATTCCAGTCTACCTCCTGAAATCGGTTTCCTGCAATTCTGCCCCGCTTTCAAGTCCTCTTGGCAGCCTTACTTCGGTATATTTTTGGACGATAGCTGTCATTTATAACTCTGCAGGTTTGTGAATTACAGTGCCCCTGAGCTCCTTTCTTCAACTCGCTTTCTTGTGACCTGGCCGCAACACCGCAGGATGGCTTCAGGCCCTAATCTGGTTCCAGCACGGCACGCTGAGCCTTTGGTTAATGCCTCTTCCTGGTGGGAAATGAGAGTTAAATTTGCCCGTCCAGACACCTCCAGCTAGTCTCTCATTGGTTCTCGCTATTCCTGTTCATCTTCCGCAGAAATTGCAAACTGGGCCAAACAGGAGGTTAAAGGGACTGACTCTCCAAGTCGGGAGAGTGTTAGTAAAGCGTCTGGAATGTTGCACCCGAGTACCGGGGAGGAAAACTGAGACATATCTGAACACGTCTCCTGTTCACACGGTTGATCATACTCTGGGTTCCACATGCATGTTTTAGCTGAAGGAAGAATACCTTAAACCTGGAGAGTTGAGACCCGTGGAATGGGTACCATGCAATATGACTTCAAAGGGTCTTCATTTGCTCACCGAACCTCTCCAATCCTATCACTGCTGCGTTTATGCCCCTGTACACACGCTTGATTCTGTTTTGGAGACATAGCAATCCATAGGTTTTAAGATACTTACTAGTCAGGTACATTCTTAGGCGTTTAATTTGGGGTGTTGAGACCATTTCGTTGAGCAAGGAGTAGCTCTTGTCTATTCCATATTTGGCTTAAGGAACTTTATCTGTGCTCATTTCAATCTCTGGTTTTATGCAGCACCCCAACTCACCTTTCCCCTTAAGCAAGCATAAGTTGGTTTTCTAAATTTGAGACCCTGTTCTGTTTTGGAATTCAGTTCCTGTGTAGCCAAGTTTACATTCCGTGTATTAGTGATATCTTATGATGTTTCTTTTTCTGTGTGACTTATTTCAGTTAGAATCATCGTACCTGAATCCACTCATTGTGCTTCTAAGGGCCTGATGACATAGATTTCATTGCTGAGTGATACTGCATTGTACGTAAGTACCACAAGTTCTTTATCCATTTTTCACTTTCTGTGATATTGAACTTGTACGGTAAACGAGGTTCTTGTAAACAGAGGCGTCCCAAACTTTGGGGTGGCTGTGTCTTTTTGATTTTAATTTCCCTAAGCTATAGGAGTATATGTGGAAGTGCCCTAGGCTCTGTTGCTTTGTTTCTTAGATGCTTCAGGAAACACCATACACTTCTCCCGAGTGTCTGTTGGCAATTTACATCCCGCCCATCAGCATAACAAGGCTCCCAGTTCTCCATGGCCTGTCCTGCCTTTCTGGATTTTACACTTTTTTCAGATGGCCCTTTTGACCGGGGGGAAGTGAGACTTCATTGCAGTGCAGATTTCCTTTGCAAGTTTGCTTGGTTGGCCAAAAAGGGCGTATGCGTTTTTTCCTGAATATATTCAGGAAAAAACGCATACGCCCTTTTTGGCCAAGTGCATCATTGTGGACGTTCTGCCTCTTTTCCTATGCTTTCAATGCAATTCCAGTCTACCTCCTGAAATCGGTTTCCTGCAATTCTGCCCCGTTTTCAAGTCCTCTTGGCAGCCTTACTTCAGTATATTTTTGGACGATAGCTGTCATTTATAACTCTGCAGGTTTGTGCATTACAGTGCCCCTGAGCTCCTTTCTTCAATTCGCTTTCTTTTGAGCTGGCCGCAACACCGCAGGATGGCTTCAGGCCCTAATCTGGTTCCGGCACGGCACACTGAGCCTTTGGTTAATTCCTCTTCCTGGTGGGAAATGAGAGTTAAATTTGCCCGTCCAGACACCTCCAGCTAGTCTCTCATTGGTTCTCGCTATTCCTGTTCATCTTCCGCTGAAATTGCAAACTGGGCCAAACAGGAGGTTAAAGGGACTGACTCTCCAAGACGGGAGAGTGTTAGTAAAGCATCTGGAATGTTGCACCCGAGTACCAGGGTACGAAAACTGAGACATATTTGAACACGTCTCCCGATCACATGGTTGATCATACTCTAGGTTCCTCATGCATGTTTTAGCTGAAGGAAGAATACCTTAAACCTGGAGAGTTGAGACTCGTGGAATGGGTACCATGCAATATGTCTTCAAAGGGTCTTCATTTGCTCACCGAACCTCTCCAATCCTATCACTGCTGCGTTTATGCCCCTGTACACATGCTTGATTCTCTTTCGGAGACATAGCAATCCATAGGTTTTAAGATACTTACTAGTCAGGTACATTCTTAGGCGTTTAATATGGGGTGTTGAGTCCATTTCGTTGAGCAAGGAGTAGCTCTTGTCTATTCCATATTTGGCTTAAGGAACTTTATCTGTGCTCCTTTCAATCTCTGGTTTTATGCAGCACCCCAACTCACCTTTCCCCTTAAGCAAGCATAAGTTGGTTTTCTAAATTTGAGACCCTGTTCTGTTCTGTAATTCAGTTCCTGTGTAGCCAAGTTTACATTCCGTGTATTACTGATATCTTATGATGTTTCTTTTTCTGTGTGACTTATTTCACTTAGAATCATCATATCTGAATCCACTCATTGTGCTGCTAAGGGCCTGATGACATAGATTTCAGTGCTGAGTGATATTGCTTTGTAAGTATATACCACAACTTCTTTATCCATTTTTCAATTTCTGCGATGTTGAACTTGTACTGTAAACGAGGTTCTTGTAAACAGAGCCGTTCCAAACTTTGGGGTGGCTGTGTCTTTTTGATTTTAATTTCCCTAAGCTATAGGACCATAAGTGGAAGTGCCCTAGGCTCTGTTGCTTTGGTTTTTAGATGTTTCAGGAAACACCATACACTTCTCCCGAGTGTCTGTTGGCAATTTACATCCCGCCCATCAGCATAACAAGGCTCCCAGTTCTCCATGGCCTGTCCTGCCTTTCTGGACTTTACACTTTTCTCAGATGGCCCTTTTGACCGGGGGGAAGTGAGACTTCATTGTAGTGCAGATTTCCTTTGCAAGCTTGCTTGGTTGGCCAAAAAGGGCGTATGCGTTTTTTCCTGAATATATTCAGGAAAAAACGCATACGCCCTTTTTGGCCAAGTGCATCATTGTGGACGTTCTGCCTCTTTTCCTATGCTTTCAATGCAATTCCAGTCTACCTCCTGAAATCGGTTTCCTGCAATTCTGCCCCGCTTTCAAGTCCTCTTGGCAGCCTTACTTCAGTATATTTTTGGACGATAGCTGTCATTTATAACTCTGCAGGTTTGTGCATTACAGTGCCCCTGAGCTCCTTTCTTCAATTCGCTTTCTTTTGAGCTGGCCGCAACACCGCAGGATGGCTTCAGGCCCTAATCTGGTTCCGGCACGGCACGCTGAGCCTTTGGTTAATTCCTCTTCCTGGTGGGAAATGAGAGTTAAATTTGCCCGTCCAGACACCTCCAGCTAGTCTCTCATTGGTTCTCCCTATTCCTGTTCATCTTCCGCAGAAATTGCAAACTGGGCCAAACAGGAGGTTAAAGGCGCTGACTCTCCAAGTGGGGAGAGTGTTAGTAAAGCGTCTGGAATGTTGCACCCGAGTACCAGGGTACGAAAACTGAGACATATTTGAACACGTCTCCCGATCACATGGTTGATCATACTCTAGGTTCCTCATGCATGTTTTAGCTGAAGGAAGAATACCTTAAACCTGGAGAGTTGAGACTCGTGGAAAGGGTACCATGCAATATGTCTTCAAAGGGTCTTCATTTGCTCACCGAACCTCTCCAATCCTATCACTGCTGCGTTTATGCCCCTGTACACATGCTTGATTCTCTTTCGGAGACATAGCAATCCATAGGTTTTAAGATACTTACTAGTAAGGTACATTCTTAGGCGTTTAATATGGGGTGTTGAGTCCATTTCGTTGAGCAAGGAGTAGCTCTTGTCTATTCCATATGTGGCTTAAGGAACTTTATCTGTGCTCATTTCAATCTCTGGTTTTATGCAGCACCCCAACTCACCTTTCCCCTTAAGCAAGCATAAGTTGGTTTTCTAAATTTGAGACCCTGTTCTGTTTTGGAATTCAGTTCCTGTGTAGCCAAGTTTACATTCCGTGTATTACTGATATCTTATGATGTTTCTTTTTCTGTGTGACTTATTTCAGTTAGAATCATCGTACCTGAATCCACTCATTATGCTGCTACGGGCCTGATGACATAGATTTCATTGCTGAGTGATACTGCATTGTACGTAAGTACCACAAGTTCTTTATCCATTTTTTACTTTCTGCGTTGTTGAACTTGTACGGTAAACGAGGTTCTTGTAAACAGAGGCGTCCCAAACTTTGGGGTGGCTGTGTCTTTTTGATTTTAATTTCCCTAAGCTATAGGACCATAAGTGGAAGTGCCCTAGGCTCTGTTGCTTTGTTTTTTAGATGTTTCAGGAAACACCATACACTTCTCCCGAGTGTCTGTTGGCAATTTACATCCCGCCCATCAGCATAACAAGGCTCCCAGTTCTCCATGGCCTGTCCTGCCTTTCTGGATTTTACACTTTTTTTCAGATAGCCCTTTTGACTGGGGGGAAGTGAGACTTCATTGTAGTGCAGATTTCCTTTGCAAGCTTGCTTGGTTGGCCAAAAAGGGCGTATGCGTTTTTTCCTGAATATATTCAGGAAAAAACGCATACGCCCTTTATGGCCAAGTGCATCATTGTGGACGTTCTGCCTCTTTTCCTATGCTTTCAATGCAATTCCAGTCTACCTCCTGAAATCGGTTTCCTGCAATTCTGCCCCGCTTTCAAGTCCTCTTGGCAGCCTTACTTCGGTATATTTTTGGACGATAGCTGTCATTTATAACTCTGCAGGTTTGTGAATTACAGTGCCCCTGAGCTCCTTTATTCAACTCGCTTTCTTGTGACCTGGCCGCAACACCGCAGGATGGCTTCAGGCCCTAATCTGGTTCCAGCACGGCACGCTGAGCCTTTGGTTAATGCCTCTTCCTGGTGGGAAATGAGAGTTAAATTTGCCCGTCCAGACACCTCCAGCTAGTCTCTCATTGGTTCTCGCTATTCCTGTTCATCTTCCGCAGAAATTGCAAACTGGGCCAAACAGGAGGTTAAAGGGACTGACTCTCCAAGTCGGGAGAGTGTTAGTAAAGCGTCTGGAATGTTGCACCCGAGTACCGGGGAGGAAAACTGAGACATATTTGAACACGTCTCC
The DNA here is from genome assembly GCF_964374135.1 of Grampus griseus. NCBI lineage: Eukaryota > Metazoa > Chordata > Mammalia > Artiodactyla > Delphinidae > Grampus > Grampus griseus. The sequence goes on along the minus strand of NW_028133268.1, from coordinate 462,193 downwards.
TGTTCACACGGTTGATCATACTCTGGGTTCCACATGCATGTTTTAGCTGAAGGAAGAATACCTTAAACCTGGAGAGTTGAGACCCGTGGAATGGGTACCATGCAATATGACTTCAAAGGGTCTTCATTTGCTCACCGAACCTCTCCAATCCTATCACTGCTGCGTTTATGCCCCTGTACACACGCTTGATTCTGTTTTGGAGACATAGCAATCCATAGGTTTTAAGATACTTACTAGTCAGGTACATTCTTAGGCGTTTAATTTGGGGTGTTGAGATCATTTCGTTGAGCAAGGAGTAGCTCTTGTCTATTCCATATTTAGCTTAAGGAACTTTATCTGTGCTCATTTCAATCTCTGGTTTTATGCAGCACCCCAACTCACCTTTCCCCTTAAGCAAGCATAAGTTGGTTTTCTAAATTTGAGACCCTGTTCTGTTTTGGAATTCAGTTCCTGTGTAGCCAAGTTTACATTCCGTGTATTAGTGATATCTTATGATGTTTCTTTTTCTGTGTGACTTATTTCAGTTAGAATCATCGTACCTGAATCCACTCATTGTGCTTCTAAGGGCCTGATGACATAGATTTCATTGCTGAGTGATACTGCATTGTACGTAAGTACCACAAGTTCTTTATCCATTTTTCACTTTCTGTGATATTGAACTTGTACGGTAAACGAGGTTCTTGTAAACAGAGGCGTCCCAAACTTTGGGGTGGCTGTGTCTTTTTGATTTTAATTTCCCTAAGCTATAGGAGTATATGTGGAAGTGCCCTAGGCTCTGTTGCTTTGTTTCTTAGATGCTTCAGGAAACACCATACACTTCTCCCGAGTGTCTGTTGGCAATTTACATCCCGCCCATCAGCATAACAAGGCTCCCAGTTCTCCATGGCCTGTCCTGCCTTTCTGGATTTTACACTTTTTTCAGATGGCCCTTTTGACCGGGGGGAAGTGAGACTTCATTGCAGTGCAGATTTCCTTTGCAAGTTTGCTTGGTTGGCCAAAAAGGGCTATGCGTTTTTTCCTGAATATATTCAGGAAAAAACGCATACGCCCTTTTTGGCCAAGTGCATCATTGTGGACGTTCTGCCTCTTTTCCTATGCTTTCAATGCAATTCCAGTCTACCTCCTGAAATCGGTTTCCTGCAATTCTGCCCCGTTTTCAAGTCCTCTTGGCAGCCTTACTTCAGTATATTTTTGGACGATAGCTGTCATTTATAACTCTGCAGGTTTGTGCATTACAGTGCCCCTGAGCTCCTTTCTTCAATTCGCTTTCTTTTGAGCTGGCCGCAACACCGCAGGATGGCTTCAGGCCCTAATCTGGTTCCGGCACGGCACACTGAGCCTTTGGTTAATTCCTCTTCCTGGTGGGAAATGAGAGTTAAATTTGCCCGTCCAGACACCTCCAGCTAGTCTCTCATTGGTTCTCGCTATTCCTGTTCATCTTCCGCTGAAATTGCAAACTGGGCCAAACAGGAGGTTAAAGGGACTGACTCTCCAAGTCGGGAGAGTGTTAGTAAAGCATCTGGAATGTTGCACCCGAGTACCAGGGTACGAAAACTGAGACATATTTGAACACGTCTCCCGATCACATGGTTGATCATACTCTAGGTTCCTCATGCATGTTTTAGCTGAAGGAAGAATACCTTAAACCTGGAGAGTTGAGACTCGTGGAATGGGTACCATGCAATATGTCTTCAAAGGGTCTTCATTTGCTCACCGAACCTCTCCAATCCTATCACTGCTGCGTTTATGCCCCTGTACACATGCTTGATTCTCTTTCGGAGACATAGCAATCCATAGGTTTTAAGATACTTACTAGTCAGGTACATTCTTAGGCGTTTAATATGGGGTGTTGAGTCCATTTCGTTGAGCAAGGAGTAGCTCTTGTCTATTCCATATTTGGCTTAAGGAACTTTATCTGTGCTCCTTTCAATCTCTGGTTTTATGCAGCACCCCAACTCACCTTTCCCCTTAAGCAAGCATAAGTTGGTTTTCTAAATTTGAGACCCTGTTCTGTTCTGTAATTCAGTTCCTGTGTAGCCAAGTTTACATTCCGTGTATTACTGATATCTTATGATGTTTCTTTTTCTGTGTGACTTATTTCAGTTAGAATCATCATATCTGAATCCACTCATTGTGCTGCTAAGGGCCTGATGACATAGATTTCAGTGCTGAGTGATATTGCTTTGTAAGTATATACCACAACTTCTTTATCCATTTTTCAATTTCTGCGATGTTGAACTTGTACTGTAAACGAGGTTCTTGTAAACAGAGCCGTTCCAAACTTTGGGGTGGCTGTGTCTTTTTGATTTTAATTTCCCTAAGCTATAGGACCATAAGTGGAAGTGCCCTAGGCTCTGTTGCTTTGGTTTTTAGATGTTTCAGGAAACACCATACACTTCTCCCGAGTGTCTGTTGGCAATTTACATCCCACCCATCAGCATAACAAGGCTCCCAGTTCTCCATGGCCTGTCCTGCCTTTCTGGATTTTACACTTTTTTCAGATGGCCCTTTTGACGGGGGGAAGTGAGACTTCATTGTAGTGCAGATTTCCTTTGCAAGCTTGCTTGGTTGGCCAAAAAGGGCGTATGCGTTTTTTCCTGAATATATTCAGGAAAAAACGCATACGCCCTTTTTGGCCAAGTGCATCATTGTGGACGTTCTGCCTCTTTTCCTATGCTTTCAATGCAATTCCAGTCTACCTCCTGAAATCGGTTTCCTGCAATTCTGCCCCGCTTTCAAGTCCTCTTGGCAGCCTTACTTCAGTATATTTTTGGACGATAGCTGTCATTTATAACTCTGCAGGTTTGTGCATTACAGTGCCCCTGAGCTCCTTTCTTCAATTCGCTTTCTTTTGAGCTGGCCGCAACACCGCAGGATGGCTTCAGGCCCTAATCTGGTTCCGGCACGGCACGCTGAGCCTTTGGTTAATTCCTCTTCCTGGTGGTAAATGAGAGTTAAATTTGCCCGTCCAGACACCTCCAGCTAGTCTCTCATTGGTTCTCGCTATTCCTGTTCATCTTCCGCTGAAATTGCAAACTGGGCCAAACAGGAGGTTAAAGGGACTGACTCTCCAAGTCGGGAGAGTGTTAGTAAAGCGTCTGGAATGTTGCACCCGAGTACCAGGGTACGAAAACTGAGACATATTTGAACACGTCTCCCGATCACATGGTTGATCATACTCTAGGTTCCTCATGCATGTTTTAGCTGAAGGAAGAATACCTTAAACCTGGAGAGTTGAGACTCGTGGAATGGGTACCATGCAATATGTCTTCAAAGGGTCTTCATTTGCTCACCGAACCTCTCCAATCCTATCACTGCTGCGTTTATGCCCCTGTACACATGCTTGATTCTCTTTCGGAGACATAGCAATCCATAGGTTTTAAGATACTTACTAGTCAGGTACATTCTTAGGCGTTTAATATGGGGTGTTGAGTCCATTTCGTTGAGCAAGGAGTAGCTCTTGTCTATTCCATATTTGGCTTAAGGAACTTTATCTGTGCTCCTTTCAATCTCTGGTTTTATGCAGCACCCCAACTCACCTTTCCCCTTAAGCAAGCATAAGTTGGTTTTCTAAATTTGAGACCCTGTTCTGTTCTGTAATTCAGTTCCTGTGTAGCCAAGTTTACATTCCGTGTATTACTGATATCTTATGATGTTTCTTTTTCTGTGTGACTTATTTCAGTTAGAATCATCATATCTGAATCCACTCATTGTGCTGCTAAGGGCCTGATGACATAGATTTCAGTGCTGAGTGATATTGCTTTGTAAGTATATACCACAACTTCTTTATCCATTTTTCAATTTCTGCGATGTTGAACTTGTACTGTAAACGAGGTTCTTGTAAACAGAGCCGTTCCAAACTTTGGGGTGGCTGTGTCTTTTTGATTTTAATTTCCCTAAGCTATAGGACCATAAGTGGAAGTGCCCTAGGCTCTGTTGCTTTGGTTTTTAGATGTTTCAGGAAACACCATACACTTCTCCCGAGTGTCTGTTGGCAATTTACATCCCGCCCATCAGCATAACAAGGCTCCCAGTTCTCCATGGCCTGTCCTGCCTTTCTGGACTTTACACTTTTTTCAGATGGCCCTTTTGACCGGGGGGAAGTGAGACTTCATTGTAGTGCAGATTTCCTTTGCAAGCTTGCTTGGTTGGCCAAAAAGGGCGTATGCGTTTTTTCCTGAATATATTCAGGAAAAAACGCATACGCCCTTTTTGGCCAAGTGCATCATTGTGGACGTTCTGCCTCTTTTCCTATGCTTTCAATGCAATTCCAGTCTACCTCCTGAAATCGGTTTCCTGCAATTCTGCCCCGCTTTCAAGTCCTCTTGGCAGCCTTACTTCAGTATATTTTTGGACGATAGCTGTCATTTATAACTCTGCAGGTTTGTGCATTACAGTGCCCCTGAGCTCCTTTCTTCAATTCGCTTTCTTTTGAGCTGGCCGCAACACCGCAGGATGGCTTCAGGCCCTAATCTGGTTCCGGCACGGCACGCTGAGCCTTTGGTTAATTCCTCTTCCTGGTGGGAAATGAGAGTTAAATTTGCCCGTCCAGACACCTCCAGCTAGTCTCTCATTGGTTCTCGCTATTCCTGTTCATCTTCCGCTGAAATTGCAAACTGGGCCAAACAGGAGGTTAAAGGGACTGACTCTCCAAGTCGGGAGAGTGTTAGTAAAGCGTCTGGAATGTTGCACCCGAGTACCAGGGTACGAAAACTGAGACATATTTGAACACGTCTCCCGATCACATGGTTGATCATACTCTAGGTTCCTCATGCATGTTTTAGCTGAAGGAAGAATACCTTAAACCTGGAGAGTTGAGACTCGTGGAATGGGTACCATGCAATATGTCTTCAAAGGGTCTTCATTTGCTCACCGAACCTCTCCAATCCTATCACTGCTGCGTTTATGCCCCTGTACACATGCTTGATTCTCTTTCGGAGACATAGCAATCCATAGGTTTTAAGATACTTACTAGTCAGGTACATTCTTAGGCGTTTAATATGGGGTGTTGAGTCCATTTCGTTGAGCAAGGAGTAGCTCTTGTCTATTCCATATGTGGCTTAAGGAACTTTATCTGTGCTCATTTCAATCTCTGGTTTTATGCAGCACCCCAACTCACCTTTCCCCTTAAGCAAGCATAAGTTGGTTTTCTAAATTTGAGAACATGTTCTGTTTTGGAATTCAGTTCCTGTGTAGCCAAGTTTACGTTCCGTGTATTACTGATATCTTATGATGTTTCTTTTTCTGTGTGACTTATTTCAGTTAGTATCATCGTACCTGAATCCACTCATTATGCTGCTACGGGCCTGATGACATAGATTTCATTGCTGAGTGATACTGCATTGTACGTACGTACCACAAGTTCTTTATCCATTTTTTACTTTCTGCATTGTTGAACTTGTACGGTAAACGAGGTTCTTGTAAACAGAGGCGTCCCAAACTTTGGGGTGGCTGTGTCTTTTTGATTTTAATTTCCCTAAGCTATAGGACCATAAGTGGAAGTGCCCTAGGCTCTGTTGCTTTGTTTTTTAGATGTTTCAGGAAACACCATACACTTCTCCCGAGTGTCTGTTGGCAATTTACATCCCGCCCATCAGCATAACAAGGCTCCCAGTTCTCCATGGCCTGTCCTGCCTTTCTGGATTTTACACTTTTTTTCAGATAGCCCTTTTGACTGGGGGGAAGTGAGACTTCATTGTAGTGCAGATTTCCTTTGCAAGCTTGCTTGGTTGGCCAAAAAGGGCGTATGCGTTTTTTCCTGAATATATTCAGGAAAAAACGCCTACGCCCTTTATGGCCAAGTGCATCATTGTGGACGTTCTGCCTCTTTTCCTATGCTTTCAATGCAATTCAAGTCTACCTCCTGAAATCGGTTTCCTGCAATTCTGCCCCGCTTTCAAGTCCTCTTGGCAGCCTTACTTCGGTATATTTTTGGACGATAGCTGTCATTTATAACTCTGCAGGTTTGTGAATTACAGTGCCCCTGAGCTCCTTTCTTCAACTCGCTTTCTTGTGACCTGGCCGCAACACCGCAGGATGGCTTCAGGACCTAATCTTGTTCCAGCACGGCACGCTGAGCCTTTGGTTAATGCCTCTTCCTGGTGGGAAATGAGAGTTAAATTTGCCCGTCCAGACACCTCCAGCTAGTCTCTCATTGGTTCTCGCTATTCCTGTTCATCTTCCGCAGAAATTGCAAACTGGGCCAAACAGGAGGTTAAAGGGACTGACTCTCCAAGTCGGGAGAGTGTTAGTAAAGCGTCTGGAATGTTGCACCCGAGTACCGGGGAGGAAAACTGAGACATATTTGAACACGTCTCCTGTTCACACGGTTGATCATACTCTGGGTTCCACATGCATGTTTTAGCTGAAGGAAGAATACCTTAAACCTGGAGAGTTGAGACCCGTGGAATGGGTACCATGCAATATGACTTCAAAGGGTCTTCATTTGCTCACCGAACCTCTCCAATCCTATCACTGCTGCGTTTATGCCCCTGTACACACACTTGATAATCTTTTGGAGACATAGCAATCCATAGGTTTTAAGATACTTACTAGTCAGGTACATTCTTAGGCGTTTAATATGCGGTGTTGAGTCCATTTCGTTGAGCAAGGAGTAGCTCTTGTCTATTCCATATTTGGCTTAAGGAACTTTATCTGTGCTCATTTCAATCTCTGGTTTTATGCAGCACCCCAACTCACCTTTCCCCTTAAGCAAGCATAAGTTGGTTTTCTAAATTTGAGACCCTGTTCTGTTTTGGAATTCAGTTCCTGTGTAGCCAAGTTTACATTCCGTGTATTAGTGATATCTTATGATGTTTCTTTTTCTGTGTGACTTATTTCAGTTAGAATCATCGTACCTGAATCCACTCATTGTGCTTCTAAGGGCCTGATGACATAGATTTCATTGCTGAGTGATACTGCATTGTACGTAAGTACCACAAGTTCTTTATCCATTTTTCACTTTCTGTGATATTGAACTTGTACGGTAAACGAGGTTCTTGTAAACAGAGGCGTCCCAAACTTTGGGGTGGCTGTGTCTTTTTGATTTTAATTTCCCTAAGCTATAGGACTATAAGTGGAAGTGCCCTAGGCTCTGTTGCTTTGTTTCTTAGATGCTTCAGGAAACACCATACACTTCTCCCGAGTGTCTGTTGGCAATTTACATCCCGCCCATCAGCATAACAAGGCTCCCAGTTCTCCATGGCCTGTCCTGCCTTTCTGGATTTTACACTTTTTTCAGATGGCCCTTTTGACCGGGGGGAAGTGAGACTTCATTGCAGTGCAGATTTCCTTTGCAAGCTTGCTTGGTTGGCCAAAAAGTGCGTATGCGTTTTTTCCTGAATATATTCAGGAAAAACGTATACGCCCTTTTTGGCCAAGTGCATCATTGTGGACGTTCTGCCTCTTTTCCTATGCTTTCAATGCAATTCCAGTCTACCTCCTGAAATCGGTTTCCTGCAATTCTGCCCCGCTTTCAAGTCCTCTTGGCAGCCTTACTTCAGTATATTTTTGGACGATAGCTGTCATTTATAACTCTGCAGGTTTGTGCATTACAGTGCCCCTGAGCTCCTTTCTTCAATTCGCTTTCTTTTGAGCTGGCCGCAACACCGCAGGATGGCTTCAGACCCTAATCTGGTTCCGGCACGGCACACTGAGCCTTTGGTTAATTCCTCTTCCTGGTGGGAAATGAGAGTTAAATTTGCCCGTCCAGACACCTCCAGCTAGTCTCTCATTGGTTCTCCCTATTCCTGTTCACCTTCCGCTGAAATTGCAAACTGGGCCAAACAGGAGGTTAAAGGGACTGACTCTCCAAGTCGGGAGAGTGTTAGTAAAGCGTCTGGAATGTTGCACCCGAGTACCAGGGTACGAAAACTGAGACATATTTGAACACGTCTCCCGATCACATGGTTGATCATACTCTAGGTTCCTCATGCATGTTTTAGCTGAAGGAAGAATACCTTAAACCTGGAGAGTTGAGACTCGTGGAATGGGTACCATGCAATATGTCTTCAAAGGGTCTTCATTTGCTCACCGAACCTCTCCAATCCTATCACTGCTGCGTTTATTCCCCTGTACACATGCTTGATTCTCTTTCGGAGACATAGCAATCCATAGGTTTTAAGATACTTACTAGTCAGGTACATTCTTAGGCGTTTAATATGGGGTGTTGAGTCCATTTCGTTGAGCAAGGAGTAGCTCTTGTCTATTCCATATTTGGCTTAAGGAACTTTATCTGTGCTCCTTTCAATCTCTGGTTTTATGCAGCACCCCAACTCACCTTTCCCCTTAAGCAAGCATAAGTTGGTTTTCTAAATTTGAGACCCTGTTCTGTTCTGTAATTCAGTTCCTGTGTAGCCAAGTTTACATTCCGTGTATTACTGATATCTTATGATGTTTCTTTTTCTGTGTGACTTATTTCAGGTAGAATCATCATATCTGAATCCACTCATTGTGCTGCTAAGGGCCTGATGACATAGATTTCAGTGCTGAGTGATATTGCTTTGTAAGTATATACCACAACTTCTTTATCCATTTTTCAATTTCTGCGATGTTGAACTTGTACTGTAAACGAGGTTCTTGTAAACAGAGCCGTTCCAAACTTTGGGGTGGCTGTGTCTTTTTGATTTTAATTTCCCTAAGCTATAGGACCATAAGTGGAAGTGCCCTAGGCTCTGTTGCTTTGTTTTTTAGATGTTTCAGGAAACACCATACACTTCTCCCGAGTGTCTGTTGGCAATTTACATCCCTCCCATCAGCATAACAAGGCTCCCAGTTCTCCATGACCTGTCCTGCCTTTCTGGATTTTACACTTTTTTCAGATGGCCCTTTTGACCGGGGGGAAGTGAGACTTCATTGTAGTGCAGATTTCCTTTGCAAGCTTGCTTGGTTGGCCAAAAAGGGCGTATGCGTTTTTTCCTGAATATATTCAGGAAAAAACGCATACGCCCTTTTTGGCCAAGTGCATCATTGTGGACGTTCTGCCTCTTTTCCTATGCTTTCAATGCAATTCCAGTCTACCTCCTGAAATCGGTTTCCTGCAATTCTGCCCCGCTTTCAAGTCCTCTTGGCAGCCTTACTTCAGTATATTTTTGGACGATAGCTGTCATTTATAACTCTGCAGGTTTGTGAATTACAGTGCCCCTGAGCTCCTTTCTTCAACTCGCTTTCTTTTGAGCTGGCCGCAACACCGCAAGATGGCTTCAGGCCCTAATCTGTTTCGGGCACGGCACGCTGAGCCTTTGGTTAATTCCTCTTCCTGGTGGGAAATGAGAGTTAAATTTGCCCGTCCAGACACCTCCAGCTAGTCTCTCATTGGTTCTCCCTATTCCTGTTCATCTTCCGCAGAAATTGCAAACTGGGCCAAACAGGAGGTTAAAGGGACTGACTCTCCAAGTTGGGAGAGTGTTAGTAAAGCGTCTGGAATGTTGCACCCGAGTACCAGGGTACGAAAACTGAGACATATTTGAACACGTATCCCGATCACATGGTTGATCATACTCTAGGTTCCACATGCATGTATTAGCTGAAGGAAGAATACCTTAAACCTGGCTAGTTGAAACCCGTGGAATGGGTACCATGCAATATGACTTCAAAGGGTCTTCATTTGCTCACCGAACCTCTCCAATCCTATCACTGCTGCGTTTATGCCCCTGTACACATGCTTGGCTCTCTTTCGGAGACATAGCAATCCATAGGTTTTAAGATACTTACTAGTCAGTTACATTCTTAGGCATTTAATATGGGGTGTTGAGTCCATTTCGTTGAGCAAGGAGTAGCTCTTGTCTATTCCATATGTGGCTTAAGGAACTTTATCTGTGCTCATTTCAATCTCTGGTTTTATGCAGCACCTCAACTCACCTTTCCCCTTAAGCAAGCATAAGTTGGTTTTCTAAATTTGAGACCCTGTTCTGTTTTGGAATTCAGTTCCTGTGTAGCCAAGTTTACATTCCGTGTATTACTGATATCTTATGATGTTTCTTTTTCTGTGTGACATATTTCAATTAGAATCATCATACCTGAATCCACTCATTGTGCTGCTAAGGGCCTGATGACATAGATTTCATTGCTGAGTGATACTGCATTGTACGTAAGTACCACAAGTTCTTTATCCATTTTTCACTTTCTGTGGTTTTGAACTTGTACGGTAAACGAGGTTCTTGTAAACAGAGGCGTCGCAAACTTTGGGGTGGCTGTGTCTTTTTGATTTTAATTTCTCTAAGCTATAGGACCATAAGTGGAAGTGCCCTAGGCTCTGTTGCTTTGTTTTTTAGATGTTTCAGGAAACACCATACACTTCTCCCGAGTGTCTGTTGGCAATTTACATCCCGCCCATCAGCATAACAAGGCTCCCAGTTCTCCATGTCCTGTCCTGCCTTTCTGGATTTTACACTTTTTTCAGATGGCCCTTTTGACCGGGGGGAAGTGAGACTTCATTGTAGTGGAGATTTCCTTTGCAAGCTTGCTTGGTTGGCCAAAAAGGGCGTATGCGTTTTTTCCTGAATATATTCAGGAAAAAACGCATACGCCGTTTTTGGCCAAGTGCATCATTGTGGACGTTCTGCCTCTTTTCCTATGCTTTCAATGCAATTCCAGTCAACCTCCTGAAATCGGTTTCCTGCAATTCTGCCCCGCTTTCAAGTCCTCTTGGCAGCCTTACTTCGGTATATTTTTGGACGATAGCTGTCATTTATAACTCTGCAGGTTTGTGAATTACAGTGCCCCTGAGCTCCTTTCTTCAACTCGCTTTCTTTTGAGATGGCCGCAACACCGCAGGATGGCTTCAGGCCCTAATCTGGTTCCGGCACGGCACGCTGAGCCTTTGGTTATTTCCTCTTCCTGGTGGGAAATGAGAGTTAAATTTGCCCGTCCAGACACCTCCAGCTAGTCTCTCATTGGTTCTCCCTATTCCTGTTCATCTTTTGCAGAAATTGCAAACTGGGCCAAACAGGAGGTTAAAGGGACTGACTCTCCAAGTCGGGAGAGTGTTAGTAAAGCGTCTGGAATGTTGCACCCGAGTACCAGGGGAGGAAAACTGAGACATATTTGAACACGTCTCCCAATCACATGGTTGATCATACTCTGGGTTCCACATGCATGTTTTAGCTGAAGGAAGAATACCTTAAACCTGGGTAGTTGAAACCCGTGGAATGGGTACCATGCAATATGACTTCAAAGGGTCTTCATTTGCTCACCGAACCTCTCCAATCCTATCACTGCTGCGTTTATGCCCCTGTACACATGCTTGATTCTCTTTCGGAGACATAGCAATCCATAGGTTTTAAGATACTTACTAGTCAGGTACATTCTTAGGCGTTTAATATGCAGTGTTGAGTCCATTTCGTTGAGCAAGGAGTAGCTCTTGTCTATTCCATACTTGGCTTAAGGAACTTTATCTGTGCTCATTTCAATCTCTGGTTTTATGCAGCACCCCAACTCACCTTTACCTTTAAGCAAGCATAAGTTGGTTTTCTAAATTTGAGACCCTGTTCTGTTCTGTAATTCAGTTCCTGTGTAGCCAAGTTTACATTCCGTGTATTACTCATATCTTATGATGTTTCTTTTTCTGTGTGAGTTATTTCAGTTAGAATTATCATACTTGAATCCACTCATTATGCTGCTACGGGCCTGATGACATAGATTTCATTGCTGAGTGATATTGCTTTGTAAGTAAATACCACAACTTCTTTATCCATTTTTCACTTTCTGCGATGTTGAACTTGTACTGTAAACGAGGTTCTTGTAAACAGAGGCGTCCCAAACTTTGGGGTCGCTGTGTCTTTTTGATTTTAATTTCCCTAAGCTATAGGACCATAAGTGGAAGTGCCCTAGGCTCTGTTGCTTTGTTTTTTAGATGTTTCAGGAAACACCATACACTTCTCCTGATTGTCTGTTGGCAATTTACATCCCGCCCATCAGCATAACAAGGCTCCCAGTTCTCCATGGCCTGTCCTGCCTTTCTGGATTTTACACTTTTTTCAGATGGCCCTTTTGACCGGGGGGAAGTGAGACTTCATTGTAGTGCAGATTTCCTTTGCAAGCTTGCTTGGTTGGCCAAAAAGGGCGTATGCGTTTTTTCCTGAATATATTCAGGAAAAAACGCATACGCCGTTTTTGGCCAAGTGCATCATTGGGGACGTTCTGCCTCTTTTCCTATGCTTTCAATGCAATTCAAGTCTACCTCCTGAAATCGGTTTCCTGCAATTCTGCCCCGATTTCAAGTCCTCTTGGCAGCCTTACTTCAGTATATTTTTGGACGATAGCTGTCATTTATAAGTCTGCAGGTTTGTGAATTACAGTGCCCCTGAGCTCCTTTCTTCAACTCGCTTTCTTGTGAGCTGGCCGCAACACCGCAGGATGGCTTCAGGCCCTAATCTGGTTCCGGAACGGCACGCTGAGCCTTTGGTTAATTCCTCTTCCTGGTGGGAAATGAGAGTTAAATTTGCCCGTCCAGACACCTCCAGCTAGTCTCTCATTGGTTCTCGCTATTCCTGTTCATCTTCCGCAGAAATTGCAAACTGGGCCAAACAGGATGTTAAAGGGACTGACTCTCCAATTCGGGAGAGTGTTAGTAAAGCGTCTGGAATGGTGAACCCGAGTACCAGGGGAGGAAAACTGAGACATATTTGAACACGTCTCCCGATCACATGGTTGATCATACTCTGGGTTCCACATGCATGTTTTAGCTGAAGGAAGAATACCTTAAACCTGGGTAGTTGAAACCCGTGGAATGGGTACCATGCGATATGACTTCAAAGGGTCTTCATTTGCTCACCAAACCTCTCCAATCCTATCACTGCTGCGTTTATGCCCCTGTACACATGCTTGATTCTCTTTCGGAGACATAGCAATCCATAGGTTTTAAGATACTTACTAGTCAGGTACATTCTTAGGCGTTTAATATGCGGTGTTGAGTCCATTTCGTTGAGCAAGGAGTAGCTCTTGTCTATTCCATATTTGGCTTAAGGAACTTTATCTGTGCTCATTTCAATCTCTGGTTTTATGCAGCACCCCAACTCACCTTTCCCCTTAAGCAAGCATAAGTTGGTTTTCTAAATTTGAGACCCTGTTCTGTTCTGTAATTCAGTTCCTGTGTAGCCAAGTTTACATTCCGTGTATTACTGATATCTTATGATGTTTCTTTTTCTGTGTGACTTATTTCAGTTAGAATCATCATACCTGAATCCACTCATTATGCTGCTACGGGCCTGATGACATAGATTACAGTGCTGAGTGATATTGCTTTGTAAGTAAATTCCACAACTTCTTTATCCATTTTTCACTTTCTGTGATGTTGAACTTGTACTGTAAACGAGGTTCTTGTAAACAGAGGCGTCCCAAACTTTTGGGTGGCTGTGTCTTTTTGATTTTAATTTCCCTAAGCTATAGGACCATAAGTGGAAGTGCCCTAGGCTCTGTTGCTTTGTTTTTTAGATGTTTCAGGAAACGCCATAAACTTCTCCCGAGTGTCTGTTGGCAATTTACATCCCGCCCATCAGCATAACAAGGCTCCCAGTTCTCCATGGCCTGTCCTGCCTTTCTGGATTTTACACTTTTTTCAGATGGCCCTTTTGACCGGGGGGAAGTGAGACTTCATTGTAGTGCAGATTTCCTTTGCAAGCTTGCTTGGTTGGCCAAAAAGGGAGTATGCGTTTTTTCCTGAATATATTCAGGAAAAAACGCATACGCCGTTTTTGGCCAAGTGCATCATTGTGGACGTTCTGCCTCTTTTCCTATGCTTTCAATGCAATTCCAGTCTACCTCCTGCAATCGGTTTCCTGCAATTCTGCCCCGCTTTCAAGTCCTCTTGGCAGCCTTACTTCAGTATATTTTTGGACGATAGCTGTCATTTATAACTCTGCAGGTTTGTAAATTACAGTGACCCTGAGCTCCTTTCTTCAACTCGCTTTCTTGTGAGCTGGCCGCAACACCGCTGGATGGCTTCAGGCTCTAATATGGTTCTGGCACGGCACGCTGAGCCTTTGGTTATTTCCTCTTTCTGGTGGGAAATGAGAGTTAAATTTGCCCGTCCAGACACCTCCAGCTAGTCTCTCATTGGTTCTCGCTAATCCTGTTCATCTTCCGCAGAAATTGCAAACTGGGCCAAACAGGAGGTTAAAGGCGCTGACTCTCCAAGTGGGGAGAGTGTTAGTAAAGCGTCTGGAATGTTGCACCCGAGTACCAGGGGAGGAAAACTGAGACATATTTGAACACGTCTCCTGTTCACACAGTTGATCATACTCTGGGTTCCACATGCCTGTTTTAGCTGAAGGAAGAATACCTTAAACCTGGAGAGTTGAGACCCGTGGAATGGGTACCATGCAATATGACTTCAAAGGGTCTTCATTTGCTCACCGAACCTCTCCAATCCTATCACTGCTGCGTTTATGCCCCTGTACACACACTTGATAATCTTTTGGAGACATAGCAATCCATAGGTTTTAAGATACTTACTAGTCAGGTACATTCTTAGGCGTTTAATATGCGGTGTTGAGTCCATTTCGTTGAGCAAGGAGTAGCTCTTGTCTATTCCATATTTGGCTTAAGGAACTTTATCTGTGCTCATTTCAATCTTTGGTTTTATGCAGCACCCCAACTCACCTTTCCCCTTAAGCAAGCATATGTTGGTTTTCTAAATTTGAGACCCTGTTCTGATTTGGAATTCAGTTCCTGTGTAGCCAAGTTTACATTCCGTGTATTAGTGATATCTTATGATGTTTCTTTTTCTGTGTGACTTATTTCAGTTAGAATCATCGTACCTGAATCCACTCATTGTGCTGCTACGGGCCTGACGACATAGATTTCATTGCTGAGTGATACTGCATTGTACGTAAGTACCACAAGTTCTTTATCCATTTTTCACTTTCTGTGATATTGAACGTGTATGGGATACAAGGTTCTTGTAAACAGAGGCGTCCCAAACTTTGGGGTGGCTGTGTCTTTTTGATTTTAATTTCCCTAAGCTATAGGACCATAAGTGGAAGTGCCCTAGGCTCTGTTGCTTTGTTTTTTAGATGTTTCAGGAGACACCATACACTTCTCCCCAGTGTCTGTTGGCAATTTACATCCCGCACATCAGCATAACAAGGCTCCCAGTTCTCCATGGCCTGTCCTGCCTTTCTGGATTTTACACTTTATTCAGATGGCCCTTTTGACCGGGGGGAAGTGAGACTTCATTGTAGTGCAGATTTCCTTTGCAAGCTTGCGTGGTTGGCCAAAAAGGGCGTATGCGTTTTTTCCTGAATATATTCAGGAAAAAACGCATACGCCCTTTTTGGCCAAGTGCATCATTGTGGACGTTCTGCCTCTTTTCCTATGCTTTCAATGCAATTCAAGTCTACCTCCTGAAATCGGTTTCCTGCAATTCTGCCCCACTTTCAAGTCCTCTTGGCAGCCTTACTTCAGTATATTTTTGGACGATAGCTGTCATTTATAACTCTGCAGGTTTGTGCATTACAGTGCCCCTGAGCTCCTTTCTTCAATTCGCTTTCTTTTGAGCTGGCCGCAACACCGCAGGATGGCTTCAGACCCTAATCTGGTTCCGGCACGGCACGCTGAGCCTTTGGTTAATTCCTCTTCCTGGTGGGAAATGAGAGTTAAATTTGCCCGTCCAGACACCTCCAGCTAGTCTCTCATTGGTTCTCGCTATTCCTGTTCATCTTCCGCTGAAATTGCAAACTGGGCCAAACAGGAGGTTAAAGGGACTGACTCTCCAAGTCGGGAGAGTGTTAGTAAAGCGTCTGGAATGTTGCACCCGAGTACCAGGGTACGAAAACTGAGACATATTTGAACCCGTCTCCCGATCACATGGTTGATCATACTCTAGGTTCCTCATGCATGTTTTAGCTGAAGGAAGAATACCTTAAACCTGGAGAGTTGAGACTCGTGGAATGGGTACCATGCAATATGTCTTCAAAGGGTCTTCATTTGCTCACCGAACCTCTCCAATCCTATCACTGCTGCGTTTATGCCCCTGTACACATGCTTGATTCTCTTTCGGAGACATAGCAATCCATAGGTTTTAAGATACTTACTAGTCAGGTACATTCTTAGGCGTTTAATATGGGGTGTTGAGTCCATTTCGTTGAGCAAGGAGTAGCTCTTGTCTATTCCATATTTGGCTTAAGGAACTTTATCTGTGCTCCTTTCAATCTCTGGTTTTATGCAGCACCCCAACTCACCTTTCCCCTTAAGCAAGCATAAGTTGGTTTTCTAAATTTGAGACCCTGTTCTGTTCTGTAATTCAGTTCCTGTGTAGCCAAGTTTACATTCCGTGTATTACTGATATCTTATGATGTTTCTTTTTCTGTGTGACTTATTTCAGGTAGAATCATCATATCTGAATCCACTCATTGTGCTGCTAAGGGCCTGATGACATAGATTTCAGTGCTGAGTGATATTGCTTTGTAAGTATATACCACAACTTCTTTATCCATTTTTCAATTTCTGTGATGTTGAACTTGTACTGTAAACGAGGTTCTTGTAAACAGAGCCGTTCCAAATTTTGGGGTGGCTGTGTCTTTTTGATTTTAATTTCCCTAAGCTATAGGACCATAAGTGGAAGTGCCCTAGGCTCTGTTGCTTTGTTTTTTAGATGTTTCAGGAAACACCATACACTTCTCCCGAGTGTCTGTTGGCAATTTACATCCCGCCCATCAGCATAACAAGGCTCCCAGTTCTCCATGACCTGTCCTGCCTTTCTGGATTTTACACATTTTTCAGATGGCCCTTTTGACCGGGGGGGAAGTGAGACTTCATTGTAGTGCAGATTTCCTTTGCAAGCTTGCTTGGTTGGCCAAAAAGGGCGTATGCGTTTTTTCCTGAATATATTCAGGAAAAAACGCATACGCCCTTTTTGGCCAAGTGCATCATTGTGGACGTTCTGCCTCTTTTCCTATGCTTTCAATGCAATTCCAGTCTACCTCCTGAAATCGGTTTCCTGCAATTCTGCCCCGCTTTCAAGTCCTCTTGGCAGCCTTACTTCAGTATATTTTTGGACGATAGCTGTCATTTATAACTCTGCAGGTTTGTGAATTACAGTGCCCCTGAGCTCCTTTCTTCAACTCGCTTTCTTTTGAGCTGGCCGCAACACCGCAAGATGGCTTCAGGCCCTAATCTGTTTCAGGCACGGCACGCTGAGCCTTTGGTTAATTCCTCTTCCTGGTGGGAAATGAGAGTTAAATTTGCCCGTCCAGACACCTACAGCTAGTCTCTCATTGGTTCTCCCTATTCCTGTTCATCTTCCACAGAAATTGCAAACTGGGCCAAACAGGAGGTTAAAGGGACTGACTCTCCAAGTTGGGAGAGTGTTAGTAAAGCGTCTGGAATGTTGCACCCGAGTACCAGGGTACGAAAACTGAGACATATTTGAACACGTATCCCGATCACATGGTTGATCATACTCTAGGTTCCACATGCATGTATTAGCTGAAGGAAGAATACCTTAAACCTGGGTAGTTGAAACCCGTGGAATGGGTACCATGCAATATGACTTCAAAGGGTCTTCATTTGCTCACCGAACCTCTCCAATCCTATCACTGCTGCGTTTATGCCCCTGTACACATGCTTGGCTCTCTTTCGGAGACATAGCAATCCATAGGTTTTAAGATACTTACTAGTCAGGTACATTCTTAGGCATTTAATATGGGGTGTTGAGTCCATTCCGTTGAGCAAGGAGTAGCTCTTGTCTATTCCATATGTGGCTTAAGGAACTTTATCTGTGCTCATTTCAATCTCTGGTTTTATGCAGCACCTCAACTCACCTTTCCCCTTAAGCAAGCATAAGTTGGTTTTCTAAATTTGAGACCCTGTTCTGTTTTGGAATTCAGTTCCTGTGTAGCCAAGTTTACATTCCGTGTATTACTGATATCTTATGATGTTTCTTTTTCTGTGTGACTTATTTCAATTAGAATCATCATACCTGAATCCACTCATTGTGCTGCTAAGGGCCTGATGACATAGATTTCATTGCTGAGTGATACTGCATTGTACGTAAGTACCACAAGTTCTTTATCCATTTTTCACTTTCTGTGGTTTTGAACTTGTACGGTAAACGAGGTTCTTGTAAACAGAGGCGTCGCAAACTTTGGGGTGGCTGTGTCTTTTTGATTTTAATTTCTCTAAGCTATAGGACCATAAGTGGAAGTGCCCTAGGCTCTGTTGCTTTGTTTTTTAGATGTTTCAGGAAACACCATACACTTCTCCCGAGTGTCTGTTGGCAATTTACATCCCGCCCATCAGCATAACAAGGCTCCCAGTTCTCCATGTCCTGTCCTGCCTTTCTGGATTTTACACTTTTTTCAGATGGCCCTTTTGACCGGGGGGAAGTGAGACTTCATTGTAGTGCAGATTTCCTTTGCAAGCTTGCTTGGTTGGCCAAAAAGGGCGTATGCGTTTTTTCCTGAATATATTCAGGAAAAAACGCATACGCCGTTTTTGGCCAAGTGCATCATTGTGGACGTTCTGCCTCTTTTCCTATGCTTTCAATGCAATTCCAGTCTACCTCCTGAAATCGGTTTCCTGCAATTCTGCCCCGCTTTCAAGTCCTCTTGGCAGCCTTACTTCGGTATATTTTTGGACGAAAGCTGTCATTTATAACTCTGCAGGTTTGTGAATTACAGTGCCCCTGAGCTCCTTTCTTCAACTCGCTTTCTTTTGAGATGGCCGCAACACCGCAGGATGGCTTCAGGCCCTAATCTGGTTCCGGCACGGCACGCTGAGCCTTTGGTTATTTCCTCTTCCTGGTGGGAAATGAGAGTTAAATTTGCCCGTCCAGACACCTCCAGCTAGTCTCTCATTGGTTCTCCCTATTCCTGTTCATCTTTTTCAAAAATTGCAAACTGGGCCAAACAGGAGGTTAAAGGGACTGACTCTCCAAGTCGGGAGAGTGTTAGTAAAGCATCTGGAATGTTGCACCCGAGTACCAGGGGAGGAAAACTGAGACATATTTGAACACGTCTCCCAATCACATGGTTGATCATACTCTGGGTTCCACATGCATGTTTTAGCTGAAGGAAGAATACCTTAAACCTGGGTAGTTGAAACCCGTGGAATGGGTACCATGCAATATGACTTCAAAGGGTCTTCATTTGCTCACCGAACCTCTCCAATCCTATCACTGCTGCGTTTATGCCCCTGTACACATGCTTGATTCTCTTTTGGAGACATAGCAATCCATAGGTTTTAAGATACTTACTAGTCAGGTACATTCTTAGGCGTTTAATATGCAGTGTTGAGTCCATTTCGTTGAGCAAGGAGTAGCTCTTGTCTATTCCATACTTGGCTTAAGGAACTTTATCTGTGCTCATTTCAATCTCTGGTTTTATGCAGCACCCCAACTCACCTTTACCTTTAAGCAAGCATAAGTTGGTTTTCTAAATTTGAGACCCTGTTCTGTTCTGTAATTCAGTTCCTGTGTAGCCAAGTTTACATTCCGTGTATTA
Organism: Grampus griseus; assembly: GCF_964374135.1. NCBI lineage: Eukaryota > Metazoa > Chordata > Mammalia > Artiodactyla > Delphinidae > Grampus > Grampus griseus. The sequence goes on along the minus strand of NW_028133268.1, from coordinate 442,754 downwards.
CTCATATCTTATGATGTTTCTTTTTCTGTGTGAGTTATTTCAGTTAGAATTATCATACTTGAATCCACTCATTATGCTGCTACGGGCCTGATGACATAGATTTCATTGCTGAGTGATATTGCTTTGTAAGTAAATACCACAACTTCTTTATCCATTTTTCACTTTCTGCGATTTTGAACTTGTACTGTAAACGAGGTTCTTGTAAACAGAGGCGTCCCAAACTTTGGGGTCGCTGTGTCTTTTTGATTTTAATTTCCCTAAGCTATAGGACCATAAGTGGAAGTGCCCTAGGCTCTGTTGCTTTGTTTTTTAGATGTTTCAGGAAACACCATACACTTCTCCTGAGTGTCTGTTGGCAATTTACATCCCGCCCATCAGCATAACAAGGCTCCCAGTTCTCCATGGCCTGTCCTGCCTTTCTGGATTTTACACTTTTTTCAGATGGCCCTTTTGACCGGGGGGAAGTGAGACTTCATTGTAGTGCAGATTTCCTTTGCAAGCTTGCTTGGTTGGCCAAAAAGGGCGTATGCGTTTTTTCCTGAATATATTCAGGAAAAAACGCATACGCCGTTTTTGGCCAAGTGCATCATTGGGGACGTTCTGCCTCTTTTCCTATGCTTTCAATGCAATTCAAGTCTACCTCCTGAAATCGGTTTCCTGCAATTCTGCCCCGATTTCAAGTCCTCTTGGCAGCCTTACTTCAGTATATTTTTGGACGATAGCTGTCATTTATAAGTCTGCAGGTTTGTGAATTACAGTGCCCCTGAGCTCCTTTCTTCAACTCGCTTTCTTGTGAGCTGGCCGCAACACCGCAGGATGGCTTCAGGCCCTAATCTAGTTCCGGAACGGCACGCTGAGCCTTTGGTTAATTCCTCTTCCTGGTGGGAAATGAGAGTTAAATTTGCCCGTCCAGACACCTCCAGCTAGTCTCTCATTGGTTCTCGCTATTCCTGTTCATCTTCCGCAGAAATTGCAAACTGGGCCAAACAGGAGGTTAAAGGGACTGACTCTCCAAGTCGGGAGAGTGTTAGTAAAGCGTCTGGAATGGTGAACCCGAGTACCAGGGGAGGAAAACTGAGACATATTTGAACACGTCTCCCGATCACATGGTTGATCATACTCTGGGTTCCACATGCATGTTTTAGCTGAAGGAAGAATACCTTAAACCTGGGTAGTTGAAACCCGTGGAATGGGTACCATGCGATATGACTTCAAAGGGTCTTCATTTGCTCACCAAACCTCTCCAATCCTATCACTGCTGCGTTTATGCCCCTGTACACATGCTTGATTCTCTTTCGGAGACATAGCAATCCATAGGTTTTAAGATACTTACTAGTCAGGTACATTCTTAGGCGTTTAATATGCGGTGTTGAGTCCATTTCGTTGAGCAAGGAGTAGCTCTTGTCTATTCCATATTTGGCTTAAGGAACTTTATCTGTGCTCATTTCAATCTTTGGTTTTATGCAGCACCCCAACTCACCTTTCCCCTTAAGCAAGCATATGTTGGTTTTCTAAATTTGAGACCCTGTTCTGATTTGGAATTCAGTTCCTGTGTAGCCAAGTTTACATTCCGTGTATTAGTGATATCTTATGATGTTTCTTTTTCTGTGTGACTTATTTCAGTTAGAATCATCGTACTTGAATCCACTCATTGTGCTGCTACGGGCCTGACGACATAGATTTCATTGCTGAGTGATACTGCATTGTACGTAAGTACCACAAGTTCTTTATCCATTTTTCACTTTCTGTGATATTGAACGTGTATGGGATACAAGGTTCTTGTAAACAGAGGCGTCCCAAACTTTGGGGTGGCTGTGTCTTTTTGATTTTAATTTCCCTAAGCTATAGGACCATAAGTGGAAGTGCCCTAGGCTCTGTTGCTTTGTTTTTTAGATGTTTCAGGAGACACCATACACTTCTCCCCAGTGTCTGTTGGCAATTTACATCCCGCACATCAGCATAACAAGGCTCCCAGTTCTCCATGGCCTGTCCTGCCTTTCTGGATTTTACACTTTATTCAGATGGCCCTTTTGACCGGGGGGAAGTGAGACTTCATTGTAGTGCAGATTTCCTTTGCAAGCTTGCTTGGTTGGCCAAAAAGCGCGTATGCGTTTTTTCCTGAATATATTCAGGAAAAAACGCATACGCCCTTTTTGGCCAAGTGCATCATTGTGGACGTTCTGCCTCTTTTCCTATGCTTTCAATGCAATTCAAGTCTACCTCCTGAAATCGGTTTCCTGCAATTCTGCCCCACTTTCAAGTCCTCTTGGCAGCCTTACTTCAGTATATTTTTGGACGATAGCTGTCATTTATAACTCTGCAGGTTTGTGAATTACAGTGCCCCTGAGCTCCTTTCTTCAACTTGCTTTCTTGTGAACTGGCCGCAACACCGCAGGATGGCTTCAGGCCCTAATCTGCTTCCGGCATGGGACGTTGAGCCTTTGGTTAATTCCTCTTCCTGGTGGGAAATGAGAGTTAAATTTGCCCGTCCAGACACCTCCAGCTAGTCTCTCAGTGGTTCTCGCTATTCCTGTTCATCTTCCGCAGAAATTGCAAACTGGGCCAAACAGGAGGTTAAAGGCGCTGACTCTCGAAGTGGGGCGAGTGTTAGTAAAGCATCTGGAATGTTGCACCCGAGTACCAGGGGAGGAAAACTGAGACATATTTGAACACGTCTCCCGTTCACACGGTTGATCATACTCTGGGTTCCACATGCATGTTTTAGCTGAAGGAAGAATACCTTAAACCTGGAGAGTTGAGACCCGTGTAATGGGTACCATGCAATATGACTTCAAAGGGTCTTCATTTGCTCACCGAACCTCTCCAATCCTATCACTGCTGCGTTTATGCCCCTGTACACACGCTTGATTCTCTTTTGGAGACATAGCAATCCATAGGTTTTAAGATACTTACTAGTCAGGTACATTCTTAGGCGTTTAATATGGGGTGTTGAGTCCATTTCGTTGAGCAAGGAGTAGCTCTTGTCTATTCCATATTTGGCTTAAGGAACTTTATCTGTGCTCATTTCAATCTCTGGTTTTATGCAGCACCCCAACTCACCTTTCCCCTTAAGCAAGCATAAGTTGGTTTTCTAAATTTGAGAACCTGTTCTGTTTTGGAATTCAGTTCCTGTGTAGCCAAGTTTACATTCCGTGTATTACTGATATCTTATGATGTTTCTTTTTCTGTGTGACTTATTTCAGTTAGAATCATCGTACCTGAATCCACTCATTATGCTGCTACGGGCCTGATGACATAGATTTCATTGCTGAGTGATACTGCATTGTACGTAAGTACCACAAGTTCTTTATCCATTTTTCACTTTCTGTGATATTGAACTTGTACGGTAAACGAGGTTCTTGTAAACAGAGGCGTCCCAAACTTTGGGGTCGCTGTGTCTTTTTGATTTTAATTTCCCTAAGCTATAGGACCATAAGTGGAAGTGCCCTAGGCTCTGTTGCTTTGTTTTTTAGATGTTTCAGGACACACCATACACTTCTCCCGAGTGTCTGTTGACAATTTACATCCCGCCCAGCAGCATAACAAGGCTCCCAGTTCTCCATGGCCTGTCCTGCCTTTCTGGATTTTACACTTTTTTCAGATGGCCCTTTTGACCGGGGGGAAGTGAGACTTCATTGTAGTGCAGATTTCCTTTGCAAGCTTGCTTGGTTGGCCAAAAAGGGCGTATGCGTTTTTTCCTGAATATATTCAGGAAAAAACGCATACGCCGTTTTTGGCCAAGTGCATCATTGTGGACGTTCTGCCTCTTTTCCTATGCTTTCAATGCAATTCCAGTCTACCTCCTGCAATCGGTTTCCTGCAATTCTGCCCCGCTTTCAAGTCCTCTTGGCAGCCTTACTTCAGTATATTTTTGGACGATAGCTGTCATTTATAACTCTGCAGGTTTGTAAATTACAGTGACCCTGAGCTCCTTTCTTCAACTCGCTTTCTTGTGAGCTGGCCGCAACACCGCTGGATGGCTTCAGGCTCTAATATGGTTCTGGCACGGCACGCTGAGCCTTTGGTTATTTCCTCTTTCTGGTGGGAAATGAGAGTTAAATTTGCCCGTCCAGACACCTCCAGCTAGTCTCTCATTGGTTCTCGCTAATCCTGTTCATCTTCCGCAGAAATTGCAAACTGGGCCAAACAGGAGGTTAAAGGCGCTGACTCTCCAAGTGGGGAGAGTGTTAGTAAAGCGTCTGGAATGTTGCACCCGAGTACCAGGGGAGGAAAACTGAGACATATTTGAACACGTCTCCTGTTCACACAGTTGATCATACTCTGGGTTCCACATGCATGTTTTAGCTGAAGGAAGAATACCTTAAACCTGGAGAGTTGAGACCCGTGGAATGGGTACCATGCAATATGACTTCAAAGGGTCTTCATTTGCTCACCGAACCTCTCCAATCCTATCACTGCTGTATTTATGCCCCTGTACACACACTTGATAATCTTTTGGAGACATAGCAATCCATAGGTTTTAAGATACTTACTAGTCAGGTTCATTCTTAGGCGTTTAATATGCGGTGTTGAGTCCATTTCGTTGAGCAAGGAGTAGCTCTTGTCTATTCCATATTTGGCTTAAGGAACTTTATCTGTGCTCATTTCAATCTTTGGTTTTATGCAGCACCCCAACTCACCTTTCCCCTTAAGCAAGCATAAGTTGGTTTTCTAAATTTGAGACCCTGTTCTGATTTGGAATTCAGTTCCTGTGTAGCCAAGTTTACATTCCGTGTATTAGTGATATCTTATGATGTTTCTTTTTCTGTGTGACTTATTTCAGTTAGAATCATCGTACCTGAATCCACTCATTGTGCTGCTACGGGCCTGACGACATAGATTTCATTGCTGAGTGATACTGCATTGTACGTAAGTACCACAAGTTCTTTATCCATTTTTCACTTTCTGTGATATTGAACGTGTATGGGATACAAGGTTCTTGTAAACAGAGGCGTCCCAAACTTTGGGGTGGCTGTGTCTTTTTGATTTTAATTTCCCTAAGCTATAGGACCATAAGTGGAAGTGCCCTAGGCTCTGTTGCTTTGTTTTTTAGATGTTTCAGGAGACTCCATACACTTCTCACGAGTGTCTGTTGGCAATTTACATCCCGCCCATCAGCATAACAAGGCTCCCAGTTCTCCATGGCCTGTCCTGCCTTGCTGGATTTTACACTTTTTTCAGATGGCCCTTTTGACCGGGGGGAAGTGAGACTTCATTGTAGTGCAGATTTCCTTTGCAAGTTTGCTTGGTTGGCCAAAAAGGGCGTATGCGTTTTTTCCTGAATATATTCAGGAAAAAACGCATACGCCCTTTTTGGCCAAGTGCATCATTGTGGACGTTCTGCCTCTTTTCCTATGCTTTCAATGCAATTCAAGTCTACCTCCTGAAATCGGTTTCCTGCAATTCTGCCCCACTTTCAAGTCCTCTTGGCAGCCTTACTTCAGTATATTTTTGGACGATAGCTGTCATTTATAACTCTGCAGGTTTGTGAATTACAGTGCCCCTGAGCTCCTTTCTTCAACTCGCTTTCTTGTGAGCTGGCCGCAACACCGCAGGATGGCTTCAGGCCCTAATCAGGTTCGGGCACGGCACGCTGATCCTTTGGTTAATTTCTCTTCCTGGTGGGAAATGAGAGTTAAATTTGCCCGTCCAGACACCTCCAGCTAGTCTCTCATTGGTTCTCGCTATTCCTGTTCATCTTCCGCAGAAATTGCAAACTGGGCCAAACAGGAGGTTAAAGGCGCTGACTCTCGAAGTGGGGCGAGTGTTAGTAAAGCGTCTGGAATGTTGCACCCGAGTACCAGGGGAGGAAAACTGAGACATATTTGAACACGTCTCCCGTTCACACGGTTGATCATAGTCTGGGTTTCACATGCATGTTTTAGCTGAAGGAAGAATACCTTAAACCTGGAGAGTTGAGACCCGTGTAATGGGTACCATGCAATATGACTTCAAAGGGTCTTCATTTGCTCACCGAACCTCTCCAATCCTATCACTGCTGCGTTTATGCCCCTGTACACACGCTTGATTCTCTTTTGGAGACATAGCAATCCATAGGTTTTAAGATACTTACTAGACAGGTACATTCTTAGGCGTTTAATATGGGGTGTTGAGTCCATTTCGTTGAGCAAGGAGTAGCTCTTGTCTATTCCATATTTGGCTTAAGGAACTTTATCTGTGCTCATTTCAATCTCTGGTTTTATGCAGCACCCCAACTCACCTTTCCCCTTAAGCAAGCATAAGTTGGTTTTCTAAATTTGAGACCGTGTTCTGTTTTGGAATTCAGTTCCTGTGTAGCCAAGTTTACATTCCGTGTATTAGTGATATCTTATGATGTTTCTTTTTCTGTGTGACTTATTTCAGTTAGAATCATCGTACCTGAATCCACTCATTATGCTGCTACGGGCCTGATGACATAGATTTCATTGCTGAGTGATACTGCATTGTACGTAAGTACCACAAGTTCTTTATCCATTTTTCAATTTCTGTGATATTGAACTTGTACGGTAAACGAGGTTCTTGTAAACAGAGGCGTCCCAAACTTTGGGGTGGCTGTGTCTTTTTGATTTTAATTTCCCTAAGCTATAGGACCATAAGTGGAAGTGCCCTAGGCTCTGTTGCTTTGTTTTTTAGATGTTTCAGGAAACACCATACACTTCTCCCGAGTGTCTGTTGGCAATTTACATCCCGCCCATCAGCATAACAAGGCTCCCAGTTCTCCATGGCCTGTCCTGCCTTGCTGGATTTTACACTTTTTTCAGATGGCCCTTTTGACCGGGGGGAAGTGAGACTTCATTGTAGTGCAGATTTCCTTTGCAAGCTTGCTTGGTTGGCCAAAAAGGGCGTATGCGTTTTTTCCTGAATATATTCAGGAAAAAACGCATACGCCCTTTTTGGCCAAGTGCATCATTGGGGACGTTCTGCCTCTTTTCCTATGCTTTCAATGCAATTCCAGTCTACCTCCTGCAATCGGTTTCCTGCAATTCTGCCCCGCTTTCAAGTCCTCTTGGCAGCCTTACTTCAGTATATTTTTGGACGATAGCTGTCATTTATAACTCTGCAGGTTTGTGAATTACAGTGCCCCTGAGCTCCTTTCTTCAACTCGCTTTCTTGTGAGCTGGCCGCAACACCGCAGGATGGCTTCAGGCTCTAATATGGGTCTGGCACGGTACGCTGAGCCTTTGGTTATTTCCTCTTTCTGGTGGGAAATGAAAGTTAAATTTGCCCGTCCAGACACCTCCAGCTAGTCTCTCATTGGTTCTCGCTAATCCTGTTCATCTTCCGCAGAAATTGCAAACTGGGCCAAACAGGAGGTTAAAGGCGCTGACTCTCCAAGTGGGGAGAGTGTTAGTAAAGCATCTGGAATGTTGCACCCGAGTACCAGGGGAGGAAAACTGAGACATATTTGAACACGTCTCCTGTTCACACAGTTGATCATACTCTGGGTTCCACATGCATGTTTTAGCTGAAGGAAGAATACCTTAAACCTGGAGAGTTGAGACCCGTGGAATGGGTACCATGCAATATGACTTCAAAGGGTCTTCATTTGCTCACCGAACCTCTCCAATCCTATCACTGCTGCGTTTATGCCCCTGTACACATGCTTGATTCTCTTTCGGAGACATAGCAAACCATAGGTTTTAAGATACTTACTAGTCAGGTACATTCTTAGGCGTTTAATATGCGGTGTTGAGTCCATTTCGTTGAGCAAGGAGTAGCTCTTGTCTATTCCATATTTGGCTTAAGGAACTTTATCTGTGCTCATTTCAATCTCTGGTTTTATGCAGCACCCCAACACACCTTTCCCCTTAAGCAAGCATAAGTTGGTTTTCTAAATTTGAGACCGTGTTCTGTTTTGGAATTCAGTTCCTGTGTAGCCAAGTTTACATTCCGTGTATTAGTGATATCTTATGATGTTTCTTTTTCTGTGTGACTTATTTCAGTTAGAATCATCGTACCTGAATCCACTCATTATGCTGCTACGGGCCTGATGACATAGATTTCATTGCTGAGTGATACTGCATTGTACGTAAGTACCACAAGTTCTTTATCCATTTTTCACTTTCTGTGATATTGAACTTGTACGGTAAACGAGGTTCTTGTAAACAGAGGCGTTCCAAACTTTGGGGTGGCTGTGTCTTTTTGATTTTAATTTCCCTAAGCTATAGGACCATAAGTGGAAGTGCCCTAGGCTCTGTTGCTTTGTTTTTTAGATGTTTCAGGAAACACCATACACTTCTCCCGAGTGTCTATTGGCAATTTACATCCCACCCATCAGCATAACAAGGCTCCCAGTTCTCCATGGCCTGTCCTGCCTTTCTGGATTTTACACTTTTTTCAGATGGCCCTTTTGACCGGGGGGAAGTGAGACTTCATTGTAGTGCAGATTTCCTTTGCAAGTTTGCTTGGTTGGCCAAAAAGGGCGTATGCGTTTTTTCCTGAATATATTCAGGAAAAAACGCATACGCCCTTTTTGGCCAAGTGCATCATTGTGGACGTTCTGCCTCTTTTCCTATGCTTTCAATGCAATTCCAGTCTACCTCCTGAAATCGGTTTCCTGCAATTCTGCCCCACTTTCAAGTCCTCTTGGCAGCCTTACTTCAGTATATTTTTGGACGATACCTGTCATTTATAACTCTGCAGGTTTGTGAATTACAGTGCCCCTGAGCTCCTTTCTTCAACTCGCTTTCTTTTGAGCTGGCCGCAACACCGCAGGATGGCTTCAGGCCCTAATCTTGTTCCGGCACGGCACGCTGAGCCTTTGGTTAATTCCTCTTCCTGGTGGGAAATGAGAGTTAAATTTGCCCGTCCAGACACCTCCAGCTAGTCTCTCATTGATTCTCGCTATTCCTGTTCATCTTCCGCAGAAATTGCAAACTGGGCCAAACAGGAGGTTAAAGGCGCTGACTCTCCAAGTCGGGAGAGTGTTAGTAAAGCGTCTGGAATGTTGCACCCGAGTACCAGGGGAGGAAAACTGAGACATATTTGAACACGTCTCCCGTTCACACGGTTGATCATACTCTGGGTTCCACATGCATGTTTTAGCTGAAGGAAGAATACCTTAAACCTGGAGAGTTGAGACCCGTGTAATGGGTACCATGCAATATGACTTCAAAGGGTCTTCATTTGCTCACCGAACCTCTCCAATCCTATCACTGCTGCGTTGATGCCCCTGTACACATGCTTGATTCTCTTTCAGAGACATAGCAAACCATAGGTTTTAAGATACTTACTATTCAGGTACATTCTTAGGCATTTAATATGCGGTGTTGAGTCCATTTCGTTGAGCAAGGAGTAGCTCTTGTCTATTCCATATTTGGCTTAAGGAACTTTATCTGTGCTCATTTCAATCTCTGCTTTTATGCAGCACCCCAACTCACCTTTCCCCTTAAGCAAGCATAAGTTGGTTTTCTAAATTTGAGACCCTGTTCTGTTTTGGAATTCAGTTCCTGTGTAGCCAAGTTTACATTCCGTGTATTAGTGATATCTTATGATGTTTCTTTTTCTGTGTGACTTATTTCAGTTAGAATCATCGTACCTGAATCCACTCATTATGCTGCTATGGGCCTGATGACATAGATTTCATTGCTGAGTGATACTGCATTGTACGTAAGTACCACAAATTCTTTATCCATTTTTCACTTCCTGTGATATTGAACTTGTACGGTAAACGAGGTTCTTGTAAACAGAGGCGTCCCAAACTTTGGGGTGGCTGTGTCTTTTTGATTTTAATTTCCCTAAGCTATAGGACCATAAGTGGAAGTGCCCTAGGCTCTGTTGCTTTGTTTTTTAGATGTTTCAGGAAACACCATACACTTCTCCCGAGTGTCTGTTGGCAATTTACATCCCGCCCATCAGCATAACAAGGCTCCCAGTTCTCCATGGCCTGTCCTGCCTTGCTGGATTTTACACTTTTTTCAGATGGCCCTTTTGACCGGGGGGAAGTGAGACTTCATTGTAGTGCAGATTTCCTTTGCAAGCTTGCTTGGTTGGCCAAAAAGGGCGTATGCGTTTTTTCCTGAATATATTCAGGAAAAAACGCATACGCCCTTTTTGGCCAAGTGCGTCATTGTGGACGTTCTGCCTCTTTTCCTATGCTTTCAGTGCAATTCAAGTCTACCTTCTGAAATCGGTTTCCTGCAATTCTGCCCCACTTTCAAGTCCTCTTGGCAGCCTTACTTCAGTATATTTTTGGACGAAAGCTGTCATTTATAACTCTGCAGGTTTGTGAATTACAGTGCCCCTGAGCTCCTTTCTTCAACTCGCTTTCTTGTGAGCTGGCCGCAACACCGCAGGATGGCTTCAGGCCCTAATCTGGTTCCGGCACGGCACGCTGAGCCTTTGGTTAATTCCTCTTCCTGGTGGGAAATGAGAGTTAAATTTGCCCGTCCAGACACCTCCAGCTAGTCTCTCATTGGTTCTCGCTATTCCTGTTCATCTTCCGCAGAAATTGCAAACTGGGCCAAACAGGAGGTTAAAGGGACTGACTCACCAAGTCGGGAGAGTGTTAGTAAAGCGTCTGGAATGTTGCACCCGAGTACCAGGGGAGGAAAACTGAGACATATTTGAACACGTCTCCCGATGACATGGTTGATCATACTCTGGGTTCCACATGCATGTTTTAGCTGAAGGAAGAATACCTTAAACCTGGGTAGTTGAAACCCGTGGAATGGGTACCATGCAATATGACTTCAAAGGGTCTTCATTTGCTCACCGAACCTCTCCAATCCTATCACTGCTGCGTTTATGCCCCTGTACACATGCTTGATTCTCTTTCGGAGACATAGCAATCCATAGGTTTTAAGATACTTACTAGTCAGGTACATTCTTAAGCGTTTAATATGCGGTGTTGAGTCCATTTCGTTGAGCAAGGAGTAGCTCTTGTCTATTCCATATTTGGCTTAAGGAACTTTATCTGTGCTCATTTCAATCTCTGGTTTTATGCAGCACCCCAACTCACCTTTCCCCTTAAGCAAGCATAAGTTGGTTTTCTAAATTTGAGACCCTTTTCTGTTCTGTAATTCAGTTCCTGTGTAGCCAAGTTTACATTCCGTGTATTACTGATATCTTATGATGTTTCTTTTTCTGTGTGAGTTATTTCAGTTAGAATTATCATACCTGAATCCACTCATTATGCTGCTACGGGCCTGATGACATAGATTTCATTGCTGAGTGATATTGCTTTGTAAGTAAATACCACAACTTCTTTATCCATTTTTCACTTTCTGCGATGTTGAACTTGTACTGTAAACGAGGTTCTTGTAAACAGAGGCGTCCCAAACTTTGGGGTGGCTGTGTCTTTTTGATTTTAATTTCCCTAAGCTATAGGACCATAAGTGGAAGTGCCCTAGGCTCTGTTGCTTTGTTTTTTAGATGTTTCAGGAAACACCATACACTTCTCCCGAGTGTCTGTTGGCAATTTACATCCCGCCCATCAGCATAACAAGGCTCCCAGTTCTCCATGGCCTGTCCTGCCTTGCTGGATTTTACACTTTTTTCAGATGGCCCTTTTGACCGGGGGGAAGTGAGACTTCATTGTAGTGCAGATTTCCTTTGCAAGCTTGCTTGGTTGGCCAAAAAGGGCGTATGCGTTTTTTCCTGAATATATTCAGGAAAAAACGCATACGCCCTTTTTGGCCAAGTGCATCATTGTGGACGTTCTGCCTCTTTTCCTATGCTTTCAATGCAATTCAAGTCTACCTCCTGAAATCGGTTTCCTGCAATTCTGCCCCGCTTTCAAGTCCTCTTGGCAGCCTTACTTCAGTATATTTTTGGACGAAAGCTGTCATTTATAACTCTGCAGGTTTGTGAATTACAGTGCCCCTGAGCTCCTTTCTTCAACTCGCTTTCTTGTGAGCTGGCCGCAACACCGCAGGATGGCTTCAGGCCCTAATCTGGTTCGGGCACGGCACGCTGAGCCTTTGGTTAATTCCTCTTCCTGGTGGGAAATGAGAGTTAAATTTGCCCGTCCAGACACCTCCAGCTAGTCTCTCATTGGTTCTCGCTATTCCTGTTCATCTTCCGCAGAAATTGCAAACTGGGCCAAACAGGAGGTTAAAGGGACTGACTCTCCAAGTCGGGAGAGTGTTAGTAAAGCGTCTGGAATGTTGCACACGAGTACCAGGGGAGGAAAACTGAGACATATTTGAACACGTCTCCCGATCACATGGTTGATCATACTCTGGGTTCCACATGCATGTTTTAGCTGAAGGAAGAATACCTTAAACCTGGGAAGTTGAAACCCGTGGAATGGGTACCATGCAATATGACTTCAAAGGGTCTTCATTTGCTCACCGAACCTCTCCAATCTTATCACTGCTGCGTTTATGCCCCTGTACACATGCTTGATTCTCTTTCGGAGACATAGCAATCCATAGGTTTTAAGATACTTACTAGTCAGGTACATTCTTAGGCGTTTAATATGGGGTGTTGAGTCCATTTCGTTGAGCAAGGAGTAGCTCTTGTCAATTCCATATTTGGCTTAAGGAACTTTATCTGTGCTCATTTCAATCTCTGGTTTTATGCAGCACCCCAACTCACCTTTCCCCTTAAGCAAGCATAAGTTGGTTTTCTAAATTTGAGACCCTGTTCTGTTTTGGAATTCAGTTCCTGTGTAGCCAAGTTTACATTCCGTGTATTAGTGATATCTTATGATGTTTCTTTTTCTGTGTGACTTATTTCAGTTAGAATCATCGTACCTGAATCCACTCATTATGCTGCTAAGGGCCTGATGACATAGATTTCATTGCTGAGTGATACTGCATTGTACGTAAGTACCACAAGTTCTTTATCCATTTTTCACTTTCTGCGATGTTGAACTTGTACTGTAAATGAGGTTCTTGTAAACAGAGGCGTCCCAAACTTTGGGGTGGCTGTGTCTTTTTGATTTTAATTTCCCTAAGCTATAGGACCATAAGTGGAAGTGCCCTAGGCTCTGTTGCTTTGTTTTTTAGATGTTTCAGGAAACACCATACACTTCTCCCGAGTGGCTGTTGGCAATTTACATCCCGCCCATCAGCATAACAAGGCTCCCAGTTCTCCATGGCCTGTCCTGCCTTGCTGGATTTTACACTTTTTTCAGATGGCCCTTTTGACCGGGGGGAAGTGAGACTTCATTGTAGTGCAGATTTCCTTTGCAAGCTTGCTTGGTTGGCCAAAAAGGGCGTATGCGTTTTTTCCTGAATATATTCAGGAAAAAACGCATACGCCCTTTTTGGCCAAGTGCATCATTGTGGACGTTCTGCCTCTTTTCCTATGCTTTCAATGCAATTCCAGTCTACCTCCTGAAATCGGTTTCATGCAATTCTGCCCCACTTTCAAGTCCTCTTGGCAGCCTTACTTCAGTATATTTTTGGACGATACCTGTCATTTATAACTCTGCAGGTTTGTGAATTACAGTGCCCCTGAGCTCCTTTCTTCAACTCGCTTTCTTGTGACCTGGCCGCAACACCGCAGGATGGCTTCAGGCCCTAATCTTGTTCCGGCATGTCACGCTGAGCCTTTGGTTAATTCCTCTTCCTGGTGGGAAATGAGAGTTAAATTTGCCCGTCCAGACACCTCCAGCTAGTCTCTCATTGATTCTCGCTATTCCTGTTCATCTTCCGCAGAAATTGCAAACTGGGCCAAACAGGAGGTTAAAGGCGCTGACTCTCCAAGTCGGGAGAGTGTTAGTAAAGCGTCTGGAATGTTGCACCCGAGTACCAGGGGAGGAAAACTGAGACATATTTGAACACGTCTCCCGTTCACACGGTTGATCATACTCTGGGTTCCACATGCATGTTTTAGCTGAAGGAAGAATACCTTAAACCTGGAGAGTTGAGACCCGTGTAATGGGTACCATGCAATATGACTTCAAAGGGTCTTCATTTGCTCACCGAACCTCTCCAATCCTATCACTGCTGCGTTGATGCCCCTGTACACACGCTTGATTCTCTTTCAGACATAGCCGTCCATACGTTTTAAGATTCTTACTAGTCAGGTATATTCTTAGGTGTTTAATATGGGGTGTTGAGTCCATTTCGTTGAGCAAGGAGTAGCTCTTGTCTATTCCATATTTGGCTTAAGGAACTTTATCTGTGCTCATTTCAATCTCTGGTTTTATGCAGCACCCCAACTCACCTTTCCCCTTAAGCAAGCATAAGTTGGTTTTCTAAATTTGAGACCGTGTTCTGTTTTGGAATTCAGTTCCTGTGTAGCCAAGTTTACATTCCGTGTATTAGTGATATCTTATGATGTTTCTTTTTCTGTGTGACTTATTTCAGTTAGAATCATCGTACCTGAATCCACTCATTATGCTGCTACGGGCCTGATGACATAGATTTCATTGCTGAGTGATACTGCATTGTACGTAAGTACCACAAGTTCTTTATCCATTTTTCAATTTCTGTGATATTGAACTTGTACGGTAAACGAGGTTCTTGTAAACAGAGGTGTCCCAAACTTTGGGGTGGCTGTGTCTTTTTGATTTTAATTTCCCTAAGCTATAGGACCATAAGTGGAAGTGCCCTAGGCTCTGTTGCTTTGTTTTTTAGATGTTTCAGGACACACCATACACTTCTCCCCAGTGTCTGTTGGCAATTTACATCCCGCCCATCAGCATAACAAGGCTCCCAGTTCTCCATGGCCTGTCCTGCCTTGCTGGATTTTACACTTTTTTCAGATGGCCCTTTTGACCGGGGGGAAGTGAGACTTCATTGTAGTGCAGATTTCCTTTGCAAGCTTGCTTGGTTGGCCAAAAAGGGCGTATGCGTTTTTTCCTGAATATATTCAGGAAAAAACGCATACGCCCTTTTTGGCCAAGTGCATCATTGGGGACGTTCTGCCTCTTTTCCTATGCTTTCAATGCAATTCCAGTCTACCTCCTGCAATCGGTTTCCTGCAATTCTGCCCCGCTTTCAAGTCCTCTTGGCAGCCTTACTTCAGTATATTTTTGGACGATAGCTGTCATTTATAACTCTGCAGGTTTGTGAATTACAGTGCCCCTGAGCTCCTTTCTTCAACTCGCTTTCTTGTGAGCTGGCCGCAACACCGCAGGATGGCTTCAGGCTCTAATATGGGTCTGGCACGGTACGCTGAGCCTTTGGTTATTTCCTCTTTCTGGTGGGAAATGAGAGTTAAATTTGCCCATCCAGACACCTCCAGCTAGTCTCTCATTGGTTCTCGCTAATCCTGTTCATCTTCCGCAGAAATTGCAAACTGGGCCAAACAGGAGGTTAAAGGCGCTGACTCTCCAAGTGGGGAGAGTGTTAGTAAAGCATCTGGAATGTTGCACCCGAGTACCAGGGGAGGAAAACTGAGACATATTTGAACACGTCTCCTGTTCACACAGTTGATCATACTCTGGGTTCCACATGCATGTTTTAGCTGAAGGAAGAATACCTTAAACCTGGAGAGTTGAGACCCGTGGAATGGGTACCATGCAATATGACTTCAAAGGGTCTTCATTTGCTCACCGAACCTCTCCAATCCTATCACTGCTGCGTTTATGCCCCTGTACACACACTTGATAATCTTTTGGAGACATAGCAATCCATAGGTTTTAAGATACTTACTAGTCAGGTACATTCTTAGGCGTTTAATATGCGGTGTTGAGTCCATTTCGTTGAGCAAGGAGTAGCTCTTGTCTATTCCATATTTGGCTTAAGGAACTTTATCTGTGCTCATTTCAATCTCTGGTTTTATGCAGCACCCCAACACACCTTTCCCCTTAAGCAAGCATAAGTTGGTTTTCTAAATTTGAGACCGTGTTCTGTTTTGGAATTCAGTTCCTGTGTAGCCAAGTTTACATTCCGTGTATTAATGATATCTTATGATGTTTCTTTTTCTGTGTGACTTATTTCAGTTAGAATCATCGTACCTGAATCCACTCATTATGCTGCTACGGGCCTGATGACATAGATTTCATTGCTGAGTGATACTGCATTGTACGTAAGTACCACAAGTTCTTTATCCATTTTTCACTTTCTGTGATATTGAACTTGTACGGTAAACGAGGTTCTTGTAAACAGAGGCGTTCCAAACTTTGGGGTGGCTGTGTCTTTTTGATTTTAATTTCCCTAAGCTATAGGACCATAAGTGGAAGTGCCCTAGGCTCTGTTGCTTTGTTTTTTAGATGTTTCAGGAAACACCATACACTTCTCCCGAGTGTCTGTTGGCAATTTACATCCCACCCATCAGCATAACAAGGCTCCCAGTTCTCCATGGCCTGTCCTGCCTTTCTGGATTTTACACTTTTTTCAGATGGCCCTTTTGACCGGGGGGAAGTGAGACTTCATTGTAGTGCAGATTTCCTTTGCAAGTTTGCTTGGTTGGCCAAAAAGGGCGTATGCGTTTTTTCCTGAATATATTCAGGAAAAAACGCATACGCCCTTTTTGGCCAAGTGCATCATTGTGGACGTTCTGCCTCTTTTCCTATGCTTTCAATGCAATTCCAGTCTACCTCCTGAAATCGGTTTCCTGCAATTCTGCCCCACTTTCAAGTCCTCTTGGCAGCCTTACTTCAGTATATTTTTGGACGATAGCTGTCATTTATAACTCTGCAGGTTTGTGAATTACAGTGCCCCTGAGCTCCTTTCTTCAACTCGCTTTCTTTTGAGCTGGCCGCAACACCGCAGGATGGCTTCAGGCCCTAATCAGGTTCGGGCACGGCACGCTGAGCCTTTGGTTAATTCCTCTTCCTGGTGGGAAATGAGAGTTAAATTTGCCCGTCCAGACACCTCCAGCTAGTCTCTCATTGATTCTCGCTATTCCTGTTCATCTTCCGCAGAAATTGAAAACTGGGCCAAACAGGAGGTTAAAGGCGCTGACTCTCCAAGTCGGGAGAGTGTTAGTAAAGCGTCTGGAATGTTGCACCCGAGTACCAGGGGAGGAAAACTGAGACATATTTGAACACGTCTCCCGTTCACACGGTTGATCATACTCTGGGTTCCACATGCATGTTTTAGCTGAAGGAAGAATACCTTAAACCTGGAGAGTTGAGACCCGTGTAATGGGTACCATGCAATATGACTTCAAAGGGTCTTCATTTGCTCACCGAACCTCTCCAATCCTATCACTGCTGCGTTGATGCCCCTGTACACACGCTTGATTCTCTTTCAGACATAGCCGTCCATACGTTTTAAGATTCTTACTAGTCAGGTATATTCTTAGGTGTTTAATATGGGGTGTTGAGTCCATTTCGTTGAGCAAGGAGTAGCTCTTGTCTATTCCATATTTGGCTTAAGGAACTTTATCTGTGCTCATTTCAATCTCTGCTTTTATGCAGCACCCCAACTCACCTTTCACCTTAAGCAAGCATAAGTTGGTTTTCTAAATTTGAGACCCTGTTCTGTTCTGTAATTCAGTTCCTGAGTAGCCAAGTTTACATTCCGTGTATTACTGATATCTTATGATGTTTCTTTTTCTGTGTGACTTACTTCAGTTAGAATCATCGTACCTGAATCCACTCATTATGCTGCTACGGGCCTGATGACATAGATTTCATTGCTGAGTGATACTGCATTGTACGTAAGTACCACAAGTTCTTTATCCATTTTTCACTTTCTGTGATATTGAACTTGTACGGTAAACGAGGTTCTTGTAAACAGAGGCGTCCCAAACTTTGGGGTGGCTGTGTCTTTTTGATTTTAATTTCCCTAAGCTATAGGACCATAAGTGGAAGTGCCCTAGGCTCTGTTGCTTTGTTTTTTAGATGTTTCAGGAAACACCATACACTTCTCCGAGTGGCTGTTGGCAATTTACATCCCGCCCATCAGCATAATAAGGCTCCCAGTTCTCCATGGCCTGTCCTGCCTTTCTGGATTTTACACTTTTTTCAGATGGCCCTTTTGACGGGGGGAAGTGAGACTTCATTGTAGTGCCGATTTCCTTTGCAAGCTTGCTTGGTTGGCCAAAAAGGGCGTATGCGTTTTTTTCTGAATATATTCAGGAAAAAACGCATACGCCCTTTTTAGCCAAGTGCATCATTGTGGACGTTCTGCCTCTTTTCCTATGCTTTCAATGCAATTCCAGTCTACCTCCTGAAATCGGTTTCCTGCAATTCTGCCCCACTTTCAAGTCCTCTTGGCAGCCTTACTTCAGTATATTTTTGGACG
Source organism: Grampus griseus (assembly GCF_964374135.1). NCBI lineage: Eukaryota > Metazoa > Chordata > Mammalia > Artiodactyla > Delphinidae > Grampus > Grampus griseus. The sequence continues at coordinate 424,662 of NW_028133268.1, read as the reverse complement.
ATAGCTGTCATTTATAACTCTGCAGGTTTGTGAATTACAGTGCCCCTGAGCTCCTTTCTTCAACTCGCTTTCTTGTGAGCTGGCCGCAACACCGCAGGATGGCTTCAGGCCCTAATCTTGTTCCGGCACGGCACGCTGAGCCTTTGGTTATTTCCTCTTCCTGGTGGGAAATGAGAGTTAAATTTGCCCGTCCAGACACCTCCAGCTAGTCTCTCATTGGTTCTCCCTATTCCTGTTCATCTTCCGCAAAAATTGCAAACTGGGCCAAACAGGAAGTTAAAGAGACTGACTCTCCATGTCGGGAGAGTGTTAGTAAAGCATCTGGAATGTTGCGCCCGAGTACCAGGGTACGAAAACTGAGACATATTTGAACACGTCTCCCGATCACATGGTTGATCATACTCTAGGATACACATGCATGTTTTAGCTGAATGAAGAATACCTTAAACATGGGGAGTTGAAACCCGTGGAATGGGTACCATGCAATATGACTTCAAAGGGTCTTCATTTGCTCACCGAACCTCTCCAATCCTATCACTGCTGCGTTTATTCCCCTGTACACATGCTTGATTCTCTTTCAGAGACATAGCAAACCATAGGTTTTAAGATACTTACTATTCAGGTACATTCTTAGGCATTTAATATGCGGTGTTGAGTCCATTTCGTTGAGCAAGGAGTAGCTCTTGTCTATTCCATATTTGGCTTAAGGAACTTTATCTGTGCTCATTTCAATCTCTGCTTTTATGCAGCACCCCAACTCACCTTTCCCCTTAAGCAAGCATAAGTTGGTTTTCTAAATTTGAGACCCTGTTCTGTTCTGTAATTCTGTTCCTGTGTAGCCAAGTTTACATTCCGTGTATTACTGATATCTTATGATGTTTCTTTTTCTGTGTGACTTATTTCAGTTAGAATCATCGTACCTGAATCCACTCATTATGCTGCTACGGGCCTGATGACATAGATTTCATTGCTGAGTGATACTGCATTGTACGTAAGTACCACAAATTCTTTATCCATTTTTCACTTCCTGTGATATTGAACTTGTACGGTAAACGAGGTTCTTGTAAACAGAGGCGTCCCAAACTTTGGGGTTGCTGTGTCTTTTTGATTTTAATTTCCCTAAGCTATAGGACCATAAGTGGAAGTGCCCTAGGCTCTGTTGCTTTGTTTTTTAGATGTTTCAGGAAACACCATACACTTCTCCCGAGTGTCTGTTGGCAATTTACATCCCGCCCATCAGCATAACAAGGCTCCCAGTTCTCCATGGCCTGTCCTGCCTTGCTGGATTTTACACTTTTTTCAGATGGCCCTTTTGACCGGGGGGAAGTGAGACTTCATTGTAGTGCAGATTTCCTTTGCAAGCTTGCTTGGTTGGCCAAAAAGGGCGTATGCGTTTTTTCCTGAATATATTCAGGAAAAAACGCATACGCCCTTTTTGGCCAAGTGCATCATTGTGGACGTTCTGCCTCTTTTCCTATGCTTTCAATGCAATTCCAGTCTACCTCCTGAAATCGGTTTCCTGCAATTCTGCCCCGCTTTCAAGTCCTCTTGGCAGCCTTACTTCAGTATATTTTTGGACGATAGCTGTCATTTATAACTCTGCAGGTTTGTGAATTACAGTGCCCCTGAGCTCCTTTCTTCAACTCGCTTTCTTGTGAGCTGGCCGCAACACCGCAGGATGGCTTCAGGCCCTAATCTGGTTCCGGCACGGCACGCTGAGCCTTTGGTTAATTCCTCTTCCTGGTGGGAAATGAGAGTTAAATTTGCCCGTCCAGACACCTCCAGCTAGTCTCTCATTGGTTCTCGCTATTCCTGTTCATCTTCCGCAGAAATTGCAAACTGGGCCAAACAGGAGGTTAAAGGGACTGACTCTCCAAGTCGGGAGAGTGTTAGTAAAGCGTCTGGAATGTTGCACACGAGTACCAGGGGAGGAAAACTGAGACATATTTGAACACGTCTCCCGATCACATGGTTGATCATACTCTGGGTTCCACATGCATGTTTTAGCTGAAGGAAGAATACCTTAAACCTGGGAAGTTGAAACCCGTGGAATGGGTACCATGCAATATGACTTCAAAGGGTCTTCATTTACTCACCGAACCTCTCCAATCTTATCACTGCTGCGTTTATGCCCCTGTACACATGCTTGATTCTCTTTCGGAGACATAGCAATCCATAGGTTTTAAGATACTTACTAGTCAGGTACATTCTTAGGCGTTTAATATGGGGTGTTGAGTCCATTTCGTTGAGCAAGGAGTAGCTCTTGTCTATTCCATATTTGGCTTAAGGAACTTTATCTGTGCTCATTTCAATCTCTGGTTTTATGCAGCACCCCAACTCACCTTTCCCCTTAAGCAAGCATAAGTTGGTTTTCTAAATTTGAGACCCTGTTCTGTTTTGGAATTCAGTTCCTGTGTAGCCAAGTTTACATTCCGTGTATTAGTGATATCTTATGATGTTTCTTTTTCTGTGTGACTTATTTCAGTTAGAATCATCGTACCTGAATCCACTCATTATGCTGCTACGGGCCTGATGACATAGATTTCATTGCTGAGTGATACTGCATTGTACGTAAGTACCACAAGTTCTTTATCCATTTTTCACTTTCTGCGATGTTGAACTTGTACTGTAAATGAGGTTCTTGTAAACAGAGGCGTCCCAAACTTTGGGGTGGCTGTGTCTTTTTGATTTTAATTTCCCTAAGCTATAGGACCATAAGTGGAAGTGCCCTAGGCTCTGTTGCTTTGTTTTTTAGATGTTTCAGGAGACACCATACACTTCTCCCGAGTGGCTGTTGGCAATTTACATCCCGCCCATTAGCATAACAAGGCTCCCAGTTCTCCATGGCCTGTCCTGCCTTTCTGGATTTTACACTTTTTTCAGATGGCCCTTTTGACCGGGGGGAAGTGAGACTTCATTGTAGTGCAGATTTCCTTTGCAAGCTTGCTTGGTTGGCCAAAAAGGGCGTATGCGTTTTTTCCTGAATATATTCAGGAAAAAACGCATACGCCCTTTTTGGCCAAGTGCATCATTGTGGACGTTCTGCCTCTTTTCCTATGCTTTCAATGCAATTCCAGTCTACCTCCTGAAATCGGTTTCCTGCAATTCTGCCCCACTTTCAAGTCCTCTTGGCAGCCTTACTTCAGTATATTTTTGGACGATACCTGTCATTTATAACTCTGAAGGTTTGTGAATTACAGTGCCCCTGAGCTCCTTTCTTCAACTCGCTTTCTTGTGACCTGGCCGCAACACCGCAGGATGGCTTCAGGCCCTAATCTTGTTCCGGCATGGCACGCTGAGCCTTTGGTTAATTCCTCTTCCTGGTGGGAAATGAGAGTTAAATTTGCCCGTCCAGACACCTCCAGCTAGTCTCTCATTGATTCTCGCTATTCCTGTTCATCTTCCGCAGAAATTGCAAACTGGGCCAAACAGGAGGTTAAAGGCGCTGACTCTCCAAGTCGGGAGAGTGTTAGTAAAGCGTCTGGAATGTTGCACCCGAGTACCAGGGGAGGAAAACTGAGACCTATTTGAACACATCTCCCGTTCACACGGTTGATCATACTCTGGGTTCCACATGCATGTTTTAGCTGAAGGAAGAATACCTTAAACCTGGAGAGTTGAGACCCGTGTAATGGGTACCATGCAATATGACTTCAAAGGGTCTTCATTTGCTCACCGAACCTCTCCAATCCTATCACTGCTGCGTTGATGCCCCTGTACACACGCTTGATTCTCTTTCAGACATAGCCGTCCATACGTTTTAAGATTCTTACTAGTCAGGTATATTCTTAGGTGTTTAATATGGGGTGTTGAGTCCATTTCGTTGAGCAAGGAGTAGCTCTTGTCTATTCCATATTTGGCTTAAGGAACTTTATCTGTGCTCATTTCAATCTCTGGTTTTATGCAGCACCCCAACTCACCTTTCACCTTAAGCAAGCATAAGTTGGTTTTCTAAATTTGAGACCCTGTTCTGTTCTGTAATTCAGTTCCTGAGTAGCCAAGTTTACATTCCGTGTATTACTGATATCTTATGATGTTTCTTTTTCTGTGTGACTTACTTCAGTTAGAATCATCGTACCTGAATCCACTCATTATGCTGCTACGGGCCTGATGACATAGATTTCATTGCTGAGTGATACTGCATTGTACGTAAGTACCACAAGTTCTTTATCCATTTTTCACTTTCTGTGATATTGAACTTGTACGGTAAACGAGGTTCTTGTAAACAGAGGCGTCCCAAACTTTGGGGTGGCTGTGTCTTTTTGATTTTAATTTCCCTAAGCTATAGGACCATAAGTGGAAGTGCCCTAGGCTCTGTTGCTTTGTTTTTTAGATGTTTCAGGAAACACCATACATTTCTCCGAGTGGCTGTTGGCAATTTACATCCCGCCCATCAGCATAACAAGGCTCCCAGTTCTCCATGGCCTGTCCTGCCTTTCTGGATTTTACACTTTTTTCAGATGGCCCTTTTGACGGGGGGAAGTGAGACTTCATTGTAGTGCCGATTTCCTTTGCAAGCTTGTTTGGTTGGCCAAAAAGGGCGTATGCGTTTTTTTCTGAATATATTCAGGAAAAAACGCATACGCCCTTTTTAGCCAAGTGCATCATTGTGGACGTTCTGCCTCTTTTCCTATGCTTTCAATGCAATTCCAGTCTACCTCCTGAAATCGGTTTCCTGCAATTCTGCCCCACTTTCAAGTCCTCTTGGCAGCCTTACTTCAGTATATTTTTGGACGATAGCTGTCATTTATAACTCTGCAGGTTTGTGAATTACAGTGCCCCTGAGCTCCTTTCTTCAACTCGCTTTCTTGTGAGCTGGCCGCAACACCGCAGGATGGCTTCAGGCCCTAATCTTGTTCCGGCACGGCACGCTGAGCCGTTGGTTATTTCCTCTTCCTGGTGGGAAATGAGAGTTAAATTTGCCCGTCCAGACACCTCCAGCTAGTCTCTCATTGGTTCTCCCTATTCCTGTTCATCTTCCGCAGAAATTGCAAACTGGGCCAAACAGGAAGTTAAAGAGACTGACTCTCCATGTCGGGAGAGTGTTAGTAAAGCATCTGGAATGTTGCGCCCGAGTACCAGGGTACGAAAACTGAGACATATTTGAACACGTCTCCCGATCACATGGTTGATCATACTCTAGGATACACATGCATGTTTTAGCTGAATGAAGAATACCTTAAACATGGGGAGTTGAAACCCGTGGAATGGGTACCATGCAATATGACTTCAAAGGGTCTTCATTTGCTCACCGAACCTCTCCAATCCTACCACTGCTGCGTTTATGCCCCTGTACACATGCTTGATTCTCTTTCGGAGACATAGCAATCCATAGGTTTTAAGATACTTACTAGTCAGGTACATTCTTAGGCGTTTAATATGCGGTGTTGAGTCCATTTCGTTGAGCAAGTAGTAGCTCTTGTCTATTCCATATTTGGCTTAAGGAACTTTATCTGTGCTCATTTCAATCTCTGGTTTTATGCAGCACCCCAACTCACCTTTCCCCTTAAGCAAGCATAAGTTGGTTTTCTAAATTTGAGACCCTTTTCTGTTCTGTAATTCAATTCCTGTGTAGCCAAGTTTACATTCCGTGTATTACTGATATCTTATGATGTTTCTTTTTCTGTGTGAGTTATTTCAGTTAGAATTATCATACCTGAATCCACTCATTATGCTGCTACGGGCCTGATGACATAGATTTCATTGCTGAGTGATATTGCTTTGTAAGTAAATACCACAACTTCTTTATCCATTTTTCACTTTCTGCGATGTTGAATTTGTACTGTAAACGAGGTTCTTGTAAACAGAGGCGTCCCAAACTTTGGGGTGGCTGTGTCTTTTTGATTTTAATTTCCCTAAGCTATAGGACCATAAGTGGAAGTGCCCTAGGCTCTGTTGCTTTGTTTTTTAGATGTTTCAGGAAACACCATACACTTCTCCCGAGTGTCTGTTGGCAATTTACATCCCGCCCATCAGCATAACAAGGCTCCCAGTTCTCCATGGCCTGTCCTGCCTTGCTGGATTTTACACTTTTTTCAGATGGCCCTTTTGACCGGGGGGAAGTGAGACTTCATTGTAGTGCAGATTTCCTTTGCAAGCTTGCTTGGTTGGCCAAAAAGGGCGTATGCGTTTTTTCCTGAATATATTCAGGAAAAAACGCATACGCCCTTTTTGGCCAAGTGCATCATTGTGGACGTTCTGCCTCTTTTCCTATGCTTTCAATGCAATTCAAGTCTACCTCCTGAAATCGGTTTCCTGCAATTCTGCCCCGCTTTCAAGTCCTCTTGGCAGCCTTACTTCAGTATATTTTTGGACGAAAGCTGTCATTTATAACTCTGCAGGTTTGTGAATTACAGTGCCCCTGAGCTCCTTTCTTCAACTCGCTTTCTTGTGAGCTGGCCGCAACACCGCAGGATGGCTTCAGGCCCTAATCTGGTTCGGGCACGGCACGCTGAGCCTTTGGTTAATTCCTCTTCCTGGTGGGAAATGAGAGTTAAATTTGCCCGTCCAGACACCTCCAGCTAGTCTCCCATTGGTTCTCGCTATTCCTGTTCATCTTCCGCAGAAATTGCAAACTGGGCCAAACAGGAGGTTAAAGGGACTGACTCTCCAAGTCGGGAGAGTGTTAGTAAAGCGTCTGGAATGTTGCACACGAGTACCAGGGGAGGAAAACTGAGACATATTTGAACACGTCTGCCGATCACATGGTTGATCATACTCTGGGTTCCACATGCATGTTTTAGCTGAAGGAAGAATACCTTAAACCTGGGTAGTTGAAACCCGTGGAATGGGTACCATGCAATATGACTTCAAAGGGTCTTCATTTGCTCACCGAACCTCTCCAATCTTATCACTGCTGCGTTTATGCCCCTGTACACATGCTTGATTCTCTTTCGGAGACATAGCAATCCATAGGTTTTAAGATACTTACTAGTCAGGTACATTCTTAGGCGTTTAATATGGGGTGTTGAGTCCATTTCGTTGAGCAAGGAGTAGCTCTTGTCTATTCCATATTTGGCTTAAGGAACTTTATCTGTGCTCATTTCAATCTCTGGTTTTATGCAGCACCCCAACTCACCTTTCCCCTTAAGCAAGCATAAGTTGGTTTTCTAAATTTGAGACCCTGTTCTGTTTTGGAATTCAGTTCCTGTGTAGCCAAGATTACATTCCGTGTATTACTGATATCTTATGATGTTTCTTTTTCTGTGTGACTTATTTCAGTTAGAATCATCGTACCTGAATCCACTCATTATGCTGCTACGGGCCTGATGACATAGATTTCATTGCTGAGTGATACTGCATTGTACGTAAGTACCACAAGTTCTTTATCCATTTTTCACTTTCTGCGATGTTGAACTTGTACTGTAAATGAGGTTCTTGTAAACAGAGGCGTCCCAAACTTTGGGGTGGCTGTGTCTTTTTGATTTTAATTTCCCTAAGCTATAGGACCATAAGTGGAAGTGCCCTAGGCTCTGTTGCTTTGTTTTTTAGATGTTTCAGGAAACACCATACACTTCTCCCGAGTGGCTGTTGGCAATTTACATCCCGCCCATCAGCATAACAAGGCTCCCAGTTCTCCATGGCCTGTCCTGCCTTGCTGGATTTTACACTTTTTTCAGATGGCCCTTTTGACCGGGGGGAAGTGAGACTTCATTGTAGTGCAGATTTCCTTTGCAAGCTTGCTTGGTTGGCCAAAAAGGGCGTATGCGTTTTTTCCTGAATATATTCAGGAAAAAACGCATACGCCCTTTTTGGCCAAGTGCATCATTGTGGACGTTCTGCCTCTTTTCCTATGCTTTCAATGCAATTCAAGTCTACCTCCTGAAATCGGTTTCCTGCAATTCTGCCCCGCTTTCAAGTCCTCTTGGCAGCCTTACTTCAGTATATTTTTGGACGATAGCTGTCATTTATAACTCTGCAGGTTTGTGAATTACAGTGCCCCTGAGCTCCTTTCTTCAACTCGCTTTCTTGTGACCTGGCCGCAACACCGCAGGATGGCTTCAGGCCCTAATCTTGTTCCGGCATGGCACGCTGAGCCTTTGGTTAATTCCTCTTCCTGGTGGGAAATGAGAGTTAAATTTGCCCGTCCAGACACCTCCAGCTAGTCTCTCATTGATTCTCGCTATTCCTGTTCATCTTCCGCAGAAATTGCAAACTGGGCCAAACAGGAGGTTAAAGGCGCTGACTCTCCAAGTCGGGAGAGTGTTAGTAAAGCGTCTGGAATGTTGCACCCGAGTACCAGGGGAGGAAAACTGAGACATATTTGAACACGTCTCCCGTTCACACGGTTGATCATACTCTGGGTTCCACATGCATGTTTTAGCTGAAGGAAGAATACCTTAAACCTGGAGAGTTGAGACCCGTGTAATGGGTACCATGCAATATGACTTCAAAGGGTCTTCATTTGCTCACCGAACCTCTCCAATCCTATCACTGCTGCGTTGATGCCCCTGTACACACGCTTGATTCTCTTTCAGACATAGCCGTCCATACGTTTTAAGATTCTTACTAGTCAGGTATATTCTTAGGTGTTTAATATGGGGTGTTGAGTCCATTTCGTTGAGCAAGGAGTAGCTCTTGTCTATTCCATATTTGGCTTAAGGAACTTTATCTGTGCTCATTTCAATCTCTGGTTTTATGCAGCACCCCAACTCACCTTTCACCTTAAGCAAGCATAAGTTGGTTTTCTAAATTTGAGACCCTGTTCTGTTCTGTAATTCAGTTCCTGAGTAGCCAAGTTTACATTCCGTGTATTACTGATATCTTATGATGTTTCTTTTTCTGTGTGACTTACTTCAGTTAGAATCATCGTACCTGAATCCACTCATTATGCTGCTACGGGCCTGATGACATAGATTTCATTGCTGAGTGATACTGCATTGTACGTAAGTACCACAAGTTCTTTATCCATTTTTCACTTTCTGTGATATTGAACTTGTACGGTAAACGAGGTTCTTGTAAACAGAGGCGTCCCAAACTTTGGGGTGGCTGTGTCTTTTTGATTTTAATTTCCCTAAGCTATAGGACCATAAGTGGAAGTGCCCTAGGCTCTGTTGCTTTGTTTTTTAGATGTTTCAGGAAACACCATACATTTCTCCGAGTGGCTGTTGGCAATTTACATCCCGCCCATCAGCATAACAAGGCTCCCAGTTCTCCATGGCCTGTCCTGCCTTTCTGGATTTTACACTTTTTTCAGATGGCCCTTTTGACGGGGGGAAGTGAGACTTCATTGTAGTGCCGATTTCCTTTGCAAGCTTGTTTGGTTGGCCAAAAAGGGCGTATGCGTTTTTTTCTGAATATATTCAGGAAAAAACGCATACGCCCTTTTTAGCCAAGTGCATCATTGTGGACGTTCTGCCTCTTTTCCTATGCTTTCAATGCAATTCCAGTCTACCTCCTGAAATCGGTTTCCTGCAATTCTGCCCCACTTTCAAGTCCTCTTGGCAGCCTTACTTCAGTATATTTTTGGACGATAGCTGTCATTTATAACTCTGCAGGTTTGTGAATTACAGTGCCCCTGAGCTCCTTTCTTCAACTCGCTTTCTTGTGAGCTGGCCGCAACACCGCAGGATGGCTTCAGGCCCTAATCTTGTTCCGGCACGGCACGCTGAGCCGTTGGTTATTTCCTCTTCCTGGTGGGAAATGAGAGTTAAATTTGCCCGTCCAGACACCTCCAGCTAGTCTCTCATTGGTTCTCCCTATTCCTGTTCATCTTCCGCAGAAATTGCAAACTGGGCCAAACAGGAAGTTAAAGAGACTGACTCTCCATGTCGGGAGAGTGTTAGTAAAGCATCTGGAATGTTGCGCCCGAGTACCAGGGTACGAAAACTGAGACATATTTGAACACGTCTCCCGATCACATGGTTGATCATACTCTAGGATACACATGCATGTTTTAGCTGAATGAAGAATACCTTAAACATGGGGAGTTGAAACCCGTGGAATGGGTACCATGCAATATGACTTCAAAGGGTCTTCATTTGCTCACCGAACCTCTCCAATCCTACCACTGCTGCGTTTATGCCCCTGTACACATGCTTGATTCTCTTTCGGAGACATAGCAATCCATAGGTTTTAAGATACTTACTAGTCAGGTACATTCTTAGGCGTTTAATATGCGGTGTTGAGTCCATTTCGTTGAGCAAGTAGTAGCTCTTGTCTATTCCATATTTGGCTTAAGGAACTTTATCTGTGCTCATTTCAATCTCTGGTTTTATGCAGCACCCCAACTCACCTTTCCCCTTAAGCAAGCATAAGTTGGTTTTCTAAATTTGAGACCCTTTTCTGTTCTGTAATTCAATTCCTGTGTAGCCAAGTTTACATTCCGTGTATTACTGATATCTTATGATGTTTCTTTTTCTGTGTGAGTTATTTCAGTTAGAATTATCATACCTGAATCCACTCATTATGCTGCTACGGGCCTGATGACATAGATTTCATTGCTGAGTGATATTGCTTTGTAAGTAAATACCACAACTTCTTTATCCATTTTTCACTTTCTGCGATGTTGAACTTGTACTGTAAACGAGGTTCTTGTAAACAGAGGCGTCCCAAACTTTGGGGTGGCTGTGTCTTTTTGATTTTAATTTCCCTAAGCTATAGGACCATAAGTGGAAGTGCCCTAGGCTCTGTTGCTTTGTTTTTTAGATGTTTCAGGAAACACCATACACTTCTCCCGAGTGGCTGTTGGCAATTTACATCCCGCCCATCAGCATAACAAGGCTCCCAGTTCTCCATGGCCTGTCCTGCCTTGCTGGATTTTACACTTTTTTCAGATGGCCCTTTTGACCGGGGGGAAGTGAGACTTCATTGTAGTGCAGATTTCCTTTGCAAGCTTGCTTGGTTGGCCAAAAAGGGCGTATGCGTTTTTTCCTGAATATATTCAGGAAAAAACGCATACGCCCTTTTTGGCCAAGTGCATCATTGTGGACGTTCTGCCTCTTTTCCTATGCTTTCAATGCAATTCAAGTCTACCTCCTGAAATCGGTTTCCTGCAATTCTGCCCCGCTTTCAAGTCCTCTTGGCAGCCTTACTTCAGTATATTTTTGGACGAAAGCTGTCATTTATAACTCTGCAGGTTTGTGAATTACAGTGCCCCTGAGCTCCTTTCTTCAACTCGCTTTCTTGTGAGCTGGCCGCAACACCGCAGGATGGCTTCAGGCCCTAATCTGGTTCGGGCACGGCACGCTGAGCCTTTGGTTAATTTCTCTTCCTGGTGGGAAATGAGAGTTAAATTTGCCCGTCCAGACACCTCCAGCTAGTCTCCCATTGGTTCTCGCTATTCCTGTTCATCTTCCGCAGAAATTGCAAACTGGGCCAAACAGGAGGTTAAAGGGACTGACTCTCCAAGTCGGGAGAGTGTTAGTAAAGCGTCTGGAATGTTGCACACGAGTACCAGGGGAGGAAAACTGAGACATATTTGAACACGTCTGCCGATCACATGGTTGATCATACTCTGGGTTCCACATGCATGTTTTAGCTGAAGGAAGAATACCTTAAACCTGGGTAGTTGAAACCCGTGGAATGGGTACCATGCAATATGACTTCAAAGGGTCTTCATTTGCTCACCGAACCTCTCCAATCTTATCACTGCTGCGTTTATGCCCCTGTACACATGCTTGATTCTCTTTCGGAGACATAGCAATCCATAGGTTTTAAGATACTTACTAGTCAGGTACATTCTTAGGCGTTTAATATGGGGTGTTGAGTCCATTTCGTTGAGCAAGGAGTAGCTCTTGTCTATTCCATATTTGGCTTAAGGAACTTTATCTGTGCTCATTTCAATCTCTGGTTTTATGCAGCACCCCAACTCACCTTTCCCCTTAAGCAAGCATAAGTTGGTTTTCTAAATTTGAGACCCTGTTCTGTTTTGGAATTCAGTTCCTGTGTAGCCAAGATTACATTCCGTGTATTACTGATATCTTATGATGTTTCTTTTTCTGTGTGACTTATTTCAGTTAGAATCATCGTACCTGAATCCACTCATTATGCTGCTACGGGCCTGATGACATAGATTTCATTGCTGAGTGATACTGCATTGTACGTAAGTACCACAAGTTCTTTATCCATTTTTCACTTTCTGCGATGTTGAACTTGTACTGTAAATGAGGTTCTTGTAAACAGAGGCGTCCCAAACTTTGGGGTGGCTGTGTCTTTTTGATTTTAATTTCCCTAAGCTATAGGACCATAAGTGGAAGTGCCCTAGGCTCTGTTGCTTTGTTTTTTAGATGTTTCAGGAAACACCATACACTTCTCCCGAGTGGCTGTTGGCAATTTACATCCCGCCCATCAGCATAACAAGGCTCCCAGTTCTCCATGGCCTGTCCTGCCTTGCTGGATTTTACACTTTTTTCAGATGGCCCTTTTGACCGGGGGGAAGTGAGACTTCATTGTAGTGCAGATTTCCTTTGCAAGCTTGCTTGGTTGGCCAAAAAGGGCGTATGCGTTTTTTCCTGAATATATTCAGGAAAAAACGCATACGCCCTTTTTGGCCAAGTGCATCATTGTGGACGTTCTGCCTCTTTTCCTATGCTTTCAATGCAATTCAAGTCTACCTCCTGAAATCGGTTTCCTGCAATTCTGCCCCGCTTTCAAGTCCTCTTGGCAGCCTTACTTCAGTATATTTTTGGACGATAGCTGTCATTTATAACTCTGCAGGTTTGTGAATTACAGTGCCCCTGAGCTCCTTTCTTCAACTCGCTTTCTTGTGACCTGGCCGCAACACCGCAGGATGGCTTCAGGCCCTAATCTTGTTCCGGAATGGCACGCTGAGCCTTTGGTTAATTCCTCTTCCTGGTGGGAAATGAGAGTTAAATTTGCCCGTCCAGACACCTCCAGCTAGTCTCTCATTGATTCTCGCTATTCCTGTTCATCTTCCGCAGAAATTGCAAACTGGGCCAAACAGGAGGTTAAAGGCGCTGACTCTCCAAGTCGGGAGAGTGTTAGTAAAGCGTCTGGAATGTTGCACCCGAGTACCAGGGGAGGAAAACTGAGACATATTTGAACACGTCTCCCGTTCACACGGTTGATCATACTCTGGGTTCCACATGCATGTTTTAGCTGAAGGAAGAATACCTTAAACCTGGAGAGTTGAGACCCGTGTAATGGGTACCATGCAATATGACTTCAAAGGGTCTTCATTTGCTCACCGAACCTCTCCAATCCTATCACTGCTGCGTTGATGCCCCTGTACACACGCTTGATTCTCTTTCAGACATAGCCGCCCATACGTTTTAAGATTCTTACTAGTCAGGTATATTCTTAGGTGTTTAATATGGGGTGTTGAGTCCATTTCGTTGAGCAAGGAGTAGCTCTTGTCTATTCCATATTTGGCTTAAGGAACTTTATCTGTGCTCATTTCAATCTCTGGTTTTATGCAGCACTCCAACTCACCTTTCACCTTAAGCAAGCATAAGTTGGTTTTCTAAATTTGAGACCCTGTTCTGTTCTGTAATTCAGTTCCTGAGTAGCCAAGTTTACATTCCGTGTATTACTGATATCTTATGATGTTTCTTTTTCTGTGTGACTTACTTCAGTTAGAATCATCGTACCTGAATCCACTCATTATGCTGCTACGGGCCTGATGACATAGATTTCATTGCTGAGTGATACTGCATTGTACGTAAGTACCACAAGTTCTTTATCCATTTTTCACTTTCTGTGATATTGAACTTGTACGGTAAACGAGGTTCTTGTAAACAGAGGCGTCCCAAACTTTGGGGTGGCTGTGTCTTTTTGATTTTAATTTCCCTAAGCTATAGGACCATAAGTGGAAGTGCCCTAGGCTCTGTTGCTTTGTTTTTTAGATGTTTCAGGAAACACCATACACTTCTCCGAGTGGCTGTTGGCAATTTACATCCCGCCCATCAGCATAACAAGGCTCCCAGTTCTCCATGGCCTGTCCTGCCTTTCTGGATTTTACACTTTATTCAGATGGCCCTTTTGACCGGGGGGAAGTGAGACTTCATTGTAGTGCCGATTTCCTTTGCAAGCTTGCTTGGTTGGCCAAAAAGGGCGTATGCGTTTTTTTCTGAATATATTCAGGAAAAAACGCATACGCCCTTTTTAGCCAAGTGCATCATTGTGGACGTTCTGCCTCTTTTCCTATGCTTTCAATGCAATTCCAGTCTACCTCCTGAAATTGGTTTCCTGCAATTCTGCCCCACTTTCAAGTCCTCTTGGCAGCCTTACTTCAGTATATTTTTGGACGATAGCTGTCATTTATAACTCTGCAGGTTTGTGAATTACAGTGCCCCTGAGCTCCTTTCTTCAACTCGCTTTCTTGTGAGCTGGCCGCAACACCGCAGGATGGCTTCAGGCCCTAATCTTGTTCCGGCACGGCACGCTGAGCCTTTGGTTATTTCCTCTTCCTGGTGGGAAATGAGAGTTAAATTTGCCCGTCCAGACACCTCCAGCTAGTCTCTCATTGGTTCTCCCTATTCCTGTTCATCTTCCGCAGAAATTGCAAACTGGGCCAAACAGGAAGTTAAAGAGACTGACTCTCCATGTCGGGAGAGTGTTAGTAAAGCATCTGGAATGTTGCGCCCGAGTACCAGGGTACGAAAACTGAGACATATTTGAACACGTCTCCCGATCACATGGTTGATCATACTCTAGGATACACATGCATGTTTTAGCTGAATGAAGAATACCTTAAACATGGGTAGTTGAAACCCGTGGAATGGGTACCATGCAATATGACTTCAAAGGGTCTTCATTTGCTCACCGAACCTCTCCAATCCTATCACTGCTGCGTTTATGCCCCTGTACACATGCTTGATTCTCTTTCGGAGACATAGCAAACCATAGGTTTTAAGATACTTACTATTCAGGTACATTCTTAGGCATTTAATATGTGGTGTTGAGTCCATTTCGTTGAGCAAGGAGTAGCTCTTGTCTATTCCATATTTGGCTTAAGGAACTTTATCTGTGCTCATTTCAATCTCTGCTTTTATGCAGCACCCCAACTCACCTTTCCCCTTAAGCAAGCATAAGTTGGTTTTCTAAATTTGAGACCCTGTTCTGTTCTGTAATTCAGTTCCTGTGTAGCCAAGTTTACATTCCGTGTATTACTGATATCTTATGATGTTTCTTTTTCTGTGTGACTTATTTCAGTTAGAATCATCGTACCTGAATCCACTCATTATGCTGCTACGGGCCTGATGACATAGATTTCATTGCTGAGTGATACTGCATTGTACGTAAGTACCACAAATTCTTTATCCATTTTTCACTTCCTGTGATATTGAACTTGTACGGTAAACGAGGTTCTTGTAAACAGAGGCGTCCCAAACTTTGGGGTTGCTGTGTCTTTTTGATTTTAATTTCCCTAAGCTATAGGACCATAAGTGGAAGTGCCCTAGGCTCTGTTGCTTTGTTTTTTAGATGTTTCAGGAAACACCATACACTTCTCCCGAGTGTCTGTTGGCAATTTACATCCCGCCCATCAGCATAACAAGGCTCCCAGTTCTCCATGGCCTGTCCTGCCTTTCTGGATTTTACACTTTTTTCAGATGGCCCTTTTGACCGGGGGGAAGTGAGACTTCATTGTAGTGCAGATTTCCTTTGCAAGCTTGCTTGGTTGGCCAAAAAGGGCGTATGCGTTTTTTCCTGAATATATTCAGGAAAAAACGCATACGCCCTTTTTGGCCAAGTGCATCATTGTGGACGTTCTGCCTCTTTTCCTATGCTTTCAATGCAATTCCAGTCTACCTCCTGAAATCGGTTTCCTGCAATTCTGCCCCGCTTTCAAGTCCTCTTGGCAGCCTTACTTCAGTATATTTTTGGACGATAGCTGTCATTTATAACTCTGCAGGTTTGTGAATTACAGTGCCCCTGAGCTCCTTTCTTCAACTCGCTTTCTTGTGACCTGGCCGCAACACCGCAGGATGGCTTCAGGCCCTAATCTGGTTCCTGCACGGCACGATGAGCCTTTGGTTAATTCCTCTTCCTGGTGGGAAATGAGAGTTAAATTTGCCCGTCCAGACACCTCCAGCTAGTCTCTCATTGGTTCTCGCTATTCCTGTTCATCTTCCGCAGAAATTGCAAACTGGGCCAAACAGGAGGTTAAAGGGACTGACTCTCCAAGTCGGGAGAGTGTTAGTAAAGCATCTGGAATGTTGCACCCGAGTACCAGGGTACGAAAACTGAGACATATTTGAACACGTCTCCCGATCACATGGTTGATCATACTCTAGGTTCCACATGCATGTTTTATCTGAATGAAGAATACCTTAAACCTGGGTAGTTGAAACCCGTGGAATGGGTACCATGCAATATGACTTCAAAGGGTCTTCATTTGCTCACCGAACCTCTCCAATCCTATCACTGCTGCGTTTATGCCCCTGTACACATGCTTGATTCTCTTTCGGAGACATAGCAAACCATAGGTTTTAAGATACTTACTATTCAGGTACATTCTTAGGCGTTTAATATGCGGTGTTGAGTCCATTTCGTTGAGCAAGGAGTAGCTCTTGTCTATTCCATATTTGGCTTAAGGAACTTTATCTGTGCTCATTTCAATCTCTGCTTTTATGCAGCACCCCAACTCACCTTTCCCCTTAAGCAAGCATAAGTTGGTTTTCTAAATTTGAGACCCTGTTCTGTTCTGTAATTCAGTTCCTGTGTAGCCAAGTTTACATTCCGTGTATTACTGATATCTTATGATGTTTCTTTTTCTGTGTGACTTATTTCAGTTAGAATCATCATACCTGAATCCACTCATTGTGCTGCTAACGGCCTGATGACATAGATTTCATTGCTGAGTGATATTGTTTTGTAAGTAAATACCAGAAGTTCTTTATCCATTTTTCACTTTCTGTGATATTGAACTTGTACGGTAAACGAGGTTCTTGTAAACAGAGGCGTTCCATATTTTGGGGTGGCTGTGTCTTTTTGAATTTAATTTCCCTAAGCTATAGGACCATAAGTGGAAGTGCCCTAGGCTCTGTTGCTTTGTTTTTTAGATGTTTCAGGAAACACCATACACTTCTCCCGAGTGTCTGTTGGCAATTTACATCCCGCCCATCAGCATAACAAGGCTCCCAGTTCTCCATGGCCTGTCTTGCCTTTCTGGATTTTACACTTTTTTCAGATGGCCCTTTTGACCGGGGGGAAGTGAGACTTCATTGTAGTGCAGATTTCCTTTGCAAGCTTGCTTGGTTGGCCAAAAAGGTCGTATGCGTTTTTTCCTGAATATATTCAGGAAAAAACGCATACGCCCTTTTTGGCCAAGTGCATCATTGTGGACGTTCTGCCTCTTTTCCTATGCTTTCAATGCAATTCCAGTCTACCTCCTGAAATCGGTTTCCTGCAATTCTGCCCCGCTTTCAAGTCCTCTTGGCAGCCTTACTTCAGTATATTTTTGGACGATAGCTGTCATTTATAACTCTGCAGGTTTGTGAATTACAGTGCCCCTGAGCTCCTTTCTTCAACTCGCTTTCTTGTGACCTGGCCGCAACACCGCAGGATGGCTTCAGGCCCTAATCTTGTTCCGGCACGGCACGCTGAGCCTTTGGTTAATTCCTCTTCCTGGTGGGAAATGAGAGTTAAATTTGCCCGTCCAGACACCTCCAGCTAGTCTCTCATTGATTCTCGCTATTCCTGTTCATCTTCCACAGAAATTGCAAACTGGGCCAAACAGGAGGTTAAAGGCGCTGACTCTCCAAGTCGGGAGAGTGTTAGTAAAGCGTCTGGAATGTTGCACCCGAGTACCAGGGGAGGAAAACTGAGACATATTTGAACACGTCTCCCGTTCACACGGTTGATCATACTCTGGGTTCCACATGCATGTTTTAGCTGAAGGAAGAATACCCTAAACCTGGAGAGTTGAGACCCGTGTAATGGGTACCATGCAATATGACTTCAAAGGGTCTTCATTTGCTCACCGAACCTCTCCAATCCTATCACTGCTGCGTTGATGCCCCTGTACACACGCTTGATTCTCTTTCAGACATAGCCGTCCATACGTTTTAAGATTCTTACTAGTCAGGTATATTCTTAGGTGTTTAATATGGGGTGTTGAGTCCATTTCGTTGAGCAAGGAGTAGCTCTTGTCTATTCCATATTTGGCTTAAGGAACTTTATCTGTGCTCATTTCAATCTCTGGTTTTATGCAGCACCCCAACTCACCTTTCAACTTAAGCAAGCATAAGTTGGTTTTCTAAATTTGAGACCCTGTTCTGTTCTGTAATTCAGTTCCTGAGTAGCCAAGTTTACATTCCGTGTATTACTGATATCTTATGATGTTTCTTTTTCTGTGTGACTTACTTCAGTTAGAATCATCGTACCTGAATCCACTCATTATGCTGCTACGGGCCTGATGACATAGATTTCATTGCTGAGTGATACTGCATTGTACGTAAGTACCACAAGTTCTTTATCCATTTTTCACTTTCTGTGATATTGAACTTGTACGGTAAACGAGGTTCTTGTAAACAGAGGCGTCCCAAACTTTGGGGTGGCTGTGTCTTTTTGATTTTAATTTCCCTAAGCTATAGGACCATAAGTGGAAGTGCCCTAGGCTCTGTTGCTTTGTTTTTTAGATGTTTCAGGAAACACCATACACTTCTCCGAGTGGCTGTTGGCAATTTACATACCGCCCATCAGCATAACAAGGCTCCCAGTTCTCCATGGCCTGTCCTGCCTTTCTGGATTTTACACTTTTTTCAGATGGCCCTTTTGACGGGGGGAAGTGAGACTTCATTGTAGTGCCGATTTCCTTTGCAAGCTTGCTTGGGTGGCCAAAAAGAGCGTATGCGTTTTTTTCTGAATATATTCAGGAAAAAATGCATACGCCCTTTTTAGCCAAGTGCATCATTGTGGACGTTCTGCCTCTTTTCCTATGCTTTCAATGCAATTCCAGTCTACCTCCTGAAATCGGTTTCCTGCAATTCTGCCCCACTTTCAAGTCCTCTTGGCAGCCTTACTTCAGTATATTTTTGGACGATAGCTGTCATTAATAACTCTGCAGGTTTGTGAATTACAGTGCCCCTGAGCTCCTTTCTTCAACTCGCTTTCTTGTGAGCTGGCCGCAACACCGCAGGATGGCTTCAGGCCCTAATCTTGTTCCGGCACGGCACGCTGAGCCTTTGGTTATTTCCTCTTCCTGGTGGGAAATGAGAGTTAAATTTGCCCGTCCAGACACCTCCAGCTAGTCTCTCATTGGTTCTCCCTATTCCTGTTCATCTTCCGCAGAAATTGCAAACTGGGCCAAAAAGGAAGTTAAAGAGACTGACTCTCCATGTCGGGAGAGTGTTAGTAAAGCATCTGGAATGTTGCACCCTCGTACCAGGGTACGAAAACTGAGACATATTTGAACACGTCTCCCGATCACATGGTTGATCATACTCTAGGATACACATGCATGTTTTAGCTGAATGAAGAATACCTTAAACATGGGTAGTTGAAACCCGTGGAATGGGTACCATGCAATATGACTTCAAAGGGTCTTCATTTGCTCACCGAACCTCTCCAATCCTATCACTGCTGCGTTTATGCCCCTGTACACATGCTTGATTCTCTTTCGGAGACATAGCAAACCATAGGTTTTAAGATACTTACTAGTCAGGTACATTATTAGGCATTTAATATGCGGTTTTGAGTCCATTTCGTTGAGCAAGGAGTAGCTCTTGTCTATTCCATATTTGGCTTAAGGAACTTTATCTGTGCTCATTTCAATCTCTGGTTTTATGCAGCACCCCAACTCACCTTTCCCCTTAAGCAAGCATAAGTTGGTTTTCTAAATTTGAGACCCTGTTCTGTTCTGTAATTCAGTTCCTGTGTAGCCAAGTTTACATTCCGTGTATTACTGATATCTTATGATGTTTCTTTTTCTGTGTGACTTATTTCAGTTAGAATCATCGTACCTGAATCCACTCATTATGCTGCTACGGGCCTGATGACATAGATTTCATTGCTGTGTGATACTGCATTGTACGTAAGTACCACAAATTCTTTATCCATTTTTCACTTCCTGTGATATTGAACTTGTACGGTAAACGAGGTTCTTGTAAACAGAGGCGTCCCAAACTTTGGGGTGGCTGTGTCTTTTTGATTTTAATTTCCCTAAGCTATAGGACCATAAGTGGAAGTGCCCTAGGCTCTGTTGCTTTGTTTTTTAGATGTTTCAGGAAACACCATACACTTCTCCCGAGTGTCTGTTGGCAATTTACATCCCGCCCATCAGCATAACAAGGCTCCCAGTTCTCCATGGCCTGTCCTGCCTTTCTGGATTTTACACTTTTTTCAGATGGCCCTTTTGACCGGGGGGAAGTGAGACTTCATTGTAGTGCAGATTTCCTTTGCAAGCTTGCTTGGTTGGCCAAAAAGGGCATATGCGTTTTTTCCTGAATATATTCAGGAAAAAACGCATACGCCCTTTTTGGCCAAGTGCATCATTGTGGACGTTCTGCCTCTTTTCCTATGCTTTCAATGCAATTCCAGTCTACCTCCTGAAATCGGTTTCCTGCAATTCTGCCCCGCTTTCAAGTCCTCTTGGCAGCCTTACTTCAGTATATTTTTGGACGATAGCTGTCATTTATAACTCTGCAGGTTTGTGAATTACAGTGCCCCTGAGCTCCTTTCTTCAACTCGCTTTCTTGTGACCTGGCCGCAACACCGCAGGATGGCTTCAGGCCCTAATCTGGTTCCGGCACGGCACGCTGAGCCTTTGGTTAATTCCTCTTCCTGGTGGGAAATGAGAGTTAAATTTGCCCGTCCAGACACCTCCAGCTAGTCTCTCATTGGTTCTCGCTATTCCTGTTCATCTTCCGCAGAAATTGCAAACTGGGCCAAACAGGAGGTTAAAGGGACTGACTCTCCAAGTCGGGAGAGTGTTAGTAAAGCATCTGGAATGTTGCACCCGAGTACCAGGGTACGAAAACTGAGACATATTTGAACACGTCTCCCGATCACATGGTTGATCATACTCTAGGATACACATGCATGTTTTAGCTGAATGAAGAATACCTTAAACCTGGGTAGTTGAAACCCGTGGAATGGGTACCATGCAATATGACTTCAAAGGGTCTTCATTTGCTCACCGAACCTCTCCAATCCTATCACTGCTGCGTTTATGCCCCTGTACACATGCTTGATTCTCTTTCAGAGACATAGCAAACCATAGGTTTTAAGATACTTACTATTCAGGTACATTCTTAGGCGTTTAATATGCGGTGTTGAGTCCATCTCGTTGAGCAAGGAGTAGCTCTTGTCTATTCCATATTTGGCTTAAGGAACTTTATCTGTGCTCATTTCAATCTCTGCTTTTATGCAGCACCCCAACTCACCTTTCCCCTTAAGCAAGCATAAGTTGGTTTTCTAAATTTGAGACCCTGTTCTGTTCTGTAATTCAGTTCCTGTGTAGCCAAGTTTACATTCCGTGTATTACTGATATCTTATGATGTTTCTTTTTCTGTGTGACTTATTTCAGTTAGAATCATCATACCTGAATCCACTCATTGTGCTGCTAACGGCCTGATGACATAGATTTCACTGCTGAGTGATATTTTTTGTAAGTAAATACCAGAAGTTCTTTATCCATTTTTCACTTTCTGTGATATTGAACTTGTACGGTAAACGAGGTTCTTGTAAACAGAGGCGTTCCATACTTTGGGGTGGCTGTGTCTTTTTGAATTTAATTTCCCTAAGCTATAGGACCATAAGTGGAAGTGCCCTAGGCTCTGTTGCTTTGTTTTTTAGATGTTTCAGGAAACACCATACACTTCTCCCCGGTGTCTGTTGGCAATTTACATCCCGCCCATCAGCATAACAAGGCTCCCAGTTCTCCATGGCCTGTCCTGCCTTTCTGGATTTTACACTTTTTTCAGATGGCCCTTTTGACGGGGGGAAGTGAGACTTCATTGTAGTGCCGATTTCCTTTGCAAGCTTGCTTGGTTGGCCAGAAAGTGCGTATGCGTTTTTTCCTGAATATATTCAGGAAAAAACGCATACGCCCTTTTTGGCCAAGTGCGTCATTGTGGACGTTCTGCCTCTTTTCATATGCTTTCAGTGCAATTCAAGTCTACCTTCTGAAATCGGTTTCCTGCAATTCTGCCCCACTTTCAAGTCCTCTTGGCAGCCTTACTTCAGTATATTTTTGGACGATACCTGTCATTTATAACTCTGCAGGTTTGTGAATTACAGTGCCCCTGAGCTCCTTTCTTCAACTCGCTTTCTTGTGAGCTGGCCGCAACACCGCAGGATGGCTTCAGGCCCTAATCTGGTTCCTGCACGGCACGATGAGCCTTTGGTTAATTCCTCTTCCTGGTGGGAAATGAGAGTTAAATTTGCCCGTCCAGACACCTCCAGCTAGTCTCTCATTGGTTCTCGCTAATCCTGTTCATCTTCCGCAGAAATTGCAAACTGGGCCAAACAGGAGGTTAAAGGGACTGACTCTCCAAGTCGGGAGAGTGTTAGTAAAGCGTCTGGAATGTTGCACCCGAGTACCAGGGTACGAAAACTGAGACATATTTGAACACGTCTCCCGTTCACATGGTTGATCATACTCTGGGTTCCACATGCATGTTTTAGCTGAAGGAAGAATACCTTAAACCTGGGTAGTTGAAACCCGTGGAATGGGTACCATTCAATATGACTTCAAAGGGTCTTCATTTGCTCACCGAACCTCTCCAATCCTATCACTGCTGCGTTTATGCCCCTGTACACATGCTTGATTCTCTTTCGGAGACATAGCAATCCATAGGTTTTAAGATACTTACTAGTCAGGTACATTCTTAGGCGTTTAATATGCGGTGTTGAGTCCATTTCGTTGAGCAAGGAGTAGCTCTTGTCTATTCCATATTTGGCTTAAGGAACTTTATCTGTGCTCATTTCAATCTCTGGTTTTATGCAGCACCCCAACTCACCTTTCCCCTTAAGCAAGCATAAGTTGGTTTTCTAAATTTGAGACACTTTTCTGTTCTGTAATTCAATTCCTGTGTAGCCAAGTTTACATTCCGTGTATTACTGATATCTTATGATGTTTCTTTTTCTGTGTGAGTTATTTCAGTTAGAATTATCATACCTGAATCCACTCATTATGCTGCTACGGGCCTGATGACATAGATTTCATTGCTGAGTGATATTGCTTTGTAAGTAAATACCACAACTTCTTTATCCATTTTTCACTTTCTGCGATGTTGAACTTGTACTGTAAACGAGGTTCTTGTAAACAGAGGCGTCCCAAACTTTGGGGTGGCTGTGTCTTTTTGATTTTAATTTCCCTAAGCTATAGGACCATAAGTGGAAGTGCCCTAGGCTCTGTTGCTTTGTTTTTTAGATGTTTCAGGAAACACCATACACTTCTCCCGAGTGTCTGTTGGCAATTTACATCCCGCCCATCAGCATAACAAGGCTCCCAGTTCTCCATGGCCTGTCCTGCCTTTCTGGATTTTACACTTTTTTCAGATGGCCCTTTTGACCGGGGGGAAGTGAGACTTCATTGTAGTGCAGATTTCCTTTGCAAGCTTGCTTGGTTGGCCAAAAAGGGCGTATGCGTTTTTTCCTGAATATATTCAGGAAAAAACGCATACGCCCTTTTTGGCCAAGTGCATCATTGTGGACGTTCTGCCTCTTTTCCTATGCTTTCAATGCAATTCAAGTCTACCTCCTGAAATCGGTTTCCTGCAATTCTGCCCCGCTTTCAAGTCCTCTTGGCAGCCTTACTTCAGTATATTTTTGGACGAAAGCTGTCATTTATAACTCTGCAGGTTTGTGAATTACAGTGCCCCTGAGCTCCTTTCTTCAACTCGCTTTCTTGTGAGCTGGCCGCAACACCGCAGGATGGCTTCAGGCCCTAATCTGGTTCGGGCACGGCACGCTGAGCCTTTGGTTAATTCCTCTTCCTGGTGGGAAATGAGAGTTAAATTTGCCCGTCCAGACACCTCCAGCTAGTCTCCCATTGGTTCTCGCTATTCCTGTTCATCTTCCGCAGAAATTGCAAACTGGGCCAAACAGGAGGTTAAAGGGACTGACTCTCCAAGTCGGGAGAGTGTTAGTAAAGCGTCTGGAATGTTGCACACGAGTACCAGGGGAGGAAAACTGAGACATATTTGAACACGTCTCCCGATCACATGGTTGATCATACTCTGGGTTCCACATGCATGTTTTAGCTGAAGGAAGAATACCTTAAACCTGGGTAGTTGAAACCCGTGGAATGGGTACCATGCAATATGACTTCAAAGGGTCTTCATTTGCTCACCGAACCTCTCCAATCTTATCACTGCTGCGTTTATGCCCCTGTACACATGCTTGATTCTCTTTCGGAGACATAGCAATCCATAGGTTTTAAGATACTTACTAGTCAGGTACATTCTTAGGCGTTTAATATGGGGTGTTGAGTCCATTTCGTTGAGCAAGGAGTAGCTCTTGTCTATTCCATATTTGGCTTAAGGAACTTTATCTGTGCTCATTTCAATCTCTGGTTTTATGCAGCACCCCAACTCACCTTTCCCCTTAAGCAAGCATAAGTTGGTTTTCTAAATTTGAGACCCTGTTCTGTTTTGGAATTCAGTTCCTGTGTAGCCAAGATTACATTCCGTGTATTACTGATATCTTATGATGTTTCTTTTTCTGTGTGACTTATTTCAGTTAGAATCATCGTACCTGAATCCACTCATTATGCTGCTACGGGCCTGATGACATAGATTTCATTGCTGAGTGATACTGCATTGTACGTAAGTACCACAAGTTCTTTATCCATTTTTCACTTTCTGCGATGTTGAACTTGTACTGTAAATGAGGTTCTTGTAAACAGAGGCGTCCCAAACTTTGGGGTGGCTGTGTCTTTTTGATTTTAATTTCCCTAAGCTATAGGACCATAAGTGGAAGTGCCCTAGGCTCTGTTGCTTTGTTTTTTAGATGTTTCAGGAAACACCATACACTTCTCCCGAGTGGCTGTTGGCAATTTACATCCCGCCCATCAGCATAACAAGGCTCCCAGTTCTCCATGGCCTGTCCTGCCTTGCTGGATTTTACACTTTTTTCAGATGGCCCTTTTGACCGGGGGGAAGTGAGACTTCATTGTAGTGCAGATTTCCTTTGCAAGCTTGCTTGGTTGGCCAAAAAGGGCGTATGCGTTTTTTCCTGAATATATTCAGGAAAAAACGCATACGCCCTTTTTGGCCAAGTGCATCATTGTGGACGTTCTGCCTCTTTTCCTATGCTTTCAATGCAATTCCAGTCTACCTCCTGAAATCGGTTTCCTGCAATTCTGCCCCGCTTTCAAGTCCTCTTGGCAGCCTTACTTCAGTATATTTTTGGACGATAGCTGTCATTTATAACTCTGCAGGTTTGTGAATTACAGTGCCCCTGAGCTCCTTTCTTCAACTCGCTTTCTTGTGACCTGGCCGCAACACCGCAGGATGGCTTCAGGCCCTAATCTTGTTCCGGAATGGCACGCTGAGCCTTTGGTTAATTCCTCTTCCTGGTGGGAAATGAGAGTTAAATTTGCCCGTCCAGACACCTCCAGCTAATCTCTCATTGATTCTCGCTATTCCTGTTCATCTTCCGCAGAAATTGCAAACTGGGCCAAACAGGAGGTTAAAGGCGCTGACTCTCCAAGTCGGGAGAGTGTTAGTAAAGCGTCTGGAATGTTGCACCCGAGTACCAGGGGAGGAAAACTGAGACATATTTGAACACGTCTCCCGTTCACACGGTTGATCATACTCTGGGTTCCACATGCATGTTTTAGCTGAAGGAAGAATACCTTAAACCTGGAGAGTTGAGACCCGTGTAATGGGTACCATGCAATATGACTTCAAAGGGTCTTCATTTGCTCACCGAACATCTCCAATCCTATCACTGCTGCGTTGATGCCCCTGTACACACGCTTGATTCTCTTTCAGACATAGCCGCCCATACGTTTTAAGATTCTTACTAGTCAGGTATATTCTTAGGTGTTTAATATGGGGTGTTGAGTCCATTTCGTTGAGCAAGGAGTAGCTCTTGTCTATTCCATATTTGGCTTAAGGAACTTTATCTGTGCTCATTTCAATCTCTGGTTTTATGCAGCACCCCAACTCACCTTTCACCTTAAGCAAGCATAAGTTGGTTTTCTAAATTTGAGACCCTGTTCTGTTCTGTAATTCAGTTCCTGCGTAGCCAAGTTTACATTCCGTGTATTACTGATATCTTATGATGTTTCTTTTTCTGTGTGACTTACTTCAGTTAGAATCATCGTACCTGAATCCACTCATTATGCTGCTACGGGCCTGATGACATAGATTTCATTGCTGAGTGATACTGCATTGTACGTAAGTACCACAAGTTCTTTATCCATTTTTCACTTTCTGTGATATTGAACTTGTACGGTAAACGAGGTTCTTGTAAACAGAGGCGTCCCAAACTTTGGGGTGGCTGTGTCTTTTTGATTTTAATTTCCCTAAGCTATAGGACCATAAGTGGAAGTGCCCTAGGCTCTGTTGCTTTGTTTTTTAGATGTTTCAGGAAACACCATACACTTCTCCGAGTGGCTGTTGGCAATTTACATCCCGCCCATCAGCATAACAAGGCTCCCAGTTCTCCATGGCCTGTCCTGCCTTTCTGGATTTTACACTTTTTTCAGATGGCCCTTTTGACGGGGGGAAGTGAGACTTCATTGTAGTGCTGATTTCCTTTGCAAGCTTGCTTGGTTGGCCAAAAAGGGCGTATGCGTTTTTTTCTGAATATATTCAGGAAAAAACGCATACGCCCTTTTTAGCCAAGTGCATCATTGTGGACGTTCTGCCTCTTTTCCTATGCTTTCAATGCAATTCCAGTCTACCTCCTGAAATCGGTTTCCTGCAATTCTGCCCCACTTTCAAGTCCTCTTGGCAGCCTTACTTCAGTATATTTTTGGACGATAGCTGTCATTTATAACTCTGCAGGTTTGTGAATTACAGTGCCCCTGAGCTCCTTTCTTCAACTCGCTTTCTTGTGAGCTGGCCGCAATACCGCAGGATGGCTTCAGGCCCTAATCATGTTCCGGCACGGCACGCTGAGCCTTTGGTTATTTCCTCTTCCTGGTGGGAAATGAGAGTTAAATTTGCCCGTCCAGACACCTCCAGCTAGTCTCTCATTGGTTCTCCCTATTCCTGTTCATCTTCCGCAGAAATTGCAAACTGGGCCAAACAGGAAGTTAAAGAGACTGACTCTCCATGTCGGGAGAGTGTTAGTAAAGCATCTGGAATGTTGCGCCCGAGTACCAGGGTACGAAAACTGAGACATATTTGAACACGTCTCCCGATCACATGGTTGATCATACTCTAGGATACACATGCATGTTTTAGCTGAATGAAGAATACCTTAAACATGGGTAGTTGAAACCC
Organism: Grampus griseus; assembly: GCF_964374135.1. NCBI lineage: Eukaryota > Metazoa > Chordata > Mammalia > Artiodactyla > Delphinidae > Grampus > Grampus griseus. The sequence goes on along the minus strand of NW_028133268.1, from coordinate 397,357 downwards.
GTGGAATGGGTACCATGCAATATGACTTCAAAGGGTCTTCATTTGCTCACCGAACCTCTCCAATCCTATCACTGCTGCGTTTATGCCCCTGTACACATCCTTGATTCTCTTTCGGAGACATAGCAAACCATAGGTTTTAAGATACTTACTATTCAGGTACATTCTTAGGCATTTAATATGTGGTGTTGAGTCCATTTCGTTGAGCAAGGAGTAGCTCTTGTCTATTCCATATTTGGCTTAAGGAACTTTATCTGTGCTCATTTCAATCTCTGCTTTTATGCAGCACCCCAACTCACCTTTCCCCTTAAGCAAGCATAAGTTGGTTTTCTAAATTTGAGACCCTGTTCTGTTCTGTAATTCAGTTCCTGTGTAGCCAAGTTTACATTCCGTGTATTACTGATATCTTATGATGTTTCTTTTTCTGTGTGACTTATTTCAGTTAGAATCATCGTACCTGAATCCACTCATTATGCTGCTACGGGCCTGATGACATAGATTTCATTGCTGAGTGATACTGCATTGTACGTAAGTACCACAAATTCTTTATCCATTTTTCACTTCCTGTGATATTGAACTTGTACGGTAAACGAGGTTCTTGTAAACAGAGGCGTCCCAAACTTTGGGGTTGCTGTGTCTTTTTGATTTTAATTTCCCTAAGCTATAGGACCATAAGTGGAAGTGCCCTAGGCTCTGTTGCTTTGTTTTTTAGATGTTTCAGGAAACACCATACACTTCTCCCGAGTGTCTGTTGGCAATTTACATCCCGCCCATCAGCATAACAAGGCTCCCAGTTCTCCATGGCCTGTCCTGCCTTTCTGGATTTTACACTTTTTTCAGATGGCCCTTTTGACCGGGGGGAAGTGAGACTTCATTGTAGTGCAGATTTCCTTTGCAAGCTTGCTTGGTTGGCCAAAAAGGGCGTATGCGTTTTTTCCTGAATATATTCAGGAAAAAACGCATACGCCCTTTTTGGCCAAGTGCATCATTGTGGACGTTCTGCCTCTTTTCCTATGCTTTCAATGCAATTCCAGTCTACCTCCTGAAATCGGTTTCCTGCAATTCTGCCCCGCTTTCAAGTCCTCTTGGCAGCCTTACTTCAGTATATTTTTGGACGATAGCTGTCATTTATAACTCTGCAGGTTTGTGAATTACAGTGCCCCTGAGCTCCTTTCTTCAACTCGCTTTCTTGTGACCTGGCCGCAACACCGCAGGATGGCTTCAGGCCCTAATCTGGTTCCTGCACGGCACGATGAGCCTTTGGTTAATTCCTCTTCCTGGTGGGAAATGAGAGTTAAATTTGCCCGTCCAGACACCTCCAGCTAGTCTCTCATTGGTTCTCGCTATTCCTGTTCATCTTCCGCAGAAATTGCAAACTGGGCCAAACAGGAGGTTAAAGGGACTGACTCTCCAAGTCGGGAGAGTGTTAGTAAAGCATCTGGAATGTTGCACCCGAGTACCAGGGTACGAAAACTGAGACATATTTGAACACGTCTCCCGATCACATGGTTGATCATACTCTAGGTTCCACATGCATGTTTTATCTGAATGAAGAATACCTTAAACCTGGGTAGTTGAAACCCGTGGAATGGGTACCATGCAATATGACTTCAAAGGGTCTTCATTTGCTCACCGAACCTCTCCAATCCTATCACTGCTGCGTTTATGCCCCTGTACACATGCTTGATTCTCTTTCAGACATAGCCGTCCATACGTTTTAAGATTCTTACTAGTCAGGTATATTCTTAGGTGTTTAATATGGGGTGTTGAGTCCATTTCGTTGAGCAAGGAGTAGCTCTTGTCTATTTCATATTTGGCTTAAGGAACTTTATCTGTGCTCATTTCAATCTCTGGTTTTATGCAGCACCCCAACTCACCTTTCAACTTAAGCAAGCATAAGTTGGTTTTCTAAATTTGAGACCCTGTTCTGTTCTGTAATTCAGTTCCTGAGTAGCCAAGTTTACATTCCGTGTATTACTGATATCTTATGATGTTTCTTTTTCTGTGTGACTTACTTCAGTTAGAATCATCGTACCTGAATCCACTCATTATGCTGCTACGGGCCTGATGACATAGATTTCATTGCTGAGTGATACTGCATTGTACGTAAGTACCACAAGTTCTTTATCCATTTTTCACTTCCTGTGATATTGAACTTGTACGGTAAACGAGGTTCTTGTAAACAGAGGCGTCCCAAACTTTGGGGTGGCTGTGTCTTTTTGATTTTAATTTCCCTAAGCTATAGGACCATAAGTGGAAGTGCCCTAGGCTCTGTTGCTTTGTTTTTTAGATGTTTCAGGAAACACCATACACTTCTCCCGAGTGTCTGTTGGCAATTTACATCCCGCCCATCAGCATAACAAGGCTCCCAGTTCTCCATGGCCTGTCCTGCCTTTCTGGATTTTACACTTTTTTCAGATGGCCCTTTTGACCGGGGGGAAGTGAGACTTCATTGTAGTGCAGATTTCCTTTGCAAGCTTGCTTGGTTGGCCAAAAAGGGCATATGCGTTTTTTCCTGAATATATTCAGGAAAAAACGCATACGCCCTTTTTGGCCAAGTGCATCATTGTGGACGTTCTGCCTCTTTTCCTATGCTTTCAGTGCAATTCCAGTCTACCTCCTGAAATCGGTTTCCTGCAATTCTGCCCCGCTTTCAAGTCCTCTTGGCAGCCTTACTTCAGTATATTTTTGGACGATAGCTGTCATTTATAACTCTGCAGGTTTGTGAATTACAGTGCCCCTGAGCTCCTTTCTTCAACTCGCTTTCTTGTGAGCTGGCCGCAACACCGCAGGATGGCTTCAGGCCCTAATCTGGTTCCGGCACGGCACAATGAGCCTTTGGTTAATTCCTCTTCCTGGTGGGAAATGAGAGTTAAATTTGCCCGTCCAGACACCTCCAGCTAGTCTCTCATTGGTTCTCGCTATTCCTGTTCATCTTCCGCAGAAATTGCAAACTGGGCCAAACAGGAGGTTAAAGGGACTGACTCTCCAAGTCGGGAGAGTGTTAGTAAAGCATCTGGAATGTTGCACCCGAGTACCAGGGTACGAAAACTGAGACATATTTGAACACGTCTCCCGATCACATGGTTGATCATACTCTAGGATACACATGCATGTTTTAGCTGAATGAAGAATACCTTAAACCTGGGTAGTTGAAACCCGTGGAATGGGTACCATGCAATATGACTTCAAAGGGTCTTCATTTGCTCACCGAACCTCTCCAATCCTATCACTGCTGCGTTTATGCCCCTGTACACATGCTTGATTCTCTTTCGGAGACATAGCAAACCATAGGTTTTAAGATACTTACTATTCAGGTACATTCTTAGGCGTTTAATATGCGGTGTTGAGTCCATTTCGTTGAGCAAGGAGTAGCTCTTGTCTATTCCATATTTGGCTTAAGGAACTTTATCTGTGCTCATTTCAATCTCTGCTTTTATGCAGCACCCCAACTCACCTTTCCCCTTAAGCAAGCATAAGTTGGTTTTCTAAATTTGAGACCCTGTTCTGTTCTGTAATTCAGTTCCTGTGTAGCCAAGTTTACATTCCGTGTATTACTGATATCTTATGATGTTTCTTTTTCTGTGTGACTTATTTCAGTTAGAATCATCATACCTGAATCCACTCATTGTGCTGCTAACGGCCTGATGACATAGATTTCACTGCTGAGTGATATTCTTTTGTAAGTAAATACCAGAAGTTCTTTATCCATTTTTCACTTTCTGTGATATTGAACTTGTACGGTAAACGAGGTTCTTGTAAACAGAGGCGTTCCATACTTTGGGGTGGCTGTGTCTTTTTAAATTTAATTTCCCTAAGCTATAGGACCATAAGTGGAAGTGCCCTAGGCTCTGTTGCTTTGTTTTTTAGATGTTTCAGGAAACACCATACACTTCTCCCCGGTGTCTGTTGGCAATTTACATCCCGCCCATCAGCATAACAAGGCTCCCAGTTCTCCATGGCCTGTCCTGCCTTTCTGGATTTTACACTTTTTTCAGATGGCCCTTTTGACGGGGGGAAGTGAGACTTCATTGTAGTGCAGATTTCCTTTGCAAGCTTGCTTGGTTGGCCAAAAAGGGCGTATGCGTTTTTTTCTGAATATATTCAGGAAAAAACGCATACGCCCTTTTTGGCCAAGTGCATCATTGTGGACGTTCTGCCTCTTTTCCTATGCTTTCAATGCAATTCCAGTCTACCTCCTGAAATCGGTTTCCTGCAATTCTGCCCCACTTTCAAGTCCTCTTGGCAGCCTTACTTCAGTATATTTTTGGACGATAGCTGTCATTTATAACTCTGCAGGTTTGTGAATTACAGTGCCCCTGAGCTCCTTTCTTCAACTCGCTTTCTTGTGAGCTGGCCGCAACAACGCAGGATGGCTTCAGGCCCTAATCTTGTTCCGGCACGGCACGCTGAACCTTTGGTTATTTCCTCTTCCTGGTGGGAAATGAGAGTTAAATTTGCCCGTCCAGACACCTCCAGCTAGTCTCTCATAGGTTCTCGCTATTCCTGTTCATCTTCCGCAGAAATTGCAAACTGGGCCAAACAGGAGGTTAAAGGCGCTGACTCTCCAATTGGGGAGAGTGTTAGTAAAGCATCTGGAATGTTGCACCCGAGTACCAGGGGAGGAAAACTGAGACATATTTGAACACGTCTCCCGTTCACACGGTTGATCATACTCTGGGTTCCACATGCATATTTTAGCTGAAGGAAGAATACCTTATACCTGGGTATTTGAAACCCGTGGAATGGGTACCATGCAATATGACTTCAAAGGGTCTTCATTTGCTCACCGAACCTCTCCAATCCTATCACTGCTGCGTTTATGCCCCTGTACACATGCTTGATTCTCTTTCGGAGACATAGCAATCTATAGGTTTTAAGATACTTACTTGTCAGGTACATTCTTAGGCGTTTAATATGCGGTGTTGAGTCCATTTCGTTGAGCAAGGAGTAGCTGTTGTCTATTCCATATTTGGCTTAAGGAACTTTATCTGTGCTCATTTCAATCTCTGGTTTTATGCAGCACCCCAACTCACCTTTCCCCTTAAGCAAGCATAAGTTGGTTTTCTACATTTGAGACCCTGTTCTGTTTTGGAATTCAGTTCCTGTGTAGCCAAGTTTACATTCCGTGTATTAGTGATATCTTATGATGTTTCTTTTTCTGTGTGAGTTATTTCAGTTAGAATCATCGTACCTGAATCCACTCATTATGCTGCTACTGGCCTGATGACATAGATTTCATTGCTGAGTGATACTTCATTGTACATAAGTACCACAAGTTTTTTATCCATTTTTCACCTTCTGTGATATTGAACTTCTACGGTAAACGAGGTTCTTGTAAACAGAGGCGTCCCAAACTTTGGGGTGGCTGTGTTTTTTTGATTTTAATTTCCCTAAGCTATAGGACCATAAGTGGAAGTGCCGTAGGCTCTGTTGCTTTGTTTTCTGGATGTTTTAGGAAACACCATACACTTCTCCCGAGTGTCTGTTGGCAATTTACATCCCGCCCATAAGCATAGCAAGGCTCCCAGTTCTCCATGGCCTGTCCTGCCTTTCTGGATTTTACACTTTTTTCAGATGGCCCTTTTGACCGGGGGGAATTGAGACTTCATTGTAGTGCAGATTTCCTTTGCAAGCTTGCTTGGTTGGCCAAAAAGGGCGTATGTGTTTTTTCCTGAATATATTCAGGAAAAAACGCATACGCCCTTTTTGCCCAAGTGCATCATTGTGGACGTTCTGCCTCTTTTCCTATGCTTTCAATGCAATTCCAGTCTACCTCCTGAAATCGGTTTCCTGCAATTCTGCCCCGCTTTCAAGTCCTCTTGGCAGCCTTACTTCAGTATATTTTTGGACGATAGCTGTCATTTATAACTCTGCAAGTTTGTGAATTACAGTGCCCCTGAACTCCTTTCTTCAACTCGTTTTCTTGTGACCTGGCCACAACACCGCAGGATGGCTTCAGGCCCTAATCTGGTTCCGGCACGGCACGCTGAGCCTTTGGTTAATTCCTCTTCCTGGTGGGAAATGAGAGTTAAATTTGCCCGTCCAGACACCTCCAGCTAGTCTCTCATTGGTTCTCGCTATTCCTGTTCATCTTCCGCAGAAATTGCAAACTGGGCCAAACAGGAGGTTAAAGGGACTGACTCTCCAAGTCGGGAGAGTGTTAGTAAAGCGTCTGGAATGTTGCATCCGAGTACCCGGGGAGGAAAACTGAGACATATTTGAACACGTCTCCCGTTCACACGGTTGATCATACTCTGGGTTCCACATGCATATTTTAGCTGAAGGAAGAATACCTTAAACCTGGGTATTTGAAACCCGTGGAATGGGTACCATACAATATGACTTCAAAGGGTCTTCATTTGCTCACCGAACCTCTCCAATCCTATCACTGCTGCGTTTATGCCCCTGTACACATGCTTGATTCTCTTTCGGAGACATAGCAATCTATAGGTTTTAAGATACTTACTAGTCAGGTACATTCTTAGGCGTTTAATATCCGGTGTTGAGTCCATTTCGTTGAGCAAGGAGTAGCTGTTGTCTATTCCATATTTGGCTTAAGGAACTTTATCTGTGCTCATTTCAATCTCTGGTTTTATGCAGCACCCCAATTCACCTTTCCCCTTAAGCAAGCATAAGTTGGTTTTCTAAATTTGAGACCCTGTTCTGTTTTGGAATTCAGTTCCTGTGTAGCCAAGTTTACATTCCGTGTATTAGTGATATCTTATGATGTTTCTTTTTCTGTGTGACTTATTTCAGTTAGAATCATCGTACCTGAATCCACTCATTATGCTGCTACGGGCCTGATGACATAGATTTCATTGCTGAGTGATACTGCATTGTACGTAAGTACCACAAGTTCTTTATCCATTTTTCACTTTCTGTGATATTGAACTTGTACGGTAAACGAGATTCTTGTAAACAGAGGCGTCCCAAACTTTGGGGTGGCTGTGTCTTTTTGATTTTAATTTCCCTAAGCTATAGGACCATAAGTGGAAGTGCCCTAGGCTCTGTTGCTTTGTTTTTTAGATGTTTCAGGAAACACCATACACTTCTCCGAGTGGCTGTTGGCAATTTACATCCCGCCCATCAGCATAACAAGGCTCCCAGTTCTCCATGGCCTGTCCTGCCTTTCTGGATTTTACACTTTTTTCAGATGGCCCTTTTGACGGGGGGAAGTGAGACTTCATTGTAGTGCCGATTTCCTTTGCAAGCTTGCTTGGTTGGCCAAAAAGGGCGTATGCGTTTTTTTCTGAATATATTCAGGAAAAAACTCATACGCCCTTTTTAGCCAAGTGCATCATTGTGGACGTTCTGCCTCTTTTCCTATGCTTTCAATGCAATTCCAGTCTACCTCCTGAAATCGGTTTCCTGCAATTCTGCCCCACTTTCAAGTCCTCTTGGCAGCCTTACTTCAGTATATTTTTGGACAATAGCTGTCATTTATAACTCTGCAGGTTTGTGCATTACAGTGCCCCTGAGCTCCTTTCTTCAACTCGCTTTCTTGTGAGCTGGCCGCAACACCGCAGGATGGCTTCAGGCCCTAATCTTGTTCCGGCACGGCACGCTGAGCCTTTGGTTATTTCCTCTTCCTGGTGGGAAATGAGAGTTAAATTTGCCCGTCCAGACACCTCCAGCTAGTCTCTCATTGGTTCTCCCTATTCCTGTTCATCTTCCGCAGAAATTGCAAACTGGGCCAAACAGGAAGTTAAAGAGACTGACTCTCCATGTCGGGAGAGTGTTAGTAAAGCATCTGGAATGTTGCGCCCGAGTACCAGGGTACGAAAACTGAGACATATTTGAACACGTCTCCCGATCACATGGTTGATCATACTCTAGGATACACATGCATGTTTTAGCTGAATGAAGAATACCTTAAACCTGGGTAGTTGAAACCCGTGGAATGGGTACCATGCAATATGACTTCAAAGGGTCTTCATTTGCTCACCGAACCTCTCCAATCCTATCACTGCTGCGTTTATGCCCCTGTACACATGCTTGATTCTCTTTCGGAGACATAGCAAACCATAGGTTTTAAGATACTTACTATTCAGGTACATTCTTAGGCATTTAATATGCGGTGTTGAGTCCATTTCGTTGAGCAAGGAGTAGCTCTTGTCTATTCCATATTTGGCTTAAGGAACTTTATCTGTGCTCATTTCAATCTCTGCTTTTATGCAGCACCCCAACTCACCTTTCCCCTTAAGCAAGCATAAGTTGGTTTTCTAAATTTGAGACCCTGTTCTGTTCTGTAATTCAGTTCCTGTGTAGCCAAGTTTACATTCCGTGTATTACTGATATCTTATGATGTTTCTTTTTCTGTGTGACTTATTTCAGTTAGAATCATCGTACCTGAATCCACTCATTATGCTGCTACGGGCCTGATGACATAGATTTCATTGCTGAGTGATACTGCATTGTACGTAAGTACCACAAATTCTTTATCCATTTTTCACTTCCTGTGATATTGAACTTGTACGGTAAACGAGGTTCTTGTAAACAGAGGCGTCCCAAACTTTGGGGTTGCTGTGTCTTTTTGATTTTAATTTCCCTAAGCTATAGGACCATAAGTGGAAGTGCCCTAGGCTCTGTTGCTTTGTTTTTTAGATGTTTCAGGAAACACCATACACTTCTCCCGAGTGTCTGTTGGCAATTTACATCCCGCCCATCAGCATAACAAGGCTCCCAGTTCTCCATGGCCTGTCCTGCCTTTCTGGATTTTACACTTTTTTCAGATGGCCCTTTTGACCGGGGGGAAGTGAGACTTCATTGTAGTGCAGATTTCCTTTGCAAGCTTGCTTGGTTGGCCAAAAAGGGCGTATGCGTTTTTTCCTGAATATATTCAGGAAAAAACGCATACGCCCTTTTTGGCCAAGTGCATCATTGTGGACGTTCTGCCTCTTTTCCTATGCTTTCAATGCAATTCCAGTCTACCTCCTGAAATCGGTTTCCTGCAATTCTGCCCCGCTTTCAAGTCCTCTTGATAGCCTTACTTCAGTATATTTTTGGACGATAGCTGTCATTTATAACTCTGCAGGTTTGTGAATTACAGTGCCCCTGAGCTCCTTTCTTCAACTCGCTTTCTTGTGACCTGGCCGCAACACCGCAGGATGGCTTCAGGCCCTAATCTGGTTCCTGCACGGCACGATGAGCCTTTGGTTAATTCCTCTTCCTGGTGGGAAATGAGATTTAAATTTGCCCGTCCAGACACCTCCAGCTAGTCTCTCATTGGTTCTCGCTATTCCTGTTCATCTTCCGCAGAAATTGCAAACTGGGCCAAACAGGAGGTTAAAGGGACTGACTCTCCAAGTCGGGAGAGTGTTAGTAAAGCATCTGGAATGTTGCACCTGAGTACCAGGGTACGAAAACTGAGACATATTTGAACACGTCTCCCGATCACATGGTTGATCATACTCTAGGTTCCACATGCATGTTTTATCTGAATGAAGAATACCTTAAACCTGGGTAGTTGAAACCCGTGGAATGGGTACCATGCAATATGACTTCAAAGGGTCTTCATTTGCTCACCGAACCTCTCCAATCCTATCACTGCTGCGTTTATGCCCCTGTACACATGCTTGATTCTCTTTCGGAGACATAGCAAACCATAGGTTTTAAGATACTTACTATTCAGGTACATTCTTAGGCGTTTAATATGCGGTGTTGAGTCCATTTCGTTGAGCAAGGAGTAGCTCTTGTCTATTCCATATTTGGCTTAAGGAACTTTATCTGTGCTCATTTCAATCTCTGCTTTTATGCAGCACCCCAACTCACCTTTCCCCTTAAGCAAGCATAAGTTGGTTTTCTAAATTTGAGACCCTGTTCTGTTCTGTAATTCAGTTCCTGTGTAGCCAAGTTTACATTCCGTGTATTACTGATATCTTATGATGTTTCTTTTTCTGTGTGACTTATTTCAGTTAGAATCATCATACCTGAATCCACTCATTGTGCTGCTAACGGCCTGATGACATAGATTTCATTGCTGAGTGATATTGTTTTGTAAGTAAATACCAGAAGTTCTTTATCCATTTTTCACTTTCTGTGATATTGAACTTGTACGGTAAACGAGGTTCTTGTAAACAGAGGCGTTCCATACTTTGGGGTGGCTGTGTCTTTTTGAATTTAATTTCCCTAAGCTATAGGACCATAAGTGGAAGTGCCCTAGGCTCTGTTGCTTTGTTTTTTAGATGTTTCAGGAAACACCATACACTTCTCCCGAGTGTCTGTTGGCAATTTACATCCCGCCCATCAGCATAACAAGGCTCCCAGTTCTCCATGGCCTGTCCTGCCTTTCTGGATTTTACACTTTTTTCAGATGGCCCTTTTGACCGGGGGGAAGTGAGACTTCATTGTAGTGCAGATTTCCTTTGCAAGCTTGCTTGGTTGGCCAAAAAGGGCGTATGCGTTTTTTCCTGAATATATTCAGGAAAAAACGCATACGCCCTTTTTGGCCAAGTGCATCATTGTGGACGTTCTGCCTCTTTTCCTATGCTTTCAATGCAATTCCAGTCTACCTCCTGAAATCGGTTTCCTGCAATTCTGCCCCGCTTTCAAGTCCTCTTGGCAGCCTTACTTCAGTATATTTTTGGACGATAGCTGTCATTTATAACTCTGCAGGTTTGTGAATTACAGTGCCCCTGAGCTCCTTTCTTCAACTCGCTTTCTTGTGACCTGGCCGCAACACCGCAGGATGGCTTCAGGCCCTAATCTGGTTCCTGCACGGCACGATGAGCCTTTGGTTAATTCCTCTTCCTGGTGGGAAATGAGAGTTAAATTTGCCCGTCCAGACACCTCCAGCTAGTCTCTCAATTGTTCTCGCTATTCCTGTTCATCTTCCGCAGAAATTGCAAACTGGGCCAAACAGGAGGTTAAAGGGACTGACTCTCCAAGTCGGGAGAGTGTTAGTAAAGCATCTGGAATGTTGCACCCGAGTACCAGGGTACGAAAACTGAGACATATTTGAACACGTCTCCCGATCACATGGTTGATCATACTCTAGGTTCCACATGCATGTTTTAGCTGAATGAAGAATACCTTAAACCTGGGTAGTTGAAACCCGTGGAATGGGTACCATGCAATATGACTTCAAAGGGTCTTCATTTGCTCACCGAACCTCTCCAGTTCTATCACTGCTGCGTTTATGCCCCTGTACACATGCTTGATTCTCTTTCGGAGACATAGCAAACCATAGGTTTTAAGATACTTACTATTCAGGTACATTCTTAGGCGTTTAATATGCGGTGTTGAGTCCATTTCGTTGAGCAAGGAGTAGCTCTTGTCTATTCCATATTTGGCTTAAGGAACTTTATCTGTGCTCATTTCAATCTCTGCTTTTATGCAGCACCCCAACTCACCTTTCCCCTTAAGCAAGCATAAGTTGGTTTTCTAAATTTGAGACCCTGTTCTGTTCTGTAATTCAGTTCCTGAGTAGCCAAGTTTACATTCCGTGTATTACTGATATCTTATGATGTTTCTTTTTCTGTGTGACTTACTTCAGTTAGAATCATCGTACCTGAATCCACTCATTATGCTGCTACGGGCCTGATGACATAGATTTCATTGCTGAGTGATACTGCATTGTACGTAAGTACCACAAGTTCTTTATCCATTTTTCACTTTCTGTGATATTGAACTTGTACGGTAAACGAGGTTCTTGTAAACAGAGGCGTCCCAAACTTTGGGGTGGCTGTGTCTTTTTGATTTTAATTTCCCTAAGCTATAGGACCATAAGTGGAAGTGCCCTAGGCTCTGTTGCTTTGTTTTTTAGATGTTTCAGGAAACACCATACACTTCTCCCGAGTGGCTGTTGGCAATTTACATCCCGCCCATCAGCATAACAAGGCTCCCAGTTCTCCATGGCCTGTCCTGCCTTTCTGGATTTTACACTTTTTTCAGATGGCCCTTTTGACGGGGGGAAGTGAGACTTCATTGTAGTGCCGATTTCCTTTGCAAGCTTGCTTGGGTGGCCAAAAAGAGCGTATGCGTTTTTTTCTGAATATATTCAGGAAAAAACGCATACGCCGTTTTTACCCAAGTGCATCATTGTGGACGTTCTGCCTCTTTTCCTATGCTTTCAATGCAATTCCAGTCTACCTCCTGAAATCGGTTTCCTGCAATTCTGCCCCACTTTCAAGTCCTCTTGGCAGCCTTACTTCAGTATATTTTTGGACGATAGCTGTCATTTATAACTCTGCAGGTTTGTGAATTACAGTGCCCCTGAGCTCCTTTCTTCAACTCGCTTTCTTGTGAGCTGGCCGCAACACCGCAGGATGGCTTCAGGCCCTAATCTTGTTCCGGCACGGCACGCTGAGCCTTTGGTTATTTCCTCTTCCTGGTGGGAAATGAGAGTTAAATTTGCCCGTCCAGACACCTCCAGCTAGTCTCTCATTGGTTCTCCCTATTCCTGTTCATCTTCCGCAGAAATTGCAAACTGGGCCAAACAGGAAGTTAAAGAGACTGACTCTCCATGTCGGGAGAGTGTTAGTAAAGCATCTGGAATGTTGCGCCCGAGTACCAGGGTACGAAAACTGAGACATATTTGAACACGTCTCCCGATCACATGGTTGATCATACTCTAGGATACACATGCATGTTTTAGCTGAATGAAGAATACCTTAAACATGGGTAGTTGAAACCCGTGGAATGGGTACCATGCAATATGACTTCAAAGGGTCTTCATTTGCTCACCGAACCTCTCCAATCCTATCACTGCTGCGTTTATGCCCCTGTACACATGCTTGATTGTCTTTCGGAGACATAGCAATCTATAGGTTTTAAGATACTTACTAGTCAGGTACATTCTTAGGCGTTTAATATGGGGTGTTGAGTCCATTTCGTTGAGCAAGGAGTAGCTCTTGTCTATTCCATATTTGGCTTAAGGAACTTTATCTGTGCTCATTTCAATCTCTGGTTTTATGCAGCACCCCAACTCACCTTTCCCCTTAAGCAAGCATAAGTTGGTTTTCTACATTTGAGACCCTGTTCTGTTTTGGAATTCAGTTCCTGTGTAGCCAAGTTTACATTCCGTGTATTACTGATATCTTATGATGTTTCTTTTTCTGTGTGACTTATTTCAGTTAGAATCATCGTACCTGAATCCACTCATTATGCTGCTACTGGCCTGATGACATAGATTTCATTGCTGAGTGATACTTCATTGTACATAAGTACCACAAGTTTTTTATCCATTTTTCACTTTCTGTGATATTGAACTTCTACGGTAAACGAGGTTCTTGTAAACAGAGGCGTCCCAAACTTTGGGGTGGCTGTGTCTTTTTGATTTTAATTTCCCTAAGCTATAGGACCATAAGTGGAAGTGCCCTAGGCTCTGTTGCTTTGTTTTTTAGATGTTTCAGGAAACACCATACACTTCTCCCGAGTGTCTGTTGGCAATTTACATCCCGCCCATCAGCATAACAAGGCTCCCAGTTCTCCATGGCCTGTCCTGCCTTTCTGGATTTTACACTTTTTTCAGATGGCCCTTTTGACCGGGGGGAAGTGAGACTTCATTGTAGTGCAGATTTCCTTTGCAAGCTTGCTTGGTTGGCCAAAAAGGGCGTATGCGTTTTTTCCTGAATATATTCAGGAAAAAACGCATACGCCCTTTTTGGCCAAGTGCATCATTGTGGACGTTCTGCCTCTTTTCCTATGCTTTCAATGCAATTCCAGTCTACCTCCTGAAATCGGTTTCCTGCAATTCTGCCCCGCTTTCAAGTCCTCTTGATAGCCTTACTTCAGTATATTTTTGGACGATAGCTGTCATTTATAACTCTGCAGGTTTGTGAATTACAGTGCCCCTGAGCTCCTTTCTTCAACTCGCTTTCTTGTGACCTGGCCGCAACACCGCAGGATGGCTTCAGGCCCTAATCTGGTTCCTGCACGGCACGATGAGCCTTTGGTTAATTCCTCTTCCTGGTGGGAAATGAGATTTAAATTTGCCCGTCCAGACACCTCCAGCTAGTCTCTCATTGGTTCTCGCTATTCCTGTTCATCTTCCGCAGAAATTGCAAACTGGGCCAAACAGGAGGTTAAAGGGACTGACTCTCCAAGTCGGGAGAGTGTTAGTAAAGCATCTGGAATGTTGCACCTGAGTACCAGGGTACGAAAACTGAGACATATTTGAACACGTCTCCCGATCACATGGTTGATCATACTCTAGGTTCCACATGCATGTTTTATCTGAATGAAGAATACCTTAAACCTGGGTAGTTGAAACCCGTGGAATGGGTACCATGCAATATGACTTCAAAGGGTCTTCATTTGCTCACCGAACCTCTCCAATCCTATCACTGCTGCGTTTATGCCCCTGTACACATGCTTGATTCTCTTTCGGAGACATAGCAAACCATAGGTTTTAAGATACTTACTATTCAGGTACATTCTTAGGCGTTTAATATGCGGTGTTGAGTCCATTTCGTTGAGCAAGGAGTAGCTCTTGTCTATTCCATATTTGGCTTAAGGAACTTTATCTGTGCTCATTTCAATCTCTGCTTTTATGCAGCACCCCAACTCACCTTTCCCCTTAAGCAAGCATAAGTTGGTTTTCTAAATTTGAGACCCTGTTCTGTTCTGTAATTCAGTTCCTGTGTAGCCAAGTTTACATTCCGTGTATTACTGATATCTTATGATGTTTCTTTTTCTGTGTGACTTATTTCAGTTAGAATCATCATACCTGAATCCACTCATTGTGCTGCTAACGGCCTGATGACATAGATTTCATTGCTGAGTGATATTGTTTTGTAAGTAAATACCAGAAGTTCTTTATCCATTTTTCACTTTCTGTGATATTGAACTTGTACGGTAAACGAGGTTCTTGTAAACAGAGGCGTTCCATACTTTGGGGTGGCTGTGTCTTTTTGAATTTAATTTCCCTAAGCTATAGGACCATAAGTGGAAGTGCCCTAGGCTCTGTTGCTTTGTTTTTTAGATGTTTCAGGAAACACCATACACTTCTCCCGAGTGTCTGTTGGCAATTTACATCCCGCCCATCAGCATAACAAGGCTCCCAGTTCTCCATGGCCTGTCCTGCCTTTCTGGATTTTACACTTTTTTCAGATGGCCCTTTTGACCGGGGGGAAGTGAGACTTCATTGTAGTGCAGATTTCCTTTGCAAGCTTGCTTGGTTGGCCAAAAAGGGCGTATGCGTTTTTTCCTGAATATATTCAGGAAAAAACGCATACGCCCTTTTTGGCCAAGTGCATCATTGTGGACGTTCTGCCTCTTTTCCTATGCTTTCAATGCAATTCCAGTCTACCTCCTGAAATCGGTTTCCTGCAATTCTGCCCCGCTTTCAAGTCCTCTTGGCAGCCTTACTTCAGTATATTTTTGGACGATAGCTGTCATTTATAACTCTGCAGGTTTGTGAATTACAGTGCCCCTGAGCTCCTTTCTTCAACTCGCTTTCTTGTGACCTGGCCGCAACACCGCAGGATGGCTTCAGGCCCTAATCTGGTTCCTGCACGGCACGATGAGCCTTTGGTTAATTCCTCTTCCTGGTGGGAAATGAGAGTTAAATTTGCCCGTCCAGACACCTCCAGCTAGTCTCTCAATTGTTCTCGCTATTCCTGTTCATCTTCCGCAGAAATTGCAAACTGGGCCAAACAGGAGGTTAAAGGGACTGACTCTCCAAGTCGGGAGAGTGTTAGTAAAGCATCTGGAATGTTGCACCCGAGTACCAGGGTACGAAAACTGAGACATATTTGAACACGTCTCCCGATCACATGGTTGATCATACTCTAGGTTCCACATGCATGTTTTAGCTGAATGAAGAATACCTTAAACCTGGGTAGTTGAAACCCGTGGAATGGGTACCATGCAATATGACTTCAAAGGGTCTTCATTTGCTCACCGAACCTCTCCAGTTCTATCACTGCTGCGTTTATGCCCCTGTACACATGCTTGATTCTCTTTCGGAGACATAGCAAACCATAGGTTTTAAGATACTTACTATTCAGGTACATTCTTAGGCGTTTAATATGCGGTGTTGAGTCCATTTCGTTGAGCAAGGAGTAGCTCTTGTCTATTCCATATTTGGCTTAAGGAACTTTATCTGTGCTCATTTCAATCTCTGCTTTTATGCAGCACCCCAACTCACCTTTCCCCTTAAGCAAGCATAAGTTGGTTTTCTAAATTTGAGACCCTGTTCTGTTCTGTAATTCAGTTCCTGAGTAGCCAAGTTTACATTCCGTGTATTACTGATATCTTATGATGTTTCTTTTTCTGTGTGACTTACTTCAGTTAGAATCATCGTACCTGAATCCACTCATTATGCTGCTACGGGCCTGATGACATAGATTTCATTGCTGAGTGATACTGCATTGTACGTAAGTACCACAAGTTCTTTATCCATTTTTCACTTTCTGTGATATTGAACTTGTACGGTAAACGAGGTTCTTGTAAACAGAGGCGTCCCAAACTTTGGGGTGGCTGTGTCTTTTTGATTTTAATTTCCCTAAGCTATAGGACCATAAGTGGAAGTGCCCTAGGCTCTGTTGCTTTGTTTTTTAGATGTTTCAGGAAACACCATACACTTCTCCCGAGTGGCTGTTGGCAATTTACATCCCGCCCATCAGCATAACAAGGCTCCCAGTTCTCCATGGCCTGTCCTGCCTTTCTGGATTTTACACTTTTTTCAGATGGCCCTTTTGACGGGGGGAAGTGAGACTTCATTGTAGTGCCGATTTCCTTTGCAAGCTTGCTTGGGTGGCCAAAAAGAGCGTATGCGTTTTTTTCTGAATATATTCAGGAAAAAACGCATACGCCGTTTTTACCCAAGTGCATCATTGTGGACGTTCTGCCTCTTTTCCTATGCTTTCAATGCAATTCCAGTCTACCTCCTGAAATCGGTTTCCTGCAATTCTGCCCCACTTTCAAGTCCTCTTGGCAGCCTTACTTCAGTATATTTTTGGACGATAGCTGTCATTTATAACTCTGCAGGTTTGTGAATTACAGTGCCCCTGAGCTCCTTTCTTCAACTCGCTTTCTTGTGAGCTGGCCGCAACACCGCAGGATGGCTTCAGGCCCTAATCTTGTTCCGGCACGGCACGCTGAGCCTTTGGTTATTTCCTCTTCCTGGTGGGAAATGAGAGTTAAATTTGCCCGTCCAGACACCTCCAGCTAGTCTCTCATTGGTTCTCCCTATTCCTGTTCATCTTCCGCAGAAATTGCAAACTGGGCCAAACAGGAAGTTAAAGAGACTGACTCTCCATGTCGGGAGAGTGTTAGTAAAGCATCTGGAATGTTGCGCCCGAGTACCAGGGTACGAAAACTGAGACATATTTGAACACGTCTCCCGATCACATGGTTGATCATACTCTAGGATACACATGCATGTTTTAGCTGAATGAAGAATACCTTAAACATGGGTAGTTGAAACCCGTGGAATGGGTACCATGCAATATGACTTCAAAGGGTCTTCATTTGCTCACCGAACCTCTCCAATCCTATCACTGCTGCGTTTATGCCCCTGTACACATGCTTGATTGTCTTTCGGAGACATAGCAATCTATAGGTTTTAAGATACTTACTAGTCAGGTACATTCTTAGGCGTTTAATATGGGGTGTTGAGTCCATTTCGTTGAGCAAGGAGTAGCTCTTGTCTATTCCATATTTGGCTTAAGGAACTTTATCTGTGCTCATTTCAATCTCTGGTTTTATGCAGCACCCCAACTCACCTTTCCCCTTAAGCAAGCATAAGTTGGTTTTCTACATTTGAGACCCTGTTCTGTTTTGGAATTCAGTTCCTGTGTAGCCAAGTTTACATTCCGTGTATTACTGATATCTTATGATGTTTCTTTTTCTGTGTGACTTATTTCAGTTAGAATCATCGTACCTGAATCCACTCATTATGCTGCTACTGGCCTGATGACATAGATTTCATTGCTGAGTGATACTTCATTGTACATAAGTACCACAAGTTTTTTATCCATTTTTCACTTTCTGTGATATTGAACTTCTACGGTAAACGAGGTTCTTGTAAACAGAGGCGTCCCAAACTTTGGGGTGGCTGTGTCTTTTTGATTTTAATTTCCCTAAGCTATAGGACCATAAGTGGAAGTGCCCTAGGCTCTGTTGCTTTGTTTTTTAGATGTTTCAGGAAACACCATACACTTCTCCCGAGTGTCTGTTGGCAATTTACATCCCGCCGATCAGCATAACAAGGCTCCCAGTTCTCCATGGCCTGTCCTGCCTTTCTGTATTTTACACTTTATTCAGATGGCCCTTTTGACCGGGGGGAAGTGAGACTTCATTGTAGTGCAGATTTCCTTTGCAAGCTTGCTTGGTTGGCCAAAAAGGGCGTATGCGTTTTTTCCTGAATATATTCAGGAAAAAACGCATACGCCCTTTTTGGCCAAGTGCATCATTGTGGACGTTCTGCCTCTTTTCCTATGCTTTCAATGCAATTCCAGTCTACCTCCTGAAATCGGTTTCCTGCAATTCTGCCCCGCTTTCAAGTCCTCTTGGCAGCCTTACTTCAGTATATTTTTGGACGATAGCTGTCATTTATAACTCTGCAGGTTTGTGAATTACAGTGCCCCTGAGCTCCTTTCTTCAACTCGCTTTCTTTTGAGCTGGCCGCAACACCGCAGGATGGCTTCAGGTCCTAAACTGGTTCCGGCACGGCACGCTGAGCCTTTGGTTAATTCCTCTTCCTGGTGGGAAATGAGAGTTAAATTTGCCCGTCCAGACACCTCCAGCTAGTCTCTCATTGGTTCTCGTTATTCCTGTTCATCTTCCGCAGAAATTGCAAACTGGGCCAAACAGGAGGTTAAGGGCGCTGACTCTTCAAGTGGGGAGAGTGTTAGTAAAGCGTCTGGAATGTTGCACCCGAGTACCAGGGGAGGAAAACTGAGACATATTTGAACACGTCTCCCGTTCACACGGTTGATCATACTCTGGGTTCCACATGCATGTTTTAGCTGAAGGAAGAATACCTTAAACCTGGGTATTTGAAACCCGTGGAATGGGTACCATACAATATGACTTCAAAGGGTCTTCATTTGCTCACCGAACCTCTCCAATCCTATCACTGCTGCGTTTATGCCCCTGTACACATGCTTGATTCTCTTTCGGAGACATAGCAATCTATAGGTTTTAAGATACTTACTAGTCAGGTACATTCTTAGGCGTTTAATATCCGGTGTTGAGTCCATTTCGTTGAGCAAGGAGTAGCTGTTGTCTATTCCATATTTGGCTTAAGGAACTTTATCTGTGCTCATTTCAATCTCTGGTTTTATGCAGCACCCCAATTCACCTTTCCCCTTAAGCAAGCATAAGTTGGTTTTCTAAATTTGAGACCCTGTTCTGTTTTGGAATTCAGTTCCTGTGTAGCCAAGTTTACATTCCGTGTATTAGTGATATCTTATGATGTTTCTTTTTCTGTGTGACTTATTTCAGTTAGAATCATCGTACCTGAATCCACTCATTATGCTGCTACGGGCCTGATGACATAGATTTCATTGCTGAGTGATACTGCATTGTACGTAAGTACCACAAGTTCTTTATCCATTTTTCACTTTCTGTGATATTGAACTTGTACGGTAAACGAGATTCTTGTAAACAGAGGCGTCCCAAACTTTGGGGTGGCTGTGTCTTTTTGATTTTAATTTCCCTAAGCTATAGGACCATAAGTGGAAGTGCCCTAGGCTCTGTTGCTTTGTTTTTTAGATGTTTCAGGAAACACCATACACTTCTCCGAGTGGCTGTTGACAATTTACATCCCGCCCATCAGCATAACAAGGCTCCCAGTTCTCCATGGCCTGTCCTGCCTTTCTGGATTTTACACTTTTTTCAGATGGCCCTTTTGACGGGGGGAAGTGAGACTTCATTATAGTGCCGATTTCCTTTGCAAGCTTGCTTGGTTGGCCAAAAAGGGCGTATGCGTTTTTTTCTGAATATATTCAGGAAAAAACGCATACGCCCTTTTTAGCCAAGTGCATCATTGTGGACGTTCTGCCTCTTTTCCTATGCTTTCAATGCAATTCCTGTCTACCTCCTGAAATCGGTTTCCTGCAATTCTGCCCCGCTTTCAAGTCCTCTTGGCAGCCTTACTTCAGTATATTTTTGGACGATAGCTGTCATTTATAACTCTGCAGGTTTGTGAATTACAGTGCCCCTGAGTTCCTTTCTTCAACTCGCTTTCTTGTGACCCGGCCGCAACACCGCAGGATGGCTTCAGGCCCTAATCTGGTTCCGGCACGGCACGCTGAGCCTTTGGTTAATTCCTCTTCCTGGTGGGAAATGAGAGTTAAATTTGCCCGTCCAGACACCTCCAGCTAGTCTCTCATTGGTTCTCGCTATTCCTGTTCATCTTCTGCAGAAATTGCAAACTGGGCCAAACAGGAGGTTAAAGGCGCTGACTCTCCAAGTGGGGAGAGTGTTAGTAAAGCGTCTGGAATGTTGCACCCGAGTACCAGGGGAGGAAAACTGAGACATATTTGAACACGTCACCCGTTCACACGGTTGATCATACTCTGGGTTCCACATGCATGTTTTAGCTGAAGGAAGAATACCTTAAACCTGGGTAGTTGAATCCCGTGGAATGGGTACCATGCAATAAGACTTCAAAGGGTCTTCATTTGCTCACCGAACCTCTCTAATCCTATCACTACTGCATTTATGCCCCTGTACACACGCTTGATTCTCTTTTGGAGACATAGCAATCCATAGGTTTTAAGATACTTACTAGTCAGGTACATTCTTAGGCGTTTAATATGGGGTGTTGAGTCCATTTCGTTGAGCAAGGAGTAGCTCTTGTCTATTCCATATTTGGCTTAAGGAACTTTATCTGTGCTCATTTCAATCTCTGGTTTTATGCAGCACCGCAACTCACCTTTCCCCTTAAGCAAGCATAAGTTGATTTTCTAAATTTGAGACCCTGTTCTGTTTTGGAATTCAGTTCCTGTGTAGCCAAGTTTACATTCCGTGTATTAGTGATATCTTATGATGTTTCTTTTTCTGTGTGACTTATTTCAGTTAGAATCACCGTGCCTGAATCCACTCATTATGCTGGTATGGGCCTGATGACATAGATTTCATTGCTGAGTGATACTGCATTGTACGTAAGTACCACAAGTTCTTTATCCATTTTTCACTTTCTGTGATATTGAACTTGTACGGTAAACGAGGTTCTTGTAAACAGAGGCGTCCCAAACTTTGGGGTGGCTGTGTCTTTTTGATTTTAATTTCCCTAAGCTATAGGACCATAAGTGGAAGTGCCCTAGGCTCTGTTGCTTTGTTTTTTAGATGTTTCAGGAAACACCATACACTTCTCCCGAGTGTCTGTTGGCAATTTACATCCCGCCGATCAGCATAACAAGGCTCCCAGTTCTCCATGGCCTGTCCTGCCTTTCTGTATTTTACACTTTATTCAGATGGCCCTTTTGACCGGGGGGAAGTGAGACTTCATTGTAGTGCAGATTTCCTTTGCAAGCTTGCTTGGTTGGCCAAAAAGGGCGTATGCGTTTTTTCCTGAATATATTCAGGAAAAAACGCATACGCCCTTTTTGGCCAAGTGCATCATTGTGGACGTTCTGCCTCTTTTCCTATGCTTTCAATGCAATTCCAGTCTACCTCCTGAAATCGGTTTCCTGCAATTCTGCCCCGCTTTCAAGTCCTCTTGGCAGCCTTACTTCAGTATATTTTTGGACGATAGCTGTCATTTATAACTCTGCAGGTTTGTGAATTACAGTGCCCCTGAGCTCCTTTCTTCAACTCGCTTTCTTTTGAGCTGGCCGCAACACCGCAGGATGGCTTCAGGTCCTAAACTGGTTCCGGCACGGCACGCTGAGCCTTTGGTTAATTCCTCTTCCTGGTGGGAAATGAGAGTTAAATTTGCCCGTCCAGACACCTCCAGCTAGTCTCTCATTGGTTCTCGTTATTCCTGTTCATCTTCCGCAGAAATTGCAAACTGGGCCAAACAGGAGGTTAAGGGCGCTGACTCTTCAAGTGGGGAGAGTGTTAGTAAAGCGTCTGGAATGTTGCACCCGAGTACCAGGGGAGGAAAACTGAGACATATTTGAACACGTCTCCCGTTCACATGGTTGATCATACTCTGGGTTCCACATGCATGTTTTAGCTGAAGGAAGAATACCTTAAACCTGGGTAGTTGAAACCCGTGGAATGGGTACCATGCAATATGACTTCAAAGGGTCTTCATTTGCTCACCGAACCTCTCCAATCCTATCACTGCTGTGTTTATGCCCCTGTACACATGCTTGATTCTCTTTCGGAGACATAGTAATCCATAGGTTTTAAGATACTTACTAGTCAGGTACATTCTTAGGCGTTTAATATGGGGTGTTGAGTCCATTTCGTTGAGCAAGGAGTAGCTCTTGTCTATTCCATATTTGGCTTAAGGAACTTTATCTGTGCTCATTTCAATCTCTGGTTTTATGCAGCACCCCAACTCACCTTTCCCCTTAAGCAAGCATAAGTTGGTTTTCTAAATTTGAGACCCTGTTCTGTATTGGAAATCAGTTCCTGTGTAGCCAAGTTTACATTCCGTGTATTAGTGATATCTTATGATGTTTCTTTTTCTGTGTGACTTATTTCAGTTAGAATCACCGTACCTGAATCCACTCATTATGCTGCTACGGGCCTGATGACATAGATTTCATTGCTGAGTGATACTGCATTGTACGTAAGTACCACAAGTTCTTTATCCATTTTTCACTTTCTGTGATATTGAACTTGTACGGTAAACGAGGTTCTTGTAAACAGAGGCATCCCAAACTTTTGGGTGGCTGTGTCTTTTTTATTTTAATTTCCCTAAGCTATAGGACCATAAGTGGAAGTGCCCTAGGCTCTGTTGCTTTGTTTTTAGATGTTTCAGGAAACACCATACACTTCTCCCGAGTGTCTGTTGGCAATTTACATCCCGCCCATCAGCATAACAAGGCTCCCAGTTCTCCATGGCCTGTCCTGCCTTTCTGGATTTTACACTTTTTTCAGATGGCCCTTTTGACCGGGGGGAAGTGAGACTTCATTGTAGTGCAGATTTCCTTTGCAAGCTTGCTTGGTTGGCCAAAAAGGGCGTATGCGTTTTTTTCTGAATATATTCAGGAAAAAACGCATACGCCCTTTTTGGCCAAGTGCATCATTGTGGACGTTCTGCCTCTTTTCCTATGCTTTCAATGCAATTCCAGTCTACCTCCTGAAATCGGTTTCCTGCAATTCTGCCCCGCTTTCAAGTCCTCTTGGCAGCCTTACTTCAGTATATTTTTGGACGATAGCTGTCATTTATAACTCTGCAGGTTTGTGAATTACAGTGCCCCTGAGCTCCTTTCTTCAACTCGCTTTCTTGTGAGCTGGCCGCAACACCGCAGGATGGCTTCAGGCCCTAATCTTGTTCCGGCACGGCACGCTGAGCCTTTGGTTATTTCCTCTTCCTGGTGGGAAATGAGAGTTAAATTTGCCCGTCCAGACACCTCCAGCTAGTCTCTCATTGGTTCTCCCTATTCCTGTTCATCTTCCGCAGAAATTGCAACCTGGGCCAAACAGGAAGTTAAAGAGACTGACTCTCCATGTCGGGAGAGTGTTAGTAAAGCATCTGGAATGTTGCGCCCGAGTACCAGGGTACGAAAACTGAGACATATTTGAACACGTCTCCCGATCACATGGTTGATCATACTCTAGGATACACATGCATGTTTTAGCTGAATGAAGAATACCTTAAACATGGGTAGTTGAAACCCGTGGAATGGGTACCATGCAATATGACTTCAAAGGGTCTTCATTTGCTCACCGAACCTCTCCAATCCTATCACTGCTGCGTTTATGCCCCTGTACACATGCTTGATTCTCTTTCGGAGACATAGCAAACCATAGGTTTTAAGATACTTACTATTCAGGTACATTCTTAGGCATTTAATATGCGGTGTTGAGTCCATTTCGTTGAGCAAGGAGTAGCTCTTGTCTATTCCATATTTGGCTTAAGGAACTTTATCTGTGCTCATTTCAATCTCTGCTTTTATGCAGCACCCCAACTCACCTTTCCCCTTAAGCAAGCATAAGTTGGTTTTCTAAATTTGAGACCCTGTTCTGTTCTGTAATTCAGTTCCTGTGTAGCCAAGTTTACATTCCGTGTATTACTGATATCTTATGATGTTTCTTTTTCTGTGTGACTTATTTCAGTTAGAATCATCATACCTGAATCCACTCATTGTGCTGCTAACGGCCTGATGACATAGATTTCTTTGCTGAGTGATATTGTTTTGTAAGTAAATACCAGAAGTTCTTTATCCATTTTTCACTTTCTGTGATATTGAACTTGTACGGTAAACGAGGTTCTTGTAAACAGAGGCGTTCCATACTTTGGGGTGGCTGTGTCTTTTTGAATTTAATTTCCCTAAGCTATAGGATCATAAGTGGAAGTGCCCTAGGCTCTGTTGCTTTGTTTTTTAGATGTTTCAGGAAACACCATACACTTCTCCCCGGTGTCTGTTGGCAATTTACATCCCGCCCATCAGCATAACAAGTCTCCCAGTTCTCCATGGCCTGTCCTGCCTTTCTGGATTTTACACTTTTTTCAGATGGCCCTTTTGACCGGGGGGAAGTGAGACTTCATTGTAGTGCAGATTTCCTTTGCAAGTTTGCTTGGTTGGCCAAAAAGGGCGTATGCGTTTTTTCCTGAATATATTCAGGAAAAAACGCATACGCCCTTTTCGGCCAAGTGCATCATTGTGGACGTTCTGCCTCTTTACCTATACTTTCAATGCAATTCCAGTCTACCTCCTGAAATCGGTTTCCTGCAATTCTGCCCCGCTTTCAAGTCCTCTTGGCAGCCTTACTTCAGTATATTTTTGGACGATACCTGTCATTTGTAACTCTGCAGTTTTGTGAACTACAGTGCCCCTGAACTCCTTTCTTCAACTCGCTTTCTTGTGAGCTGGCCGCAACATCGCAGGATGGCTTCAGGCCCTAATCTGGTTCCGGCACGGCACGCTGAGCCTTTGGTTATTTCCTCTTCCTGGTGGGAATTGAGAGTTAAATTTGCCCGTCCAGACACCTCCAGCTAGTCTCTCATTGGTTCTCGCTATTCCTGTTCATCTTCCGCAGAAATTGCAAACTGGGCCAAACAGGAGGTTAAAGGCGCTGACTCTCCAAGTCGGGAGAGTGTTAGTAAAGCGTCTGGAATGTTGCACCCGAGTACCAGGGGAGGAAAACTGAGACATATTTGAACACGTCTCCTGTTCACACGGTTGATCATACTCTGGGTTCCACATGCATGTTTTAGCTGAAGGAAGAATACCTTAAACCTGGAGAGTTGAGACCCGTGTAATGGGTACCATGCAATATGACTTCAAAGGGTCTTCATTTGCTCACCAAACCTCTCGAATCCTATCACTGCTGCGTTGATGCCCCTGTACACACGCTTGATTCTCTTTCAGACATAGCCGTCCATACGTTTTAAGATTCTTACTAGTCAGGTATATTCTTAGGTGTTTAATATGGGGTGTTGAGTCCATTTCGTTGAGCAAGGAGTAGCTCTTGTCTATTCCATATTTGGCTTAAGGAAATTTATCTGTGCTCATTTCAATCTCTGGTTTTATGCAGCACCCCAACTCACCTTTCACCTTAAGCAAGCATAAGTTGGTTTTCTAAATTTGAGACCCTGTTCTGTTCTGTAATTCAGTTCCTGAGTAGCCAAGTTTACATTCCGTGTATTACTGATATCTTATGATGTTTCTTTTTCTGTGTGACTTACTTCAGTTAGAATCATCGTACCTGAATCCACTCATTATGCTGCTACGGGCCTGATGACATAGATTTCATTGCTGAGTGATACTGCATTGTACGTAAGTACCACAAGTTCTTTATCCATTTTTCACTTTCTGTGATATTGAACTTGTACGGTAAACGAGGTTCTTGTAAACAGAGGCGTCCCAAACTTTGGGGTGGCTGTGTCTTTTTGATTTGAATTTCCCTAAGCTATAGCACCATAAGTGGAAGTGCCCTAGGCTCTGTTGCTTTGTTTTTTAGATGTTTCAGGAAACACCATACACTTCTCCGAGTGGCTGTTGGCAATTTACATCCCGCCCATCAGCATAACAAGGCTCCCAGTTCTCCATGGCCTGTCCTGCCTTTCTGGATTTTACACTTTTTTCAGATGGCCCTTTTGACGGGGGGAAGTGAGACTTCATTGTAGTGCCGATTTCCTTTGCAAGCTTGCTTGGTTGGCCAAAAAGGGCGTATGCGTTTTTTTCTGAATATATTCAGGAAAAAACGCATACGCCCTTTTTGGCCAAGTGCATCATTGTGGACGTTCTGCCTCTTTTCCTATGCTTTCAATGCAATTCCAGTCTACCTCCTGAAATCGGTTTCCTGCAATTCTGCCCCACTTTCAAGTCCTCTTGGCAGCCTTACTTCAGTATATTTTTGGACGATAGCTGTCATTTATAACTCTGCAGGTTTGTGAATTACAGTGCCCCTGAGCTCCTTTCTTCAACTCGCTTTCTTGTGAGCTGGCCGCAACACCGCAGGATGGCTTTAGGCCCTAATCTGGTTCCGGCACGGCACGCTGAGCCTTTGGTTATTTCCTCTTCCTGGTGGGAAATGAGAGTTAAATTTGCCCGTCCAGACACCTCCAGCTAGTCTCTCATTGGTTCTCCCTATTCCTGTTCATCTTCCGCAGAAATTGCAAACTGGGCCAAACAGGAGGTTAAAGGCGCTGACTCTCCAATTGGGGAGAGTGTTAGTAAAGCATCTGGAATGTTGCACCCGAGTACCAGGGGAGGAAAATTGAGACATATTTGAACACGTCTCCCGTTCACACGGTTGATCATACTCTGGGTTCCACATGCATATTTTAGCTGAAGGAAGAATACCTTAAACCTGGAGAGTTGAGACCCGTGGAATGGGTACCATGCAATATGACTTCAAAGGGTCTTCATTTGCTCACCGAACCTCTCCAATCCTATCACTGCTGCGTTTATGCCCCTGTACACACGCTTGATTCTCTTTTGGAGACATAGCAATCCATAGGTTTTAAGATACTTACTAGTCAGGTACATTCTTAGGCGTTTAATATGGGGTGTTGAGTCCATTTCATTGAGCAAGGAGTAGCTCTTGTCTATTCCGTATTTGGCTTAAGGAACTTTATCTGTGCTCATTTCAATCTCTGGTTTTATGCAGCACCCCAACTCACCTTTTCCCGTAAGCAAGCATAAGTTGGTTTTCTAAATTTGAGACCCTGTTCTGTTTTGGAATTCAGTTCCTGTGTAGCCAAGTTTACATTCCGTGTATTAGTGATATCTTATGATGTTTCTTTTTCTGTGTGACTTATTTCAGTTAGAATCATCATACCTGAATCCACTCATTATGCTGCTACGGGCCTGATGACATAGATTTCATTGCTGAGTGATATTGCATTGTACGTAAGTACCACAACTTCTTTATCCATTTTTCACTTTCTGTGATATTGAACTTGTACGGTAAACGAGGTTCTTGTAAACAGAGGCGTCCCAAACTTTGGGGTGGTTGTGTCTTTTTGATTTTAATTTCCCTAAGCTATAGGACCATAAGTGGAAGTGCCCTAGGCTCTGTTGCTTTGTTTTTTAGATGTTTCAGGAAACACCATACACTTCTCCCGAGTGTCTGTTGGCAATTTACATCCCGCCCATCAGCATAACAAGGTTCCCAGTTCTCCATGGCCTGTCCTGCCTTTCTGGATTTTACACTTTTTTCAGATGGCCCTTTTGACCGGGGGGAATTGAGACTTCATTGTAGTGCAGATTTCCTTTGCAAGTTTGCTTGGTTGGCCAAAAAGGGCGTATGCGTTTTTTCCTGAATATATTCAGGAAAAAACGCATACGCCCTTTTTGGCCAAGTGCATCATTGTGGACGTTCTGCCTCTTTTCTTATGCTTTCAATGCAATTCCAGTCTACCTCCTGAAATCGGTTTCCTGCAATTCTGCCCCGCTTTCAAGTCCTCTTGGCAGCTTTACTTCGGTATATTTTTGGACGATAGCTGTCATTTATAACTCTGCAGGCTTGTGAATTACAGTGCCCCTGAGCTCCTTTCTTCAACTCGCTTTCTTGTGAGATGGCCGCAACACCGCAGGATGGCTTCAGGCCCTAATCTGGTTCCGGCACGGCACGCTGAGCCTTTGGTTATTTCCTCTTCCTGGTGGGAAATGAGAGTTAAATTTGCCCGTCCAGACACCTCCAGCTAGTCTCTCATTGGTTCTCGCTATTCCTGTTCATCTTCCGCAGAAATTGCAAACTGGGCCAAACAGGAGGTTAAAGGGACTGACTCTCCAAGTCGGGAGAGTGTTAGTAAAGCGTCTGGAATGTTGCACCCGAGTACCAGGGGAGGAAAACTGAGACATATTTGAACACGTCTCCCAATCACATGGTTGATCATACTCTGGGTTCCACATGCATGTTTTAGCTGAAGGAAGAATACCTTAAACCTGGGTAGTTGAAACCCGTGGAATGGGTACCATGCAATATGACTTCAAAGGGTCTTCATTTGCTCACCGAACCTCTCCAATCCTATCACTGCTGCGTTTATGCCCCTGTACACATGCTTGATTCTCTTTCGGAGACATAGCAATCCATAGGTTTTAAGATACGTACTAGTCAGGTACATTCTTAGGCGTTTAATATGCAGTGTTGAGTCCATTTCGTTGAGCAAGGAGTAGCTCTTGTCTATTCCATATTTGGCTTAAGGAACTTTATCTGTGCTCATTTCAATCTCTGGTTTTATGCAGCACCCCAACTCACCTTTACCTTTAAGCAAGCATAAGTTGGTTTTCTAAATTTGAGACCCTGTTCTGTTCTGTAATTCAGTTCCTGTGTAGCCAAGTTTACATTCCGTGTATTACTGATATCTTATGATGTTTCTTTTTCTGTGTGAGTTATTTCAGTTAGAATTATCATACTTGAATCCACTCATTATGCTGCTACGGGCCTGATGACATAGATTTCATTGCTGAGTGATATTGCTTTGTAAGTAAATACCACAAGTTCTTTATCCATTTTTCACTTTCTGTGATATTGAACGTGTATGGGATACAAGGTTCTTGTAAACAGAGGCGTCCCAAACTTTGGGGTGGCTGTGTCTTTTTGATTTTAATTTCCCTAAGCTATAGGACCATAAGTGGAAGTGCCCTAGGCTCTGTTGCTTTGTTTTTTAGATGTTTCAGGAGACACCATACACTTCTCCCCAGTGTCTGTTGGCAATTTACATCCCGCCCATCAGCATAACAAGGCTCCCAGTTCTCCATGGCCTGTCCTGCCTTTCTGGATTTTACACTTTATTCAGATGGCCCTTTTGACCGGGGGGAAGTGAGACTTCATTGTAGTGCAGATTTCCTTTGCAAGCTTGCTTGGTTGGCCAAAAAGCGCGTATGCGTTTTTTCCTGAATATATTCAGGAAAAAACGCATACGCCCTTTTTGGCCAAGTGCATCATTGTGGACGTTCTGCCTCTTTTCCTATGCTTTCAATGCAATTCAAGTCTACCTCCTGAAATCGGTTTCCTGCAATTCTGCCCCACTTTCAAGTCCTCTTGGCAGCCTTACTTCAGTATATTTTTGGACGATAGCTGTCATTTATAACTCTGCAGGTTTGTGAATTACAGTGCCCCTGAGCTCCTTTCTTCAACTTGCTTTCATGTGAGCTGGCCGCAACACCGCAGGATGGCTTCAGGCCCTAATCTGCTTCCGGCATGGCACGTTGAGCCTTTGGTTAATTCCTCTTCCTGGTGGGAAATGAGAGTTAAATTTGCCCGTCCAGACACCTCCAGCTAGTCTCTCAGTGGTTCTCGCTATTCCTGTTCATCTTCCGCAGAAATTGCAAACTGGGCCAAACAGGAGGTTAAAGGCGCTGACTCTCGAAGTGGGGCGAGTGTTAGTAAAGCGTCTGGAATGTTGCACCCGAGTACCAGGGGAGGAAAACTGAGACATATTTGAACACGTCTCCCGTTCACACGGTTGATCATACTCTGGGTTCCACATGCATGTTTTAGCTGAAGGAAGAATACCTTAAACCTGGAGAGTTGAGACCCGTGTAATGGGTACCATGCAATATGACTTCAAAGGGTCTTCATTTGCTCACCGAACCTCTCCAATCCTATCACTGCTGCGTTTATGCCCCTGTACACACGCTTGATTCTCTTTTGGAGACATAGCAATCCATAGGTTTTAAGATACTTACTAGTCAGGTACATTCTTAGGCGTTTAATATGGGGTGTTGAGTCCATTTCGTTGAGCAAGGAGTAGCTCTTGTCTATTCCATATTTGGCTTAAGGAACTTTATCTGTGCTCATTTCAATCTCTGCTTTTATGCAGCACCCCAACTCACCTTTCCCCTTAAGCAAGCATAAGTTGGTTTTCTAAATTTGAGACCCTGTTCTGTTTTGGAATTCAGTTCCTGTGTAGCCAAGTTTACATTCCGTGTATTACTGATATCTTATGATGTTTCTTTTTCTGTGTGACTTATTTCAGTTAGAATCATCGTACCTGAATCCACTCATTATGCTGCTACGGGCCTGATGACATAGATTTCATTGCTGAGTGATACTGCATTGTACGTAAGTACCACAAGTTCTTTATCCATTTTTCACTTTCTGTGATATTGAACTTGTACGGTAAACGAGGTTCTTGTAAACAGAGGCGTCCCAAACTTTGGGGTGGCTGTGTCTTTTTTATTTTAATTTCCCTAAGCTATAGGACCATAAGTGGAAGTGCCCTAGGCTCTGTTGCTTTGTTTTTTAGATGTTTCAGGACACACCATACACTTCTCCCGAGTGTCTGTTGGCAATTTACATCCCGCCCATCAGCATAACAAGGCTCCCAGTTCTCCATGGCCTGTCCTGCCTTTCTGGATTTTACACTTTTTTCAGATGGCCCTTTTGACCGTGGGGAAGTGAGACTTCATTGTAGTGCAGATTTCCTTTGCAAGCTTGCTTGGTTGGCCAAAAAGGGCGTATGCGTTTTTTCCTGAATATATTCAGGAAAAAACGCATACGCCGTTTTTGGCCAAGTGCATCATTAGGGACGTTCTGCCTCTTTTCCTATGCTTTCAATGCAATTCCAGTCTACCTCCTGAAATCGGTTTCCTGCAATTCTGCCCCGCTTTCAAGTCCTCTTGGCAGCCTTACTTCAGTATATTTTTGGACGATAGCTGTCATTTATAACTCTGCAGGTTTGTAAATTACAGTGCCACTGAGCTCCTTTCTTCAACTCGCTTTCTTGTGAGCTGGCCGCAACACCGCAGGATGGCTTCAGGCTCTAATATGGTTCTGGCACGGCACGCTGAGCCTTTGGTTATTTCCTCTTTCTGGTGGGAAATGAGAGTTAAATTTGCCCGTCCAGACACCTCCAGCTAGTCTCTCATTGGTTCTCGCTAATCCTGTTCATCTTCCGCAGAAATTGCAAACTGGGCCAAACAGGAGGTTAAAGGCGCTGACTCTCCAAGTGGGGAGAGTGTTAGTAAAGCGTCTGGAATGTTGCACCCGAGTACCAGGGAGGAAAACTGAGACATATTTGAACACGTCTCCTGTTCACACAGTTGATCATACTCTGGGTTCCACATGCATGTTTTAGCTGAAGGAAGAATACCTTAAACCTGGAGAGTTGAGACCCGTGGAATGGGTACCATGAAATATGACTTCAAAGGGTCTTCATTTGCTCACCGAACCTCTCCAATCCTATCACTGCTGCATTTATGCCCCTGTACACACACTTGATAATCTTTTGGAGACATAGCAATCCATAGGTTTTAAGATACTTACTAGTCAGGTACATTCTTAGGCGTTTAATATGCGGTGTTGAGTCCATTTCGTTGAGCAAGGAGTAGCTCTTGTCTATTCCATATTTGGCTTAAGGAATTTATCTGTGCTCATTTCAATCTTTGGTTTTATGCAGCACCCCAACTCACCTTTCCCCTTAAGCAAGCATAAGTTGGTTTTCTAAATTTGAGACCCTGTTCTGATTTGGAATTCAGTTCCTGTGTAGCCAAGTTTACATTCCGTGTATTAGTGATATCTTATGATGTTTCTTTTTCTGTGTGACTTATTTCAGTTAGAATCATCGTACCTGAATCCACTCATTGTGCTGCTACGGGCCTGACGACATAGATTTCATTGCTGAGTGATACTGCATTGTACGTAAGTACCACAAGTTCTTTATCCATTTTTCACTTTCTGTGATATTGAACGTGTATGGGATACAAGGTTCTTGTAAACAGAGGCGTCCCAAAATTTGGGGTGGCTGTGTCTTTTTGATTTTAATTTCCCTAAGCTATAGGACCATAAGTGGAAGTGCCCTAGGCTCTGTTGCTTTGTTTTTTAGATGTTTCAGGAGACACCATACACTTCTCCCCAGTGTCTGTTGGCAATTTACATCCCACCCATCAGCATAACAAGGCTCCCAGTTCTCCATGGCCTGTCCTGCCTTTCTGGATTTTACACTTTATTCAGATGGCCCTTTTGACCGGGGGGAAGTGAGACTTCATTGTAGTGCAGATTTCCTTTGCAAGCTTGCTTGGTTGGCCAAAAAGCGCGTATGCGTTTTTTCCTGAATATATTCAGGAAAAAACGCATACGCCCTTTTTGGCCAAGTGCATCATTGTGGACGTTCTGCCTCTTTTCCTATGCTTTCAATGCAATTCAAGTCTACCTCCTGAAATTGGTTTCCTGCAATTCTGCCCCACTTTCAAGTCCTCTTGGCAGCCTTACTTCAGTATATTTTTGGACGATAGCTGTCATTTATAACTCTGCAGGTTTGTGAATTACAGTGCCCCTGAGCTCCTTTCTTCAACTTGCTTTCTTGTGAGCTGGCCGCAACACCGCAGGATGGCTTCAGGCCCTAATCTGCTTCCGGCATGGCACGTTGAGCCTTTGGTTAATTCCTCTTCCTGGTGGGAAATGAGAGTTAAATTTGCCCGTCCAGACACCTCCAGCTAGTCTCTCAGTGGTTCTCGCTATTCCTGTTCATCTTCCGCAGAAATTGCAAACTGGGCCAAACAGGAGGTTAAAGGCGCTGACTCTCGAAGTGGGGCGAGTGTTAGTAAAGCGTCTGGAATGTTGCACCCGAGTACCAGGGGAGGAAAACTGAGACATATTTGAACACGTCTCCCGTTCACACGGTTGATCATACTCTGGGTTCCACATGCATGTTTTAGCTGAAGGAAGAATACCTTAAACCTGGAGAGTTGAGACCCGTGTAATGGGTACCATGCAATATGACTTCAAAGGGTCTTCATTTGCTCACCGAACCTCTCCAATCCTATCACTGCTGCGTTTATGCCCCTGTACACACGCTTGATTCTCTTTTGGAGACATAGCAATCCATAGGTTTTAAGATACTTACTAGTCAGGTTCATTCTTAGGCGTTTAATATGGGGTGTTGAGTCCATTTCGTTGAGCAAGGAGTAGCTCTTGTCTATTCCATATTTGGCTTAAGGAACTTTATCTGTGCTCATTTCAATCTCTGGTTTTATGCAGCACCCCAACTCACCTTTCCCCTTAAGCAAGCATAAGTTGGTTTTCTAAATTTGAGACCCTGTTCTGATTTGGAATTCAGTTCCTGTGTAGCCAAGTTTACATTCCGTGTATTAGTGATATCTTATGATGTTTCTTTTTCTGTGTGACTTATTTCAGTTAGGATCATCGTACCTGAATCCACTCATTGTGCTGCTACGGGCCTGACGACATAGATTTCATTGCTGAGTGATACTGCATTGTACGTAAGTACCACAAGTTCTTTATCCATTTTTCACTTTCTGTGATATTGAACGTGTATGGGATACGAGGTTCTTGTAAACAGAGGCGTCCCAAACTTTGGGGTGGCTGTGTCTTTTTGATTTTAATTTCCCTAAGCTATAGGACCATAAGTGGAAGTGCCCTAGGCTCTGTTGCTTTGTTTTTTAGATGTTTCAGGAGACACCATACACTTCTCCCGAGTGTCTGTTGGCAATTTACATCCCGCCCATCAGCATAACAAGGCTCCCAGTTCTCCATGGCCTGTCCTGCCTTGCTGGATTTTACACTTTTTTCAGATGGCCCTTTTGACCGGGGGGAAGTGAGACTTCATTGTAGTGCAGATTTCCTTTGCAAGTTTGCTTGGTTGGCCAAAAAGGGCGTATGCGTTTTTTCCTGAATATATTCAGGAAAAAACGCATACGCCCTTTTTGGCCAAGTGCATCATTGTGGACGTTCTGCGTCTTTTCCTATGCTTTCAATGCAATTCCAGTCTACCTCCTGAAATCGGTTTCCTGCAATTCTGCCCCACTTTCAAGTCCTCTAGGCAGCCTTACTTCAGTATATTTTTGGACGATAGCTGTCATTTATAACTCTGCAGGTTTGTGAATTACAGTGCCCCTGAGCTCCTTTCTTCAACTCGCTTTCTTGTGAGCTGGCCGCAACACCGCAGGATGGCTTCAGGCCCTAATCAGGTTCGGGCACGGCACGCTGAGCCTTTGGTTAATTCCTCTTCCTGGTGGGAAATGAGAGTTAAATTTGCCCGTCCAGACACCTCCAGCTAGTCTCTCATTGGTTCTCGCTATTCCTGTTCATCTTCCGCAGAAATTGCAAAGTGGGCCAAACAGGAGGTTAAAGGGACTGACTCTCCAAGTCGGGAGAGTGTTAGTAAAGCGTCTGGAATTTTGCACCCGAGTACCAGGGGAGGAAAACTGAGACATATTTGAACACGTCTCCCGATCACATGGTTGATCATACTCTGGGTTCCACATGCATGTTTTAGCTGAAGGAAGAATACCTTAAACCTGGGTAGTTGAAACCCGTGGAATGGGTACCATGCAATATGACTTCAAAGGGTCTTCATTTGCTCACCGAACCTCTCCAATCCTATCACTGCTGCGTTTATGCCCCTGTACACATGCTTGATTCTCTTTCGGAGACATAGCAATCCATAGGTTTTAAGATACTTACAAGCCAGGTACATTCTTAGGCGTTTAATATGCGGTGTTGAGTCCATTTCGTTGAGCAAGGAGTAGCTCTTGTCTATTCCATATTTGGCTTAAGGAACTTTATCTGTGCTCATTTCAATCTCTGGTTTTATGGAGCACCCCAACTCACCTTTCCCCTTAAGCAAGCATAAGTTGGTTTTCTAAATTTGAGACCGTGTTCTGTTTTGGAATTCAGTTCCTGTGTAGCCAAGTTTACATTCCGTGTATTAGTGATATCTTATGATGTTTCCTTTTCTGTGTGACTTATTTCAGTTAGAATCATCGTACCTCAATCCACTCATTATGCTGCTACGGGCCTGATGACATAGATTTCATTGCTGAGTGATATTGCTTTGTAAGTAAATACCACAACTTCTTTATCCATTTTTCACTTTCTGCGATGTTGAACTTGTACTGTAAACGAGGTTCTTGTAAACAGAGGCGTCCCAAACTTTGGGGTCGCTGTGTCTTTTTGATTTTAATTTCCCTAAGCTATAGGACCATAATTGGAAGTGCCCTAGGCTCTGTTGCTTTGTTTTTTAGATGTTTCAGGAAACACCATACACTTCTCCCGAGTGTCTGTTGGCAATTTACATCCCGCCCATCAGCATAACAAGGCTTCCAGTTCTCCATGGCCTGTCCTGCCTTTCAGGATTTTACACTTTTTTCAGATGGCCCTTTTGACCGGGGGGAAGTGAGACTTCATTGTAGTGCAGATTTCTTTGCAAGCTTGCTTGGTTGGCCAAAAAGGGCGTATGCGTTTTTTCCTGAATATATTCAGGAAAAAACGCATACGCCCTTTTTGGCCAAGTGCATCATTGGGGACGTTCTGCCTCTTTTCCTATGCTTTCAATGCAATTCCAGTCTACCTCCTGAAATCGGTTTCCTGCAATTCTGCCCCGATTTCAAGTCCTCTTGGCAGCCTTACTTCAGTATATTTTTGGACGATACCTGTCATTTATAACTCTGCAGGTTTGTGAATTACAGTGCCCCTGAGCTCCTTTCTTCAACTCGCTTTCTTGTGAGCTGGCCGCAACACTGCAGGATGGCTTCAGGCCCTAATCTGGTTCCGGAACGGCACGCTGAGCCTTTGGTTAATTCCTCTTCCTGGTTGGAAATGCGAGTTAAATTTGCCCGTCCAGACACCTCCAGCTAGTGTCTCATTGGTTCTCGCAATTCCTGTTCATCTTCCGCAGAAATTGCAAACTGGGCCAAACAGGAGGTTAAAGAGACTGACTCTCCAAGTCGGGAGAGTGTTAGTAAAGCGTCTGGAATGGTGCACCCGAGTACCATGGGAGGAAAACTGAGACATATTTAAACACGTCTCCCGATCACATGGTTGATCATACTCTGGGTTCCACATGCATGTTTTAGCTGAAGGAAGAATACCTTAAACCTGGGTAGTTGAAACCCGTGGAATGGGTACCATGCGATATGACTTCAAAGGGTCTTCATTTGCTCACCAAACCTCTCCAATCCTATCACTGCTGCGTTTATGCCCCTGTACACATGCTTGATTCTCTTTCGGAGACATAGCAATCCATAGGTTTTAAGATACTTACTAGTCAGGTACATTCTTAGGCGTTTAATATGCGGTGTTGAGTCCATTTCGTTGAGCAAGGAGTAGCTCTTGTCTATTCCATATTTGGCTTAAGGAACTTTATCTGTGCTCATTTCAATCTCTGGTTTTATGCAGCACCCCAACTCACCTTTCCCCTTAAGCAAGCATAAGTTGGTTTTCTAAATTTGAGACCCTGTTCTGTTCTGTAATTCAGTTCCTGTGTAGCCAAGTTTACATTCCGTGTATTACTGATATCTTGTGATGTTTCTGTTTCTGTGTGAGTTATTTCAGTTAGAATTATCATACATGAATCCACTCATTATGCTGCTATGGGCCTGATGACATAGAATTCATTGCTGAGTGATATTGCTTTGTAAGTAAATACCACAACTTCTTTATCCATTTTTCATTTTCTGCGATGTTGAACTTGTACTGTAAACGAGGTTCTTGTAAACAGAGGCATCCCAAATTTTGGGGTGGCTGTGTCTTTTTGATTTTAATTTCCCTAAGCTATAGGACCATAAGTGGAAGTGCCCTAGGCTCTGTTGCTTTGGTTTTTAGATGTTTCAGGAAACACCATACACTTCTCCCGAGTGTCTGTTGGCAATTTACATCCCGCCCATCAGCATAACAAGGCTCCCAGTTCTCCATGGCCTGTCCTGCCTTGCTGGATTTTACCCTTTTTTCAGATGGCCCTTTTGACCGGGGGGAAGTGAGACTTCATTGTAGTGCAGATTTCCTTTGCAAGCTTGCTTGGTTGGCCAAAAAGGGCGTATGCGTTTTTTCCTGAATATATTCAGGAAAAAACGCATGCGCCCTTTTTGGCCAAGTGCATCATTGTGGACGTTCTGCCTCTTTTCCTATGCTTTCAATGCAATTCAAGTCTACCTTCTGAAATCGGTTTCCTGCAATTCTGCCCCACTTTCAAGTCCTCTTGGCAGCCTTACTTCAGTATATTTTTGGACGATACCTGTCATTTATAACTCTGCAGGTTTGTGAATCACAGTGCCGCTGAGCTCCTTTCTTCAACTCGCTTTCTTGTGAGCTGGCCGCAACACCGCAGGATGGCTTCAGGCCCTAATCTGGTTCGGGCACGGCATGCTGAGCCTTTGGTTAATTCCTCTTCCTGGTGGGAAATGAGAGTTAAATTTGCCCGTCCAGACACCTCCAGCTAGTCTCTCATTGGTTCTCGCTATTCCTGTTCATCTTCCGCAGAAATTGCAAACTGGGCCAAACAGGAGGTTAAAGGGACTGACTCTCCAAGTCGGGAGAGTGTTAGTAAAGCATCTGGAATGTTGCACCCGAGTACCAGGGTACGAAAACTGAGACATATTTGAACACGTCTCCCGATCACATGGTTGATCATACTCTAGGTTCCACATGCATGTTTTATCTGAAGGAAGAATACCTTAAACCTGGGTAGTTGAAACCCGTGGAATGGGTACCATGCAATATGACTTCAAAGGGTCTTCATTTGCTCACCGAACCTCTCCAATCCTATCACTGCTGCGTTTATGCCCCTGTACACATGCTTGATTCTCTTTCGGAGACATAGCAAACCATACGTTTTAAGATACTTACTATTCAGGTACATTCTTAGGCGTTTAATATGCGGTGTTGAGTCCATTTCGTTGAGCAAGGAGTAGCTCTTGTCTATTCCATATTTGGCTTAAGGAACTTTATCTGTGCTCATTTCAATCTCTGGTTTTATGCAGCACCCCAACTCACCTTTCACCTTAAGCAAGCATAAGTTGGTTTTCTAAATTTGAGACCCTGTTCTGTTCTGTAATTCAGTTCCTGAGTAGCCAAGTTTACATTCCGTGTATTACTGATATCTTATGATGTTTCTTTTTCTGTGTGACTTACTTCAGTTAGAATCATCGTACCTGAATCCACTCATTATGCTGCTACGGGCCTGATGACATAGATTTCATTGCTGAGTGATACTGCATTGTACGTAAGTACCACAAGTTCTTTATCCATTTTTCACTTTCTGTGATATTGAACTTGTACGGTAAACGAGGTTCTTGTAAACAGAGGCGTCCCAAACTTTGGGGTGGCTGTGTCTTTTTGATTTTAATTTCCCTAAGCTATAGGACCATAAGTGGAAGTGCCCTAGGCTCTGTTGCTTTGTTTTTTAGATGTTTCAGGAAACACCATACACTTCTCCGAGTGGCTGTTGGCAATTTACATCCCGCCCATCAGCATAACAAGGCTCCCAGTTCTCCATGGCCTGTCCTGCCTTTCTGGATTTTACACTTTTTTCAGATGGCCCTTTTGACGGGGGGAAGTGAGACTTCATTGTAGTGCCGATTTCCTTTGCAAGCTTGCTTGGTTGGCCAAAAAGGGCGTATGCGTTTTTTTCTGAATATATTCAGGAAAAAACGCATACGCCCTTTTTGGCCAAGTGCATCATTGTGGACGTTCTGCCTCTTTTCCTATGCTTTCAATGCAATTCCAGTCTACCTCCTGAAATCGGTTTCCTGCAATTCTGCCCCACTTTCAAGTCCTCTTGGCAGCCTTACTTCAGTATATTTTTGGACGATAGCTGTCATTTATAACTCTGCAGGTTTGTGAATTACAGTGCCCCTGAGCTCCTTTCTTCAACTCGCTTTCTTGTGAGCTGGCCGCAACACCGCAGGATGGCTTCAGGCCCTAATCTTGTTCCGGCACGGCACGCTGAGCCTTTGGTTATTTCCTCTTCCTGGTGGGAAATGAGAGTTAAATTTGCCCGTCCAGACACCTCCAGCTAGTCTCTCATTGGTTCTCCCTATTCCTGTTCATCTTCCGCAGAAATTGCAAACTGGGCCAAACAGGAGGTTAAAGGCGCTGACTCTCCAATTGGGGAGAGTGTTAGTAAAGCATCTGGAATGTTGCACCCGAGTACCAGGGGAGGAAAACTGAGACATATTTGAACACGTCTCCCGTTCACACGGTTGATCATACTCTGGGTTCCACATGCATATTTTAGCTGAAGGAAGAATACCTTAAACCTGGGTATTTGAAACCCGTGGAATGGGTACCATACAATATGACTTCAAAGGGTCTTCATTTGCTCACCGAACCTCTCCAATCCTATCACTGCTGCGTTTATGCCCCTGTACACATGCTTGATTCTCTTTCGGAGACATAGCAATGTATAAGTTTTAAGATACTTACTAGTCAGGTACATTCTTAGGCGTTTAATATCCGGTGTTGAGTCCATTTCGTTGAGCAAGGAGTAGCTGTTGTCTATTCCATATTTGGCTTAAGGAACTTTATTTGTGCTCATTTCAATCTCTGGTTTTATGCAGCACCCCAACTCACCTTTCCCCTTAAGCAAGCATAAGTTGGTTTTATAATTTGAGACCCTCTTCTGTTCTGTAATTCAGTTCCTGTGTAGCCCAGTTTACATTCCGGGTATTAGTGATATCTTATGATGTTTCTTTTTCTGTGTGACTTATTTCAGTTAGAATCATCGTACTTGAATCCACTCATTATGCTGCTACGGACCTGATGACATAGATTTCATTGCTGAGTGATACTGCATTGTACGTAAGTACCACAAGTTCTTTATCCATTTTTCATTTTCTGTGATATTGAACTTGTTCGGTAAACGAGGTTCTTGTAAACAGAGGCGTCCCAAACTTTGGGGTGGCTGTGTCTTTTTAATTTTAATTTCCCTAAGCTATAGGACCATAAGTGGAAGTGCCCTAGGCTCTGTTGCTTTGTTTTTTAGATGTTTCAGGAAACACCATACACTTCTCCCGAGTGGCTGTTGGCAATTTACATCCCGCCCATCAGCATAACAAGGCTCCCAGTTCTCCATGGCTTGTCCTGCCTTTCTGGATTTTACACTTTTTTCAGATGGCCCTTTTGACCGGGGGGAAGTGAGACTTCATTGTAGTGCAGATTTCCTTTGCAAGCTTGCTTGGTTGGCCAAAAAGGGCGTATGCGTTTTTTCCTGAATATATTCAGGAAAAAACGCATACGCCCTTTTTGGCCAAGTGCATCATTGTGGACGTTCTGCCTCTTTTCCTATGCTTTCAATGCAATTCCAGTCTACCTCCTGAAATAGGTCCCCTGCAATTCTGCCCCGCTTTCAAGTCCTCTTGGCAGCCTTACTTCAGTATATTTTTGGACGATAGCTGTCATTTATAACTCTGCAGGTTTGTGAATTACAGTGCCCCTGAGCTCCTTTCTTCAACTCGCTTTCTTTTGAGCTGGCCGCAACACCGCAGGATGGCTTCAGGTCCTAAACTGTTTCCGGCACGGCACGCTGAGCCTTTGGTTATTTCCTCTTCCTGGTGGGAAATGAGAGTTAAATTTGCCCGTCCAGACACCTCCAGCTAGTCTCTCATTGGTTCTCGTTATTCCTGTTCATCTTCCGCAGAAATTGCAAACTGGGCCAAACAGGAGGTTAAGGGCGCTGACTCTTCAAGTGGGGAGAGTGTTAGTAAAGCGTCTGGAATGTTGCACCCGAGTACCAGGGGAGGAAAACTGAGACATATTTGAACACGTCTCCCGTTCACACGGTTGATCATACTCTGGGTTCCACATGCATGTTTTAGCTGAAGGAAGAATACCTTAAACCTGGGTAGTTGAAACCCGTGGAATGGGTACCATGCAATATGACTTCAAAGGGTCTTCATTTGCTCACCGAACCTCTCCAATCCTATCACTGCTGCGCTTATGCCCCTGTACACATGCTTGATTCTCTTTCGGAGACATAGTAATCCATAGGTTTTAAGATACTTACTAGTCAGGTACATTCTTAGGCGTTTAATATGGGGTGTTGAGTCCATTTCGTTGAGCAAGGAGTAGCTCTTGTCTATTCCATATTTGGCTTAAGGAACTTTATCTGTGCTCATTTCAATCTCTGGTTTTATGCAGCACCCCAACTCACCTTTCCCCTTAAGCAAGCATAAGTTGGTTTTCTAAATTTGAGACCCTGTTCTGTATTGGAAATCAGTTCCTGTGTAGCCAAGTTTACATTCCGTGTATTAGTGATATCTTATGATGTTTCTTTTTCTGTGTGACTTATTTCAGTTAGAATCACCGTACCTGAATCCACTCATTATGCTGCTACGGGCCTGATGACATAGATTTCATTGCTGAGTGATACTGCATTGTACGTAAGTACCACAAGTTCTTTATCCATTTTTCACTTTCTGTGATATTGAACTTGTACGGTAAACGAGGTTCTTGTAAACAGAGGCATCGCAAACTTTTGGGTGGCTGTGTCTTTTTGATTTTAATTTCCCTAAGCTATAGGACCATAAGTGGAAGTGCCCTAGGCTCTGTTGCTTTGTTTTTTAGATGTTTCAGGAAACACCATACACTTCTCCCGAGTGTCTGTTGGCAATTTACATCCCGCCCATCAGCATAACAAGGCTCCCAGTTCTCCATGGCCTGTCCTGCCTTTCTGGATTTTACACTTTTTTCAGATGGCCCTTTTGACCGGGGGGAAGTGAGACTTCATTGTAGTGCAGATTTCCTTTGCAAGCTTGCTTGGTTGGCCAAAAAGGGCGTATGCGTTTTTTCCTGAATATATTCAGGAAAAAACGCATACGCCCTTTTTGGCCAAGTGCATCATTGTGGACGTTCTGCCTCTTTTCCTATGCTTTCAATGCAATTCCAGTCTACCTCCTGAAATCGGTTTCCTGCAATTCTGCCCCGCTTTCAAGTCCTCTTGGCAGCCTTACTTCAGTATATTTTTGGACGATAGCTGTCATTTATAACTCTGCAGGTTTGTGAATTACAGTGCCCCTGAGCTCCTTTCTTCAACTCGCTTTCTTGTGAGCTGGCCGCAACACCGCAGGATGGCTTCAGGCCCTAATCTTGTTCCGGCACGGCACGCTGAGCCTTTGGTTATTTCCTCTTCCTGGTGGGAAATGAGAGTTAAATTTGCCCGTCCAGACACCTCCAGCTAGTCTCTCATTGGTTCTCCCTATTCCTGTTCATCTTCCGCAGAAATTGCAAACTGGGCCAAACAGGAAGTTAAAGAGACTGACTCTCCATGTCGGGAGAGTGTTAGTAAAGCATCTGGAATGTTGTGCCCGAGTACCAGGGTACGAAAACTGAGACATATTTGAACTCGTCTCCCGATCACATGGTTGATCATACTCTAGGATACACATGCATGTTTTAGCTGAATGAAGAATACCTTAAACATGGGTAGTTGAAACCCGTGGAATGGGTACCATGCAATATGACTTCAAAGGGTCTTCATTTGCTCACCGAACCTCTCCAATCCTATCACTGCTGCGTTTATGCCCCTGTACACATGCTTGATTCTCTTTCGGAGACATAGCAAACCATAGGTTTTAAGATACTTACTATTCAGGTACATTCTTAGGCATTTAATATGCGGTGTTGAGTCCATTTCGTTGAGCAAGGAGTAGCTCTTGTCTATTCCATATTTGGCTTAAGGAACTTTATCTGTGCTCATTTCAATCTCTGCTTTTATGCAGCACCCCAACTCACCTTTCCCCTTAAGCAAGCATAAGTTGGTTTTCTAAATTTGAGACCCTGTTCTGTTCTGTAATTCAGTTCCTGTGTAGCCAAGTTTACATTCCGTGTATTACTGATATCTTATGATGTTTCTTTTTCTGTGTGACTTATTTCAGTTAGAATCATCATACCTGAATCCACTCATTGTGCTGCTAACGGCCTGATGACATAGATTTCTTTGCTGAGTGATATTGTTTTGTAAGTAAATACCAGAAGTTCTTTATCCATTTTTCACTTTCTGTGATATTGAACTTGTACGGTAAACGAGGTTCTTGTAAACAGAGGCGTTCCATACTTTGGGGTGGCTGTGTCTTTTTGAATTTAATTTCCCTAAGCTATAGGACCATAAGTGGAAGTGCCCTAGGCTCTGTTGCTTTGTTTTTTAGATGTTTCAGGAAACACCATACACTTCTCCCCGGTGTCTGTTGGCAATTTACATCCCGCCCATCAGCATAACAAGTCTCCCAGTTCTCCATGGCCTGTCCTGCCTTTCTGGATTTTACACTTTTTTCAGATGGCCCTTTTGACCGGGGGGAAGTGAGACTTCATTGTAGTGCAGATTTCCTTTGCAAGTTTGCTTGGTTGGCCAAAAAGGGCGTATGCGTTTTTTCCTGAATATATTCAGGAAAAAACGCATACGCCCTTTTCGGCCAAGTGCATCATTGTGGACGTTCTGTCTCTTTACCTATACTTTCAATGCAATTCCAGTCTACCTCCTGAAATCGGTTTCCTGCAATTCTGCCCCGCTTTCAAGTCCTCTTGGCAGCCTTACTTCAGTATATTTTTGGACGATACCTGTCATTTGTAACTCTGCAGGTTTGTGAACTACAGTGCCCCTGAACTCCTTTCTTCAACTCGCTTTCTTGTGAGCTGCCCGCAACACCGCAGGATGGCTTCAGGCCCTAATCTGGTTCCGGCACGGCACGCTGAGCCTTTGGTTATTTCCTCTTCCTGGTGGGAAATGAGAGTTAAATTTGCCCGTCCAGACACCTCCAGCTAGTCTCTCATTGGTTCTCGCTATTCCTGTTCATCTTCCGCAGAAATTGCAAACTGGGCCAAACAGGAGGTTAAAGGCGCTGACTCTCCAAGTCGGGAGAGTGTTAGTAAAGCGTCTGGAATGTTGCACCCGAGTACCAGGGTAGGAAAACTGAGACATATTTGAACACGTCTCCTGTTCACACGGTTGATCATACTCTGGGTTCCACATGCATGTTTTAGCTGAAGGAAGAATACCTTAAACCTGGAGAGTTGAGACCCGTGTAATGGGTACCATGCAATATGACTTCAAAGGGTCTTCATTTGCTCACCGAACCTCTCCAATCCTATCACTGCTGCGTTGATGCCCCTGTACACACGCTTGATTCTCTTTCAGACATAGCCGTCCATACGTTTTAAGATTCTTACTAGTCAGGTATATTCTTAGGTGTTTAATATGGGGTGTTGAGTCCATTTCGTTGAGCAAGGAGTAGCTCTTGTCTATTCCATATTTGGCTTAAGGAACTTTATCTGTGCTCATTTCAATCTCTGGTTTTATGCAGCACCCCAACTCACCTTTCACCTTAAGCAAGCATAAGTTGGTTTTCTAAATTTGAGACCCTGTTCTGTTCTGTAATTCAGTTCCTGAGTAGCCAAGTTTACATTCCGTGTATTACTGATATCTTATGATGTTTCTTTTTCTGTGTGACTTAC
Source organism: Grampus griseus (assembly GCF_964374135.1). NCBI lineage: Eukaryota > Metazoa > Chordata > Mammalia > Artiodactyla > Delphinidae > Grampus > Grampus griseus. Next base: position 352,705 of record NW_028133268.1, on the reverse strand, counting down.
TTCAGTTAGAATCATCGTACCTGAATCCACTCATTATGCTGCTACGGGCCTGATGACATAGATTTCATTGCTGAGTGATACTGCATTGTACGTAAGTACCACAAGTTCTTTATCCATTTTTCACTTTCTGTGATATTGAACTTGTACGGTAAACGAGGTTCTTGTAAACAGAGGCGTCCCAAACTTTGGGGTGGCTGTGTCTTTTTGATTTTAATTTCCCTAAGCTATAGGACCATAAGTGGAAGTGCCCTAGGCTCTGTTGCTTTGTTTTTTAGATGTTTCAGGAAACACCATACACTTCTCCGAGTGGCTGTTGGCAATTTACATCCCGCCCATCAGCATAACAAGGCTCCCAGTTCTCCATGGCCTGTCCTGCCTTTCTGGATTTTACACTTTTTTCAGATGGCCCTTTTGACGGGGGGAAGTGAGACTTCATTGTAGTGCCGATTTCCTTTGCAAGCTTGCTTGGTTGGCCAAAAAGGGCGTATGCGTTTTTTTCTGAATATATTCAGGAAAAAACGCATACGCCCTTTTTGGCCAAGTGCATCATTGTGGACGTTCTGTCTCTTTTCCTATGCTTTCAATGCAATTCCAGTCTACCTCCTGAAATCGGTTTCCTGCAATTCTGCCCCACTTTCAAGTCCTCTTGGCAGCCTTACTTCAGTATATTTTTGGACGATAGCTGTCATTTATAACTCTGCAGGTTTGTGAATTACAGTGCCCCTGAGCTCCTTTCTTCAACTCGCTTTCTTGTGAGCTGGCCGCAACAACGCAGGATGGCTTCAGGCCCTAATCTTGTTCCGGCACGGCACGCTGAACCTTTGGTTATTTCCTCTTCCTGGTGGGAAATGAGAGTTAAATTTGCCCGTCCAGACACCTCCAGCTAGTCTCTCATTGGTTCTCGCTATTCCTGTTCATCTTCCGCAGAAATTGCAAACTGGGCCAAACAGGAAGTTAAAGAGACTGACTCTCCATGTCGGGAGAGTGTTAGTAAAGCATCTGGAATGTTGCGCCCGAGTACCAGGGTACGAAAACTGAGACATATTTGAACACGTCTCCCGATCACATGGTTGATCATACTCTAGGATACACATGCATGTTTTAGCTGAATGAAGAATACCTTAAACATGGGTAGTTGAAACCCGTGGAATGGGTACCATGCAATATGACTTCAAAGGGTCTTCATTTGCTCACCGAACCTCTCCAATCCTATCACTGCTGCGTTTATGCCCCTGTACACATGCTTGATTCTCTTTCGGAGACATAGCAAACCATAGGTTTTAAGATACTTACTAGTCAGGTACATTCTTAGGCATTTAATATGCGGTTTTGAGTCCATTTCGTTGAGCAAGGAGTAGCTCTTGTCTATTCCATATTTGGCTTAAGGAACTTTATCTGTGCTCATTTCAATCTCTGCTTTTATGCAGCACCCCAACTCACCTTTCCCCTTAAGCAAGCATAAGTTGGTTTTCTAAATTTGAGACCCTGTTCTGTTCTGTAATTCAGTTCCTGTGTAGCCAAGTTTACATTCCGTGTATTACTGATATCTTATGATGTTTCTTTTTCTGTGTGACTTATTTCAGTTAGAATCATCGTACCTGAATCCACTCATTATGCTGCTACGGGCCTGATGACATAGATTTCATTGCTGTGTGATACTGCATTGTACGTAAGTACCACAAATTCTTTATTCATTTTTCACTTCCTGTGATATTGAACTTGTACGGTAAACGAGGTTCTTGTAAACAGAGGCGTCCCAAACTTTGGGGTGGCTGTGTCTTTTTGATTTTAATTTCCCTAAGCTATAGGACCATAAGTGGAAGTGCCCTAGGCTCTGTTGCTTTGTTTTTTAGATGTTTCAGGAAACACCATACACTTCTCCCGAGTGTCTGTTGGCAATTTACATCCCGCCCATCAGCATAACAAGGCTCCCAGTTCTCCATGGCCTGTCCTGCCTTTCTGGATTTTACACTTTTTTCAGATGGCCCTTTTGACCGGGGGGAAGTGAGACTTCATTGTAGTGCAGATTTCCTTTGCAAGCTTGCTTGGTTGGCCAAAAAGGGCGTATGCGTTTTTTCCTGAATATATTCAGGAAAAAACGCATACGCCCTTTTTGGCCAAGTGCATCATTGTGGACATTCTGCCTCTTTTCCTATGCTTTCAATGCAATTCCAGTCTACCTCCTGAAATCGGTTTCCTGCAATTCTGCCCCGCTTTCAAGTCCTCTTGGCAGCCTTACTTCAGTATATTTTTGGACGATAGCTGTCATTTATAACTCTGCAGGTTTGTGAATTACAGTGCCCCTGAGCTCCTTTCTTCAACTCGCTTTCTTGTGAGCTGGCCGCAACAACGCAGGATGGCTTCAGGCCCTAATCTTGTTCCGGCACGGCACGCTGAACCTTTGGTTATTTCCTCTTCCTGGTGGGAAATGAGAGTTAAATTTGCCCGTCCAGACACCTCCAGCTAGTCTCTCATTGGTTCTCGCTATTCCTGTTCATCTTCCGCAGAAATTGCAAACTGGGCCAAACAGGAAGTTAAAGAGACTGACTCTCCATGTCGGGAGAGTGTTAGTAAAGCATCTGGAATGTTGCGCCCGAGTACCAGGGTACGAAAACTGAGACATATTTGAACACGTCTCCCGATCACATGGTTGATCATACTCTAGGATACACATGCATGTTTTAGCTGAATGAAGAATACCTTAAACATGGGTAGTTGAAACCCGTGGAATGGGTACCATGCAATATGACTTCAAAGGGTCTTCATTTGCTCACCGAACCTCTCCAATCCTATCACTGCTGCGTTTATGCCCCTGTACACATGCTTGATTCTCTTTCGGAGACATAGCAAACCATAGGTTTTAAGATACTTACTAGTCAGGTACATTCTTAGGCATTTAATATGCGGTTTTGAGTCCATTTCGTTGAGCAAGGAGTAGCTCTTGTCTATTCCATATTTGGCTTAAGGAACTTTATCTGTGCTCATTTCAATCTCTGCTTTTATGCAGCACCCCAACTCACCTTTCCCCTTAAGCAAGCATAAGTTGGTTTTCTAAATTTGAGACCCTGTTCTGTTCTGTAATTCAGTTCCTGTGTAGCCAAGTTTACATTCCGTGTATTACTGATATCTTATGATGTTTCTTTTTCTGTGTGACTTATTTCAGTTAGAATCATCGTACCTGAATCCACTCATTATGCTGCTACGGGCCTGATGACATAGATTTCATTGCTGTGTGATACTGCATTGTACGTAAGTACCACAAATTCTTTATCCATTTTTCACTTCCTGTGATATTGAACTTGTACGGTAAACGAGGTTCTTGTAAACAGAGGCGTCCCAAACTTTGGGGTGGCTGTGTCTTTTTGATTTTAATTTCCCTAAGCTATAGGACCATAAGTGGAAGTGCCCTAGGCTCTGTTGCTTTGTTTTTTAGATGTTTCAGGAAACACCATACACTTCTCCCGAGTGTCTGTTGGCAATTTACATCCCGCCCATCAGCATAACAAGGCTCCCAGTTCTCCATGGCCTGTCCTGCCTTTCTGGATTTTACACATTTTTCAGATGGCCCTTTTGACCGGGGGGAAGTGAGACTTCATTGTAGTGCAGATTTCCTTTGCAAGCTTGCTTGGTTGGCCAAAAAGGGCGTATGCGTTTTTTCCTGAATATATTCAGGAAAAAACGCATACGCCCTTTTTGGCCAAGTGCATCATTGTGGACGTTCTGCCTCTTTTCCTATGCTTTCAATGCAATTCCAGTCTACCTCCTGAAATCGGTTTCCTGCAATTCTGCCCCGCTTTCAAGTCCTCTTGGCAGCCTTACTTCAGTATATTTTTGGACGATAGCTGTCATTTATAACTCTGCAGGTTTGTGAATTACAGTGCCCCTGAGCTCCTTTCTTCAACTCGCTTTCTTGTGAGCTGGCCGCAACACCGCAGGATGGCTTCAGGCCCTAATCTTGTTCCGGCACGGCACGATGAGCCTTTGGTTAATTCCTCTTCCTGGTGGGAAATGAGAGTTAAATTTGCCCGTCCAGACACCTCCAGCTAGTCTCTCATTGGTTCTCGCTATTCCTGTTCATCTTCCGCAGAAATTGCAAACTGGGCCAAACAGGAGGTTAAAGGGACTGACTCTCCAAGTTGGGAGAGTGTTAGTAAAGCATCTGGAATGTTGCACCCGAGTACCAGGGTACGAAAACTGAGACATATTTGAACACGTCTCCCGATCACATGGTTGATCATACTCTAGGTTCCACATGCATGTTTTATCTGAATGAAGAATACCTTAAACCTGGGTAGTTGAAACCCGTGGAATGGGTACCATGCAATATGACTTCAAAGGGTCTTCATTTGCTCACCGAACCTCTCCAATCCTATCACTGCTGCGTTTATGCCCCTGTACACATGCTTGATTCTCTTTCGGAGACATAGCAAACCATAGGTTTTAAGATACTTACTATTCAGGTACATTCTTAGGCGTTTAATATGCGGTGTTGAGTCCATTTCGTTGAGCAAGGAGTAGCTCTTGTCTATTCCATATTTGGCTTAAGGAACTTTATCTGTGCTCATTTCAATCTCTGGTTTTATGCAGCACCCCAACTCACCTTTCCCCTTAAGCAAGCATAAGTTGGTTCTCTAAATTTGAGACCCTGTTCTGTTCTGTAATTCAGTTCCTGTGTAGCCAAGTTTACATTCCGTGTATTACTGATATCTTATGATGTTTCTTTTTCTGTGTGACTTATTTCAGTTAGAATCATCATACCTGAATCCACTCATTGTGCTGCTAACGGCCTGATGACATAGATTTCATTGCTGAGTGATATTGTTTTGTAAGTAAATACCAGAAGTTCTTTATCCATTTTTCACTTTCTGTGATATTGAACTTGTACGGTAAACGAGGTTCTTGTAAACAGAGGCGTTCCATACTTTGGGGTGGCTGTGTCTTTTTGATTTTAATTTCCCTAAGCTATAGGACCATAAGTGGAAGTGCCCTAGGCTCTGTTGCTTTGTTTTTTAGATGTTTCAGGAAACACCATACACTTCTCCCGAGTGGCTGTTGGCTATTTACATCCCGCCCATCAGCATAACAAGGCTCCCAGTTCTCCATGGCCTGTCCTGCCTTTCTGGATTTTACACTTTTTTCAGATGGCCCTTTTGACCGGGGGGAAGTGAGACTTCATTGTAGTGCAGATTTCCTTTGCAAGCTTGCTTGGTTGGCCAAAAAGGGCGTATGCGTTTTTTCCTGAATATATTCAGGAAAAAACGCATACGCCCTTTTTGGCCAAGTGCATCATTGTGGACGTTCTGCCTCTTTTCCTATGCTTTCAATGCAATTCCAGTCTACCTCCTGAAATCGGTTTCCTGCAATTCTGCCCCGCTTTCAAGTCCTCTTGGCAGCCTTACTTCAGTATATTTTTGGACGATAGCTGTCATTTATAACTCTGCAGGTTTGTGAATTACAGTGCCCCTGAGCTCCTTTCTTCAACTCGCTTTCTTGTGACCTGGCCGCAACACCGCAGGATGGCTTCAGGCCCTAATCTGGTTCCTGCACGGCACGATGAGCCTTTGGTTAATTCCTCTTCCTGGTGGGAAATGAGAGTTAAATTTGCCCGTCCAGACACCTCCAGCTAGTCTCTCAATTGTTCTCGCTATTCCTGTTCATCTTCCGCAGAAATTGCAAACTGGGCCAAACAGGAGGTTAAAGGGACTGACTCTCCAAGTCGGGAGAGTGTTAGTAAAGCATCTGGAATGTTGCACCTGAGTACCAGGGTACGAAAACTGAGACATATTTGAACACGTCTCCCGATCACATGGTTGATCATACTCTAGGTTCCACATGCATGTTTTAGCTGAATGAAGAATACCTTAAACATGGGTAGTTGAAACCCGTGGAATGGGTACCATGCAATATGACTTCAAAGGGTCTTCATTTGCTCACCGAACCTCTCCAATCCTATCACTGCTGCGTTTATGCCCCTGTACACATGCTTGATTCTCTTTCGGAGACATAGCAAACCATAGGTTTTAAGATACTTACTATTCAGGTACATTCTTAGGCGTTTAATATGCGGTGTTGAGTCCATTTCGTTGAGCAAGGAGTAGCTCTTGTCTATTCCATATTTGGCTTAAGGAACTTTATCTGTGCTCATTTCAATCTCTGCTTTTATGCAGCACCCCAACTCACCTTTCCCCTTAAGCAAGCATAAGTTGGTTTTCTAAATTTGAGACCCTGTTCTGTTCTGTAATTCAGTTCCTGTGTAGCCAAGTTTACATTCCGTGTATTACTGATATCTTATGATGTTTCTTTTTCTGTGTGACTTATTTCAGTTAGAATCATCATACCTGAATCCACTCATTGTGCTGCTAACGGCCTGATGACATAGATTTCATTGCTGAGTGATATTGTTTTGTAAGTAAATACCAGAAGTTCTTTATCCATTTTTCACTTTCTGTGATATTGAACTTGTACGGTAAACGAGGTTCTTGTAAACAGAGGCGTTCCATACTTTGGGGTGGCTGTGTCTTTTTGAATTTAATTTCCCTAAGCTATAGGACCATAAGTGGAAGTGCCCTAGGCTCTGTTGCTTTGTTTTTTAGATGTTTCAGGAAACACCATACACTTCTCCCCGGTGTCTGTTGGCAATTTACATCCCGCCCATCAGCATAACAAGGCTCCCAGTTCTCCATGGCCTGTCCTGCCTTTCTGGATTTTACACATTTTTCAGATGGCTCTTTTGACCGGGGGGAAGTGAGACTTCATTGTAGTGCAGATTTCCTTTGCAAGTTTGCTTGGTTGGCCAAAAAGGGCGTATGCGTTTTTTCCTGAATATATTCAGGAAAAAACGCATACGCCCTTTTTGGCCAAGTGCATCATTGTGGACGTTCTGCCTCTTTACCTATGCTTTCAATGCAATTCCAGTCTACCTCCTGAAATCGGTTTCCTGCAATTCTGCCCCGCTTTCAAGTCCTCTTGGCAGCCTTACTTCAGTATATTTTTGGACGATACCTGTCATTTGTAACTCTGCAGGTTTGTGAACTACAGTGCCCCTGAACTCCTTTCTTCAACTCGCTTTCTTGTGAGCTGGCCGTAACACTGCAGGATGGCTTCAGGCCCTAATCTGGTTCCGGCACGGCACGCTGAGCCTTTTGTTATTTCCTCTTCCTGGTGGGAAATGAGAGTTAAATTTGCCCGTCCAGACACCTCCAGCTAGTCTCTCATTGGTTCTCGCTATTCCTGTTCATCTTCCGCAGAAATTGCAAACTGGGCCAAACAGGAGGTTAAAGGCGCTGACTCTCCAAGTCGGGAGAGTGTTAGTAAAGCGTCTGGAATGTTGCACCCGAGTACCAGGGGAGGAAAACTGAGACATATTTGAACACGTCTCCTGTTCACACGGTTGATCATACTCTGGGTTCCACATGCATGTTTTAGCTGAAGGAAGAATACCTTAAACCTGGAGAGTTGAGACCCGTGTAATGGGTACCATGCAATATGACTTCAAAGGGTCTTCATTTGCTCACCGAACCTCTCCAATCCTATCACTGCTGCGTTGATGCCCCTGTACACACGCTTGATTCTCTTTCAGACATAGCCGTCCATACGTTTTAAGATTCTTACTAGTCAGGTATATTCTTAGGTGTTTAATATGGGGTGTTGAGTCCATTTCGTTGAGCAAGGAGTAGCTCTTGTCTATTCCATATTTGGCTTAAGGAACTTTATCTGTGCTCATTTCAATCTCTGGTTTTATGCAGCACCCCAACTCACCTTTCACCTTAAGCAAGCATAAGTTGGTTTTCTAAATTTGAGACCCTGTTCTGTTCTGTAATTCAGTTCCTGAGTAGCCAAGTTTACATTCCGTGTATTACTGATATCTTATGATGTTTCTTTTTCTGTGTGACTTACTTCAGTTAGAATCATCGTACCTGAATCCACTCATTATGCTGCTACGGGCCTGATGACATAGATTTCATTGCTGAGTGATACTGCATTGTACGTAAGTACCACAAGTTCTTTATCCATTTTTCACTTTCTGTGATATTGAACTTGTACGGTAAACGAGGTTCTTGTAAACAGAGGTGTCCCAAACTTTGCGGTGGCTGTGTCTTTTTGATTTTAATTTCCCTAAGCTATAGGACCATAAGTGGAAGTGCCCTAGGCTCTGTTGCTTTGTTTTTTAGATGTTTCAGGAAACACCATACACTTCTCCGAGTGGCTGTTGGCAATTTACATCCCGCCCATCAGCATAACAAGGCTCCCAGTTCTCCATGGCCTGTCCTGCCTTTCTGGATTTTACACTTTTTTCAGATGGCCCTTTTGACGGGGGTAGTGAGACTTCATTGTAGTGCCGATTTCCTTTGCAAGCTTGCTTGGTTGGCCAAAAAGGGCGTATGCGTTTTTTTCTGAATATATTCAGGAAAAAACGCATACGCCCTTTTTGGCCAAGTGCATCATTGTGGACGTTCTGCCTCTTTTCCTATGCTTTCAATGCAATTCCAGTCTACCTCCTGAAATCGGTTTCCTGCAATTCTGCCCCACTTTCAAGTCCTCTTGGCAGCCTTACTTCAGTATATTTTTGGACGATAGCTGTCATTTATAACTCTGCAGGTTTGTGAATTACAGTGCCCCTGAGCTCCTTTCTTCAACTCGCTTTCTTGTGAGCTGGCCGGAACAACGCAGGATGGCTTCAGGCCCTAATCTTGTTCCGGCACGGCACGCTGAGCCTTTGGTTATTTCCTCTTCCTGGTGGGAAATGAGAGTTAAATTTGCCCGTCCAGACACCTCCAGCTAGTCTCTCATTGGTTCTCGCTATTCCTGTTCATCTTCCGCAGAAATTGCAAACTGGGCCAAACAGGAGGTTAAAGGCGCTGACTCTCCAATTGGGGAGAGTGTTAGTAAAGCATCTGGAATGTTGCACCCGAGTACCAGGGGAGGAAAACTGAGACATATTTGAACACGTCTCCCGTTCACACGGTTGATCATACTCTGGGTTCCACATGCATATTTTAGCTGAAGGAAGAATACCTTAAACCTGGGTATTTGAAACCCGTGGAATGGGTACCATGCAATATGACTTCAAAGGGTCTTCATTTGCTCACCGAACCTCTCCAATCCTATCACTGCTGCGTTTATGCCCCTGTACACATGCTTGATTCTCTTTCGGAGACATAGCAATCTATAGGTTTTAAGATACTTACTAGTCAGGTACATTCTTAGGCGTTTAATATGCGGTGTTGAGTCCATTTCGTTGAGCAAGGAGTAGCTGTTGTCTATTCCATATTTGGCTTAAGGAACTTTATCTGTGCTCATTTCAATCTCTGGTTTTATGCAGCACCCCAACTCACCTTTCCCCTTAAGCAAGCATAAGTTGGTTTTCTACATTTGAGACCCTGTTCTGTTTTGGAATTCAGTTCCTGTGTAGCCAAGTTTACATTCCGTGTATTACTGATATCTTATGATGTTTCTTTTTCTGTGTGACTTATTTCAGTTAGAATCATCGTACCTGAATCCACTCATTATGCTGCTACTGGCCTGATGACATAGATTTCATTGCTGAGTGATACTTCATTGTACATAAGTACCACAAGTTTTTTATCCATTTTTCACTTTCTGTGATATTGAACTTCTACGGTAAACGAGGTTCTTGTAAACAGAGGCGTCCCAAACTTTGGGGTGGCTGTGTTTTTTTGATTTTAATTTCCCTAAGCTATAGGACCATAAGTGGAAGTGCCGTAGGCTCTGTTGCTTTGTTTTCTGGATGTTTTAGGAAACACCATACACTTCTCCCGAGTGTCTGTTGGCAATTTACATCCCGCCCATAAGCATAGCAAGGCTCCCAGTTCTCCATGGCCTGTCCTGCCTTTCTGGATTTTACACTTTTTTCAGATGGCCCTTTTGACCGGGGGGAATTGAGACTTCATTGTAGTGCAGATTTCCTTTGCAAGCTTGCTTGGTTGGCCAAAAAGGGCGTATGTGTTTTTTCCTGAATATATTCAGGAAAAAACGCATACGCCCTTTTTGCCCAAGTGCATCATTGTGGACGTTCTGCCTCTTTTCCTATGCTTTCAATGCAATTCCAGTCTACCTCCTGAAATCGGTTTCCTGCAATTCTGCCCCGCTTTCAAGTCCTCTTGGCAGCCTTACTTCAGTATATTTTTGGACGATAGCTGTCATTTATAACTCTGCAGGTTTGTGAATTACAGTGCCCCTGAACTCCTTTCTTCAACTCGTTTTCTTGTGACCTGGCCACAACACCGCAGGATGGCTTCAGGCCCTAATCTGGTTCCGGCACGGCACGCTGAGCCTTTGGTTAATTCCTCTTCCTGGTGGGAAATGAGAGTTAAATTTGCCCGTCCAGACACCTCCAGCTAGTCTCTCATTGGTTCTCGCTATTCCTGTTCATCTTCCACAGAAATTGCAAACTGGGCCAAACAGGAGGTTAAAGGGACTGACTCTCCAAGTCGGGAGAGTGTTAGTAAAGCGTCTGGAATGTTGCATCCGAGTAGCCGGGGAGGAAAACTGAGACATATTTGAACACGTCTCCCGTTCACACGGTTGATCATACTCTGGGTTCCACATGCATATTTTAGCTGAAGGAAGAATACCTTAAACCTGGGTATTTGAAACCCGTGGAATGGGTACCATACAATATGACTTCAAAGGGTCTTCATTTGCTCACCGAACCTCTCCAATCCTATCACTGCTGCGTTTATGCCCCTGTACACATGCTTGATTCTCTTTCGGAGACATAGCAATCTATAGGTTTTAAGATACTTACTAGTCAGGTACATTCTTAGGCGTTTAATATCCGGTGTTGAGTCCATTTCGTTGAGCAACGAGTAGCTGTTGCCTATTCCATATTTGGCTTAAGGAACTTTATCTGTGCTCATTTCAATCTCTGGTTTTATGCAGCACCCCAATTCACCTTTCCCCTTAAGCAAGCATAAGTTGGTTTTCTAAATTTGAGACCCTGTTCTGTTTTGGAATTCAGTTCCTGTGTAGCCAAGTTTACATTCCGTGTATTAGTGATATCTTATGATGTTTCTTTTTCTGTGTGACTTATTTCAGTTAGAATCATCGTACCTGAATCCACTCATTATGCTGCTACGGGCCTGATGACATAGATTTCATTGCTGAGTGATACTGCATTGTACGTAAGTACCACAAGTTCTTTATCCATTTTTCACTTTCTGTGATATTGAACTTGTACGGTAAACGAGATTCTTGTAAACAGAGGCGTCCCAAACTTTGGGGTGGCTGTGTCTTTTTGATTTTAATTTCCCTAAGCTATAGGACCATAAGTGGAAGTGCCCTAGGCTCTGTTGCTTTGTTTTTTAGATGTTTCAGGAAACACCATACACTTCTCCAAGTGGCTGTTGGCAATTTACATCCCGCCCATCAGCATAACAAGGCTCCCAGTTCTCCATGGCCTGTCCTGCCTTTCTGGATTTTACACTTTTTTCAGATGGCCCTTTTGACGGGGGGAAGTGAGACTTCATTGTAGTGCCGATTTCCTTTGCAAGCTTGCTTGGTTGGCCAAAAAGGGCGTATGCGTTTTTTTCTGAATATATTCAGGAAAAAACGCATACGCCCTTTTTAGCCAAGTGCATCATTGTGGACGTTCTGCCTCTTTTCCTATGCTTTCAATGCAATTCCAGTCTACCTCCTGAAATCGGTTTCCTGCAATTCTGCCCCACTTTCAAGTCCTCTTGGCAGCCTTACTTCAGTATATTTTTGGACAATAGCTGTCATTTATAACTCTGCAGGTTTGTGAATTACAGTGCCCCTGAGCTCCTTTCTTCAACTCGCTTTCTTGTGAGCTGGCCGCAACACCGCAGGATGGCTTCAGGCCCTAATCTTGTTCCGGCACGGCACGCTGAGCCTTTGGTTATTTCCTCTTCCTGGTGGGAAATGAGAGTTAAATTTGCCCGTCCAGACACCTCCAGCTAGTCTCTCATTGGTTCTCCCTATTCCTGTTCATCTTCCGCAGAAATTGCAAACTGGGCCAAACAGGAAGTTAAAGAGACTGACTCTCCATGTCGGGAGAGTGTTAGTAAAGCATCTGGAATGTTGCGCCCGAGTACCAGGGTACGAAAACTGAGACATATTTGAACACGTCTCCCGATCACATGGTTGATCATACTCTAGGATACACATGCATGTTTTAGCTGAATGAAGAATACCTTAAACATGGGTAGTTGAAACCCGTGGAATGGGTACCATGCAATATGACTTCAAAGGGTCTTCATTTGCTCACCGAACCTCTCCAATCCTATCACTGCTGCGTTTATGCCCCTGTACACACACTTGATAATCTTTTGGAGACATAGCAATCCATAGGTTTTAAGATACTTACTAGTCAGGTACATTCTTAGGCGTTTAATATGCGGTGTTGAGTCCATTTCGTTGAGCAAGGAGTAGCTCTTGTCTATTCCATATTTGGCTTAAGGAACTTTATCTGTGCTCATTTCAATCTTTGGTTTTATGCAGCACCCCAACTCACCTTTCCCCTTAAGCAAGCATATGTTGGTTTTCTAAATTTGAGACCCTGTTCTGATTTGGAATTCAGTTCCTGTGTAGCCAAGTTTACATTCCGTGTATTAGTGATATCTTATGATGTTTCTTTTTCTGTGTGACTTATTTCAGTTAGAATCATCGTACCTGAATCCACTCATTGTGCTGCTACGGGCCTGACGACATAGATTTCATTGCTGAGTGATACTGCATTGTACGTAAGTACCACAAGTTCTTTATCCATTTTTCACTTTCTGTGATATTGAACGTGAATGGGATACAAGGTTCTTGTAAACAGAGGCGTCCCAAACTTTGGGGTGGCTGTGTCTTTTTGATTTTAATTTCCCTAAGCTATAGGACCATAAGTGGAAGTGCCCTAGGCTCTGTTGCTTTGTTTTTTAGATGTTTCAGGAGACACCATACACTTCTCCCCAGTGTCTGTTGGCAATTTACATCCCGCCCATCAGCATAACAAGGCTCCCAGTTCTCCATGGCCTGTCCTGCCTTTCTGGATTTTACACTTTATTCAGATGGCCCTTTTGACCGGGGGGAAGTGAGACTTCATTGTAGTGCAGATTTCCTTTGCAAGCTTGCTTGGTTGGCCAAAAAGCGCGTATGCGTTTTTTCCTGAATATATTCAGGAAAAAACGCATACGCCCTTTTTGGCCAAGTGCATCATTGTGGACGTTCTGCCTCTTTTCCTATGCTTTCAATGCAATTCAAGTCTACCTCCTGAAATCGGTTTCCTGCAATTCTGCCCCACTTTCAAGTCCTCTTGGCAGCCTTACTTCAGTATATTTTTGGATGATAGCTGTCATTTATAACTCTGCAGGTTTGTGAATTACAGTGCCCCTGAGCTCCTTTCTTCAACTTGCTTTCTTGTGAGCTGGCCGCAACACCGCAGGATGGCTTCAGGCCCTAATCTGCTTCCGGCATGGCACGTTGAGCCTTTGGTTAATTCCTCTTCCTGGTGGGAAATGAGAGTTAAATTTGCCCGTCCAGACACCTCCAGCTAGTCTCTCAGTGGTTCTCGCTATTCCTGTTCATCTTCCGCAGAAATTGCAAACTGGGCCAAACAGGAGGTTAAAGGCGCTGACTCTCGAAGTGGGGCGAGTGTTAGTAAAGCGTCTGGAATGTTGCACCCGAGTACCAGGGGAGGAAAACTGAGACATATTTGAACACGTCTCCCGTTCACACGGTTGATCATACTCTGGGTTCCACATGCATGTTTTAGCTGAAGGAAGAATACCTTAAACCTGGAGAGTTGAGACCCGTGTAATGGGTACCATGCAATATGACTTCAAAGGGTCTTCATTTGCTCACCGAACCTCTCCAATCCTATCACTGCTGCGTTTATGCCCCTGTACACACGCTTGATTCTCTTTTGGAGGCATAGCAATCCATAGGTTTTAAGATACTTACTAGTCAGGTACATTCTTAGGCGTTTAATATGGGGTGTTGAGTCCATTTCGTTGAGCAAGGAGTAGCTCTTGTCTATTCCATATTTGACTTAAGGAACTTTATCTGTGCTCATTTCAATCTCTGCTTTTATGCAGCACCCCAACTCACCTTTCCCCTTAAGCAAGCATAAGTTGGTTTTCTAAATTTGAGACCCTGTTCTGTTTTGGAATTCAGTTCCTGTGTAGCCAAGTTTACATTCCGTGTATTACTGATATCTTATGATGTTTCTTTTTCTGTGTGACTTATTTCAGTTAGAATCATCGTACCTGAATCCACTCATTATGCTGCTACGGGCCTGATGACATAGATTTCATTGCTGAGTGATACTGCATTGTACGTAAGTACCACAAGTTCTTTATCCATTTTTCACTTTCTGTGATATTGAACTTGTACGGTAAATGAGGTTCTTGTAAACAGAGGCGTCCCAAACTTTGGGGTGGCTGTGTCTTTTTTATTTTAATTTCCCTAAGCTATAGGACCATAAGTGGAAGTGCCCTAGGCTCTGTTGCTTTGTTTTTTAGATGTTTCAGGACACACCATACACTTCTCCCGAGTGTCTGTTGGCAATTTACATCCCGCCCATCAGCATAACAAGGCTCCCAGTTCTCCATGGCCTGTCCTGCCTTTCTGGGTTTTACACTTTTTTCAGATGGCCCTTTTGACCGGGGGGAAGTGAGACTTCATTGTAGTGCAGATTTCCTTTGCAAGCTTGCTTGGTTGGCCAAAAAGGGCGTATGCGTTTTTTCCTGAATATATTCAGGAAAAAACGCATACGCCGTTTTTGGCCAAGTGCATCATTAGGGACGTTCTGCCTCTTTTCCTATGCTTTCAATGCAATTCCAGTCTACCTCCTGAAATCGGTTTCCTGCAATTCTGCCCCGCTTTCAAGTCCTCTTGGCAGCCTTACTTCAGTATATTTTTGGACGATAGCTGTCATTTATAACTCTGCAGGTTTGTAAATTACAGTGCCACTGAGCTCCTTTCTTCAACTCGCTTTCTTGTGAGCTGGCCGCAACACCGCAGGATGGCTTCAGGCTCTAATATGGTTCTGGCACGGCACGCTGAGCCTTTGGTTATTTCCTCTTTCTGGTGGGAAATGAGAGTTAAATTTGCCCGTCCAGACACCTCTAGCTAGTCTCTCATTGGTTCTCGCTAATCCTGTTCATCTTCCGCAGAAATTGCAAACTGGGCCAAACAGGAGGTTAAAGGCGCTGACTCTCCAAGTGGGGAGAGTGTTAGTAAAGCGTCTGGAATGTTGCACCCGAGTACCAGGGGAGGAAAACTGAGACATATTTGAACACGTCTCCTGTTCACACAGTTGATCATACTCTGGGTTCCACATGCATGTTTTAGCTGAAGGAAGAATACCTTAAACCTGGAGAGTTGAGACCCGTGGAATGGGTACCATGCAATATGACTTCAAAGGGTCTTCATTTGCTCACCGAACCTCTCCAATCCTATCACTGCTGCATTTATGCCCCTGTACACACACTTGATAATCTTTTGGAGACATAGCAATCCATAGGTTTTAAGATACTTACTAGTCAGGTACATTCTTAGGCGTTTAATATGCGGTGTTGAGACCATTTCGTTGAGCAAGGAGTAGCTCTTGTCTATTCCATATTTGGCTTAAGGAACTTTATCTGTGCTCATTTCAATCTTTGGTTTTATGCAGCACCCCAACTCACCTTTCCCCTTAAGCAAGCATAAGTTGGTTTTCTAAATTTGAGACCCTGTTCTGATTTGGAATTCAGTTCCTGTGTAGCCAAGTTTACATTCCGTGTATTAGTGATATCTTATGATGTTTCTTTTTCTGTGTGACTTATTTCAGTTAGAATCATCGTACCTGAATCCACTCATTGTGCTGCTACGGGCCTGACGACATAGATTTCATTGCTGAGTGATACTGCATTGTACGTAAGTACCACAAGTTCTTTATCCATTTTTCACTTTCTGTGATATTGAACGTGTATGGGATACAAGGTTCTTGTAAACAGAGGCGTCCCAAAATTTGGGGTGGCTGTGTCTTTTTGATTTTAATTTCCCTAAGCTATAGGACCATAAGTGGAAGTGCCCTAGGCTCTGTTGCTTTGTTTTTTAGATGTTTCAGGACACACCATACACTTCTCCCGAGTGTCTGTTGGCAATTTACATCCCGCCCAGCAGCATAACAAGGCTCCCAGTTCTCCATGGCCTGTCCTGCCTTGCTGGATTTTACACTTTTTTCAGATGGCCCTTTTGACCGGGGGGAAGTGAGACTTCATTGTAGTGCAGATTTCCTTTGCAAGCTTGCTTGGTTGGCCAAAAAGCGCGTATGCGTTTTTTCCTGAATATATTCAGGAAAAAACGCATACGCCCTTTTTGGCCAAGTGCATCATTGTGGACGTTCTGCCTCTTTTCCTATGCTTTCAATGCAATTCCAGTCTACCTCCTGAAATCGGTTTCCTGCAATTCTGCCCCGCTTTCAAGTCCTCTTGGCAGCCTTACTTCAGTATATTTTTGGACGATAGCTGTCATTTATAACTCTGCAGGTTTGTGAATTACAGTGCCCCTGAGCTCCTTTCTTCAACTTGCTTTCTTGTGAGCTGGCCGCAACACCGCAGGATGGCTTCAGGCCCTAATCTGCTTCCGGCATGGCACGTTGAGCCTTTGGTTAATTCCTCTTCCTGGTGGGAAATGAGAGTTAAATTTGCCCGTCCAGACACCTCCAGCTAGTCTCTCAGTGGTTCTCGCTATTCCTGTTCATCTTCCGCAGAAATTGCAAACTGGGCCATACAGGAGGTTAAAGGCGCTGACTCTCGAAGTGGGGCGAGTGTTAGTAAAGCGTCTGGAATGTTGCACCCGAGTACCAGGGGAGGAAAACTGAGACATATTTGAACACGTCTCCCGTTCACACGGTTGATCATACTCTGGGTTCCACATGCATGTTTTAGCTGAAGGAAGAATACCTTAAACCTGGAGAGTTGAGACCCGTGTAATGGGTACCATGCAATATGACTTCAAAGGGTCTTCATTTGCTCACCGAACCTCTCCAATCCTATCACTGCTGCGTTTATGCCCCTGTACACACGCTTGATTCTCTTTTGGAGACATAGCAATCCATAGGTTTTAAGATACTTACTAGTCAGGTACATTCTTAGGCGTTTAATATGGGGTGTTGAGTCCATTTCGTTGAGCAAGGAGTAGCTCTTGTCTATTCCATATTTGGCTTAAGGAACTTTATCTGTGCTCATTTCAATCTCTGGTTTTATGCAGCACCCCAACTCACCTTTCCCCTTAAGCAAGCATAAGTTGGTTTTCTAAATTTGAGACCCTGTTCTGATTTGGAATTCAGTTCCTGTGTAGCCAAGTTTACATTCCGTGTATTAGTGATATCTTATGATGTTTCTTTTTCTGTGTGACTTATTTCAGTTAGGATCATCGTACCTGAATCCACTCATTGTGCTGCTACGGGCCTGACGACATAGATTTCATTGCTGAGTGATACTGCATTGTACGTAAGTACCACAAGTTCTTTATCCATTTTTCACTTTCTGTGATATTGAACGTGTATGGGATACGAGGTTCTTGTAAACAGAGGCGTCCCAAACTTTGGGGTGGCTGTGTCTTTTTGATTTTAATTTCCCTAAGCTATAGGACCATAAGTGGAAGTGCCCTAGGCTCTGTTGCTTTGTTTTTTAGATGTTTCAGGAGACACCATACACTTCTCCCGAGTGTCTGTTGGCAATTTACATCCCGCCCATCAGCATAACAAGGCTCCCAGTTCTCCATGGCCTGTCCTGCCTTTCTGGATTTTACACTTTTTTCAGATGGCCCTTTTGACCGGGGGGAAGTGAGACTTCATTGTAGTGCAGATTTCCTTTGCAAGTTTGCTTGGTTGGCCAAAAAGGGCGTATGCGTTTTTTCCTGAATATATTCAGGAAAAAACGCATACGCCCTTTTTGGCCAAGTGCATCATTGTGGACGTTCTGCGTCTTTTCCTATGCTTTCAATGCAATTCCAGTCTACCTCCTGAAATCGGTTTCCTGCAATTCTGCCCCACTTTCAAGTCCTCTAGGCAGCCTTACTTCAGTATATTTTTGGACGATAGCTGTCATTTATAACTCTGCAGGTTTGTGAATTACAGTGCCCCTGAGCTCCTTTCTTCAACTCGCTTTCTTGTGAGCTGGCCGCAACACCGCAGGATGGCTTCAGGCCCTAATCAGGTTCGGGCACGGCACGCTGAGCCTTTGGTTAATTCCTCTTCCTGGTGGGAAATGAGAGTTAAATTTGCCCGTCCAGACACCTCCAGCTAGTCTCTCATTGGTTCTCGCTATTCCTGTTCATCTTCCGCAGAAATTGCAAAGTGGGCCAAACAGGAGGTTAAAGGGACTGACTCTCCAAGTCGGGAGAGTGTTAGTAAAGCGTCTGGAATGTTGCACCCGAGTACCAGGGGAGGAAAACTGAGACATATTTGAACACGTCTCCCGATCACATGGTTGATCATACTCTGGGTTCCACATGCATGTTTTAGCTGAAGGAAGAATACCTTAAACCTGGGTAGTTGAAACCCGTGGAATGGGTACCATGCAATATGACTTCAAAGGGTCTTCATTTGCTCACCAAACCTCTCCAATCCTATCACTGCTGCGTTTATGCCCCTGTACACATGCTTGATTCTCTTTCGGAGACATAGCAATCCATAGGTTTTAAGATACTTACAAGCCAGGTACATTCTTAGGCGTTTAATATGCGGTGTTGAGTCCATTTCGTTGAGCAAGGAGTAGCTCTTGTCTATTCCATATTTGGCTTAAGGAACTTTATCTGTGCTCATTTCAATCTCTGGTTTTATGGAGCACCCCAACTCACCTTTCCCCTTAAGCAAGCATAAGTTGGTTTTCTAAATTTGAGACCGTGTTCTGTTTTGGAATTCAGTTCCTGTGTAGCCAAGTTTACATTCCGTGTATTAGTGATATCTTATGATGTTTCCTTTTCTGTGTGACTTATTTCAGTTAGAATCATCGTACCTGAATCCACTCATTATGCTGCTACGGGGCTGATGACATAGATTTCATTGCTGAGTGATATTGCTTTGTAAGTAAATACCACAACTTCTTTATCCATTTTTCACTTTCTGCGATGTTGAACTTGTACTGTAAACGAGGTTCTTGTAAACAGAGGCGTCCCAAACTTTGGGGTCGCTGTGTCTTTTTGATTTTAATTTCCCTAAGCTATAGGACCATAAGTGGAAGTGCCCTAGGCTCTGTTGCTTTGTTTTTTAGATGTTTCAGGAAACACCATACACTTCTCCCGAGTGTCTGTTGGCAATTTACATCCCGCCCATCAGCATAACAAGGCTTCCAGTTCTCCATGGCCTGTCCTGCCTTTCTGGATTTTACACTTTTTTCAGATGGCCCTTTTGACCGGGGGGAAGTGAGACTTCATTGTAGTGCAGATTTCTTTGCAAGCTTGCTTGGTTGGCCAAAAAGGGCGTATGCGTTTTTTCCTGAATATATTCAGGAAAAAACGCATACGCCCTTTTTGGCCAAGTGCATCATTGGGGACGTTCTGCCTCTTTTCCTATGCTTTCAATGCAATTCCAGTCTACCTCCTGAAATCGGTTTCCTGCAATTCTGCCCCGATTTCAAGTCCTCTTGGAAGCCTTACTTCAGTATATTTTTGGACGATACCTGTCATTTATAACTCTGCAGGTTTGTGAATTACAGTGCCCCTGAGCTCCTTTCTTCAACTCGCTTTCTTGTGAGCTGGCCGCAACACTGCAGGATGGCTTCAGGCCCTAATCTGGTTCCGGAACGGCACGCTGAGCCTTTGGTTAATTCCTCTTCCTGGTTGGAAATGCGAGTTAAATTTCCCGTCCAGACACCTCCAGCTAGTGTCTCATTGGTTCTCGCAATTCCTGTTCATCTTCCGCAGAAATTGCAAACTGGGCCAAACAGGAGGTTAAAGAGACTGACTCTCCAAGTCGGGAGAGTGTTAGTAAAGCGTCTGGAATGGTGCACCCGAGTACCATGGGAGGAAAACTGAGACATATTTAAACACGTCTCCCGATCACATGGTTGATCATACTCTGGGTTCCACATGCATGTTTTAGCTGAAGGAAGAATACCTTAAACCTGGGTAGTTGAAACCCGTGGAATGGGTACCATGCGATATGACTTCAAAGGGTCTTCATTTGCTCACCAAACCTCTCCAATCCTATCACTGCTGCGTTTATGCCCCTGTACACATGCTTGATTCTCTTTCGGAGACATAGCAATCCATAGGTTTTAAGATACTTACTAGTCAGGTACATTCTTAGGCGTTTAATATGCGGTGTTGAGTCCATTTCGTTGAGCAAGGAGTAGCTCTTGTCTATTCCATATTTGGCTTAAGGAACTTTATCTGTGCTCATTTCAATCTCTGGTTTTATGCAGCACCCCAACTCACCTTTCCCCTTAAGCAAGCATAAGTTGGTTTTCTAAATTTGAGACCGTGTTCTGTTTTGGAATTCAGTTCCTGTGTAGCCAAGTTTACATTCCGTGTATTAGTGATATCTTATGATGTTTCTTTTTCTGTGTGACTTATTTCAGTTAGAATCATCGTACCTGAATCCACTCATTATGCTGCTACGGGCCTGATGACATAGATTTCATTGCTGAGTGATACTGCATTGTACGTAAGTACCACAAGTTCTTTATCCATTTTTCACTTTCTGTGATATTGTACTTGTACGGTAAACGAGGTTCTTGTAAACAGAGGCGTCCCAAACTTTGGGGTGGCTGTGTCTTTTTGATTTTAATTTCCCTAAGCTATAGGACCATAAGTGGAAGTGCCCTAGGCTCTGTTGCTTTGTTTTTTAGATGTTTCAGGAAACACCATACACTTCTCCCGAGTGTCTGTTGGCAATTTACATCCCGCCCATCAGCATAACAAGGCTTCCAGTTCTCCATGGCCTGTCCTGCCTTTCTGGATTTTACACTTTTTTCAGATGGCCCTTTTGACCGGGGGGAAGTGAGACTTCATTGTAGTGCAGATTTCCTTTGCAAGTTTGCTTGGTTGGCCAGAAAGGGCGTATGCGTTTTTTCCTGAATATATTCAGCAAAAAACGCATACGCCCTTTTTGGCCAAGTGCATCATTGTGGACGTTCTGCCTCTTTTCCTATGCTTTCAATGCAATTCCAGTCTACCTCCTGAAATCGGTTTCCTGCAATTCTGCCCCACTTTCAAGTCCTCTTGGCAGCCTTACTTCAGTATATTTTTGGACGATAGCTGTCATTTATAACTCTGCAGGTTTGTGAATTACAGTGCCCCTGAGCTCCTTTCTTCAACTCGCTTTCTTTTGAGCTGGCCGCAACGCCACAGGATGGCTTCAGTCCCTAATCAGGTTCGGGCACGGCACGCTGAGCTTTTGGTTAATTCCTCTTCCTGGTGGGAAATGAGAGTTAAATTTGCCCGTCCAGACACCTCCAGATAGTCTCTCATTGGTTCTCGCTATTCCTGTTCATCTTCCGCAGAAATTGCAAACTGGGCCAAACAGGAGGTTAAAGGGACTGACTCTCCAAGTCGGGAGAGTTTTAGTAAAGCGTCTGGAATGTTGCACCCGAGTACCATGGGAGGAAAACTGAGACATATTTGAACACGTCTCCCGATCACATGGTTGATCATACTCTGGGTTCCACATGCATGTTTTAGCTGAAGGAAGAATACCTTAAACCTGGGTAGTTGAAACCCGTGGAATGGGTACCATGCAATATGACTTCAAAGGTTCTTCATTTGCTCACCGAACCTCTCCAATCCTATCACTGCTGCGTTTATGCCCCTGTACACATGCTTGATTCTCTTTTGGAGACATAGCAATCCATAGGTTTTAAGATACTTACTAGTCAGGTACATTCTTAGGCGTTTAATATGCGGTGTTATGTCCATTTCGCTGAGCAAGGAGTAGCTCTTGTCTATTCCATATTTGGCTTAAGGAACTTTATCTGTGCTCATTTCAATCTCTGGTTTTATGGAGCACCCCAACTCACCTTTCCCCTTAAGCAAGCATAAGTTGGTTTTCTAAATTTGAGACCCTGTTCTGTTCTGTAATTCAGTTCCTGTGTAGCCAAGTTTACATTCCGTGTATTACTGATATCTTATGATGTTTCTGTTTCTGTGTGAGTTATTTCAGTTAGAATTATCATACATGAATCCACTCATTATGCTGCTATGGGCCTGATGACATAGAATTCATTGCTGAGTGATATTGCTTTGTAAGTAAATACCACAACTTCTTTATCCATTTTTCATTTTCTGCGATGTTGAACTTGTACTGTAAACGAGGTTCTTGTAAACAGAGGCATCCCAAACTTTGGGGTGGCTGTGTCTTTTTGATTTTAATTTCCCTAAGCTATAGGACCATAAGTGGAAGTGCCCTAGGCTCTGTTGCTTTGGTTTTTAGATGTTTCAGGAAACACCATACACTTCTCCCGAGTGTCTGTTGGCAATTTACATCCCGCCCATCAGCATAACAAGGCTCCCAGTTCTCCATGGCCTGTCCTGCCTTGCTGGATTTTACACTTTTTTCAGATGGCCCTTTTGACCGGGGGGAAGTGAGACTTCATTGTAGTGCAGATTTCCTTTGCAAGCTTGCTTGGTTGGCCAAAAAGGGCGTATGCGTTTTTTCCTGAATATATTCAGGAAAAAACGCATACGCCCTTTTTGGCCAAGTGCATCATTGTGGACGTTCTGCCTCTTTTCCTATGCTTTCAATGCAATTCAAGTCTACCTTCTGAAATCGGTTTCCTGCAATTCTGCCCCACTTTCAAGTCCTCTTGGCAGCCTTACTTCAGTATATTTTTGGACGATACCTGTCATTTATAACTCTGCAGGTTTGTGAATCACAGTGCCGCTGAGCTCCTTTCTTCAACTCGCTTTCTTGTGAGCTGGCCGCAACACCGCAGGATGGCTTCAGGCCCTAATCTTGTTCGGGCACGGCACGCTGAGCCTTTGGTTAATTCCTCTTCCTGGTGGGAAATGAGAGTTAAATTTGCCCGTCCAGACACCTCCAGCTAGTCTCTCATTGGTTCTCGCTATTCCTGTTCATCTTCCGCAGAAATTGCAAACTGGGCCAAACAGGAGGTTAAAGGGACTGACTCTCCAAGTCGGGAGAGTGTTAGTAAAGCGTCTGGAATGTTGCACACGAGTACCAGGGGTGGAAAACTGAGACATATTTGAACACGTCTCCCGATCACATGGTTGATCATACTCTGGGTTCCACATGCATGTTTTAGCTGAAGGAAGAATACCTTAAACCTGGGAAGTTGAAACCCGTGGAATGGGTACCATGCAATATGACTTCAAAGGGTCTTCATTTGCTCACCGAACCTCTCCAATCTTATCACTGCTGCGTTTATGCCCCTGTACACATGCTTGATTCTCTTTCGGAGACATAGCAATCCATAGGTTTTAAGATACTTACTAGTCAGGTACATTCTTAGGCGTTTAATATGGGGTGTTGAGTCCATTTCGTTGAGCAAGGAGTAGCTCTTGTCTATTCCATATTTGGCTTAAGGAACTTTATCTGTGCTCATTTCAATCTCTGGTTTTATGCAGCACCCCAACTCACCTTTCCCCTTAAGCAAGCATAAGTTGGTTTTCTAAATTTGAGACCCTGTTCTGTTTTGGAATTCAGTTCCTGTGTAGCCAAGTTTACATTCCGTGTATTAGTGATACCTTATGATGTTTCTTTTTCTGTGAGACTTATTTCAGTTAGAATCATCGTACCTGAATCCACTCATTATGCTGCTACGGGCCTGATGACATAGATTTCATTGCTGAGTGATACTGCATTGTACGTAAGTACCACAAGTTCTTTATCCATTTTTCACTTTCTGTGATATTGAACGTGTATGGGATACAAGGTTCTTGTAAACAGAGGCGTCCCAAACTTTGGGGTGGCTGTGTCTTTTTGATTTTAATTTCCCTAAGCTATAGGACCATAAGTGGAAGTGCCCTAGGCTCTGTTGCTTTGTTTTTTAGATGTTTCAGGAGACACCATACACTTCTCCCCAGTGTCTGTTGGCAATTTACATCCCGCCCATCCGCATAACAAGGCTCCCAGTTCTCCATGGCCTGTCCTGCCTTTCTGGATTTTACACTTTATTCAGATGGCCCTTTTGACCGGGGGGAAGTGAGACTTCATTGTAGTGCAGATTTCCTTTGCAAGCTTGCTTGGTTGGCCAAAAAGCGCGTATGCGTTTTTTCCTGAATATATTCAGGAAAAAACGCATACGCCCTTTTTGGCCAAGTGCATCATTGTGGACGTTCTGCCTCTTTTCCTATGCTTTCAATGCAATTCAAGTCTACCTCCTGAAATCGGTTTCCTGCAATTCTGCCCCACTTTCAAGTCCTCTTGGCAGCCTTACTTCAGTATATTTTTGGACGATAGCTGTCATTTATAACTCTGCAGGTTTGTGAATTACAGTGCCCCTGAGCTCCTTTCTTCAACTTGCTTTCTTGTGAGCTGGCCGCAACACCGCAGGATGGCTTCAGGCCCTAATCTGCTTCCGGCATGGCACGTTGAGCCTTTGGTTAATTCCTCTTTCTGGTGGGAAATGAGAGTTAAATTTTCCCGTCCAGACACCTCCAGCTAGTCTCTCAGTGGTTCTCGCTATTCCTGTTCATCTTCCGCAGAAATTGCAAACTGGGCCAAAGAGGAGGTTAAAGGCGCTGACTCTCGAAGTGGGGCGAGTCTTAGTAAAGCGTCTGGAATGTTGCACCCGAGTACCAGGGGAGGAAAACTGAGACATATTTGAACACGTCTCCCGTTCACACGGTTGATCATACTCTGGGTTCCACATGCATGTTTTAGCTGAAGGAAGAATACCTTAAACCTGGAGAGTTGAGACCCGTGTAATGGGTACCATGCAATATGACTTCAAAGGGTCTTCATTTGCTCACCGAACCTCTCCAATCCTATCACTGCTGCGTTGATGCCCCTGTACACACGCTTGATTCTCTTTCAGACATAGCCGTCCATACGTTTTAAGATTCTTACTAGTCAGGTATATTCTTAGGTGTTTAATATGGGGTGTTGAGTCCATTTCGTTGAGCAAGGAGTAGCTCTTGTCTATTCCATATTTGGCTTAAGGAACTTTATCTGTGCTCATTTCAATCTCTGGTTTTATGCAGCACCCCAACTCACCTTTCACCTTAAGCAAGCATAAGTTGGTTTTCTAAATTTGAGACCCTGTTCTGTTCTGTAATTCAGTTCCTGAGTAGCCAAGTTTACATTCCGTGTATTACTGATATCTTATGATGTTTCTTTTTCTGTGTGACTTACTTCAGTTAGAATCATCGTACCTGAATCCACTCATTATGCTGCTACGGGCCTGATGACATAGATTTCATTGCTGAGTGATACTGCATTGTACGTAAGTACCACAAGTTCTTTATCCATTTTTCACTTTCTGTGATATTGAACTTGTACGGTAAACGAGGTTCTTGTAAACAGAGGCGTCCCAAACTTTGGGGTGGCTGTGTCTTTTTGATTTTAATTTCCCTAAGCTATAGGACCATAAGTGGAAGTGCCCTAGGCTCTGTTGCTTTGTTTTTTAGATGTTTCAGGAAACACCATACACTTCTCCGAGTGGCTGTTGGCAATTTACATCCCGCCCATCAGCATAACAAGGCTCCCAGTTCTCCATGGCCTGTCCTGCCTTTCTGGATTTTACACTTTTTTCAGATGGCCCTTTTGACGGGGGGAAGTGAGACTTCATTGTAGTGCCGATTTCCTTTGCAAGCTTGTTTGGTTGGCCAAAAAGGGCGTATGCGTTTTTTTCTGAATATATTCAGGAAAAAACGCATACGCCCTTTTTAGCCAAGTGCATCATTGTGGACGTTCTGCCTCTTTTCCTATGCTTTCAATGCAATTCCAGTCTACCTCCTGAAATCGGTTTCCTGCAATTCTGCCCCACTTTCAAGTCCTCTTGGCAGCCTTACTTCAGTATATTTTTGGACGATAGCTGTCATTTATAACTCTGCAGGTTTGTGAATTACAGTGCCCCTGAGCTCCTTTCTTCAACTCGCTTTCTTGTGAGCTGGCCGCAACACCGCAGGATGGCTTCAGGCCCTAATCTTGTTCCGGCACGGCACGCTGAGCCGTTGGTTATTTCCTCTTCCTGGTGGGAAATGAGAGTTAAATTTGCCCGTCCAGACACCTCCAGCTAGTCTCTCATTGGTTCTCCCTATTCCTGTTCATCTTCCGCAGAAATTGCAAACTGGGCCAAACAGGAAGTTAAAGAGACTGACTCTCCATGTCGGGAGAGTGTTAGTAAAGCATCTGGAATGTTGCGCCCGAGTACCAGGGTACGAAAACTGAGACATATTTGAACACGTCTCCCGATCACATGGTTGATCATACTCTAGGATACACATGCATGTTTTAGCTGAATGAAGAATACCTTAAACATGGGGAGTTGAAACCCGTGGAATGGGTACCATGCAATATGACTTCAAAGGGTCTTCATTTGCTCACCGAACCTCTCCAATCCTATCACTGCTGCGTTTATGCCCCTGTACACATGCTTGATTCTCTTTCGGAGACATAGCAAACCATAGGTTTTAAGATACTTACTATTCAGGTACATTCTTAGGCATTTAATATGCGGTGTTGAGTCCATTTCGTTGAGCAAGGAGTAGCTCTTGTCTATTCCATATTTGGCTTAAGGAACTTTATCTGTGCTCATTTCAATCTCTGCTTTTATGCAGCACCCCAACTCACCTTTCCCCTTAAGCAAGCATAAGTTGGTTTTCTAAATTTGAGACCCTGTTCTGTTCTGTAATTCAGTTCCTGTGTAGCCAAGTTTACATTCCGTGTATTACTGATATCTTATGATATTTCTTTTACTGTGTGACTTATTTCAGTTAGAATCATCGTACCTGAATCCACTCATTATGCTGCTACGGGCCTGATGACATAGATTTCATTGCTGAGTGATACTGCATTGTACGTAAGTACCACAAATTCTTTATCCATTTTTCACTTCCTGTGATATTGAACTTGTACGGTAAACGAGGTTCTTGTAAACAGAGGCGTCCCAAACTTTGGGGTGGCTGTGTCTTTTTGATTTTAATTTCCCTAAGCTATAGGACCATAAGTGGAAGTGCCCTAGGCTCTGTTGCTTTGTTTTTTAGATGTTTCAGGAAACACCATACACTTCTCCCGAGTGTCTGTTGGCAATTTACATCCCGCCCATCAGCATAACAAGGCTCCCAGTTCTCCATGGCCTGTCCTGCCTTGCTGGATTTTACACTTTTTTCAGATGGCCCTTTTGACCGGGGGGAAGTGAGACTTCATTGTAGTGCAGATTTCCTTTGCAAGCTTGCTTGGTTGGCCAAAAAGGGCGTATGCGTTTTTTCCTGAATATATTCAGGAAAAAACGCATACGCCCTTTTTGGCCAAGTGCGTCATTGTGGACGTTCTGCCTCTTTTCCTATGCTTTCAGTGCAATTCAAGTCTACCTTCTGAAATCGGTTTCCTGCAATTCTGCCCCACTTTCAAGTCCTCTTGGCAGCCTTACTTCAGTATATTTTTGGACGAAAGCTGTCATTTATAACTCTGCAGGTTTGTGAATTACAGTGCCCCTGAGCTCCTTTCTTCAACTCGCTTTCTTGTGAGCTGGCCGCAACACCGCAGGATGGCTTCAGGCCCTAATCTGGTTCGGGCACGGCACGCTGAGCCTTTGGTTAATTCCTCTTCCTGGTGGGAAATGAGAGTTAAATTTGCCCGTCCAGACACCTCCAGCTAGTCTCTCATTGGTTCTCGCTATTCCTGTTCATCTTCCGCAGAAATTGCAAACTGGGCCAAACAGGAGGTTAAAGGGACTGACTCTCCAAGTCGGGAGAGTGTTAGTAAAGCGTCTGGAATGTTGCACACGAGTACCAGGGGAGGAAAACTGAGACATATTTGAACACGTTTCCCGATCACATGGTTGATCATACTCTGGGTTCCACATGCATGTTTTAGCTGAAGGAAGAATACCTTAAACCTGGGTAGTTGAAACCCGTGGAATGGGTACCATGCAATATGACTTCAAAGGGTCTTCATTTGCTCACCGAACCTCTCCAATCTTATCACTGCTGCGTTTATGCCCCTGTACACATGCTTGATTCTCTTTCGGAGACATAGCAATCCATAGGTTTTAAGATACTTACTAGTCAGGTACATTCTTAGGCATTTAATATGCGGTGTTGAGTCCATTTCGTTGAGCAAGGAGTAGCTCTTGTCTATTCCATATTTGGCTTAAGGAACTTTATCTGTGCTCATTTCAATCTCTGGTTTTATGCAGCACCCCAACTCACCTTTCCCCTTAAGCAAGCATAAGTTGGTTTTCTAAATTTGAGACCCTGTTCTGTTTTGGAATTCAGTTCCTGTGTAGCCAAGATTACATTCCGTGTATTACTGATATCTTATGATGTTTCTTTTTCTGTGTGACTTATTTCAGTTAGAATCATCGTACCTGAATCCACTCATTATGCTGCTACGGGCCTGATGACATAGATTTCATTGCTGAGTGATACTGCATTGTACGTAAGTACCACAAGTTCTTTATCCATTTTTCACTTTCTGCGATGTTGAACTTGTACTGTAAATGAGGTTCTTGTAAACAGAGGCGTCCCAAACTTTGGGGTGGCTGTGTCTTTTTGATTTTAATTTCCCTAAGCTATAGGACCATAAGTGGAAGTGCCCTAGGCTCTGTTGCTTTGTTTTTTAGATGTTTCAGGAAACACCATACACTTCTCCCGAGTGGCTGTTGGCAATTTACATCCCGCCCATCAGCATAACAAGGCTCCCAGTTCTCCATGGCCTGTCCTGCCTTTCTGGATTTTACACTTTTTTCAGATGGCCCTTTTGACCGGGGGGAAGTGAGACTTCATTGTAGTGCAGATTTCCTTTGCAAGCTTGCTTGGTTGGCCAAAAAGGGCGTATGCGTTTTTTCCTGAATATATTCAGGAAAAAACGCATACGCCCTTTTTGGCCAAGTGCATCATTGTGGACGTTCTGCCTCTTTTCCTATGCTTTCAATGCAATTCCAGTCTACCTCCTGAAATCGGTTTCCTGCAATCTGCCCCGCTTTCAAGTCCTCTTGGCAGCCTTACTTCAGTATATTTTTGGACGATAGCTGTCATTTATAACTCTGCAGGTTTGTGAATTACAGTGCCCCTGAGCTCCTTTCTTCAACTCGCTTTCTTGTGACCTGGCCGCAACACCGCAGGATGGCTTCAGGCCCTAATCTTGTTCCGGCATGGCACGCTGAGCCTTTGGTTAATTCCTCTTCCTGGTGGGAAATGAGAGTTAAATTTGCCCGTCCAGACACCTCCAGCTAGTCTCTCATTGATTCTCGCTATTCCTGTTCATCTTCCGCAGAAATTGCAAACTGGGCCAAACAGGAGGTTAAAGGCGCTGACTCTCCAAGTCGGGAGAGTGTTAGTAAAGCATCTGGAATGTTGCACCCGAGTACCAGGGGAGGAAAACTGAGACATATTTGAACACGTCTCCCGTTCACACGGTTGATCATACTCTGGGTTCCACATGCATGTTTTAGCTGAAGGAAGAATACCTTAAACCTGGAGAGTTGAGACCCGTGTAATGGGTACCATGCAATATGACTTCAAAGGGTCTTCATTTGCTCACCGAACCTCTCCAATCCTATCACTGCTGCGTTGATGCCCCTGTACACACGCTTGATTCTCTTTCAGACATAGCCGCCCATACGTTTTAAGATTCTTACTAGTCAGGTATATTCTTAGGTGTTTAATATGGGGTGTTGAGTCCATTTCGTTGAGCAAGGAGTAGCTTTTGTCTATTCCATATTTGGCTTAAGGAACTTTATCTGTGCTCATTTCAATCTCTGGTTTTATGCAGCACCCCAACTCACCTTTCACCTTAAGCAAGCATAAGTTGGTTTTCTAAATTTGAGACCCTGTTCTGTTCTGTAATTCAGTTCCTGAGTAGCCAAGTTTACATTCCGTGTATTACTGATATCTTATGATGTTTCTTTTTCTGTGTGACTTACTTCAGTTAGAATCATCGTACCTGAATCCACTCATTATGCTGCTACGGGCCTGATGACATAGATTTCATTGCTGAGTGATACTGCATTGTACGTAAGTACCACAAGTTCTTTATCCATTTTTCACTTTCTGTGATATTGAACTTGTACGGTAAACGAGGTTCTTGTAAACAGAGGCGTCCCAAACTTTGGGGTGGCTGTGTCTTTTTGATTTTAATTTCCCTAAGCTATAGGACCATAAGTGGAAGTGCCCTAGGCTCTGTTGCTTTGTTTTTTAGATGTTTCAGGAAACACCATACACTTCTCCGAGTGGCTGTTGGCAATTTACATCCCGCCCATCAGCATAACAAGGCTCCCAGTTCTCCATGGCCTGTCCTGCCTTTCTGGATTTTACACTTTTTTCAGATGGCCCTTTTGACGGGGGGAAGTGAGACTTCATTGTAGTGCCGATTTCCTTTGCAAGCTTGCTTGGTTGGCCAAAAAGGGCGTATGCGTTTTTTTCTGAATATATTCAGGAAAAAACGCATACGCCCTTTTTAGCCAAGTGCATCATTGTGGACGTTCTGCCTCTTTTCCTATGCTTTCAATGCAATTCCAGTCTACCTCCTGAAATCGGTTTCCTGCAATTCTGCCCCACTTTCAAGTCCTCTTGGCAGCCTTACTTCAGTATATTTTTGGACGATAGCTGTCATTTATAACTCTGCAGGTTTGTGAATTACAGTGCCCCTGAGCTCCTTTCTTCAACTCGCTTTCTTGTGAGCTGGCCGCAACACCGCAGGATGGCTTCAGGCCCTAATCTTGTTCCGGCACGGCACGCTGAGCCTTTGGTTATTTCCTCTTCCTGGTGGGAAATGAGAGTTAAATTTGCCCGTCCAGACACCTCCAGCTAGTCTCTCATTGGTTCTCCCTATTCCTGTTCATCTTCCGCAGAAATTGCAAACTGGGCCAAACAGGAAGTTAAAGAGACTGTCTCTCCATGTCGGGAGAGTGTTAGTAAAGCATCTGGAATGTTGCGCCCGAGTACCAGGGTACGAAAACTGAGACATATTTGAACACGTCTCCCGATCACATGGTTGATCATACTCTAGGATACACATGCATGTTTTAGCTGAATGAAGAATACCTTAAACATGGGTAGTTGAAACCCGTGGAATGGGTACCATGCAATATGACTTCAAAGGGTCTTCATTTGCTCACCGAACCTCTCCAATCCTATCACTGCTGCGTTTATGCCCCTGTACACATGCTTGATTCTCTTTCGGAGACATAGCAAACCATAGGTTTTAAGATACTTACTATTCAGGTACATTCTTAGGCATTTAATATACGGTGTTGAGTCCATTTCGTTGAGCAAGGAGTAGCTCTTGTCTATTCCATATTTGGCTTAAGGAACTTTATCTGTGCTCATTTCAATCTCTGCTTTTATGCAGCACCCCAACTCACCTTTCCCCTTAAGCAAGCATAAGTTGGTTTTCTAAATTTGAGACCCTGTTCTGTTCTGTAATTCAGTTCCTGTGTAGCCAAGTTTACATTCCGTGTATTACTGATATCTTATGATGTTTCTTTTTCTGTGTGACTTATTTCAGTTAGAATCATCGTACCTGAATCCACTCATTATGCTGCTACGGGCCTGATGACATAGATTTCATTGCTGAGTGATACTGCATTGTACGTAAGTACCACAAATTCTTTATCCATTTTTCACTTCCTGTGATATTGAACTTGTACGGTAAACGAGGTTCTTGTAAACAGAGGCGTCCCAAACTTTGGGGTTGCTGTGTCTTTTTGATTTTAATTTCCCTAAGCTATAGGACCATAAGTGGAAGTGCCCTAGGCTCTGTTGCTTTGTTTTTTAGATGTTTCAGGAAACACCATACACTTCTCCTGAGTGTCTGTTGGCAATTTACATCCCGCCCATCAGCATAACAAGGCTCCCAGTTCTCCATGGCCTGTCCTGCCTTTCTGGATTTTACACTTTTTTCAGATGGCCCTTTTGACCGGGGGGAAGTGAGACTTCATTGTAGTGCAGATTTCCTTTGCAAGCTTGCTTGGTTGGCCAAAAAGGGCGTATGCGTTTTTTCCTGAATATATTCAGGAAAAAACGCATACGCCCTTTTTGGCCAAGTGCATCATTGTGGACGTTCTGCCTCTTTTCCTATGCTTTCAATGCAATTCCAGTCTACCTCCTGAAATCGGTTTCCTGCAATTCTGCCCCACTTTCAAGTCCTCTTGGCAGCCTTACTTCAGTATATTTTTGGACGATACCTGTCATTTATAACTCTGCAGGTTTGTGAATTACAGTGCCCCTGAGCTCCTTTCTTCAACTCGCTTTCTTGTGAGCTGGCCGCAACACCGCAGGATGGCTTCAGGCCCTAATCTGGTTCCTGCACGGCACGATGAGCCTTTGGTTAATTCCTCTTCCTGGTGGGAAATGAGAGTTAAATTTGCCCGTCCAGACACCTCCAGCTAGTCTCTCATTGGTTCTCGCTATTCCTGTTCATCTTCCGCAGAAATTGCAAACTGGGCCAAACAGGAGGTTAAAGGGACTGACTCTCCAAGTCGGGAGAGTGTTAGTAAAGCATCTGGAATGTTGCACCCGAGTACCAGGGTACGAAAACTGAGACATATTTGAACACGTCTCCCGATCACATGGTTGATCATACTCTAGGTTCCACATGCATGTTTTATCTGAATGAAGAATACCTTAAACCTGGGTAGTTGAAACCCGTGGAATGGGTACCATGCAATATGACTTCAAAGGGTCTTCATTTGCTCACCGAACCTCTCCAATCCTATCACTGCTGCGTTTATGCCCCTGTACACATGCTTGATTCTCTTTCGGATACATAGCAAACCATAGGTTTTAAGATACTTACTATTCAGGTACATTCTTAGGCGTTTAATATGCGGTGTTGAGTCCATTTCGTTGAGCAAGGAGTAGCTCTTGTCTATTCCATATTTGGCTTAAGGAACTTTATCTGTGCTCATTTCAATCTCTGCTTTTATGCAGCACCCCAACTCACCTTTCCCCTTAAGCAAGCATAAGTTGGTTTTCTAAATTTGAGACCCTGTTCTGTTCTGTAATTCAGTTCCTGTGTAGCCAAGTTTACATTCCGTGTATTACTGATATCTTATGATGTTTCTTTTTCTGTGTGACTTATTTCAGTTAGAATCATCATACCTGAATCCACTCATTGTGCTGCTAACGGCCTGATGACATAGATTTCATTGCTGAGTGATATTGTTTTGTAAGTAAATACCAGAAGTTCTTTATCCATTTTTCACTTTCTGTGATATTGAACTTGTACGGTAAACGAGGTTCTTGTAAACAGAGGCGTTCCATACTTTGGGGTGGCTGTGTCTTTTTGAATTTAATTTCCCTAAGCTATAGGACCATAAGTGGAAGTGCCCTAGGCTCTGTTGCTTTGTTTTTTAGATGTTTCAGGAAACACCATACACTTCTCCCGAGTGTCTGTTGGCAATTTACATCCCGCCCATCAGCATAACAAGGCTCCCAGTTCTCCATGGCCTGTCCTGCCTTTCTGGATTTTACACTTTTTTCAGATGGCCCTTTTGATCGGGGGGAAGTGAGACTTCATTGTAGTGCAGATTTCCTTTGCAAGCTTGCTTGGTTGGCCAAAAAGAGCGTATGCGTTTTTTCCTGAATATATTCAGGAAAAAACGCATACGCCCTTTTTGGCCAAGTGCATCATTGTGGACGTTCTGCCTCTTTTCCTATGCTTTCAATGCAATTCCAGTCTACCTCCTGAAATCGGTTTCCTGCAATTCTGCCCCACTTTCAAGTCCTCTTGGCAGCCTTACTTCAGTATATTTTTGGACGATACCTGTCATTTGTAACTCTGCAGGTTTGTG
Organism: Grampus griseus; assembly: GCF_964374135.1. Classification (NCBI taxonomy): domain Eukaryota; kingdom Metazoa; phylum Chordata; class Mammalia; order Artiodactyla; family Delphinidae; genus Grampus; species Grampus griseus. Next base: position 318,833 of record NW_028133268.1, on the reverse strand, counting down.
AACTACAGTGCCCCTGAACTCCTTTCTTCAACTCGCTTTCTTGTGAGCTGGCCGCAACACCGCAGGATGGCTTCAGGCCCTAATCTGGTTCCGGCACGGCACGCTGAGCCTTTGGTTATTTCCTCTTCCTGGTGGGAAATGAGAGTTAAATTTGCCCGTCCAGACACCTCCAGCTAGTCTCTCATTGGTTCTCGCTATTCCTGTTCATCTTCCGCAGAAATTGCAAACTGGGCCAAACAGGAGGTTAAAGGCGCTGACTCTCCAAGTCGGGAGAGTGTTAGTAAAGCGTCTGGAATGTTGCACCCGAGTACCAGGGGAGGAAAACTGAGACATATTTGAACACGTCTCCTGTTCACACGGTTGATCATACTCTGGGTTCCACATGCATGTTTTCGCTGAAGGAAGAATACCTTAAACCTGGAGAGTTGAGACCCGTGTAATGGGTACCATGCAATATGACTTCAAAGGGTCTTCATTTGCTCACCGAACCTCTCCAATCCTATCACTGCTGCGTTGATGCCCCTGTACACACGCTTGATTCTCTTTCAGACATAGCCGTCCATACGTTTTAAGATTCTTACTAGTCAGGTATATTCTTAGGTGTTTAATATGGGGTGTTGAGTCCATTTCGTTGAGCAAGGAGTAGCTCTTGTCTATTCCATATTTGGCTTAAGGAACTTTATCTGTGCTCATTTCAATCTCTGGTTTTATGCAGCACCCCAACTCACCTTTCACCTTAAGCAAGCATAAGTTGGTTTTCTAAATTTGAGACCCTGTTCTGTTCTGTAATTCAGTTCCTGAGTAGCCAAGTTTACATTCCGTGTATTACTGATATCTTATGATGTTTCTTTTTCTGTGTGACTTACTTCAGTTAGAATCATCGTACCTGAATCCACTCATTATGCTGCTACGGGCCTGATGACATAGATTTCATTGCTGAGTGATACTGCATTGTACGTAAGTACCACAAGTTCTTTATCCATTTTTCACTTTCTGTGATATTGAACTTGTACGGTAAACGAGGTTCTTGTAAACAGAGGTGTCCCAAACTTTGGGGTGGCTGTGTCTTTTTGATTTTAATTTCCCTAAGCTATAGGACCATAAGTGGAAGTGCCCTAGGCTCTGTTGCTTTGTTTTTTAGATGTTTCAGGAAACACCATACACTTCTCCGAGTGGCTGTTGGCAATTTACATCCCGCCCATCAGCATAACAAGGCTCCCAGTTCTCCATGGCCTGTCCTGCCTTTCTGGATTTTACACTTTTTTCAGATGGCCCTTTTGACGGGGGGAAGTGAGACTTCATTGTAGTGCTGATTTCCTTTGCAAGCTTGCTTGGTTGGCCAAAAAGGGCGTATGCGTTTTTTTCTGAATATATTCAGGAAAAAACGCATACGCCCTTTTTGGCCAAGTGCATCATTGTGGACGTTCTGCCTCTTTTCCTATGCTTTCAATGCAATTCCAGTCTACCTCCTGAAATCGGTTTCCTGCAATTCTGCCCCACTTTCAAGTCCTCTTGGCAGCCTTACTTCAGTATATTTTTGGACGATAGCTGTCATTTATAACTCTGCAGGTTTGTGAATTACAGTGCCCCTGAGCTCCTTTCTTCAACTCGCTTTCTTGTGAGCTGGCCGCAACAACGCAGGATGGCTTCAGGCCCTAATTTTGTTCCGGCATGGCACGCTGAGCCTTTGGTTATTTCCTCTTCCTGGTGGGAAATGAGAGTTAAATTTGCCCGTCCAGACACCTCCAGCTAGTCTCTCATTGGTTCTCGCTATTCCTGTTCATCTTCCGCAGAAATTGCAAACTGGGCCAAACAGGAGGTTAAAGGCGCTGAATCTCCAATTGGGGAGAGTGTTAGTAAAGCATCTGGAATGTTGCACCCGAGTACCAGGGGAGGAAAACTGAGACATATTTGAACACGTCTCCCGTTCACACGGTTGATCATACTCTGGGTTCCACATGCATATTTTAGCTGAAGGAAGAATATCTTAAACCTGGGTATTTGAAACCCGTGGAATGGGTACCATGCAATATGACTTCAAAGGGTCTTCATTTGCTCACCGAACCTCTCCAATCCTATCACTGCTGCGTTTATGCCCCTGTACACATGCTTGATTCTCTTTCGGAGACATAGCAAACCATAGGTTTTAAGATACTTACTATTCAGGTACATTCTTAGGCGTTTAATATGCGGTGTTGAGTCCATTTCGTTGAGCAAGGAGTAGCTCTTGTCTATTCCATATTTGGCTTAAGGAACTTTATCTGTGCTCATTTCAATCTCTGCTTTTATGCAGCACCCCAACTCACCTTTCCCCTTAAGCAAGCATAAGTTGGTTTTCTAAATTTGAGACCCTGTTCTGTTCTGTAATTCAGTTCCTGTGTAGCCAAGTTTACATTCCGTGTATTACTGATATCTTATGATGTTTCTTTTTCTGTGTGACTTATTTCAGTTAGAATCATCATACCTGAATCCACTCATTGTGCTGCTAACGGCCTGATGACATAGATTTCATTGCTGAGTGATATTGTTTCGTAAGTAAATACCAGAAGTTCTTTATCCATTTTTCACTTTCTGTGATATTGAACTTGTACGGTAAACGAGGTTCTTGTAAACAGAGGCGTTCCATACTTTGGGGTGGCTGTGTCTTTTTGAATTTAATTTCCCTAAGCTATAGGACCATAAGTGGAAGTGCCCTAGGCTCTGTTGCTTTGTTTTTTAGATGTTTCAGGAAACACCATACACTTCTCCCGAGTGTCTGTTGGCAATTTACATCCCGCCCATCAGCATAACAAGGCTCCCAGTTCTCCATGGCCTGTCCTGCCTTTCTGGATTTTACACTTTTTTCAGATGGCCCTTTTGACGGGGGGAAGTGAGACTTCATTGTAGTGCCGATTTCCTTTGCAAGCTTGCTTGGGTGGCCAAAAAGAGCGTATGCGTTTTTTTCTGAATATATTCAGGAAAAAACGCATACGCCCTTTTTACCCAAGTGCATCATTGTGGACGTTCTGCCTCTTTTCCTATGCTTTCAATGCAATTCCAGTCTACCTCCTGAAATCGGTTTCCTGCAATTCTGCCCCACTTTCAAGTCCTCTTGGCAGCCTTACTTCAGTATATTTTTGGACGATAGCTGTCATTTATAACTCTGCAGGTTTGTGAATTACAGTGCCCCTGAGCTCCTTTCTTCAACTCGCTTTCTTGTGAGCTGGCCGCAACACCGCAGGATGGCTTCAGGCCCTAATCTTGTTCCGGCACGGCACGCTGAGCCTTTGGTTATTTCCTCTTCCTGGTGGGAAATGAGAGTTAAATTTGCCCGTCCAGACACCTCCAGCTAGTCTCTCATTGGTTCTCCCTATTCCTGTTCATCTTCCGCAGAAATTGCAAACTGGGCCAAACAGGAAGTTAAAGAGACTGACTCTCCATGTCGGGAGAGTGTTAGTAAAGCATCTGGAATGTTGCGCCCGAGTACCAGGGTACGAAAACTGAGACATATTTGAACACGTCTCCCGATCACATGGTTGATCATACTCTAGGATACACATGCATGTTTTAGCTGAATGAAGAATACCTTAAACATGGGTAGTTGAAACCCGTGGAATGGGTACCATCCAATATGACTTCAAAGGGTCTTCATTTGCTCACCGAACCTCTCCAATCCTATCACTGCTGCGTTTATGCCCCTGTACACATGCTTGATTGTCTTTCGGAGACATAGCAATCTATAGGTTTTAAGATACTTACTAGTCAGGTACATTCTTAGGCGTTTAATATGGGGTGTTGAGTCCATTTCGTTGAGCAAGGAGTAGCTCTTGTCTATTCCATATTTGGCTTAAGGAACTTTATCTGTGCTCATTTCAATCTCTGGTTTTATGCAGCACCCCAACTCACTTTTCCCCTTAAGCAAGCATAAGTTGGTTTTCTACATTTGAGACCCTGTTCTGTTTTGGAATTCAGTTCCTGTGTAGCCAAGTTTACATTCCGTGTATTACTGATATCTTATGATGTTTCTTTTTCTGTGTGACTTATTTCAGTTAGAATCATCGTACCTGAATCCACTCATTATGCTGCTACTGGCCTGATGACATAGATTTCATTGCTGAGTGATACTTCATTGTACATAAGTACCACAAGTTTTTTATCCATTTTTCACTTTCTGTGATATTGAACTTCTACGGTAAACGAGGTTCTTGTAAACAGAGGCGTCCCAAACTTTGGGGTGGCTGTGTTTTTTTGATTTTAATTTCCCTAAGCTATAGGACCATAAGTGGAAGTGCCGTAGGCTCTGTTGTTTGTTTTCTGGATGTTTTAGGAAACACCATACACTTCTCCCGAGTGTCTGTTGGCAATTTACATCCCGCCCATAAGCATAGCAAGGCTCCCAGTTCTCCATGGCCTGTCCTGCCTTTCTGGATTTTACACTTTTTTCAGATGGCCCTTTTGACCGGGGGGAATTGAGACTTCATTGTAGTGCAGATTTCCTTTGCAAGCTTGCTTGGTTGGCCAAAAAGGGCGTATGTGTTTTTTCCTGAATATATTCAGGAAAAAACGCATACGCCCTTTTTGCCCAAATGCATCATTGTGGACGTTCTGCCTCTTTTCCTATGCTTTCAATGCAATTCCAGTCTACTTCCTGAAATCGGTTTCCTGCAATTCTGCCCCGCTTTCAAGTCCTCTTGGCAGCGTTACTTCAGTATATTTTTGGACGATAGCTGTCATTTATAACTCTGCAGATTTGTGAATTACAGTGCCCCTGAACTCCTTTCTTCAACTCGTTTTCTTTTGACCTGGCCACAACACCGCAGGATGGCTTCAGGCCCTAATCTGGTTCCGGCACGGCACGCTGAGCCTTTGGTTAATTCCTCTTCCTGGTGGGAAATGAGAGTTAAATTTGCCCGTCCAGACACCTCCAGCTAGTCTCTCATTGGTTCTCGCTATTCCTGTTCATCTTCCGCAGAAATTGCAAACTGGGCCAAACAGGAGGTTAAAGGGACTGACTCTCCAAGTCGGGAGAGTGTTAGTAAAGCGTCTGGAATGTTGCATCCGAGTAGCCGGGGAGGAAAACTGAGACATATTTGAACACGTCTCCCGTTCACACGGTTGATCATACTCTGGGTTCCACATGCATATTTTAGCTGAAGGAAGAATACCTTAAACCTGGGTAGTTGAAACCCGTGGAATGGGTACCATACAATATGACTTCAAAGGGTCTTCATTTGCTCACCGAACCTCTCCAATCCTATCACTGCTGCGTTTATGCCCCTGTACACATGCTTGATTCACTTTCGGAGTCATAGCAATCTATAGGTTTTAAGATACTTACTAGTCAGGTACATTCTTAGGCGTTTAATATCCGGTGTTGAGTCCATTTCGTTGAGCAAGGAGTAGCTGTTGTCTATTCCATATTTGGCTTAAGGAACTTTATCTGTGCTCATTTCAATCTCTGGTTTTATGCAGCACCCCAATTCACCTTTCCCCTTAAGCAAGCATAAGTTGGTTTTCTAAATTTGAGACCCTGTTCTGTTTTGGAATTCAGTTCCTGTGTAGCCAAGTTTACATTCCGTGTATTACTGATATCTTATGATGTTTCTTTTTCTGTGTGACTTATTTCAGTTAGAATCATCATACCTGAATCCACTCATTGTGCTGCTAACGGCCTGATGACATAGATTTCATTGCTGAGTGATATTGTTTCGTAAGTAAATACCAGAAGTTCTTTATCCATTTTTCACTTTCTGTGATATTGAACTTGTACGGTAAACGAGGTTCTTGTAAACAGAGGCGTTCCATACTTTGGGGTGGCTGTGTCTTTTTGAATTTAATTTCCCTAAGCTATAGGACCATAAGTGGAAGTGCCCTAGGCTCTGTTGCTTTGTTTTTTAGATGTTTCAGGAAACACCATACACTTCTCCCGAGTGTCTGTTGGCAATTTACATCCCGCCCATCAGCATAACAAGGCTCCCAGTTCTCCATGGCCTGTCCTGCCTTTCTGGATTTTACACTTTTTTCAGATGGCCCTTTTGACGGGGGGAAGTGAGACTTCATTGTAGTGCCGATTTCCTTTGCAAGCTTGCTTGGGTGGCCAAAAAGAGCGTATGCGTTTTTTTCTGAATATATTCAGGAAAAAACGCATACGCCCTTTTTACCCAAGTGCATCATTGTGGACGTTCTGCCTCTTTTCCTATGCTTTCAATGCAATTCCAGTCTACCTCCTGAAATCGGTTTCCTGCAATTCTGCCCCACTTTCAAGTCCTCTTGGCAGCCTTACTTCAGTATATTTTTGGACGATAGCTGTCATTTATAACTCTGCAGGTTTGTGAATTACAGTGCCCCTGAGCTCCTTTCTTCAACTCGCTTTCTTGTGAGCTGGCCGCAACACCGCAGGATGGCTTCAGGCCCTAATCTTGTTCCGGCACGGCACGCTGAGCCTTTGGTTATTTCCTCTTCCTGGTGGGAAATGAGAGTTAAATTTGCCCGTCCAGACACCTCCAGCTAGTCTCTCATTGGTTCTCCCTATTCCTGTTCATCTTCTGCAGAAATTGCAAACTGGGCCAAACAGGAAGTTAAAGAGACTGACTCTCCATGTCGGGAGAGTGTTAGTAAAGCATCTGGAATGTTGCGCCCGAGTACCAGGGTACGAAAACTGAGACATATTTGAACACGTCTCCCGATCACATGGTTGATCATACTCTAGGATACACATGCATGTTTTAGCTGAATGAAGAATACCTTAAACATGGGTAGTTGAAACCCGTGGAATGGGTACCATGCAATATGACTTCAAAGGGTCTTCATTTGCTCACCGAACCTCTCCAATCCTATCACTGCTGCGTTTATGCCCCTGTACACATGCTTGATTGTCTTTCGGAGACATAGCAATCTATAGGTTTTAAGATACTTACTAGTCAGGTACATTCTTAGGCGTTTAATATGGGGTGTTGAGTCCATTTCGTTGAGCAAGGAGTAGCTCTTGTCTATTCCATATTTGGCTTAAGGAACTTTATCTGTGCTCATTTCAATCTCTGGTTTTATGCAGCACCCCAACTCACCTTTCCCCTTAAGCAAGCATAAGTTGGTTTTCTACATTTGAGACCCTGTTCTGTTTTGGAATTCAGTTCCTGTGTAGCCAAGTTTACATTCCGTGTATTACTGATATCTTATGATGTTTCTTTTTCTGTGTGACTTATTTCAGTTAGAATCATCGTACCTGAATCCACTCATTATGCTGCTACTGGCCTGATGACATAGATTTCATTGCTGAGTGATACTTCATTGTACATAAGTACCACAAGTTTTTTATCCATTTTTCACTTTCTGTGATATTGAACTTCTACGGTAAACGAGGTTCTTGTAAACAGAGGCGTCCCAAACTTTGGGGTGGCTGTGTTTTTTTGATTTTAATTTCCCTAAGCTATAGGACCATAAGTGGAAGTGCCGTAGGCTCTGTTGTTTGTTTTCTGGATGTTTTAGGAAACACCATACACTTCTCCCGAGTGTCTGTTGGCAATTTACATCCCGCCCATAAGCATAGCAAGGCTCCCAGTTCTCCATGGCCTGTCCTGCCTTTCTGGATTTTACACTTTTTTCAGATGGCCCTTTTGACCGGGGGGAAGTGAGACTTCATTGTAGTGCAGATTTCCTTTGCAAGCTTGCTTGGTTGGCCAAAAAGGGCGTATGCGTTTTTTCCTGAATATATTCAGGAAAAAACGCATACGCCCTTTTTGGCCAAGTGCATCATTGTGGACGTTCTGCCTCTTTTCCTATGCTTTCAATGCAATTCCAGTCTACCTCCTGAAATCGGTTTCCTGCAATTCTGCCCCGCTTTCAAGTCCTCTTGGCAGCCTTACTTCAGTATATTTTTGGACGATAGCTGTCATTTATAACTCTGCAGGTTTGTGAATTACAGTGCCCCTGAGCTCCTTTCTTCAACTCGCTTTCTTGTGACCTGGCCGCAACACCGCAGGATGGCTTCAGGCCCTAATCTGGTTCCGGCACGGCACGATGAGCCTTTGGTTAATTCCTCTTCCTGGTGGGAAATGAGAGTTAAATTTGCCCGTCCAGACACCTCCAGCTACTCTCTCGTTGGTTCTCGCTATTCCTGTTCATCTTCCGCAGAAATTGCAAACTGGGCCAAACAGGAGTTTAAAGGGACTGACTCTCCAAGTCGGGAGAGTGTTAGTAAAGCATCTGGAATGTTGCACCCGAGTACCAGGGTACGAAAACTGAGACATATTTGAACACGTCTCCCGATCACATGGTTGATCATACTCTAGGTTCCACATGCATGTTTTATCTGAAGGAAGAATACCTTAAACCTGGGTAGTTGAAACCCGTGGAATGGGTACCATGCAATATGACTTCAAAGGGTCTTCATTTGCTCACCGAACCTCTCCAATCCTATCACTGCTGCGTTTATGCCCCTGTACACATGCTTGATTCTCTTTCGGAGACATAGCAAACCATACGTTTTAAGATACTTACTATTCAGGTACATTCTTAGGCGTTTAATATGCGGTGTTGAGTCCATTTCGTTGAGCAAGGAGTAGCTCTTGTCTATTCCATATTTGGCTTAAGGAACTTTATCTGTGCTCATTTCAATCTCTGGTTTTATGCAGCACCCCAACTCACCTTTCACCTTAAGCAAGCATAAGTTGGTTTTCTAAATTTGAGACCCTGTTCTGTTCTGTAATTCAGTTCCTGAGTAGCCAAGTTTACATTCCGTGTATTACTGATATCTTATGATGTTTCTTTTTCTGTGTGACTTACTTCAGTTAGAATCATCGTACCTGAATCCACTCATTATGCTGCTACGGGCCTGATGACATAGATTTCATTGCTGAGTGATACTGCATTGTACGTAAGTACCACAAGTTCTTTATCCATTTTTCACTTTCTGTGATATTGAACTTGTACGGTAAACGAGGTTCTTGTAAACAGAGGCGTCCCAAACTTTGGGGTGGCTGTGTCTTTTTGATTTTAATTTCCCTAAGCTATAGGACCATAAGTGGAAGTGCCCTAGGCTCTGTTGCTTTGTTTTTTAGATGTTTCAGGAAACACCATACACTTCTCCGAGTGGCTGTTGGCAATTTACATCCCGCCCATCAGCATAACAAGGCTCCCAGTTCTCCATGGCCTGTCCTGCCTTTCTGGATTTTACACTTTTTTCAGATGGCCCTTTTGACGGGGGGAAGTGAGACTTCATTGTAGTGCCGATTTCCTTTGCAAGCTTGCTTGGTTGGCCAAAAAGGGCGTATGCGTTTTTTTCTGAATATATTCAGGAAAAAACGCATACGCCCTTTTTGGCCAAGTGCATCATTGTGGACGTTCTGCCTCTTTTCCTATGCTTTCAATGCAATTCCAGTCTACCTCCTGAAATCGGTTTCCTGCAATTCTGCCCCACTTTCAAGTCCTCTTGGCAGCCTTACTTCAGTATATTTTTGGACGATAGCTGTCATTTATAACTCTGCAGGTTTGTGAATTACAGTGCCCCTGAGCTCCTTTCTTCAACTCGCTTTCTTGTGAGCTGGCCGCAACACCGCAGGATGGCTTCAGGCCCTAATCTTGTTCCGGCACGGCACGCTGAGCCTTTGGTTATTTCCTCTTCCTGGTGGGAAATGAGAGTTAAATTTGCCCGTCCAGACACCTCCAGCTAGTCTCTCATTGGTTCTCCCTATTCCTGTTCATCTTCCGCAGAAATTGCAAACTGGGCCAAACAGGAGGTTAAAGGCGCTGACTCTCCAATTGGGGAGAGTGTTAGTAAAGCATCTGGAATGTTGCACCCGAGTACCAGGGGAGGAAAACTGAGACATATTTGAACACGTCTCCCGTTCACACGGTTGATCATACTCTGGGTTCCACATGCATATTTTAGCTGAAGGAAGAATACCTTAAACCTGGGTATTTGAAACCCGTGGAATGGGTCCCATACAATATAACTTCAAAGGGTCTTCATTTGCTCACCGAACCTCTCCAATCCTATCACTGCTGCGTTTATGCCCCTGTACACATGCTTGATTCTCTTTCGGAGACATAGCAGTGTATAAGTTTTAAGATACTTACTAGTCAGGTACATTCTTAGGCGTTTAATATCCGGTGTTGAGTCCATTTCGTTGAGCAAGGAGTAGCTGTTGTCTATTCCATATTTGGCTTAAGGAACTTTATTTGTGCTCATTTCAATCTCTGGTTTTATACAGCACCCCAACTCACCTTTCCCCTAAAGCAAGCATAAGTTGGTTTTATAATTTGAGACCCTCTTCTGTTCTGTAATTCAGTTCCTGTGTAACCCAGTTTACATTCCGGGTATTAGTGATATCTTATGATGTTTCTTTTTCTGTGTGACTTATTTCAGTTAGAATCATCGTACTTGAATCCACTCATTATGCTGCTACGGGCCTGATGACATAGATTTCATTGCTGAGTGATACTGCATTGTACGTAAGTACCACAAGTTCTTTATCCATTTTTCATTTTCTGTGATATTGAACTTGTACGGTAAACGAGGTTCTTGTAAACATAGGCGTCCCAAACTTTGGGGTGGCTGTGTCTTTTTGATTTTAATTTCCCTAAGCTATAGGACCATAAGTGGAAGTGCCCTAGGCTCTGTTGCTTTGTTTTTTAGATGTTTCAGGAAACACCATACACTTCTCCCGAGTGGCTGTTGGCAATTTACATCCCGCCCATCAGCATAACAAGGCTCCCAGTTCTCCATGGCTTGTCCTGCCTTTCTGGATTTTACACTTTTTTCAGATGGCCCTTTTGACCGGGGGGAAGTGAGACTTCATTGTAGTGCAGATTTCCTTTGCAAGCTTGCTTGGTTGGCCAAAAAGGGCGTATGCGTTTTTTCCTGAATATATTCAGGAAAAAACGCATACGCCCTTTTTGGCCAAGTGCATCATTGTGGACGTTCTGCCTCTTTTCCTATGCTTTCAATGCAATTCCAGTCTACCTCCTGAAATAGGTCCCCTGCAATTCTGCCCCGCTTTCAAGTCCTCTTGGCAGCCTTACTTCAGTATATTTTTGGACGATAGCTGTCATTTATAACTCTGCAGGTTTGTGAATTACAGTGCCCCTGAGCTCCTTTCTTCAACTCGCTTTCTTGTGACCTGGCCGCAACACCGCAGGATGGCTTCAGGCCCTAATCTGGTTCCGGCACGGCACGCTGAGCCTTTGGTTAATTCCTCTTCCTGGTGGGAAATGAGAGTTAAATTTGCCCGTCCAGACACCTCCAGCTAGTCTCTCATTGGTTCTCGCTATTCCTGTTCATCTTCCGCAGAAATTGCAAACTGGGCCAAACAGGAGGTTAAAGGGACTGACTCTCCAAGTGGGGAGAGTGTTAGTAAAGCGTCTGGAATGTTGCACCCGAGTACCAGGGGAGGAAAACTGAGACATATTTGAACACGTCACCCGTTCACAAGGTTGATCATACTCTGGGTTCCACATGCATGTTTTAGCTGAAGGAAGAATACCTTAAACCTGGGTAGTTGAATCCCGTGGAATGGGTACCATGCAATAAGACTTCAAAGGGTCTTCATTTGCTCACCGAACCTCTCTAATCCTATCACTACTGCATTTATGCCCCTGTACACACGCTTGATTCTCTTTTGGAGACATAGCAATCCATAGGTTTTAAGATACTTACTAGTCAGGTACATTCTTAGGCGTTTAATATGGGGTGTTGAGTCCATTTCGTTGAGCAAGGAGTAGCTCTTGTCTATTCCATATTTGGCTTAAGGAACTTTATCTGTGCTCATTTCAATCTCTGGTTTTATGCAGCACCGCAACTCACCTTTCCCCTTAAGGAAGCATAAGTTGATTTTCTAAATTTGAGACCCTGTTCTGTTTTGGAATTCAGTTCCTGTGTAGCCAAGTTTACATTCCGTGTATTAGTGATATCTTATGATATTTCTTTTTCTGTGTGACTTATTTCAGTTAGAATCACCGTGCCTGAATCCACTCATTATGCTGGTACGGGCCTGATGACATAGATTTCATTGCTGAGTGATACTGCATTGTACGTAAGTACCACAAGTTCTTTATCCATTTTTCACTTTCTGTGATATTGAACTTGTACGGTAAACGAGGTTCTTGTAAACAGAGGCGTCCCAAACTTTGGGGTGGCTGTGTCTTTTTGATTTTAATTTCCCTAAGCTATAGGACCATAAGTGGAAGTGCTCTAGGCTCTGTTGCTTTGTTTTTTAGATGTTTCAGGAAACACCATACACTTCTCCCGAGTGGCTGTTGGCAATTTACATCCCGCCCATCAGCATAACAAGGCTCCCAGTTCTCCATGGCTTGTCCTGCCTTTCTGGATTTTACACTTTTTTCAGATGGCCCTTTTGACCGGGGGGAAGTGAGACTTCATTGTAGTGCAGATTTCCTTTGCAAGCTTGCTTGGTTGGCCAAAAAGGGCGTATGCGTTTTTTCCTGAATATATTCAGGAAAAAACGCATACGCCCTTTTTGGCCAAGTGCATCATTGTGGACGTTCTGCCTCTTTTCCTATGCTTTCAATGCAATTCCAGTCTACCTCCTGAAATAGGTCCCCTGCAATTCTGCCCCGCTTTCAAGTCCTCTTGGCAGCCTTACTTCAGTATATTTTTGGACGATAGCTGTCATTTATAACTCTGCAGGTTTGTGAATTACAGTGCCCCTGAGCTCCTTTCTTCAACTCGCTTTCTTGTGACCCGGCCGCAACACCGCAGGATGGCTTCAGGCCCTAATCTGGTTCCGGCACGGCACGCTGAGCCTTTGGTTAATTCCTCTTCCTGGTGGGAAATGAGAGTTAAATTTGCCCGTCCAGACACCTCCAGCTAGTCTCTCATTGGTTCTCGCTATTCCTGTTCATCTTCCGCAGAAATTGCAAACTGGGCCAAACAGGAGGTTAAAGGGACTGACTCTCCAAGTGGGGAGAGTGTTAGTAAAGCGTCTGGAATGTTGCACCCGAGTACCAGGGGAGGAAAACTGAGACATATTTGAACACGTCACCCGTTCACAAGGTTGATCATACTCTGGGTTCCACATGCATGTTTTAGCTGAAGGAAGAATACCTTAAACCTGGGTAGTTGAATCCCGTGGAATGGGTACCATGCAATAAGACTTCAAAGGGTCTTCATTTGCTCACCGAACCTCTCTAATCCTATCACTACTGCATTTATGCCCCTGTACACACGCTTGATTCTCTTTTGGAGACATAGCAATCCATAGGTTTTAAGATACTTACTAGTCAGGTACATTCTTAGGCGTTTAATATGGGGTGTTGAGTCCATTTCGTTGAGCAAGGAGTAGCTCTTGTCTATTCCATATTTGGCTTAAGGAACTTTATCTGTGCTCATTTCAATCTCTGGTTTTATGCAGCACCGCAACTCACCTTTCCCCTTAAGGAAGCATAAGTTGATTTTCTAAATTTGAGACCCTGTTCTGTTTTGGAATTCAGTTCCTGTGTAGCCAAGTTTACATTCCGTGTATTAGTGATATCTTATGATATTTCTTTTTCTGTGTGACTTATTTCAGTTAGAATCACCGTGCCTGAATCCACTCATTATGCTGGTACGGGCCTGATGACATAGATTTCATTGCTGAGTGATACTGCATTGTACGTAAGTACCACAAGTTCTTTATCCATTTTTCACTTTCTGTGATATTGAACTTGTACGGTAAACGAGGTTCTTGTAAACAGAGGCGTCCCAAACTTTGGGGTGGCTGTGTCTTTTTGATTTTAATTTCCCTAAGCTATAGGACCATAAGTGGAAGTGCTCTAGGCTCTGTTGCTTTGTTTTTTAGATGTTTCAGGAAACACCATACACTTCTCCCGAGTGTCTGTTGGCAATTTACATCCCGCCGATCAGCATAACAAGGCTCCCAGTTCTCCATGGCCTGTCCTGCCTTTCTGGATTTTACACTTTATTCAGATGGCCCTTTTGACCGGGGGGAAGTGAGACTTCATTGTAGTGCAGATTTCCTTTGCAAGCTTGCTTGGTTGGCCAAAAAGGGCGTATGCGTTTTTTCCTGAATATATTCAGGAAAAAACGCATACGCCCTTTTTGGCCAAGTGCATCATTGTGGACGTTCTGCCTCTTTTCCTATGCTTTCAATGCAATTCCAGTCTACCTCCTGAAATCGGTTTCCTGCAATTCTGCCCCGCTTTCAAGTCCTCTTGGCAGCCTTACTTCAGTATATTTTTGGACGATAGCTGTCATTTATAACTCTGCAGGTTTGTGAATTGCAGTGCCCCTGAGCTCCTTTCTTCAACTCGCTTTCTTTTGAGCTGGCCGCAACACCGCAGGATGGCTTCAGGTCCTAAACTGGTTCCGGCACGGCACGCTGAGCCTTTGGTTAATTCCTCTTCCTGGTGGGAAATGAGAGTTAAATTTGCCCGTCCAGACACCTCCAGCTAGTCTCTCATTGGTTCTCGTTATTCCTGTTCATCTTCCGCAGAAATTGCAAACTGGGCCAAACAGGAGGTTAAGGGCGCTGACTCTTCAAGTGGGGAGAGTGTTAGTAAAGCGTCTGGAATGTTGCACCCGAGTACCAGGGGAGGAAAACTGAGACATATTTGAACACGTCTCCCGTTCACACGGTTGATCATACTCTGGGTTCCACATGCATGTTTTAGCTGAAGGAAGAATACCTTAAACCTGGGTAGTTGAAACCCGTGGAATGGGTACCATGCAATATGACTTCAAAGGGTCTTCATTTGCTCACCGAACCTCTCCAATCCTATCACTGCTGCGCTTATGCCCCTGTACACATGCTTGATTCTCTTTCGGAGACATAGTAATCCATAGGTTTTAAGATACTTACTAGTCAGGTACATTCTTAGGCGTTTAATATGCGGTGTTGAGTCCATTTCGTTGAGCAAGGAGTAGCTCTTGTCTATTCCATATTTGGCTTAAGGAACTTTATCTGTGCTCATTTCAATCTCTGGTTTTATGCAGCACCCCAACTCACCTTTCCCCTTAAGCAAGCATAAGTTGGTTTTCTAAATTTGAGACCCTGTTCTGTATTGGAAATCAGTTCCTGTGTAGCCAAGTTTACATTCCGTGTATTAGTGATATCTTATGATGTTTCTTTTTCTGTGTGACTTATTTCAGTTAGAATCACCGTACCTGAATCCACTCATTATGCTGCTACGGGCCTGATGACATAGATTTCATTGCTGAGTGATACTGCATTGTACGTAAGTACCACAAGTTCTTTATCCATTTTTCACTTTCTGTGATATTGAACTTGTACGGTAAACGAGGTTCTTGTAAACAGAGGCATCCCAAACTTTTGGGTGGCTGTGTCTTTTTGATTTTAATTTCCCTAAGCTATAGGACCATAAGTGGAAGTGCCCTAGGCTCTGTTGCTTTGTTTTTTAGATGTTTCAGGAAACACCATACACTTCTCCCGAGTGTCTGTTGGCAATTTACATCCCGCCCATCAGCATAACAAGGCTCCCAGTTCTCCATGGCCTGTCCTGCCTTTCTGGATTTTACACTTTTTTCAGATGGCCCTTTTGACCGGGGGGAAGTGAGACTTCATTGTAGTGCAGATTTCCTTTGCAAGCTTGCTTGGTTGGCCAAAAAGGGCGTATGCGTTTTTTCCTGAATATATTCAGGAAAAAACGCATACGCCCTTTTTGGCCAAGTGCATCATTGTGGACGTTCTGCCTCTTTTCCTATGCTTTCAATGCAATTCCAGTCTACCTCCTGAAATCGGTTTCCTGCAATTCTGCCCCGCTTTCAAGTCCTCTTGGCAGCCTTACTTCAGTATATTTTTGGACGATAGCTGTCATTTATAACTCTGCAGGTTTGTGAATTACAGTGCCCCTGAGCTCCTTTCTTCAACTCGCTTTCTTGTGAGCTGGCCGCAACACCGCAGGATGGCTTCAGGCCCTAATCTTGTTCCGGCACGGCACGCTGAGCCTTTGGTTATTTCCTCTTCCTGGTGGGAAATGAGAGTTAAATTTGCCCGTCCAGACACCTCCAGCTAGTCTCTCATTGGTTCTCCCTATTCCTGTTCATCTTCCGCAGAAATTGCAAACTGGGCCAAACAGGAAGTTAAAGAGACTGACTCTCCATGTCGGGAGAGTGTTAGTAAAGCATCTGGAATGTTGCGCCCGAGTACCAGGGTACGAAAACTGAGACATATTTGAACACGTCTCCCGATCACATGGTTGATCATACTCTAGGATACACATGCATGTTTTAGCTGAATGAAGAATACCTTAAACATGGGTAGTTGAAACCCGTGGAATGGGTACCATGCAATATGACTTCAAAGGGTCTTCATTTGCTCACCGAACCTCTCCAATCCTATCACTGCTGCGTTTATGCCCCTGTACACATGCTTGATTCTCTTTCGGAGACATAGCAAACCATAGGTTTTAAGATACTTACTATTCAGGTACATTCTTAGGCATTTAATATGCGGTGTTGAGTCCATTTCGTTGAGCAAGGAGTAGCTCTTGTCTATTCCATATTTGGCTTAAGGAACTTTATCTGTGCTCATTTCAATCTCTGCTTTTATGCAGCACCCCAACTCACCTTTCCCCTTAAGCAAGCATAAGTTGGTTTTCTAAATTTGAGACCCTGTTCTGTTCTGTAATTCAGTTCCTGTGTAGCCAAGTTTACATTCCGTGTATTACTGATATCTTATGATGTTTCTTTTTCTGTGTGACTTATTTCAGTTAGAATCATCATACCTGAATCCACTCATTGTGCTGCTAACGGCCTGATGACATAGATTTCTTTGCTGAGTGATATTGTTTTGTAAGTAAATACCAGAAGTTCTTTATCCATTTTTCACTTTCTGTGATATTGAACTTGTACGGTAAACGAGGTTCTTGTAAACAGAGGCGTTCCATACTTTGGGGTGGCTGTGTCTTTTTGAATTTAATTTCCCTAAGCTATAGGACCATAAGTGGAAGTGCCCTAGGCTCTGTTGCTTTGTTTTTTAGATGTTTCAGGAAACACCATACACTTCTCCCCGGTGTCTGTTGGCAATTTACATCCCGCCCATCAGCATAACAAGTCTCCCAGTTCTCCATGGCCTGTCCTGCCTTTCTGGATTTTACACTTTTTTCAGATGGCCCTTTTGACCGGGGGGAAGTGAGACTTCATTGTAGTGCAGATTTCCTTTGCAAGTTTGCTTGGTTGGCCAAAAAGGGCGTATGCGTTTTTTCCTGAATATATTCAGGAAAAAACGCATACGCCCTTTTCGGCCAAGTGCATCATTGTGGACGTTCTGTCTCTTTACCTATACTTTCAATGCAATTCCAGTCTACCTCCTGAAATCGGTTTCCTGCAATTCTGCCCCGCTTTCAAGTCCTCTTGGCAGCCTTACTTCAGTATATTTTTGGACGATACCTGTCATTTGTAACTCTGCAGGTTTGTGAACTACAGTGCCCCTGAACTCCTTTCTTCAACTCGCTTTCTTGTGAGCTGCCCGCAACACCGCAGGATGGCTTCAGGCCCTAATCTGGTTCCGGCACGGCACGCTGAGCCTTTGGTTATTTCCTCTTCCTGGTGGGAAATGAGAGTTAAATTTGCCCGTCCAGACACCTCCAGCTAGTCTCTCATTGGTTCTCGCTATTCCTGTTCATCTTCCGCAGAAATTGCAAACTGGGCCAAACAGGAGGTTAAAGGCGCTGACTCTCCAAGTCGGGAGAGTGTTAGTAAAGCGTCTGGAATGTTGCACCCGAGTACCAGGGGAGGAAAACTGAGACATATTTGAACACGTCTCCTGTTCACACGGTTGATCATACTCTGGGTTCCACATGCATGTTTTAGCTGAAGGAAGAATACCTTAAACCTGGAGAGTTGAGACCCGTGTAATGGGTACCATGCAATATGACTTCAAAGGGTCTTCATTTGCTCACCGAACCTCTCCAATCCTATCACTGCTGCGTTGATGCCCCTGTACACACGCTTGATTCTCTTTCAGACATAGCCGTCCATACGTTTTAAGATTCTTACTAGTCAGGTATATTCTTAGGTGTTTAATATGGGGTGTTGAGTCCATTTCGTTGAGCAAGGAGTAGCTCTTGTCTATTCCATATTTGGCTTAAGGAACTTTATCTGTGCTCATTTCAATCTCTGGTTTTATGCAGCACCCCAACTCACCTTTCACCTTAAGCAAGCATAAGTTGGTTTTCTAAATTTGAGACCCTGTTCTGTTCTGTAATTCAGTTCCTGAGTAGCCAAGTTTACATTCCGTGTATTACTGATATCTTATGATGTTTCTTTTTCTGTGTGACTTACTTCAGTTAGAATCATCGTACCTGAATCCACTCATTATGCTGCTACGGGCCTGATGACATAGATTTCATTGCTGAGTGATACTGCATTGTACGTAAGTACCACAAGTTCTTTATCCATTTTTCACTTTCTGTGATATTGAACTTGTACGGTAAACGAGGTTCTTGTAAACAGAGGCGTCCCAAACTTTGGGGTGGCTGTGTCTTTTTGATTTTAATTTCCCTAAGCTATAGGACCATAAGTGGAAGTGCCCTAGGCTCTGTTGCTTTGTTTTTTAGATGTTTCAGGAAACACCATACACTTCTCCGAGTGGCTGTTGGCAATTTACATCCCGCCCATCAGCATAACAAGGCTCCCAGTTCTCCATGGCCTGTCCTGCCTTTCTGGATTTTACACTTTTTTCAGATGGCCCTTTTGACGGGGGGAAGTGAGACTTCATTGTAGTGCCGATTTCTTTGCAAGCTTGCTTGGATGGCCAAAAAGGGCGTATGCGTTTTTTTCTGAATATATTCAGGAAAAAACGCATACGCCCTTTTTGGCCAAGTGCATCATTGTGGACGTTCTGTCTCTTTTCCTATGCTTTCAATGCAATTCCAGTCTACCTCCTGAAATCGGTTTCCTGCAATTCTGCCCCACTTTCAAGTCCTCTTGGCAGCCTTACTTCAGTATATTTTTGGACGATAGCTGTCATTTATAACTCTGCAGGTTTGTGAATTACAGTGCCCCTGAGCTCCTTTCTTCAACTCGCTTTCTTGTGAGCTGGCCGCAACAACGCAGGATGGCTTCAGGCCCTAATCTTGTTCCGGCACGGCACGCTGAACCTTTGGTTATTTCCTCTTCCTGGTGGGAAATGAGAGTTAAATTTGCCCGTCCAGACACCTCCAGCTAGTCTCTCATTGGTTCTCGCTATTCCTGTTCATCTTCCGCAGAAATTGCAAACTGGGCCAAACAGGAGGTTAAGGCGCTGACTCTCCAATTGGGGAGAGTGTTAGTAAAGCATCTGGAATGTTGCACCCGAGTACCAGGGGAGGAAAACTGAGACATATTTGAACACGTCTCCCGTTCACACGGTTGATCATACTCTGGGTTCCACATGCATATTTTAGCTGGAGGAAGAATACCTTAAACCTTGGTATTTGAAACCCGTGGAATGGGTACCATGCAATATGACTTCAAAGGGTCTTCATTTGCTCACCGAACCTCTCCAATCCTATCACTGCTGCGTTTATGCCCCTGTACACATGCTTGATTCTCTTTCGGAGACATAGCAATCTATAGGTTTTAAGATACTTACTAGTCAGGTACATTCTTAGGCGTTTAATATGCGGTGTTGAGTCCATTTCGTTGAGCAAGGAGTAGCTGTTGTCTATTCCATATTTGGCTTAAGGAACTTTATCTGTGCTCATTTCAATCTCTGGTTTTATGCAGCACCCCAACTCACCTTTCCCCTTAAGCAAGCATAAGTTGGTTTTCTACATTTGAGACCCTGTTCTGTTTTGGAATTCAGTTCCTGTGTAGCCAAGTTTACATTCCGTGTATTAGTGATATCTTATGATGTTTCTTTTTCTGTGTGAGTTATTTCAGTTAGAATCATCGTACCTGAATCCACTCATTATGCTGCTACTGGCCTGATGACATAGATTTCATTGCTGAGTGATACTTCATTGTACATAAGTACCACAAGTGTTTTATCCATTTTTCACTTTCTGTGATATTGAACTTCTACGGTAAACGAGGTTCTTGTAAACAGAGGCGTCCCAAACTTTGGGGTGGCTGTGTTTTTTTGATTTTAATTTCCCTAAGCTATAGGACCATAAGTGGAAGTGCCCTAGGCTCTGTTGCTTTGTTTTCTGGATGTTTTAGGAAACACCATACACTTCTCCCGAGTGTCTGTTGGCAATTTACATCCCGCCCATAAGCATAACAAGGCTCCCAGTTCTCCATGGCCTGTCCTGCCTTTCTGGATTTTACACTTTTTTCAGATGGCCCTTTTGACCGGGGGAATTGAGACTTCATTGTAGTGCAGATTTCCTTTGCAAGCTTGCTTGGTTGGCCAAAAAGGGCGTATGTGTTTTTTCCTGAATATATTCAGGAAAAAACGCATACGCCCTTTTTGCCCAAGTGCATCATTGTGGACGTTCTGCCTCTTTTCCTATGCTTTCAATGCAATTCCAGTCTACCTCCTGAAATCGGTTTCCTGCAATTCTGCCCCGCTTTCAAGTCCTCTTGGCAGCCTTACTTCAGTATATTTTTGGACGATAGCTGTCATTTATAACTCTGCAGGTTTGTGAATTGCAGTGCCCCTGAGCTCCTTTCTTCAACTCGCTTTCTTGTGACCTGGCCACAACACCGCAGGATGGCTTCAGGCCCTAATCTGGTTCCGGCACGGCACGCTGAGCCTTTGGTTAATTCCTCTTCCTGGTGGGAAATGAGAGTTAAATTTGCCCGTCCAGACACCTCCAGCTAGTCTCTCATTGGTTCTCGCTATTCCTGTTCATCTTCCGCAGAAATTGCAAACTGGGCCAAACAGGAGGTTAAAGGGACTGACTCTCCAAGTCGGGAGAGTGTTAGTAAAGCGTCTGGAATGTTGCATCCGAGTACCCGGGGAGGAAAACTGAGACATATTTGAACACGTCTCCCGTTCACACGGTTGATCATACTCTGGGTTCCACATGCATGTTTTAGCTGAAGGAAGAATACCTTAAACCTGGGTATTTGAAACCCGTGGAATGGGTACCATACAATATGACTTCAAAGGGTCTTCATTTGCTCACCGAACCTCTCCAATCCTATCACTGCTGCGTTTATGCCCCTGTACACATGCTTGATTCTCTTTCGGAGACATAGCAATCTATAGGTTTTAAGATACTTACTAGTCAGGTACATTCTTAGGCGTTTAATATCCGGTGTTGAGTCCATTTCGTTGAGCAAGGAGTAGCTGTTGTCTATTCCATATTTGGCTTAAGGAACTTTATCTGTGCTCATTTCAATCTCTGGTTTTATGCAGCACCCCAATTCGCCTTTCCCCTTAAGCAAGCATAAGTTGGTTTTCTAAATTTGAGACCCTGTTCTGTTTTGGAATTCAGTTCCTGTGTAGCCAAGTTTACATTCCGTGTATTAGTGATATCTTATGATGTTTCTTTTTCTGTGTGACTTATTTCAGTTAGAATCATCGTACCTGAATCCACTCATTATGCTGCTACGGGCCTGATGACATAGATTTCATTGCTGAGTGATACTGCATTGTACGTAAGTACCACAAGTTCTTTATCCATTTTTCACTTTCTGTGATATTGAACTTGTACCGTAAACGAGATTCTTGTAAACAGAGGCGTCCCAAACTTTGGGGTGGCTGTGTCTTTTTGATTTTAATTTCCCTAAGCTATAGGACCATAAGTGGAAGTGCCCTAGGCTCTGTTGCTTTGTTTTTTAGATGTCTCAGGAAACACCATACACTTCTCCGAGTGGCTGTTGGCAATTTACATCCCGCCCATCAGCATAACAAGGCTCCCAGTTCTCCATGGCCTGTCCTGCCTTTCTGGATTTTACACTTTTTTCAGATGGCCCTTTTGACGGGGGGAAGTGAGACTTCATTGTAGTGCCGATTTCCTTTGCAAGCTTGCTTGGTTGGCCAAAAAGGGCGTATGCGTTTTTTTTCTGAATATATTCAGGAAAAAACGCATACACCCTTTTTAGCCAAGTGCATCATTGTGGACGTTCTGCCTATTTTCCTATGCTTTCAATGCAATTCCAGTCTACCTCCTGAAATCGGTTTCCTGCAATACTGCCCCACTTTCAAGTCCTCTTGGCAGCCTTACTTCAGTATATTTTTGGACAATAGCTGTCATTTATAACTCTGCAGGTTTGTGAATTACAGTGCCCCTGAGCTCCTTTCTTCAACTCGCTTTCTTGTGAGCTGGCCGCAACACCGCAGGATGGCTTCAGGCCCTAATCTTGTTCCGGCACGGCACGCTGAGCCTTTGGTTATTTCCTCTTCCTGGTGGGAAATGAGAGTTAAATTTGCCCGTCCAGACACCTCCAGCTAGTCTCTCATTGGTTCTCCCTATTCCTGTTCATCTTCCGCAGAAATTGCAAACTGGGCCAAACAGGAAGTTAAAGAGACTGACTCTCCATGTCGGGAGAGTGTTAGTAAAGCATCTGGAATGTTGCGCCCGAGTACCAGGGTACGAAAACTGAGACATATTTTAACACGTCTCCCGATCACATGGTTGATCATACTCTAGGATACACATGCATGTTTTAGCTGAATGAAGAATACCTTAAACATGGGTAGTTGAAACCCGTGGAATGGGTACCATGCAATATGACTTCAAAGGGTCTTCATTTGCTCACCGAACCTCTCCAATCCTATCACTGCTGCGTTTATGCCCCTGTACACATGCTTGATTCTCTTTCGGAGACATAGCAAACCATAGGTTTTAAGATACTTACTATTCAGGTACATTCTTAGGCATTTAATATGCGGTGTTGAGTCCATTTCGTTGAGCAAGGAGTAGCTCTTGTCTATTCCATATTTGGCTTAAGGAACTTTATCTGTGCTCATTTCAATCTCTGCTTTTATGCAGCACCCCAACTCACCTTTCCCCTTAAGCAAGCATAAGTTGGTTTTCTAAATTTGAGACCCTGTTCTGTTCTGTAATTCAGTTCCTGTGTAGCCAAGTTTACATTCCGTGTATTACTGATATCTTATGATGTTTCTTTTTCTGTGTGACTTATTTCAGTTAGAATCATCGTACCTGAATCCACTCATTATGCTGCTACGGGCCTGATGACATAGATTTCATTGCTGAGTGACACTGCATTGTACGTAAGTACCACAAATTCTTTATCCATTTTTCACTTCCTGTGATATTGAACTTGTACGGTAAACGAGGTTCTTGTAAACAGAGGCGTCCCAAACTTTGGGGTTGCTGTGTCTTTTTGATTTTAATTTCCCTAAGCTATAGGACCATAAGTGGAAGTGCCCTAGGCTCTGTTGCTTTGTTTTTTAGATGTTTCAGGAAACACCATACACTTCTCCCGAGTGTCTGTTGGCAATTTACATCCCGCCCATCAGCATAACAAGGCTCCCAGTTCTCCATGGCCTGTCCTGCCTTTCTGGATTTTACACTTTTTTCAGATGGCCCTTTTGACCGGGGGGAAGTGAGACTTCATTGTAGTGCAGATTTCCTTTGCAAGCTTGCTTGGTTGGCCAAAAAGGGCGTATGCGTTTTTTCCTGAATATATTCAGGAAAAAACGCATACGCCCTTTTTGGCCAAGTGCATCATTGTGGACGTTCTGCCTCTTTTCCTATGCTTTCAATGCAATTCCAGTCTACCTCCTGAAATCGGTTTCCTGCAATTCTGCCCCGCTTTCAAGTCCTCTTGGCAGCCTTACTTCAGTATATTTTTGGACGATAGCTGTCATTTATAACTCTGCACGTTTGTGAATTACAGTGCCCCTGAGCTCCTTTCTTCAACTCGCTTTCTTGTGACCTGGCCGCAACACCGCAGGATGGCTTCAGGCCCTAATCTGGTTCCTGCACGGCACGATGAGCCTTTGGTTAATTCCTCTTCCTGGTGGGAAATGAGAGTTAAAATTGCCCGTCCAGACACCTCCAGCTAGTCTCTCATTGGTTCTCGCTATTCCTGTTCATCTTCCGCAGAAATTGCAAACTGGGCCAAACAGGAGGTTAAAGGGACTGACTCTCCAAGTCGGGAGAGTGTTAGTAAAGCATCTGGAATGTTGCACCCGAGTACCAGGGTACGAAAACTGAGACATATTTGAACACGTCTCCCGATCACATGGTTGATCATACTCTAGGTTCCACATGCATGTTTTATCTGAATGAAGAATACCTTAAACCTGGGTAGTTGAAACCCGTGGAATGGGTACCATGCAATATGACTTCAAAGGGTCTTCATTTGCTCACCGAACCTCTCCAATCCTATCACTGCTGCGTTTATGCCCCTGTACACATGCTTGATTCTCTTTCGGAGACATAGCAAACCATAGGTTTTAAGATACTTACTATTCAGGTACATTCTTAGGCGTTTAATATGCGGTGTTGAGTCCATTTCGTTGAGCAAGGAGTAGCTCTTGTCTATTCCATATTTGGCTTAAGGAACTTTATCTGTGCTCATTTCAATCTCTGCTTTTATGCAGCACCCCAACTCACCTTTCCCCTTAGCAAGCATAAGTTGGTTTTCTAAATTTGAGACCCTGTTCTGTTCTGTAATTCAGTTCCTGTGTAGCCAAGTTTACATTCCGTGTATTACTGATATCTTATGATGTTTCTTTTTCTGTGTGATTTATTTCAGTTAGAATCATCATACCTGAATCCACTCATTGTGCTGCTAACGGCCTGATGACATAGATTTCATTGCTGAGTGATATTGTTTTGTAAGTAAATACCAGAAGTTCTTTATCCATTTTTCACTTTCTGTGATATTGAACTTGTACGGTAAACGAGGTTCTTGTAAACAGAGGCGTTCCATACTTTGGGGTGGCTGTGTCTTTTTGAATTTAATTTCCCTAAGCTATAGGACCATAAGTGGAAGTGCCCTAGGCTCTGTTGCTTTGTTTTTTAGATGTTTCAGGAAACACCATACACTTCTCCCGAGTGTCTGTTGGCAATTTACATCCCGCCCATCAGCATAACAAGGCTCCCAGTTCTCCATGGCCTGTCCTGCCTTTCTGGATTTTACACTTTTTTCAGATGGCCCTTTTGACCGGGGGGAAGTGAGACTTCATTGTAGTGCAGATTTCCTTTGCAAGCTTGCTTGGTTGGCCAAAAAGGTCGTATGCGTTTTTTCCTGAATATATTCAGGAAAAAACGCATATGCCCTTTTTGGCCAAGTGCATCATTGTGGACGTTCTGCCTCTTTTCCTATGCTTTCAATGCAATTCCAGTCTACCTCCTGAAATCGGTTTCCTGCAATTCTGCCCCGCTTTCAAGTCCTCTTGGCAGCCTTACTTCAGTATATTTTTGGACGATAGCTGTCATTTATAACTCTGCACGTTTGTGAATTACAGTGCCCCTGAGCTCCTTTCTTCAACTCGCTTTCTTGTGACCTGGCCGCAACACCGCAGGATGGCTTCAGGCCCTAATCTGGTTCCTGCACGGCACGATGAGCCTTTGGTTAATTCCTCTTCCTGGTGGGAAATGAGAGTTAAATTTGCCCGTCCAGACACCTCCAGCTAGTCTCTCATTGGTTCTCGCTATTCCTGTTCATCTTCCGCAGAAATTGCAAACTGGGCCAAACAGGAGGTTAAAGGGACTGACTCTCCAAGTCGGGAGAGTGTTAGTAAAGCATCTGGAATGTTGCACCCGAGTACCAGGGTACGAAAACTGAGACATATTTGAACACGTCTCCCGATCACATGGTTGATCATACTCTAGGTTCCACATGCATGTTTTATCTGAATGAAGAATACCTTAAACCTGGGTAGTTGAAACCCGTGGAATGGGTACCATGCAATATGACTTCAAAGGGTCTTCATTTGCTCACCGAACCTCTCCAATCCTATCACTGCTGCGTTTATGCCCCTGTACACATGCTTGATTCTCTTTCGGAGACATAGCAAACCATAGGTTTTAAGATACTTACTATTCAGGTACATTCTTAGGCGTTTAATATGCGGTGTTGAGTCCATTTCGTTGAGCAAGGAGTAGCTCTTGTCTATTCCATATTTGGCTTAAGGAACTTTATCTGTGCTCATTTCAATCTCTGCTTTTATGCAGCACCCCAACTCACCTTTCCCCTTAAGCAAGCATAAGTTGGTTTTCTAAATTTGAGACCCTGTTCTGTTCTGTAATTCAGTTCCTGTGTAGCCAAGTTTACATTCCGTGTATTACTGATATCTTATGATGTTTCTTTTTCTGTGTGACTTATTTCAGTTAGAATCATCATACCTGAATCCACTCATTGTGCTGCTAACGGCCTGATGACATAGATTTCATTGCTGAGTGATATTGTTTTGTAAGTAAATACCAGAAGTTCTTTATCCATTTTTCACTTTCTGTGATATTGAACTTGTACGGTAAACGAGGTTCTTGTAAACAGAGGCGTTCCATACTTTGGGGTGGCTGTGTCTTTTTGAATTTAATTTCCCTAAGCTATAGGACCATAAGTGGAAGTGCCCTAGGCTCTGTTGCTTTGTTTTCTGGATGTTTCAGGAAACACCATACACTTCTCCCGAGTGTCTGTTGGCAATTTACATCCCGCCCATCAGCATAACAAGGCTCCCAGTTCTCCATGGCCTGTCCTGCCTTTCTGGATTTTACACTTTTTTCAGATGGCCCTTTTGACCGGGGGGAAGTGAGACTTCATTGTAGTGCAGATTTCCTTTGCAAGCTTGCTTGGTTGGCCAAAAAGGTCGTATGCGTTTTTTCCTTAATATATTCAGGAAAAAACGCATACGCCCTTTTTGGCCAAGTGCATCATTGTGGACGTTCTGCCTCTTTTCCTATGCTTTCAATGCAATTCCAGTCTACCTCCTGAAATCGGTTTCCTGCAATTCTGCCCCGCTTTCAAGTCCTCTTGGCAGCCTTACTTCAGTATATTTTTGGACGATAGCTGTCATTTATAACTCTGCAGGTTTGTGAATTACAGTGCCCCTGAGCTCCTTTCTTCAACTCGCTTTCTTGTGACCTGGCCGCAACACCGCAGGATGGCTTCAGGCCCTAATCTTGTTCCGGCACGGCACGCTGAGCCTTTGGTTAATTCCTCTTCCTGGTGGGAAATGAGAGTTAAATTTGCCCGTGCAGACACCTCCAGCTAGTCTCTCATTGATTCTCGCTATTCCTGTTCATCTTCCGCAGAAATTGCAAACTGGGCCAAACAGGAGGTTAAAGGCGCTGACTCTCCAAGTCGGGAGAGTGTTAGTAAAGCGTCTGGAATGTTGCACCCGAGTACCAGGGGAGGAAAACTGAGACGTATTTGAACACGTCTCCCGTTCACACGGTTGATCATACTCTGGGTTCCACATGCATGTTTTAGCTGAAGGAAGAATACCTTAAACCTGGAGAGTTGAGACCCGTGTAATGGGTACCATGCAATATGACTTCAAAGGGTCTTCATTTGCTCACCGAACCTCTCCAATCCTATCACTGCTGCGTTGATGCCCCTGTACACACGCTTGATTCTCTTTCAGACATAGCCGTCCATACGTTTTAAGATTCTTACTAGTCAGGTATATTCTTAGGTGTTTAATATGGGGTGTTGAGTCCATTTCGTTGAGCAAGGAGTAGCTCTTGTCTATTCCATATTTGGCTTAAGGAACTTTATCTGTGCTCATTTCAATCTCTGGTTTTATGCAGCACCCCAACTCACCTTTCACCTTAAGCAAGCATAAGTTGGTTTTCTAAATTTGAGACCCTGTTCTGTTCTGTAATTCAGTTCCTGAGTAGCCAAGTTTACATTCCGTGTATTACTGATATCTTATGATGTTTCTTTTTCTGTGTGACTTACTTCAGTTAGAATCATCGTACCTGAATCCACTCATTATGCTGCTACGGGCCTGATGACATAGATTTCATTGCTGAGTGATACTGCATTGTACGTAAGTACCACAAGTTCTTTATCCATTTTTCACTTTCTGTGATATTGAACTTGTACGGTAAACGAGGTTCTTGTAAACAGAGGCGTCCCAAACTTTGGGGTGGCTGTGTCTTTTTGATTTTAATTTCCCTAAGCTATAGGACCATAAGTGGAAGTGCCCTAGGCTCTGTTGCTTTGTTTTTTAGATGTTTCAGGAAACACCATACACTTCTCCGAGTGGCTGTTGGCAATTTACATCCCGCCCATCAGCATAACAAGGCTCCCAGTTCTCCATGGCCTGTCCTGCCTTTCTGGATTTTACACTTTTTTCAGATGGCCCTTTTGACGGGGGGAAGTGAGACTTCATTGTAGTGCCGATTTCCTTTGCAAGCTTGCTTTGGTGGCCAAAAAGAGCGTATGCGTTTTTTTCTGAATATATTCAGGAAAAAACGCATACGCCCTTTTTGTCCAAGTGCATCATTGTGGACGTTCTGCCTCTTTTCCTATGCTTTCAATGCAATTCCAGTCTACCTCCTGAAATCGGTTTCCTGCAATTCTGCCCCACTTTCAAGTCCTCTTGGCAGCCTTACTTCAGTATATTTTTGGACGATAGCTGTCATTTATAACTCTGCAGGTTTGTGAATTACAGTGCCCCTGAGCTCGTTTCTTCAACTCGCTTTCTTGTGAGCTGGCCGCAACACCGCAGGATGGCTTCAGGCCCTAATCTTGTTCCGGCACGGCACGCTGAGCCTTTGGTTATTTCCTCTTCCTGGTGGGAAATGAGAGTTAAATTTGCCCGTCCAGACACCTCCAGCTAGTCTCTCATTGGTTCTCCCTATTCCTGTTCATCTTCCGCAGAAATTGCAAACTGGGCCAAACAGGAAGTTAAAGAGACTGACTCTCCATGTCGGGAGAGTGTTAGTAAAGCATCTGGAATGTTGCGCCCGAGTACCAGGGTACGAAAACTGAGACATATTTGAACACGTCTCCCGATCACATGGTTGATCATACTCTAGGATACACATGCATGTTTTAGCTGAATGAAGAATACCTTAAACATGGGTAGTTGAAACCCGTGGAATGGGTACCATGCAATATGACTTCAAAGGGTCTTCATTTGCTCACCGAACCTCTCCAATCCTATCACTGCTGCGTTTATGCCCCTGTACACATGCTTGATTCTCTTTCGGAGACATAGCAAACCATAGGTTTTAAGATACTTACTAGTCAGGTACATTCTTAGGCATTCAATATGCGGTTTTGAGTCCATTTCGTTGAGCAAGGAGTAGCTCTTGTCTATTCCATATTTGGCTTAAGGAACTTTATCTGTGCTCATTTCAATCTCTGCTTTTATGCAGCACCCCAACTCACCTTTCCCCTTAAGCAAGCATAAGTTGGTTTTCTAAATTTGAGACCCTGTTCTGTTCTGTAATTCAGTTCCTGTGTAGCCAAGTTTACATTCCGTGTATTACTGATATCTTATGATGTTTCTTTTTCTGTGTGACTTATTTCAGTTAGAATCATCGTACCTGAATCCACTCATTATGCTGCTACGGGCCTGATGACATAGATTTCATTGCTGTGTGATACTGCATTGTACGTAAGTACGACAAATTCTTTATCCATTTTTCACTTCCTGTGATATTGATCTTGTACGGTAAACGAGGTTCTTGTAAACAGAGGCGTCCCAAACTTTGGGGTGGCTGTGTCTTTTTGATTTTAATTTCCCTAAGCTATAGGACCATAAGTGGAAGTGCCCTAGGCTCTGTTGCTTTGTTTTTTAGATGTTTCAGGAAACACCATACACTTCTCCGAGTGGCTGTTGGCAATTTACATCCCGCCCATCAGCATAACAAGGCTCCCAGTTCTCCATGGCCTGTCCTGCCTTTCTGGATTTTACACTTTTTTCAGATGGCCCTTTTGACGGGGGGAAGTGAGACTTCATTGTAGTGCAGATTTCCTTTGCAAGCTTGCTTGGTTGGCCAAAAAGGGCGTATGCGTTTTTTCCTGAATATATTCAGGAAAAAACGCATACGCACTTTTTGGCCAAGTGCATCATTGTGGACGTTCTGCCTCTTTTCCTATGCTTTCAATGCAATTCCAGTCTACCTCCTGAAATCGGTTTCCTGCAATTCTGCCCCGCTTTCAAGTCCTCTTGGCAGCCTTACTTCAGTATATTTTTGGACGATAGCTGTCATTTATAACTCTGCAGGTTTGTGAATTACAGTGCCCCTGAGCTCCTTTCTTCAACTCGCTTTCTTGTGACCTGGCCGCAACACCGCAGGATGGCTTCAGGCCCTAATCTTGTTCCGGCACGGCACGCTGAGCCTTTGGTTAATTCCTCTTCCTGGTGGGAAATGAGAGTTAAATTTGCCCGTCCAGACACCTCCAGCTAGTCTCTCATTGGTTCTCGCTATTCCTGTTCATCTTCCGCAGAAATTGCAAACTGGGCCAAACAGGAGGTTAAAGGGACTGACTCTCCAAGTCGGGAGAGTGTTAGTAAAGCATCTGGAATGTTGCACCCGAGTACCAGGGTACGAAAACTGAGACATATTTGAACACGTCTCCCGATCACATGGTTGATCATACTCTAGGTTCCACATGCATGTTTTATCTGAATGAAGAATACCTTAAACCTGGGTAGTTGAAACCCGTGGAATGGGTACCATGCAATATGACTTCAAAGGGTCTTCATTTGCTCACCGAACCTCTCCAATCCTATCACTGCTGCGTTTATGCCCCTGTACACATGCTTGATTCTCTTTCGGAGACATAGCAAACCATAGGTTTTAAGATACTTACTATTCAGGTACATTCTTAGGCGTTTAATATGCGGTGTTGAGTCCATTTCGTTGAGCAAGGAGTAGCTCTTGTCTATTCCATATATGGCTTAAGGAACTTTATCTGTGCTCATTTCAATCTCTGCTTTTATGCAGCACCCCAACTCACCTTTCCCCTTAAGCAAGCATAAGTTGGTTTTCTAAATTTGAGACCCTGTTCTGTTCTGTAATTCAGTTCCTGTGTAGCCAAGTTTACATTCCGTGTATTACTGATATCTTATGATGTTTCTTTTTCTGTGTGACTTATTTCAGTTAGAATCATCATACCTGAATCCACTCATTGTGCTGCTAACGGCCTGATGACATAGATTTCATTGCTGAGTGATATTGTTTTGTAAGTAAATACCAGAAGTTCTTTATCCATTTTTCACTTTCTGTGATATTGAACTTGTACGGTAAACGAGGTTCTTGTAAACAGAGGCGTCCCAAACTTTGGGGTGGCTGTGTTTTTTTGATTTTAATTTCCCTAAGCTATAGGACCATAAGTGGAAGTGCCGTAGGCTCTGTTGCTTTGTTTTCTGGATGTTTGAGGAAACACCATACACTTCTCCCGAGTGTCTGTTGGCAATTTACATCCCGCCCATAAGCATAGCAAGGCTCCCAGTTCTCCATGGCCTGTCCTGCCTTTCTGGATTTTACACTTTTTTCAGATGGCCCTTTTGACCGGGGGGAATTGAGACTTCATTGTAGTGCAGATTTCCTTTGCAAGCTTGCTTGCTTGGCCAAAAAGGGCGTATGTGTTTTTTCCTGAATATATTCAGGAAAAAACGCATACGCCCTTTTTGCCCAAGTGCATCATTGTGGACGTTCTGCCTCTTTTCCTATGCTTTCAATGCAATTCCAGTCTACCTCCTGAAATCGGTTTCCTGCAATTCTGCCCCGCTTTCAAGTCCTCTTGGCAGCATTACTTCAGTATATTTTTGGACGATAGCTGTCATTTATAACTCTGCAGGTTTGTGAATTACAGTGCCCCTGAACTCCTTTCTTCAACTCGTTTTCTTGTGACCTGGCCACAACACCGCAGGATGGCTTCAGGCCCTAATCTGGTTCCGGCACGGCACGCTGAGCCTTTGGTTAATTCCTCTTCCTGGTGGGAAATGAGAGTTAAATTTGCCCGTCCAGACACCTCCAGCTAGTCTCTCATTGGTTCTCGCTATTCCTGTTCATCTTCTGCAGAAATTGCAAACTGGGCCAAACAGGAGGTTAAAGGGACTGACTCTCCAAGTCGGGAGAGTGTTAGTAAAGCGTCTGGAATGTTGCATCCGAGTAGCCGGGGAGGAAAACTGAGACATATTTGAACACGTCTCCCGTTCACACGGTTGATCATACTCTGGGTTCCACATGCATATTTTAGCTGAAGGAAGAATACCTTAAACCTGGGTATTTGAAACCCGTGGAATGGGTACCATACAATATGACTTCAAAGGGTCTTCATTTGCTCACCGAACCTCTCCAATCCTATCACTGCTGCGTTTATGCCCCTGTACACATGCTTGATTCTCTTTCGGAGACATAGCAATCTATAGGTTTTAAGATACTTACTATTCAGATACATTCTTAGGCGTTTAATATGCGGTGTTGAGTCCATTTCGTTGAGCAAGGAGTAGCTCTTGTCTATTCCATATTTGGCTTAAGGAACTTTATCTGTGCTCATTTCAATCTTTGGTTTTATGCAGCACCCCAAATCACCTTTCACCTTAAGCAAGCATAAGTTGGTTTTCTAAATTTGAGACCCTGTTCTGTTCTGTAATTCAGTTCCTGAGTAGCCAAGTTTACATTCCGTGTATTACTGATATCTTATGATGTTTCTTTTTCTGTGTGACTTACTTCAGTTAGAATCATCGTACCTGAATCCACTCATTATGCTGCTACGGGCCTGATGACATAGATTTCATTGCTGAGTGATACTGCATTGTACGTAAGTACCACAAGTTCTTTATCCATTTTTCACTTTCTGTGATATTGAACTTGTACGGTAAACGAGGTTCTTGTAAACAGAGGCGTCCCAAACTTTGGGGTGGCTGTGTCTTTTTGATTTTAATTTCCCTAAGCTATAGGACCATAAGTGGAAGTGCCCTAGGCTCTGTTGCTTTGTTTTTTAGATGTTTCAGGAAACACCATACACTTCTCCGAGTGGCTGTTGGCAATTTACATCCCGCCCATCAGCATAACAAGGCTCCCAGTTCTCCATGGCCTGTCCTGCCTTTCTGGATTTTACACTTTTTTCAGATGGCCCTTTTGACGGGGGGAAGTGAGACTTCATTGTAGTGCCGATTTCCTTTGCAAGCTTGCTTGGTTGGCCAAAAAGGGCGTATGCGTTTTTTTCTGAATATATTCAGGAAAAAACGCATACGCCCTTTTTGGCCAAGTGCATCATTGTGGACGTTCTGCCTCTTTTCCTATGCTTTCAATGCAATTCCAGTCTACCTCCTGAAATCGGTTTCCTGCAATTCTGCCCCACTTTCAAGTCCTCTTGGCAGCCTTACTTCAGTATATTTTTGGACGATAGCTGTCATTTATAACTCTGCAGGTTTGTGAATTACAGTGCCCCTGAGCTCCTTTCTTCAACTCGCTTTCTTGTGAGCTGGCCGCAACACCGCAGGATGGCTTCAGGCCCTAATCTTGTTCCGGCACGGCACGCTGAGCCTTTGGTTATTTCCTCTTCCTGGTGGGAAATGAGAGTTAAATTTGCCCGTCCAGACACCTCCAGCTAGTCTCTCATTGGTTCTCGCTATTCCTGTTCATCTTCCGCAGAAATTGCAAACTGGGCCAAACAGGAGGTTAAAGGGACTGACTCTCCAAGTCGGGAGAGTGTTAGTAAAGCATCTGGAATGTTGCACCCGAGTACCAGGGTACGAAAACTGAGACATATTTGAACACGTCTCCCGATCACATGGTTGATCATACTCTAGGTTCCACATGCATGTTTTATCTGAATGAAGAATACCTTAAACCTGGGTAGTTGAAACCCGTGGAATGGGTACCATGCAATATGACTTCAAAGGGTCTTCATTTGCTCACCGAACCTCTCCAATCCTATCACTGCTGCGTTTATGCCCCTGTACACATGCTTGATTCTCTTTCGGAGACATAGCAAACCATAGGTTTTAAGATACTTACTATTCAGGTACATTCTTAGGCGTTTAATATGCGGTGTTGAGTCCATTTCGTTGAGCAAGGAGTAGCTCTTGTCTATTCCATATTTGGCTTAAGGAACTTTATCTGTGCTCATTTCAATCTCTGCTTTTATGCAGCACCCCAACTCACCTTTCCCCTTAAGCAAGCATAAGTTGGTTTTCTAAATTTGAGACCCTGTTCTGTTCTGTAATTCAGTTCCTGTGTAGCCAAGTTTACATTCCGTGTATTACTGATATCTTATGATGTTTCTTTTTCTGTGTGACTTATTTCAGTTAGAATCATCATACCTGAATCCACTCATTGTGCTGCTAACGGCCTGATGACATAGATTTCATTGCTGAGTGATATTGTTTTGTAAGTAAATACCAGAAGTTCTTTATCCATTTTTCACTTTCTGTGATATTGAACTTGTACGGTAAACGAGGTTCTTGTAAACAGAGGCGTTCCATACTTTGGGGTGGCTGTGTCTTTTTGAATTTAATTTCCCTAAGCTATAGGACCATAAGTGGAAGTGCCCTAGGCTCTGTTGCTTTGTTTTTTAGATGTTTCAGGAAACACCATACACTTCTCCCGAGTGTCTGTTGGCAATTTACATCCCGCCCATCAGCATAACAAGGCTCCCAGTTCTCCATGGCCTGTCCTGCCTTTCTGGATTTTACACTTTTTTCAGATGGCCCTTTTGACCGGGGGGAAGTGAGACTTCATTGTAGTGCAGATTTCCTTTGCAAGCTTGCTTGGTTGGCCAAAAAGGTCGTATGCGTTTTTTCCTTAATATATTCAGGAAAAAACGCATACGCCCTTTTTGGCCAAGTGCATCATTGTGGACGTTCTGCCTCTTTTCCTATGCTTTCAATGCAATTCCAGTCTACCTCCTGAAATCGGTTTCCTGCAATTCTGCCCCGCTTTCAAGTCCTCTTGGCAGCCTTACTTCAGTATATTTTTGGACGATAGCTGTCATTTATAACTCTGCAGGTTTGTGAATTACAGTGCCCCTGAGCTCCTTTCTTCAACTCGCTTTCTTGTGACCTGGCCGCAACACCGCAGGATGGCTTCAGGCCCTAATCTTGTTCCGGCACGGCACGCTGAGCCTTTGGTTAATTCCTCTTCCTGGTGGGAAATGAGAGTTAAATTTGCCCGTGCAGACACCTCCAGCTAGTCTCTCATTGATTCTCGCTATTCCTGTTCATCTTCCGCAGAAATTGCAAACTGGGCCAAACAGGAGGTTAAAGGCGCTGACTCTCCAAGTCGGGAGAGTGTTAGTAAAGCATCTGGAATGTTGCACCCGAGTACCAGGGGAGGAAAACTGAGACGTATTTGAACACGTCTCCCGTTCACACGGTTGATCATACTCTGGGTTCCACATGCATGTTTTAGCTGAAGGAAGAATACCTTAAACCTGGAGAGTTGAGACCCGTGTAATGGGTACCATGCAATATGACTTCAAAGGGTCTTCATTTGCTCACCGAACCTCTCCAATCCTATCACTGCTGCGTTGATGCCCCTGTACACACGCTTGATTCTCTTTCAGACATAGCCGTCCATACGTTTTAAGATTCTTACTAGTCAGGTATATTCTTAGGTGTTTAATATGGGGTGTTGAGTCCATTTCGTTGAGCAAGGAGTAGCTCTTGTCTATTCCATATTTGGCTTAAGGAACTTTATCTGTGCTCATTTCAATCTCTGGTTTTATGCAGCACCCCAACTCACCTTTCACCTTAAGCAAGCATAAGTTGGTTTTCTAAATTTGAGACCCTGTTCTGTTCTGTAATTCAGTTCCTGAGTAGCCAAGTTTACATTCCGTGTATTACTGATATCTTATGATGTTTCTTTTTCTGTGTGACTTACTTCAGTTAGAATCATCGTACCTGAATCCACTCATTATGCTGCTACGGGCCTGATGACATAGATTTCATTGCTGAGTGATACTGCATTGTACGTAAGTACCACAAGTTCTTTATCCATTTTTCACTTTCTGTGATATTGAACTTGTACGGTAAACGAGGTTCTTGTAAACAGAGGCGTCCCAAACTTTGGGGTGGCTGTGTCTTTTTGATTTTAATTTCCCTAAGCTATAGGACCATAAGTGGAAGTGCCCTAGGCTCTGTTGCTTTGTTTTTTAGATGTTTCAGGAAACACCATACACTTCTCCGAGTGGCTGTTGGCAATTTACATCCCGCCCATCAGCATAACAAGGCTCCCAGTTCTCCATGGCCTGTCCTGCCTTTCTGGATTTTACACTTTTTTCAGATGGCCCTTTTGACGGGGGGAAGTGAGACTTCATTGTAGTGCCGATTTCCTTTGCAAGCTTGCTTTGGTGGCCAAAAAGAGCGTATGCGTTTTTTTCTGAATATATTCAGGAAAAAACGCATACGCCCTTTTTAGCCAAGTGCATCATTGTGGACGTTCTGCCTCTTTTCCTATGCTTTCAATGCAATTCCAGTCTACCTCCTGAAATCGGTTTCCTGCAATTCTGCCCCACTTTCAAGTCCTCTTGGCAGCCTTACTTCAGTATATTTTTGGACGATAGCTGTCATTTATAACTCTGCAGGTTTGTGAATTACAGTGCCCCTGAGCTCGTTTCTTCAACTCGCTTTCTTGTGAGCTGGCCGCAACACCGCAGGATGGCTTCAGGCCCTAATCTTGTTCCGGCACGGCACGCTGAGCCTTTGGTTATTTCCTCTTCCTGGTGGGAAATGAGAGTTAAATTTGCCCGTCCAGACACCTCCAGCTAGTCTCTCATTGGTTCTCCCTATTCCTGTTCATCTTCCGCAGAAATTGCAAACTGGGCCAAACAGGAAGTTAAAGAGACTGACTCTCCATGTCGGGAGAGTGTTAGTAAAGCATCTGGAATGTTGCGCCCGAGTACCAGGGTACGAAAACTGAGACATATTTGAACACGTCTCCCGATCACATGGTTGATCATACTCTAGGATACACATGCATGTTTTAGCTGAATGAAGAATACCTTAAACATGGGTAGTTGAAACCCGTGGAATGGGTACCATGCAATATGACTTCAAAGGGTCTTCATTTGCTCACCGAACCTCTCCAATCCTATCACTGCTGCGTTTATGCCCCTGTACACATGCTTGATTCTCTTTCGGAGACATAGCAAACCATAGGTTTTAAGATACTTACTAGTCAGGTACATTCTTAGGCATTCAATATGCGGTTTTGAGTCCATTTCGTTGAGCAAGGAGTAGCTCTTGTCTATTCCATATTTGGCTTAAGGAACTTTATCTGTGCTCATTTCAATCTCTGCTTTTATGCAGCACCCCAACTCACCTTTCCCCTTAAGCAAGCATAAGTTGGTTTTCTAAATTTGAGACCCTGTTCTGTTCTGTAATTCAGTTCCTGTGTAGCCAAGTTTACATTCCGTGTATTACTGATATCTTATGATGTTTCTTTTTCTGTGTGACTTATTTCAGTTAGAATCATCGTACCTGAATCCACTCATTATGCTGCTACGGGCCTGATGACATAGATTTCATTGCTGTGTGATACTGCATTGTACGTAAGTACGACAAATTCTTTATCCATTTTTCACTTCCTGTGATATTGATCTTGTACGGTAAACGAGGTTCTTGTAAACAGAGGCGTCCCAAACTTTGGGGTGGCTGTGTCTTTTTGATTTTAATTTCCCTAAGCTATAGGACCATAAGTGGAAGTGCCCTAGGCTCTGTTGCTTTGTTTTTTAGATGTTTCAGGAAACACCATACACTTCTCCGAGTGGCTGTTGGCAATTTACATCCCGCCCATCAGCATAACAAGGCTCCCAGTTCTCCATGGCCTGTCCTGCCTTTCTGGATTTTACACTTTTTTCAGATGGCCCTTTTGACGGGGGGAAGTGAGACTTCATTGTAGTGCAGATTTCCTTTGCAAGCTTGCTTGGTTGGCCAAAAAGGGCGTATGCGTTTTTTCCTGAATATATTCAGGAAAAAACGCATACGCACTTTTTGGCCAAGTGCATCATTGTGGACGTTCTGCCTCTTTTCCTATGCTTTCAATGCAATTCCAGTCTACCTCCTGAAATCGGTTTCCTGCAATTCTGCCCCGCTTTCAAGTCCTCTTGGCAGCCTTACTTCAGTATATTTTTGGACGATAGCTGTCATTTATAACTCTGCAGGTTTGTGAATTACAGTGCCCCTGAGCTCCTTTCTTCAACTCGCTTTCTTGTGACCTGGCCGCAACACCGCAGGATGGCTTCAGGCCCTAATCTTGTTCCGGCACGGCACGCTGAGCCTTTGGTTAATTCCTCTTCCTGGTGGGAAATGAGAGTTAAATTTGCCCGTCCAGACACCTCCAGCTAGTCTCTCATTGGTTCTCGCTATTCCTGTTCATCTTCCGCAGAAATTGCAAACTGGGCCAAACAGGAGGTTAAAGGGACTGACTCTCCAAGTCGGGAGAGTGTTAGTAAAGCATCTGGAATGTTGCACCCGAGTACCAGGGTACGAAAACTGAGACATATTTGAACACGTCTCCCGATCACATGGTTGATCATACTCTAGGTTCCACATGCATGTTTTATCTGAATGAAGAATACCTTAAACCTGGGTAGTTGAAACCCGTGGAATGGGTACCATGCAATATGACTTCAAAGGGTCTTCATTTGCTCACCGAACCTCTCCAATCCTATCACTGCTGCGTTTATGCCCCTGTACACATGCTTGATTCTCTTTCGGAGACATAGCAAACCATAGGTTTTAAGATACTTACTATTCAGGTACATTCTTAGGCGTTTAATATGCGGTGTTGAGTCCATTTCGTTGAGCAAGGAGTAGCTCTTGTCTATTCCATATATGGCTTAAGGAACTTTATCTGTGCTCATTTCAATCTCTGCTTTTATGCAGCACCCCAACTCACCTTTCCCCTTAAGCAAGCATAAGTTGGTTTTCTAAATTTGAGACCCTGTTCTGTTCTGTAATTCAGTTCCTGTGTAGCCAAGTTTACATTCCGTGTATTACTGATATCTTATGATGTTTCTTTTTCTGTGTGACTTATTTCAGTTAGAATCATCATACCTGAATCCACTCATTGTGCTGCTAACGGCCTGATGACATAGATTTCATTGCTGAGTGATATTGTTTTGTAAGTAAATACCAGAAGTTCTTTATCCATTTTTCACTTTCTGTGATATTGAACTTGTACGGTAAACGAGGTTCTTGTAAACAGAGGCGTCCCAAACTTTGGGGTGGCTGTGTTTTTTTGATTTTAATTTCCCTAAGCTATAGGACCATAAGTGGAAGTGCCGTAGGCTCTGTTGCTTTGTTTTCTGGATGTTTGAGGAAACACCATACACTTCTCCCGAGTGTCTGTTGGCAATTTACATCCCGCCCATAAGCATAGCAAGGCTCCCAGTTCTCCATGGCCTGTCCTGCCTTTCTGGATTTTACACTTTTTTCAGATGGCCCTTTTGACCGGGGGGAATTGAGACTTCATTGTAGTGCAGATTTCCTTTGCAAGCTTGCTTGCTTGGCCAAAAAGGGCGTATGTGTTTTTTCCTGAATATATTCAGGAAAAAACGCATACGCCCTTTTTGCCCAAGTGCATCATTGTGGACGTTCTGCCTCTTTTCCTATGCTTTCAATGCAATTCCAGTCTACCTCCTGAAATCGGTTTCCTGCAATTCTGCCCCGCTTTCAAGTCCTCTTGGCAGCATTACTTCAGTATATTTTTGGACGATAGCTGTCATTTATAACTCTGCAGGTTTGTGAATTACAGTGCCCCTGAACTCCTTTCTTCAACTCGTTTTCTTGTGACCTGGCCACAACACCGCAGGATGGCTTCAGGCCCTAATCTGGTTCCGGCACGGCACGCTGAGCCTTTGGTTAATTCCTCTTCCTGGTGGGAAATGAGAGTTAAATTTGCCCGTCCAGACACCTCCAGCTAGTCTCTCATTGGTTCTCGCTATTCCTGTTCATCTTCTGCAGAAATTGCAAACAGGGCCAAACAGGAGGTTAAAGGGACTGACTCTCCAAGTCGGGAGAGTGTTAGTAAAGCGTCTGGAATGTTGCATCCGAGTAGCCGGGGAGGAAAACTGAGACATATTTGAACACGTCTCCCGTTCACACGGTTGATCATACTCTGGGTTCCACATGCATATTTTAGCTGAAGGAAGAATACCTTAAACCTGGGTATTTGAAACCCGTGGAATGGGTACCATACAATATGACTTCAAAGGGTCTTCATTTGCTCACCGAACCTCTCCAATCCTATCACTGCTGCGTTTATGCCCCTGTACACATGCTTGATTCTCTTTCGGAGACATAGCAATCTATAGGTTTTAAGATACTTACTATTCAGATACATTCTTAGGCGTTTAATATGCGGTGTTGAGTCCATTTCGTTGAGCAAGGAGTAGCTCTTGTCTATTCCATATTTGGCTTAAGGAACTTTATCTGTGCTCATTTCAATCTTTGGTTTTATGCAGCACCCCAAATCACCTTTCACCTTAAGCAAGCATAAGTTGGTTTTCTAAATTTGAGACCCTGTTCTGTTCTGTAATTCAGTTCCTGAGTAGCCAAGTTTACATTCCGTGTATTACTGATATCTTATGATGTTTCTTTTTCTGTGTGACTTACTTCAGTTAGAATCATCGTACCTGAATCCACTCATTATGCTGCTACGGGCCTGATGACATAGATTTCATTGCTGAGTGATACTGCATTGTACGTAAGTACCACAAGTTCTTTATCCATTTTTCACTTTCTGTGATATTGAACTTGTACGGTAAACGAGGTTCTTGTAAACAGAGGCGTCCCAAACTTTGGGGTGGCTGTGTCTTTTTGATTTTAATTTCCCTAAGCTATAGGACCATAAGTGGAAGTGCCCTAGGCTCTGTTGCTTTGTTTTTTAGATGTTTCAGGAAACACCATACACTTCTCCGAGTGGCTGTTGGCAATTTACATCCCGCCCATCAGCATAACAAGGCTCCCAGTTCTCCATGGCCTGTCCTGCCTTTCTGGATTTTACACTTTTTTCAGATGGCCCTTTTGACGGGGGGAAGTGAGACTTCATTGTAGTGCCGATTTCCTTTGCAAGCTTGCTTGGTTGGCCAAAAAGGGCGTATGCGTTTTTTTCTGAATATATTCAGGAAAAAACGCATACGCCCTTTTTGGCCAAGTGCATCATTGTGGACGTTCTGCCTCTTTTCCTATGCTTTCAATGCAATTCCAGTCTACCTCCTGAAATCGGTTTCCTGCAATTCTGCCCCACTTTCAAGTCCTCTTGGCAGCCTTACTTCAGTATATTTTTGGACGATAGCTGTCATTTATAACTCTGCAGGTTTGTGAATTACAGTGCCCCTGAGCTCCTTTCTTCAACTCGCTTTCTTGTGAGCTGGCCGCAACACCGCAGGATGGCTTCAGGCCCTAATCTTGTTCCGGCACGGCACGCTGAGCCTTTGGTTATTTCCTCTTCCTGGTGGGAAATGAGAGTTAAATTTGCCCGTCCAGACACCTCCAGCTAGTCTCTCATTGGTTCTCGCTATTCCTGTTCATCTTCCGCAGAAATTGCAAACTGGGCCAAACAGGAGGTTAAAGGGACTGACTCTCCAAGTCGGGAGAGTGTTAGTAAAGCATCTGGAATGTTGCACCCGAGTACCAGGGTACGAAAACTGAGACATATTTGAACACGTCTCCCGATCACATGGTTGATCATACTCTAGGTTCCACATGCATGTTTTATCTGAATGAAGAATACCTTAAACCTGGGTAGTTGAAACCCGTGGAATGGGTACCATGCAATATGACTTCAAAGGGTCTTCATTTGCTCACCGAACCTCTCCAATCCTATCACTGCTGCGTTTATGCCCCTGTACACATGCTTGATTCTCTTTCGGAGACATAGCAAACCATAGGTTTTAAGATACTTACTATTCAGGTACATTCTTAGGCGTTTAATATGCGGTGTTGAGTCCATTTCGTTGAGCAAGGAGTAGCTCTTGTCTATTCCATATTTGGCTTAAGGAACTTTATCTGTGCTCATTTCAATCTCTGCTTTTATGCAGCACCCCAACTCACCTTTCCCCTTAAGCAAGCATAAGTTGGTTTTCTAAATTTGAGACCCTGTTCTGTTCTGTAATTCAGTTCCTGTGTAGCCAAGTTTACATTCCGTGTATTACTGATATCTTATGATGTTTCTTTTTCTGTGTGACTTATTTCAGTTAGAATCATCATACCTGAATCCACTCATTGTGCTGCTAACGGCCTGATGACATAGATTTCATTGCTGAGTGATATTGTTTTGTAAGTAAATACCAGAAGTTCTTTATCCATTTTTCACTTTCTGTGATATTGAACTTGTACGGTAAACGAGGTTCTTGTAAACAGAGGCGTTCCATACTTTGGGGTGGCTGTGTCTTTTTGAATTTAATTTCCCTAAGCT
Source organism: Grampus griseus (assembly GCF_964374135.1). Classification (NCBI taxonomy): domain Eukaryota; kingdom Metazoa; phylum Chordata; class Mammalia; order Artiodactyla; family Delphinidae; genus Grampus; species Grampus griseus. Next base: position 276,695 of record NW_028133268.1, on the reverse strand, counting down.
ATAGGACCATAAGTGGAAGTGCCCTAGGCTCTGTTGCTTTGTTTTTTAGATGTTTCAGGAAACACCATACACTTCTCCCCGGTGTCTGTTGGCAATTTACATCCCGCCCATCAGCATAACAAGGCTCCCAGTTCTCCATGGCCTGTCCTGCCTTGCTGGATTTTACACATTTTTCAGATGGCTCTTTTGACCGGGGGGAAGTGAGACTTCATTGTAGTGCAGATTTCCTTTGCAAGTTTGCTTGGTTGGCCAAAAAGGGCGTATGCGTTTTTTCCTGAATATATTCAGGAAAAAACGCATACGCACTTTTTGGCCAAGTGCATCATTGTGGACGTTCTGCCTCTTTACCTATACTTTCAATGCAATTCCAGTCTACCTCCTGAAATCGGTTTCCTGCAATTCTGCCCCACTTTCAAGTCCTCTTGGCAGCCTTACTTCAGTATATTTTTGGACGATACCTGTCATTTGTAACTCTGCAGGTTTGTGAACTACAGTGCCCCTGAACTCCTTTCTTCAACTCGCTTTCTTGTGAGCTGGCCGCAACACCGCAGGATGGCTTCAGGCCCTAATCTGGTTCCGGCACGGCACGCTGAGCCTTTGGTTATTTCCTCTTCCTGGTGGGAAATGAGAGTTAAATTTGCCCGTCCAGACACCTCCAGCTAGTCTCTCATTGGTTCTCGCTATTCCTGTTCATCTTCCGCAGAAATTGCAAACTGGGCCAAACAGGAGGTTAAAGGCGCTGACTCTCCAAGTCGGGAGAGTGTTAGTAAAGCGTCTGGAATGTTGCACCCGAGTACCAGGGGAGGAAAACTGAGACATATTTGAACACGTCTCCTGTTCACACGGTTGATCATACTCTGGGTTCCACATGCATGTTTTAGCTGAAGGAAGAATACCTTAAACCTGGGTATTTGAAACCCGTGGAATGGGTACCATGCAATATGACTTCAAAGGGTCTTCATTTGCTCACCGAACCTCTCCAATCCTATCACTGCTGCGTTTATGCCCCTGTACACATGCTTGATTCTCTTTCGGAGACATAGCAATCTATAGGTTTTAAGATACTTACTAGTCAGGTACATTCTTAGGCGTTTAATATGCGGTGTTGAGTCCATTTCGTTGAGCAAGGAGTAGCTGTTGTCTATTCCATATTTGGCTTAAGGAACTTTATCTGTGCTCATTTCAATCTCTGGTTTTATGCAGCACCCCAACTCACCTTTCCCCTTAAGCAAGCATAAGTTGGTTTTCTACATTTGAGACCCTGTTCTGTTTTGGAATTCAGTTCCTGTGTAGCCAAGTTTACATTCCGTGTATTACTGATATCTTATGATGTTTCTTTTTCTGTGTGACTTATTTCAGTTAGAATCATCGTACCTGAATCCACTCATTATGCTGCTACTGGCCTGATGACATAGATTTCATTGCTGAGTGATACTTCATTGTACATAAGTACCACAAGTTTTTTATCCATTTTTCACTTTCTGTGATATTGAACTTCTACGGTAAACGAGGTTCTTGTAAACAGAGGCGTCCCAAACTTTGGGGTGGCTGTGTTTTTTTGATTTTAATTTCCCTAAGCTATAGGACCATAAGTGGAAGTGCCGTAGGCTCTGTTGCTTTGTTTTCTGGATGTTTGAGGAAACACCATACACTTCTCCCGAGTGTCTGTTGGCAATTTACATCCCGCCCATAAGCATAGCAAGGCTCCCAGTTCTCCATGGCCTGTCCTGCCTTTCTGGATTTTACACTTTTTTCAGATGGCCCTTTTGACCGGGGGGAATTGAGACTTCATTGTAGTGCAGATTTCCTTTGCAAGCTTGCTTGCTTGGCCAAAAAGGGCGTATGTGTTTTTTCCTGAATATATTCAGGAAAAAACGCATACGCCCTTTTTGCCCAAGTGCATCATTGTGGACGTTCTGCCTCTTTTCCTATGCTTTCAATGCAATTCCAGTCTACCTCCTGAAATCGGTTTCCTGCAATTCTGCCCCGCTTTCAAGTCCTCTTGGCAGCATTACTTCAGTATATTTTTGGACGATAGCTGTCATTTATAACTCTGCAGGTTTGTGAATTACAGTGCCCCTGAACTCCTTTCTTCAACTCGTTTTCTTGTGACCTGGCCACAACACCGCAGGATGGCTTCAGGCCCTAATCTGGTTCCGGCACGGCACGCTGAGCCTTTGGTTAATTCCTCTTCCTGGTGGGAAATGAGAGTTAAATTTGCCCGTCCAGACACCTCCAGCTAGTCTCTCATTGGTTCTCGCTATTCCTGTTCATCTTCTGCAGAAATTGCAAACTGGGCCAAACAGGAGGTTAAAGGGACTGACTCTCCAAGTCGGGAGAGTGTTAGTAAAGCGTCTGGAATGTTGCATCCGAGTAGCCGGGGAGGAAAACTGAGACATATTTGAACACGTCTCCCGTTCACACGGTTGATCATACTCTGGGTTCCACATGCATATTTTAGCTGAAGGAAGAATACCTTAAACCTGGGTATTTGAAACCCGTGGAATGGGTACCATACAATATGACTTCAAAGGGTCTTCATTTGCTCACCGAACCTCTCCAATCCTATCACTGCTGCGTTTATGCCCCTGTACACATGCTTGATTCTCTTTCGGAGACATAGCAATCTATAGGTTTTAAGATACTTACTATTCAGGTACATTCTTAGGCGTTTAATATGCGGTGTTGAGTCCATTTCGTTGAGCAAGGAGTAGCTCTTGTCTATTCCATATTTGGCTTAAGGAACTTTATCTGTGCTCATTTCAATCTTTGGTTTTATGCAGCACCCCAAATCACCTTTCACCTTAAGCAAGCATAAGTTGGTTTTCTAAATTTGAGACCCTGTTCTGTTCTGTAATTCAGTTCCTGAGTAGCCAAGTTTACATTCCGTGTATTACTGATATCTTATGATGTTTCTTTTTCTGTGTGACTTACTTCAGTTAGAATCATCGTACCTGAATCCACTCATTATGCTGCTACGGGCCTGATGACATAGATTTCACTGCTGAGTGATACTGCATTGTACGTAAGTACCACAAGTTCTTTATCCATTTTTCACTTTCTGTGATATTGAACTTGTACGGTAAACGAGGTTCTTGTAAACAGAGGCGTCCCAAACTTTGGGGTGGCTGTGTCTTTTTGATTTTAATTTCCCTAAGCTATAGGACCATAAGTGGAAGTGCCCTAGGCTCTGTTGCTTTGTTTTTTAGATGTTTCAGGAAACACCATACACTTCTCCGAGTGGCTGTTGGCAATTTACATCCCGCCCATCAGCATAACAAGGCTCCCAGTTCTCCATGGCCTGTCCTGCCTTTCTGGATTTTACACTTTTTTCAGATGGCCCTTTTGACGGGGGGAAGTGAGACTTCATTGTAGTGCCGATTTCCTTTGCAAGCTTGCTTGGTTGGCCAAAAAGGGCGTATGCGTTTTTTTCTGAATATATTCAGGAAAAAACGCATACGCCCTTTTTGGCCAAGTGCATCATTGTGGACGTTCTGCCTCTTTTCCTATGCTTTCAATGCAATTCCAGTCTACCTCCTGAAATCGGTTTCCTGCAATTCTGCCCCACTTTCAAGTCCTCTTGGCAGCCTTACTTCAGTATATTTTTGGACGATAGCTGTCATTTATAACTCTGCAGGTTTGTGAATTACAGTGCCCCTGAGCTCCTTTCTTCAACTCGCTTTCTTGTGAGCTGGCCGCAACACCGCAGGATGGCTTCAGGCCCTAATCTTGTTCCGGCACGGCACGCTGAGCCTTTGGTTATTTCCTCTTCCTGGTGGGAAATGAGAGTTAAATTTGCCCGTCCAGACACCTCCAGCTAGTCTCTCATTGGTTCTCCCTATTCCTGTTCATCTTCCGCAGAAATTGCAAACTGGGCCAAACAGGAGGTTAAAGGCGCTGACTCTCCAATTGGGGAGAGTGTTAGTAAAGCATCTGGAATGTTGCACCCGAGTACCAGGGGAGGAAAACTGAGACATATTTGAACACGTCTCCCGTTCACACGGTTGATCATACTCTGGGTTCCACATGCATATTTTAGCTGAAGGAAGAATACCTTAAACCTGGGTATTTGAAACCCGTGGAATGGGTACCATGCAATATGACTTCAAAGGGTCTTCATTTGCTCACCGAACCTCTCCAATCCTATCACTGCTGCGTTTATGCCCCTGTACACATGCTTGATTCTCTTTCGGAGACATAGCAATGTATAAGTTTTAAGATACTTACTAGTCAGGTACATTCTTAGGCGTTTAATATCCGGTGTTGAGTCCATTTCGTTGAGCAAGGAGTAGCTGTTGTCTATTCCATATTTGGCTTAAGGAACTTTATTTGTGCTCATTTCAATCTCTGGTTTTATGCAGCACCCCAACTCACCTTTCCCCTTAAGCAAGCATAAGTTGGTTTTATAATTTGAGACCCTCTTCTGTTCTGTAATTCAGTTCTTGTGTAGCCCAGTTTACATTCCGGGTATTAGTGATATCTTATGATGTTTCTTTTTCTGTGTGACTTATTTCAGTTAGAATCATCGTACTTGAATCCACTCATTATGCTGCTACGGGCCTGATGACATAGATTTCATTGCTGAGTGATACTGCATTGTACGTAAGTACCACAAGTTCTTTATCCATTTTTCATTTTCTGTGATATTGAACTTGTACGGTAAACGAGGTTCTTGTAAACAGAGGCGTCCCAAACTTTGGGGTGGCTGTGTCTTTTTGATTTTAATTTCCCTAAGCTATAGGACCATAAGTGGAAGTGCCCTAGGCTCTGTTGCTTTGTTTTTTAGATGTTTCAGGAAACACCATACACTTCTCTCGAGTGTCTGTTGGCAATTTACATCCCGCCCATCAGCATAACAAGGCTCCCAGTTCTCCATGGCTTGTCCTGCCTTTCTGGATTTTACACTTTTTTCAGATGGCCCTTTTGACCGGGGGGAAGTGAGACTTCATTGTAGTGCAGATTTCCTTTGCAAGCTTGCTTGGTTGGCCAAAAAGGGCGTATGCGTTTTTTCCTGAATATATTCAGGAAAAAACGCATACGCCCTTTTTAGCCAAGTGCATCATTGTGGACGTTCTGCCTCTTTTCCTATGCTTTCAATGCAATTCCAGTCTACCTCCTGAAATAGGTCCCCTGCAATTCTGCCCCGCTTTCAAGTCCTCTTGGCAGCCTTACTTCAGTATATTTTTGGACGATAGCTGTCATTTATAACTCTGCAGGTTTGTGAATTACAGTGCCCCTGAGTTCCTTTCTTCAACTCGCTTTCTTGTGACCCGGCCGCAACACCGCAGGATGGCTTCAGGCCCTAATCTGGTTCCGGCACGGCACGCTGAGCCTTTGGTTAATTCCTCTTCCTGGTGGGAAATGAGAGTTAAATTTGCCCGTCCAGACACCTCCAGCTAGTCTCTCATTGGTTCTCGCTATTCCTGTTCATCTTCTGCAGAAATTGCAAACTGGGCCAAACAGGAGGTTAAAGGCGCTGACTCTCCAAGTGGGGAGAGTGTTAGTAAAGCGTCTGGAATGTTGCACCCGAGTACCAGGGGAGGAAAACTGAGACATATTTGAACACGTCACCCGTTCACACGGTTGATCATACTCTGGGTTCCACATGCATGTTTTAGCTGAAGGAAGAATACCTTAAACCTGGGTAGTTGAATCCCGTGGAATGGGTACCATGCAATAAGACTTCAAAGGGTCTTCATTTGCTCACCGAACCTCTCTAATCCTATCACTACTGCATTTATGCCCCTGTACACACGCTTGATTCTCTTTTGGAGACATAGCAATCCATAGGTTTTAAGATACTTACTAGTCAGGTACATTCTTAGGCGTTTAATATGGGGTGTTGAGTCCATTTCGTTGAGCAAGGAGTAGCTCTTGTCTATTCCATATTTGGCTTAAGGAACTTTATCTGTGCTCATTTCAATCTCTGGTTTTATGCAGCACCCCAACTCACCTTTCCCCTTAAGGAAGCATAAGTTGATTTTCTAAATTTGAGACCCTGTTCTGTTTTGGAATTCAGTTCCTGTGTAGCCAAGTTTACATTCCGTGTATTAGTGATATCTTATGATGTTTCTTTTTCTGTGTGACTTATTTCAGTTAGAATCACCGTGCCTGAATCCACTCATTATGCTGGTATGGGCCTGATGACATAGATTTCATTGCTGAGTGATACTGCATTGTACGTAAGTACCACAAGTTCTTTATCCATTTTTCACTTTCTGTGATATTGAACTTGTACGGTAAACGAGGTTCTTGTAAACAGAGGCGTCCCAAACTTTGGGGTGGCTGTGTCTTTTTGATTTTAATTTCCCTAAGCTATAGGACCATAAGTGGAAGTGCCCTAGGCTCTGTTGCTTTGTTTTTTAGATGTTTCAGGAAACACCATACACTTCTCCCGAGTGTCTGTTGGCAATTTACATCCCGCCGATCAGCATAACAAGGCTCCCAGTTCTCCATGGCCTGTCCTGCCTTTCTGGATTTTACACTTTATTCAGATGGCCCTTTTGACCGGGGGGAAGTGAGACTTCATTGTAGTGCAGATTTCCTTTGCAAGCTTGCTTGGTTGGCCAAAAAGGGCGTATGCGTTTTTTCCTGAATATATTCAGGAAAAAACGCATACGCCCTTTTTGGCCAAGTGCATCATTGTGGACGTTCTGCCTCTTTTCCTATGCTTTCAATGCAATTCCAGTCTACCTCCTGAAATCGGTTTCCTGCAATTCTGCCCCGCTTTCAAGTCCTCTTGGCAGCCTTACTTCAGTATATTTTTGGACGATAGCTGTCATTTATAACTCTGCAGGTTTGTGAATTACAGTGCCCCTGAGCTCCTTTCTTCAACTCGCTTTCTTTTGAGCTGGCCGCAACACCGCAGGATGGCTTCAGGTCCTAAACTGGTTCCGGCACGGCACGCTGAGCCTTTGGTTAATTCCTCTTCCTGGTGGGAAATGAGAGTTAAATTTGCCCGTCCAGACACCTCCAGCTAGTCTCTCATTGGTTCTCGTTATTCCTGTTCATCTTCCGCAGAAATTGCAAACTGGGCCAAACAGGAGGTTAAGGGCGCTGACTCTTCAAGTGGGGAGAGTGTTAGTAAAGCGTGTGGAATGTTGCACCCGAGTACCAGGGGAGGAAAACTGAGACATATTTGAACACGTCTCCCGTTCACACGGTTGATCATACTCTGGGTTCCACATGCATGTTTTAGCTGAAGGAAGAATACCTTAAACCTGGGTAGTTGAAACCCGTGTAATGGGTACCATGCAATATGACTTCAAAGGGTCTTCATTTGCTCACCGAACCTCTCCAATCCTATCACTGCTGTGTTTATGCCCCTGTACACATGCTTGATTCTCTTTCGGAGACATAGTAATCCATAGGTTTTAAGATACTTACTAGTCAGGTACATTCTTAGGCGTTTAATATGGGGTGTTGAGTCCATTTCGTTGAGCAAGGAGTAGCTCTTGTCTATTCCATATTTGGCTTAAGGAACTTTATCTGTGTTCATTTCAATCTCTGGTTTTATGCAGCACCCCAACTCACCTTTCCCCTTAAGCAAGCATAAGTTGGTTTTCTAAATTTGAGACCCTGTTCTGTATTGGAAATCAGTTCCTGTGTAGCCAAGTTTACATTCCGTGTATTAGTGATATCTTATGATGTTTCTTTTTCTGTGTGACTTATTTCAGTTAGAATCACCGTACCTGAATCCACTCATTATGCTGCTACGGGCCTGATGACATAGATTTCATTGCTGAGTGATACTGCATTGTACGTAAGTACCACAAGTTCTTTATCCATTTTTCACTTTCTGTGATATTGAACTTGTACGGTAAACGAGGTTCTTGTAAACAGAGGCATCCCAAAGTTTTGGGTGGCTGTGTCTTTTTGATTTTAATTTCCCTAAGCTATAGGACCATAAGTGGAAGTGCCCTAGGCTCTGTTGCTTTGTTTTTAGATGTTTCAGGAAACACCATACACTTCTCCCGAGTGTCTGTTGGCAATTTACATCCCGCCCATCAGCATAACAAGGCTCCCAGTTCTCCATGGCCTGTCCTGCCTTTCTGGATTTTACACTTTTTTCAGATGGCCCTTTTGACCGGGGGGAAGTGAGACTTCATTGTAGTGCAGATTTCCTTTGCAAGCTTGCTTGGTTGGCCAAAAAGGGCGTATGCGTTTTTTCCTGAATATATTCAGGAAAAAACGCATACGCCCTTTTTGGCCAAGTGCATCATTGTGGACGTTCTGCCTCTTTTCCTATGCTTTCAATGCAATTCCAGTCTACCTCCTGAAATCGGTTTCCTGCAATTCTGCCCCGCTTTCAAGTCCTCTTGGCAGCCTTACTTCAGTATATTTTTGGACGATAGCTGTCATTTATAACTCTGCAGGTTTGTGAATTACAGTGCCCCTGAGCTCCTTTCTTCAACTCGCTTTCTTGTGAGCTGGCCGCAACACCGCAGGATGGCTTCAGGCCCTAATCTTGTTCCGGCACGGCACGCTGAGCCTTTGGTTATTTCCTCTTCCTGGTGGGAAATGAGAGTTAAATTTGCCCGTCCAGACACCTCCAGCTAGTCTCTCATTGGTTCTCCCTATTCCTGTTCATCTTCCGCAGAAATTGCAACCTGGGCCAAACAGGAAGTTAAAGAGACTGACTCTCCATGTCGGGAGAGTGTTAGTAAAGCATCTGGAATGTTGCGCCCGAGTACCAGGGTACGAAAACTGAGACATATTTGAACACGTCTCCCGATCACATGGTTGATCATACTCTAGGATACACATGCATGTTTTAGCTGAATGAAGAATACCTTAAACATGGGTAGTTGAAACCCGTGGAATGGGTACCATGCAATATGACTTCAAAGGGTCTTCATTTGCTCACCGAACCTCTCCAATCCTATCACTGCTGCGTTTATGCCCCTGTACACATGCTTGATTCTCTTTCGGAGACATAGCAAACCATAGGTTTTAAGATACTTACTATTCAGGTACATTCTTAGGCATTTAATATGCGGTGTTGAGTCCATTTCGTTGAGCAAGGAGTAGCTCTGGTCTATTCCATATTTGGCTTAAGGAACTTTATCTGTGCTCATTTCAATCTCTGCTTTTATGCAGCACCCCAACTCACCTTTCCCCTTAAGCAAGCATAAGTTGGTTTTCTAAATTTGAGACCCTGTTCTGTTCTGTAATTCAGTTCCTGTGTAGCCAAGTTTACATTCCGTGTATTACTGATATCTTATGATGTTTCTTTTTCTGTGTGACTTATTTCAGTTAGAATCATCGTACCTGAATCCACTCATTGTGCTGCTAACGGCCTGATGACATAGATTTCTTTGCTGAGTGATATTGTTTTGTAAGTAAATACCAGAAGTTCTTTATCCATTTTTCTCTTTCTGTGATATTGAACTTGTACGGTAAACGAGGTTCTTGTAAACAGAGGCGTTCCATACTTTGGGGTGGCTGTGTCTTTTTGAATTTAATTTCCCTAAGCTATAGGACCATAAGTGGAAGTGCCCTAGGCTCTGTTGCTTTGTTTTTTAGATGTTTCAGGAAACACCATACACTTCTCCCGAGTGTCTGTTGGCAATTTACATCCCGCCGATCAGCATAACAAGGCTCCCAGTTCTCCATGGCCTGTCCTGCCTTTCTGGATTTTACACTTTATTCAGATGGCCCTTTTGACCGGGGGGAAGTGAGACTTCATTGTAGTGCAGATTTCCTTTGCAAGCTTGCTTGGTTGGCCAAAAAGGGCGTATGCGTTTTTTCCTGAATATATTCAGGAAAAAACGCATACGCCCTTTTTGGCCAAGTGCATCATTGTGGACGTTCTGCCTCTTTTCCTATGCTTTCAATGCAATTCCAGTCTACCTCCTGAAATCGGTTTCCTGCAATTCTGCCCCGCTTTCAAGTCCTCTTGGCAGCCTTACTTCAGTATATTTTTGGACGATAGCTGTCATTTATAACTCTGCAGGTTTGTGAATTACAGTGCCCCTGAGCTCCTTTCTTCAACTCGCTTTCTTTTGAGCTGGCCGCAACACCGCAGGATGGCTTCAGGTCCTAAACTGGTTCCGGCACGGCACGATGAGCCTTTGGTTAATTCCTCTTCCTGGTGGGAAATGAGAGTTAAATTTGCCCGTCCAGACACCTCCAGCTAGTCTCTCATTGGTTCTCGTTATTCCTGTTCATGTTCCGCAGAAATTGCAAACTGGGCCAAACAGGAGGTTAAGGGCGCTGACTCTTCAAGTGGGGAGAGTGTTAGTAAAGCGTCTGGAATGTTGCACCCGAGTACCAGGGGAGGAAAACTGAGACATATTTGAACACGTCTCCCGTTCACACGGTTGATCATACTCTGGGTTCCACATGCATGTTTTAGCTGAAGGAAGAATACCTTAAACCTGGGTAGTTGAAACCCGTGTAATGGGTACCATGCAATATAACTTCAAAGGGTCTTCATTTGCTCACCGAACCTCTCCAATCCTATCACTGCTGTGTTTATGCCCCTGTACACATGCTTGATTCTCTTTCGGAGACATAGTAATCCATAGGTTTTAAGATACTTACTAGTCAGGTACATTCTTAGGCGTTTAATATGGGGTGTTGAGTCCATTTCGTTGAGCAAGGAGTAGCTCTTGTCTATTCCATATTTGGCTTAAGGAACTTTATCTGTGTTCATTTCAATCTCTGGTTTTATGCAGCACCCCAACTCACCTTTCCCCTTAAGCAAGCATAAGTTGGTTTTCTAAATTTGAGACCCTGTTCTGTATTGGAAATCAGTTCCTGTGTAGCCAAGTTTACATTCCGTGTATTAGTGATATCTTATGATGTTTCTTTTTCTGTGTGACTTATTTCAGTTAGAATCACCGTACCTGAATCCACTCATTATGCTGCTACGGGCCTGATGACATAGATTTCATTGCTGAGTGATACTGCATTGTACGTAAGTACCACAAGTTCTTTATCCATTTTTCACTTTCTGTGATATTGAACTTGTACGGTAAACGAGGTTCTTGTAAACAGAGGCATCCCAAAGTTTTGGGTGGCTGTGTCTTTTTGATTTTAATTTCCCTAAGCTATAGGACCATAAGTGGAAGTGCCCTAGGCTCTGTTGCTTTGTTTTTAGATGTTTCAGGAAACACCATACACTTCTCCCGAGTGTCTGTTGGCAATTTACATCCCGCCCATCAGCATAACAAGGCTCCCAGTTCTCCATGGCCTGTCCTGCCTTTCTGGATTTTACACTTTTTTCAGATGGCCCTTTTGACCGGGGGGAAGTGAGACTTCATTGTAGTGCAGATTTCCTTTGCAAGCTTGCTTGGTTGGCCAAAAAGGGCGTATGCGTTTTTTCCTGAATATATTCAGGAAAAAACGCATACGCCCTTTTTGGCCAAGTGCATCATTGTGGACGTTCTGCCTCTTTTCCTATGCTTTCAATGCAATTCCAGTCTACCTCCTGAAATCGGTTTCCTGCAATTCTGCCCCGCTTTCAAGTCCTCTTGGCAGCCTTACTTCAGTATATTTTTGGACGATAGCTGTCATTTATAACTCTGCAGGTTTGTGAATTACAGTGCCCCTGAGCTCCTTTCTTCAACTCGCTTTCTTGTGAGCTGGCCGCAACACCGCAGGATGGCTTCAGGCCCTAATCTTGTTCCGGCACGGCACGCTGAGCCTTTGGTTATTTCCTCTTCCTGGTGGGAAATGAGAGTTAAATTTGCCCGTCCAGACACCTCCAGCTAGTCTCTCATTGGTTCTCCCTATTCCTGTTCATCTTCCGCAGAAATTGCAACCTGGGCCAAACAGGAAGTTAAAGAGACTGACTCTCCATGTCGGGAGAGTGTTAGTAAAGCATCTGGAATGTTGCGCCCGAGTACCAGGGTACGAAAACTGAGACATATTTGAACACGTCTCCCGATCACATGGTTGATCATACTCTAGGATACACATGCATGTTTTAGCTGAATGAAGAATACCTTAAACATGGGTAGTTGAAACCCGTGGAATGGGTACCATGCAATATGACTTCAAAGGGTCTTCATTTGCTCACCGAACCTCTCCAATCCTATCACTGCTGCGTTTATGCCCCTGTACACATGCTTGATTCTCTTTCGGAGACATAGCAAACCATAGGTTTTAAGATACTTACTATTCAGGTACATTCTTAGGCGTTTAATATGCGGTGTTGAGTCCATTTCGTTGAGCAAGGAGTAGCTCTTGTCTATTCCATATTTGGCTTAAGGAACTTTATCTGTGCTCATTTCAATCTCTGCTTTTATGCAGCACCCCAACTCACCTTTCCCCTTAAGCAAGCATAAGTTGGTTTTCTAAATTTGAGACCCTGTTCTGTTCTGTAATTCAGTTCCTGTGTAGCCAAGTTTACATTCCGTGTATTACTGATATCTTATGATGTTTCTTTTTCTGTGTGACTTATTTCAGTTAGAATCATCATACCTGAATCCACTCATTGTGCTGCTAACGGCCTGATGACATAGATTTCTTTGCTGAGTGATATTGTTTTGTAAGTAAATACCAGAAGTTCTTTATCCATTTTTCACTTTCTGTGATATTGAACTTGTACGGTAAACGAGGTTCTTGTAAACAGAGGCGTTCCATACTTTGGGGTGGCTGTGTCTTTTTGAATTTAATTTCCCTAAGCTATAGGACCATAAGTGGAAGTGCCCTAGGCTCTGTTGCTTTGTTTTTTAGATGTTTCAGGAAACACCATACACTTCTCCCCGGTGTCTGTTGGCAATTTACATCCCGCCCATCAGCATAACAAGTCTCCCAGTTCTCCATGGCCTGTCCTGCCTTTCTGGATTTTACACTTTTTTCAGATGGCCCTTTTGACCGGGGGGAAGTGAGACTTCATTGTAGTGCAGATTTCCTTTGCAAGTTTGCTTGGTTGGCCAAAAAGGGCGTATGCGTTTTTTCCTGAATATATTCAGGAAAAAACGCATACGCCCTTTTTGGCCAAGTGCATCATTGTGGACGTTCTGCCTCTTTACCTATACTTTCAATGCAATTCCAGTCTACCTCCTGAAATCGGTTTCCTGCAATTCTGCCCCGCTTTCAAGTCCTCTTGGCAGCCTTACTTCAGTATATTTTTGGACGATACCTGTCATTTGTAACTCTGCAGTTTTGTGAACTACAGTGCCCCTGAACTCCTTTCTTCAACTCGCTTTCTTGTGAGCTGGCCGCAACACCGCAGAATGGCTTCAGGCCCTAATCTGGTTCCGGCACGGCACGCTGAGCCTTTGGTTATTTCCTCTTCCTGGTGGGAATTGAGAGTTAAATTTGCCCGTCCAGACACCTCCAGCTAGTCTCTCATTGGTTCTCGCTATTCCTGTTCATCTTCCGCAGAAATTGCAAACTGGGCCAAACAGGAGGTTAAAGGCGCTGACTCTCCAAGTCGGGAGAGTGTTAGTAAAGCGTCTGGAATGTTGCACCCGAGTACCAGGGGAGGAAAACTGAGACATATTTGAACACGTCTCCTGTTCACACGGTTGATCATACTCTGGGTTCCACATGCATGTTTTAGCTGAAGGAAGAATACCTTAAACCTGGAGAGTTGAGACCCGTGTAATGGGTACCATGCAATATGACTTCAAAGGGTCTTCATTTGCTCACCAAACCTCTCGAATCCTATCACTGCTGCGTTGATGCCCCTGTACAGACGCTTGATTCTCTTTCAGACATAGCCGTCCATACGTTTTAAGATTCTTACTAGTCAGGTATATTCTTAGGTGTTTAATATGGGGTGTTGAGTCCATTTCGTTGAGCAAGGAGTAGCTCTTGTCTATTCCATATTTGGCTTAAGGAAATTTATCTGTGCTCATTTCAATCTCTGGTTTTATGCAGCACCCCAACTCACCTTTCAACTTAAGCAAGCATAAGTTGGTTTTCTAAATTTGAGACCCTGTTCTGTTCTGTAATTCAGTTCCTGAGTAGCCAAGTTTACATTCCGTGTATTACTGATATCTTATGATGTTTCTTTTTCTGTGTGACTTACTTCAGTTAGAATCATCGTACCTGAATCCACTCATTATGCTGCTACGGGCCTGATGACATAGATTTCATTGCTGAGTGATACTGCATTGTACGTAAGTACCACAAGTTCTTTATCCATTTTTCACTTTCTGTGATATTGAACTTGTACGGTAAACGAGGTTCTTGTAAACAGAGGCGTCCCAAACTTTGGGGTGGCTGTGTCTTTTTGATTTGAATTTCCCTAAGCTATAGCACCATAAGTGGAAGTGCCCTAGGCTCTGTTGCTTTGTTTTTTAGATGTTTCAGGAAACACCATACACTTCTCCGAGTGGCTGTTGGCAATTTACATCCCGCCCATCAGCATAACAAGGCTCCCAGTTCTCCATGGCCTGTCCTGCCTTTCTGGATTTTACACTTTTTTCAGATGGCCCTTTTGACGGGGGGAAGTGAGACTTCATTGTAGTGCCGATTTCCTTTGCAAGCTTGCTTGGTTGGCCAAAAAGGGCGTATGCGTTTTTTTCTGAATATATTCAGGAAAAAACGCATACGCCCTTTTTGGCCAAGTGCATCATTGTGGACGTTCTGCCTCTTTTCCTATGCTTTCAATGCAATTCCAGTCTACCTCCTGAAATCGGTTTCCTGCAATTCTGCCCCACTTTCAAGTCCTCTTGGCAGCCTTACTTCAGTATATTTTTGGACGATAGCTGTCATTTATAACTCTGCAGGTTTGTGAATTACAGTGCCCCTGAGCTCCTTTCTTCAACTCGCTTTCTTGTGAGATGGCCGCAACAACGCAGGATGGCTTCAGGCCCTAATCTGGTTCCGGCACGGCACGCTGAGCCTTTGGTTATTTCCTCTTCCTGGTGGGAAATGAGAGTTAAATTTGCCCGTCCAGACACCTCCAGCTAGTCTCTCATTGGTTCTCCCTATTCCTGTTCATCTTCCGCAGAAATTGCAAACTGGGCCAAACAGGAAGTTAAAGAGACTGACTCTCCATGTCGGAAGAGTGTTAGTAAAGCATCTGGAATGTTGCGCCCGAGTACCAGGGTACGAAAACTGAGACATATTTGAACACGTCTCCCGATCACATGGTTGATCATACTCTAGGATACACATGCATGTTTTAGCTGAATGAAGAATACCTTAAACATGGGTAGTTGAAACCCGTGGAATGGGTACCATGCAATATGACTTCAAAGGGTCTTCATTTGCTCACCGAACCTCTCCAATCCTATCACTGCTGCGTTTATGCCCCTGTACACATGCTTGATTCTCTTTCAGAGACATAGCAAACCATAGGTTTTAAGATACTTACTATTCAGGTACATTCTTAGGCGTTTAATATGCGGTGTTGAGTCCATTTCGTTGAGCAAGGAGTAGCTCTTGTCTATTCCATATTTGGCTTAAGGAACTTTATCTGTGCTCATTTCAATCTCTGCTTTTATGCAGCACCCCAACTCACCTTTCCCCTTAAGCAAGCATAAGTTGGTTTTCTAAATTTGAGACCCTGTTCTGTTCTGTAATTCAGTTCCTGTGTAGCCAAGTTTACATTCCGTGTATTACTGATATCTTATGATGTTTCTTTTTCTGTGTGACTTATTTCAGTTAGAATCATCATACCTGAATCCACTCATTGTGCTGCTAACGGCCTGATGACATAGATTTCTTTGCTGAGTGATATTGTTTTGTAAGTAAATACCAGAAGTTCTTTATCCATTTTTCACTTTCTGTGATATTGAACTTGTACGGTAAACGAGGTTCTTGTAAACAGAGGCGTTCCATACTTTGGGGTGGCTGTGTCTTTTTGAATTTAATTTCCCTAAGCTATAGGACCATAAGTGGAAGTGCCCTAGGCTCTGTTGCTTTGTTTTTTAGATGTTTCAGGAAACACCATACACTTCTCCCCGGTGTCTGTTGGCAATTTACATCCCGCCCATCAGCATAACAAGTCTCCCAGTTCTCCATGGCCTGTCCTGCCTTTCTGGATTTTACACTTTTTTCAGATGGCCCTTTTGACCGGGGGGAAGTGAGACTTCATTGTAGTGCAGATTTCCTTTGCAAGTTTGCTTGGTTGGCCAAAAAGGGCGTATGCGTTTTTTCCTGAATATATTCAGGAAAAAACGCATACGCCCTTTTTGGCCAAGTGCATCATTGTGGACGTTCTGCCTCTTTACCTATACTTTCAATGCAATTCCAGTCTACCTCCTGAAATCGGTTTCCTGCAATTCTGCCCCGCTTTCAAGTCCTCTTGGCAGCCTTACTTCAGTATATTTTTGGACGATACCTGTCATTTGTAACTCTGCAGTTTTGTGAACTACAGTGCCCCTGAACTCCTTTCTTCAACTCGCTTTCTTGTGAGCTGGCCGCAACACCGCAGAATGGCTTCAGGCCCTAATCTGGTTCCGGCACGGCACGCTGAGCCTTTGGTTATTTCCTCTTCCTGGTGGGAATTGAGAGTTAAATTTGCCCGTCCAGACACCTCCAGCTAGTCTCTCATTGGTTCTCGCTATTCCTGTTCATCTTCCGCAGAAATTGCAAACTGGGCCAAACAGGAGGTTAAAGGCGCTGACTCTCCAAGTCGGGAGAGTGTTAGTAAAGCGTCTGGAATGTTGCACCCGAGTACCAGGGGAGGAAAACTGAGACATATTTGAACACGTCTCCTGTTCACACGGTTGATCATACTCTGGGTTCCACATGCATGTTTTAGCTGAAGGAAGAATACCTTAAACCTGGAGAGTTGAGACCCGTGTAATGGGTACCATGCAATATGACTTCAAAGGGTCTTCATTTGCTCACCAAACCTCTCGAATCCTATCACTGCTGCGTTGATGCCCCTGTACAGACGCTTGATTCTCTTTCAGACATAGCCGTCCATACGTTTTAAGATTCTTACTAGTCAGGTATATTCTTAGGTGTTTAATATGGGGTGTTGAGTCCATTTCGTTGAGCAAGGAGTAGCTCTTGTCTATTCCATATTTGGCTTAAGGAAATTTATCTGTGCTCATTTCAATCTCTGGTTTTATGCAGCACCCCAACTCACCTTTCAACTTAAGCAAGCATAAGTTGGTTTTCTAAATTTGAGACCCTGTTCTGTTCTGTAATTCAGTTCCTGAGTAGCCAAGTTTACATTCCGTGTATTACTGATATCTTATGATGTTTCTTTTTCTGTGTGACTTACTTCAGTTAGAATCATCGTACCTGAATCCACTCATTATGCTGCTACGGGCCTGATGACATAGATTTCATTGCTGAGTGATACTGCATTGTACGTAAGTACCACAAGTTCTTTATCCATTTTTCACTTTCTGTGATATTGAACTTGTACGGTAAACGAGGTTCTTGTAAACAGAGGCGTCCCAAACTTTGGGGTGGCTGTGTCTTTTTGATTTGAATTTCCCTAAGCTATAGCACCATAAGTGGAAGTGCCCTAGGCTCTGTTGCTTTGTTTTTTAGATGTTTCAGGAAACACCATACACTTCTCCGAGTGGCTGTTGGCAATTTACATCCCGCCCATCAGCATAACAAGGCTCCCAGTTCTCCATGGCCTGTCCTGCCTTTCTGGATTTTACACTTTTTTCAGATGGCCCTTTTGACGGGGGGAAGTGAGACTTCATTGTAGTGCCGATTTCCTTTGCAAGCTTGCTTGGTTGGCCAAAAAGGGCGTATGCGTTTTTTTCTGAATATATTCAGGAAAAAACGCATACGCCCTTTTTGGCCAAGTGCATCATTGTGGACGTTCTGCCTCTTTTCCTATGCTTTCAATGCAATTCCAGTCTACCTCCTGAAATCGGTTTCCTGCAATTCTGCCCCACTTTCAAGTCCTCTTGGCAGCCTTACTTCAGTATATTTTTGGACGATAGCTGTCATTTATAACTCTGCAGGTTTGTGAATTACAGTGCCCCTGAGCTCCTTTCTTCAACTCGCTTTCTTGTGAGATGGCCGCAACAACGCAGGATGGCTTCAGGCCCTAATCTGGTTCCGGCACGGCACGCTGAGCCTTTGGTTATTTCCTCTTCCTGGTGGGAAATGAGAGTTAAATTTGCCCGTCCAGACACCTCCAGCTAGTCTCTCATTGGTTCTCCCTATTCCTGTTCATCTTCCGCAGAAATTGCAAACTGGGCCAAACAGGAGGTTAAAGGCGCTGACTCTCCAATTGGGGAGAGTGTTAGTAAAGCATCTGGAATGTTGCACCCGAGTACCAGGGGAGGAAAACTGAGACATATTTGAACACGTCTCCCGTTCACACGGTTGATCATACTCTGGGTTCCACATGCATATTTTAGCTGAAGGAAGAATACCTTAAACCTTGGTATTTGAAACCCGTGGAATGGGTACCATGCAATATGACTTCAAAGGGTCTTCATTTGCTCACCGAACCTCTCCAATCCTATCACTGCTGCGTTTATGCCCCTGTACACATGCTTGATTCTCTTTCGGAGACATAGCAATCTATAGGTTTTAAGATACTTACTAGTCAGGTACATTCTTAGGCGTTTAATATGCGGTGTTGAGTCCATTTCGTTGAGCAAGGAGTAGCTGTTGTCTATTCCATATTTGGCTTAAGGAACTTTATCTGTGCTCATTTCAATCTCTGGTTTTATGCAGCACCCCAACTCACCTTTCCCCTTAAGCAAGCATAAGTTGGTTTTCTACATTTGAGACCCTGTTCTGTTTTGGAATTCAGTTCCTGTGTAGCCAAGTTTACATTCCGTGTATTAGTGATATCTTATGATGTTTCTTTTTCTGTGTGAGTTATTTCAGTTAGAATCATCGTACCTGAATCCACTCATTATGCTGCTACTGGCCTGATGACATAGATTTCATTGCTGAGTGATACTTCATTGTACATAAGTACCACAAGTTTTTTATCCATTTTTCACTTTCTGTGATATTGAACTTCTACGGTAAACGAGGTTCTTGTAAACAGAGGCGTCCCAAACTTTGGGGTGGCTGTGTTTTTTTGATTTTAATTTCCCTAAGCTATAGGACCATAAGTGGAAGTGCCGTAGGCTCTGTTGCTTTGTTTTCTGGATGTTTTAGGAAACACCATACACATCTCCCGAGTGTCTGTTGGCAATTTACATCCCGCCCATCAGCATAACAAGGCTCCCAGTTCTCCATGGCCTGTCCTGCCTTTCTGGATTTTACACTTTTTTCAGATGGCCCTTTTGACCGGGGGGAATTGAGACTTCATTGTAGTGCAGAT
This sequence comes from Grampus griseus, assembly GCF_964374135.1. NCBI lineage: Eukaryota > Metazoa > Chordata > Mammalia > Artiodactyla > Delphinidae > Grampus > Grampus griseus. Next base: position 257,524 of record NW_028133268.1, on the reverse strand, counting down.
TTCCTTTGCAAGCTTGCTTGGTTGGCCAAAAAGGGCGTATGCGTTTTTTCCTGAATATATTCAGGAAAAAACGCATACGCCCTTTTTGGCCAAGTGCATCATTGTGGACGTTCTGCCTCTTTTCCTATGCTTTCAATGCAATTCAAGTCTACCTCCTGAAATCGGTTTCCTGCAATTCTGCCCCGCTTTCAAGTCCTCTTGGCAGCCTAACTTCAGTATATTTTTGGACGATAGCTGTCATTTATAACTCTGCATGTTTGTGAATTACAGTGCCCTTGAGCCCCTTTCTTCAACTCGCTTTCTTTTGAGCTGGCCGCAACACCGCAGGATGGCTTCAGGCCCTAATCTGGTTCCGGCACGGCACGCTGAGCCTTTGGTTATTTCCTCTTCCTGGTGGGAAATGAGAGTTAAATTTGCCCGTCCAGACACCTCCAGCTAGTCTCTCATTGGTTCTCCCTATTCCTGTTCATCTTCCGCAGAAATTGCAAACTGGGCCAAACAGGAGGTTAAAGGGACTGACTCTCCAAGTCGGGAGAGTGTTAGTAAAGCGTCTGGAATGTTGCACCCGAGTACCAGGGGAGGAAAACTGAGACATATTTGAACACGTCTCCCGTTCACACGGTTGATCATACTCTGGGTTCCACATGCATGTTTTAGCTGAAGGAAGAATACCTTAAACCTGGAGAGTTGAGACCCGTGGAATGGGTACCATGCAATATGACTTCAAAGGGTCTTCATTTGCTCACCGAACCTCTCCAATCCTATCACTGCTGCGTTTATGCCCCTGTACACACGCTTGATTCTCTTTTGGAGACATAGCAATCCATAGGTTTTAAGATACTTACTAGTCAGGTACATTCTTAGGCGTTTAATATGGGGTGTTGAGTCCATTTCATTGAGCAAGGAGTAGCTCTTGTCTATTCCGTATTTGGCTTAAGGAACTTTATCTGTGCTCATTTCAATCTCTGGTTTTATGGAGCACCCCAACTCACCTTTACCCTTAAGCAAGCATAAGTTGGTTTTCTAAATTTGAGACCCTCTTCTGTTCTGTAATTCAGTTCCTGTGAAGCCCAGTTTACATTCCGGGTATTAGTGATATCTTATGATGTTTCTTTTTCTGTGTGAGTTATTTCAGTTAGAATTATCATACTTGAATCCACTCATTATGCTGCTACGGGCCTGATGACATAGATTTCATTGCTGAGTGATATTGCTTTGTAAGTAAATACCACAACTTCTTTATCCATTTTTCACTTTCTGCGATGTTGAACTTGTACTGTAAACGAGGTTGTTGTAAACAGAGGCGTCCCAAACTTTGGGGTGGCTGTGTCTTTTTGATTTTAATTTCCCTAAGCTATAGGACCATAAGTGGAAGTGCCCTAGGCTCTGTTGCTTTGTTTTTTAGATGTTTCAGGAAACACCATACACTTCTCCTGAGTGTCTGTTGGCAATTTACATCCCGCCCATCAGCATAACAAGGCTCCCAGTTCTCCATGGCCTGTCCTGCCTTTCTGGATTTTACACTTTTTTCAGATGGCCCTTTTGACCGGGGGGAAGTGAGACTTCATTGTAGTGCAGATTTCCTTTGCAAGCTTGCTTGGTTGGCCAAAAAGGGCGTATGCGTTTTTTCCTGAATATATTCAGGAAAAAACGCATACGCCGTTTTTGGCCAAGTGCATCATTGGGCACGTTCTGCCTCTTTTCCTATGCTTTCAATGCAATTCAAGTCTACCTCCTGAAATCGGTTTCCTGCAATTCTGCCCCGCTTTCAAGTCCTCTTGGCAGCCTTACTTCAGTATATTTTTGGACGATACCTGTCATTTATAACTCTGCAGGTTTGTGAATTACAGTGCCCCTGAGCTCCTTTCTTCAACTCGCTTTCTTGTGAGCTGGCCGCAACACCGCAGGATGGCTTCAGGCCCTAATCTGGTTCCGGAACGGCACGCTGAGCCTTTGGTTAATTCCTCTTCCTGGTGGGAAATGAGAGTTAAATTTGCCCGTCCAGACACCTCCAGCTAGTCTCTCATTGGTTCTCGCTATTCCTGTTCATCTTCCGCAGAAATTGCAAACTGGGCCAAACAGGAGGTTAAAGGGACTGACTCTCCAAGTCGGGAGAGTGTTAGTAAAGCGTCTGGAATGGTGAACCCGAGTACCAGGGGAGGAAAACTGAGACATATTTGAACACGTCTCCCGATCACATGGTTGATCATACTCTGGGTTCCACATGCATGTTTTAGCTGAAGGAAGAATACCTTAAACCTGGGTAGTTGAAACCCGTGGAATGGGTACCATGCAATATGACTTCAAAGGGTCTTCATTTGCTCACCAAACCTCTCCAATCCTATCACTGCTGCGTTTATGCCCCTGTACACATGCTTGATTCTCTTTCGGAGACATAGCAATCCATAGGTTTTAAGATACTTACTAGTCAGGTACATTCTTAGGCGTTTAATATGCGGTGTTGAGTCCATTTCGTTGAGCAAGGAGTAGCTCTTGTCTATTCCATATTTGGCTTAAGGAACTTTATCTGTGCTCATTTCAATCTCTGGTTTTATGCAGCACCCCAACTCACCTTTCCCCTTAAGCAAGCATAAGTTGGTTTTCTAAATTTGAGACCCTGTTCTGTTCTGTAATTCAGTTCCTGTGTAACCAAGTTTACATTCCGTGTATTACTGATATCTTATGATGTTTCTTTTTCTGTGTGACTTATTTCAGTTAGAATCATCATACCTGAATCCACTCATTATGCTGCTACGGGCCTGATGACATAGATTTCATTGCTGAGTGATACTGCATTGTACGTAAGTACCACAAGTTCTTTATCCATTTTTCACTTTCTGTGATATTGAACTTGTACGGTAAACGAGGTTCTTGTAAACAGAGGCGTCCCAAACTTTGGGGTGGTTGTGTCTTTTTGATTTTAATTTCCCTAAGCTATAGGACCATAAGTGGAAGTGCCCTAGGCTCTGTTGCTTTGTTTTTTAGATGTTTCAGGAAACACCATACACTTCTCCCGAGTGTCTGTTGGCAATTTACATCCCGCCCATCAGCATAACAAGGTTCCCAGTTCTCCATGGCCTGTCCTGCCTTTCTGGATTTTACACTTTTTTCAGATGGCCCTTTTGACCGGGGGGAAGTGAGACTTCATTGTAGTGCAGATTTCCTTTGCAAGTTTGCTTGGTTGGCCAAAAAGGGCGTATGCGTTTTTTCCTGAATATATTCAGGAAAAAACGCATACGCCCTTTTTGGCCAAGTGCATCATTGTGGACGTTCTGCCTCTTTTCTTATGCTTTCAATGCAATTCCAGTCTACGTCCTGAAATCGGCTTCCTGCAATTCTGCCCCACTTTCAAGTCCTCTTGGCAGCCTTACTTCAATATATTTTTGGACAATAGCTGTCATTTATAACTCTGCAGGTTTGTGAATTACAGTGCCCCTGAGCTCCTTTCTTCAACTCGCTTTCTTGTGAGCTGGCCGCAACACCGCAGGATGGCTTCAGGCCCTAATCTGGTTCCGGCACGGCACGCTGAGCCTTTGGTTAATTCCTCTTCCTGGTGGGAAATGAGAGTTAAATTTGCCCGTCCAGACACCTCCAGCTAGTCTCTCATTGGTTCTCGCTATTCCTGTTCATCTTCCGCAGAAATTGCAAACTGGGCCAAAGAGGAAGTTAAAGAGACTGACTCTCCATGTCGGGAGAGTGTTAGTAAAGCATCTGGAATGTTGCGCCCGAGTACCAGGGTACGAAAACTGAGACATATTTGAACACGTCTCCCGATCACATGGTTGATCATACTCTACGTTACACATGCATGTTTTAGCTGAATGAAGAATACCTTAAACCTGGGTAGTTGAAACCCGTGGAATGGGTACCATGCAATATGACTTCAAAGGGTCTTCATTTGCTCACCGAACCTCTCCAATCCTATCACTGCTGCGTTTATGCCCCTGTACACATGCTTGATTCTCTTTCGGAGACATAGCAAACCATAGGTTTTAAGATACTTACTATTCAGGTACATTCTTAGGCATTTAATATGCGGTGTTGAGTCCATTTCGTTGAGCAAGGAGTAGCTCTTGTCTATTCCATATTTGGCTTATGGAACTTTATCTGTGCTCATTTCAATCTCTGCTTTTATGCAGCACCCCAACTCACCTTTCCCCTTAAGCAAGCATAAGTTGGTTTTCTAAATTTGAGACCCTGTTCTGTTCTGTAATTCAGTTCCTGTGTAGCCAAGTTTACATTCCGTGTATTACTGATATCTTATGATGTTTCTTTTTCTGTGTGACTTATTTCAGTTAGAATCATCATACCTAAATCCACTCATTGTGCTGCTAACAGCCTGATGACATAGATACCATTGCTGAGTGATATTGCTTTGTAAGTAAATACCAGAAGTTCTTTATCCATTTTTCATTTTCTGTGATATTGAACTTGTACGGTAAACGAGGTTCTTGTAAACAGAGGCGTTCCATACTTTGGGGTGGCTGTGTCTTTTTGATTTTAATTTCCCTAAGCTATAGGACCATAAGTGGAAGTGCCCTAGGCTCTGTTGCTTTGTTTTTTAGATGTTTCAGGAAACACCATAGGCTTCTCCCGGGTGTCTGTTGGCAATTTACATCCCGCCCATCAGCATAACAAGGCTCCCAGTTCTCCATGGCCTGTCCTGCCTTTCTGGATTTTACACTTTTTTCAGATGGCCCTTTTGACTGGGGGGAAGTGAGACTTCATTGTAGTGCAGATTTCCTTTGCAAGTTTGCTTGGTTGGCCAAAAAGGGCGTATGCGTTTTTTCCTGAATATATTCAGGAAAAAACGCATACGCCCTTTTTGGCCAAGTGCATCATTGTGGACGTTCTGCCTCTTTTCTTATGCTTTCAATGCAATTCCAGTCTACCTCCTGAAATCGGTTTCCTGCAATTCTGCCCCGCTTTCAAGTCCTCTTGGCAGCCTTACTTCAATATATTTTTGGACAATAGGTGTCATTTATAACTCTGCAGGTTTGTGAATTACAGTGCCCCTGAGCTCCTTTCTTCAACTCGCTTTCTTGTGACCTGGCCGCAACACCGCAGGATGGCTTCAGGCCCTAATCTGGTTCCGGCACGGCACGCTGAGCCTTTGGTTATTTCCTCTTCCTGGTGGGAAATGAGAGTTAAATTTGCCCGTCCAGACACCTCCAGCTAGTCTCTCATTGGTTCTCGCTAATCCTGTTCATCTTCCGCAGAAATTGCAAACTGGGCCAAACAGGAGGTTAAAGGGACTGACTCTCCATGTCGGGAGAGTGTTAGTAAAGCGTCTGGAATGTTGCATCCGAGTACCAGGGTACGAAAACTGAGACATATTTGAAGACGTCTCCCGATCACATGGTTGATCATACTCTAGATTCCACGTGCATGTTTTAGCTGAAGGAAGAATACCTTAAACCTGGGTAGTTGAAACCCTTGGAATGGGTACCATGCAATATGACTTCAAAGGGTCTTCATTTGCTCACCGAACCTCTCCAATCCTATCACTGCTGCGTTTATGCCCCTGTACACATGCTTGATTCTCTTTCGGAGACATAGCAATCCATAGGTTTTAAGATACTTACTAGTCAGGTACATTCTTAGTCGTTTAATATGCGGTGTTGAGTCCATTTCGTTGAGCAAGGAGTAGCTCTTGTCTATTCCGTATTTGGCTTAAGGAACTTTATCTGTGCTCATTTCAATCTCTGGTTTTATGCAGCACCCCAACTCACCTTTCCCCTTAAGCAAGCATAAGTTGGTTTTCTAAATTTGAGACCCTGTTCTGTTCTGTAATTCAGTTCCTGTGTAGCCAAGTTTACATTCCGTGTATTACTGATATCTTATGATGTTTCTTTTTCTGTGTGACTTATTTCAGTTAGAATCATCGTACCTGAATCCACTCATTATGCTGCTACGGGCCTGATGACATAGATTTCATTGCTGAGTGATACTGTATTGTACGTAAGTACCACAAGTTCTTTATCCATTTTTCACTTTCTGTGATATTGAACTTGTACGGTAAACGAGGTTCTTGTAAACAGAGGCGTCCCAAACTTTGGGGTGGTTGTGTCTTTTTGATTTTAATTTCCCTAAGCTATAGGACCATAAGTGGAAGTGCCCTAGGCTCTGTTGCTTTGTTTTTTAGATGTTTCAGGAAACACCATACACTTCTCCCGAGTGTCTGTTGGCAATTTACATCCCGCCCATCAGCATAACAAGGTTCCCAGTTCTCCATGGCCTGTCCTGCCTTTCTGGATTTTACACTTTTTTCAGATGGCCCTTTTGACCGGGGGGAAGTGAGACTTCATTATAGTGCAGATTTCCTTTGCAAGTTTGCTTGGTTGGCCAAAAAGGGCGTATGCGTTTTTTCCTGAATATATTCAGGAAAAAACGCATACGCCCTTTTTGGCCAAGTGCATCATTGTGGACGTTCTGCCTCTTTTCTTATGCTTTCAATGCAATTCCAGTCTACCTCCTGAAATCGGCTTCCTGCAATTCTGCCCCGCTTTCAAGTCCTCTTGGCAGCCTTACTTCAATATATTTTTGGACAATAGCTGTCATTTATAACTCTGCAGGTTTGTGAATTACAGTGCCCCTGAGCTCCTTTCTTCAACTCCCTTTCTTGTGAGCTGGCCGCAACACCGCAGGATGGCTTCAGGCCCTAATCTTGTTTCGGCACGGCACGCTGAGCCTTTGGTTAATTCCTCTTCCTGGTGGGAAATGAGAGTTAAATTTGCCCGTCCAGACACCTCCAGCTAGTCTCTCATTGGTTCTCGCTATTCCTGTTCATCTTCCGCAGAAATTGCAAACTGGGCCAAACAGGAAGTTAAAGAGACTGACTCTCCATGTCGGGAGAGTGTTAGTAAAGCATCTGGAATGTTGCGCCTGAGTACCAGGGTACGAAAACTGAGACATATTTGAACACATCTCCCGATCACATGGTTGATCATACTCTACGTTACACATGCATGTTTTAGCTGAATGAAGAATACCTTAAACCTGGGTAGTTGAAACCCGTGGAATGGGTACCATGCAATATGACTTCAAAGGTTCTTCATTTGCTCACCGAACCTCTCCAATCCTATCACTGCTGCGTTTATGCCCCTGTACACATGCTTGATTCTCTTTCGGAGACATAGCAAACCATAGGTTTTAAGATACTTACTATTCAGGTACATTCTTAGGCATTTAATATGCGGTGTTGAGTCCATTTCGTTGAGCAAGGAGTAGCTGTTGTCTATTCCATATTTGGCTTATGGAACTTTATCTGTGCTCATTTCAATCTCTGCTTTTATGCAGCACACCAACTCACCTTTCCCCTTAAGCAAGCATAAGTTGGTTTTCTAAATTTGAGACCCTGTTCTGTTCTGTAATTCAGTTCCTGTGTAGCCAAGTTCACATTCCGTGTATTACTGATATCTTATGATGTTTCTTTTTCTGTGTGACTTATTTCAGTTAGAATCATCATACCTGAATCCACTCATTGTGCTGCTAACGGCCTGATGACATAGATTTCATTGCTGAGGGATATTGCTTTGTAAGTAAATACCAGAAGTTCTTTATCCATTTTTCACTTTCTGTGATATTGAACTTGTACGGTAAACGAGGTTCTTGTAAACAGAGGCGTTCCATACTTTGGGGTGGCTGTGTCTTTTTGATTTTAATTTCCCTAAGCTATAGGACCATAAGTGGAAGTGCCCTAGGCTCTGTTGCTTTGTTTTTTAGATGTTTCAGGAAACACCATACGCTTCTCCCGGGTGTCTGTTGGCAATTTACATCCCGCCCATCAGCATAACAAGGCTCCCAGTTCTCCATGGCCTGTCCTGCCTTTCTGGATTTTACACTTTTTTCAGATGGCCCTTTTGACCTGGGGGAAGTGAGACTTCATTGTAGTGCAGATTTCCTTTGCAAGCTTGCTTGGTTGGCCAAAAAGGGCGTATGCGTTTTTTCCTGAATATATTCAGGAAAAAACGCATATGCCCTTTTTGGCCAAGTGCATCATTGTGGACGTTCTGCCTCTTTTCCTATGCTTTCAATGCAATTCCAGTCTACCTCCTGAAATCGGTTTCCTGCAATTCTGCCCCGCTTTCAAGTCCTCTTGGCAGCCTTACTTCAGTATATTTTTGGACGATAGCTGTCATTTATAACTCTGCAGGTTTGTGAATTACAGTCCCCCTGAGCTCCTTTCTTCAACTCGCTTTCTTGTGACCTGGCCGCAACACCGCAGGATGGCTTCAGGCCCTAATCTGGTTCCGGCACGGCACGCTGAGCCTTTGGTTAATTCCTCTTCCTGGTGGGAAATGAGAGTTAAATTTGCCCGTCCAGACACCTCCAGCTAGTCTCTCATTGGTTCTCGCTATTCCTGTTCATCTTCCACAGAAATTGCAAACGGGGCCAAACAGGAGGTTAAAGGGACTGACTCTCCAAGTCGGGAGAGTGTTAGTAAAGCATCTGGAATGTTGCACCCGAGTACCAGGGTACGAAAACTGAGACATATTTGAACACGTCTCCCGATCACATGGTTGATCATACTCTGGATTCCACATGCATGTTTTAGCTGAAGGAAGAATACCTTAAACCTGGAGAGTTGAGACCCGTGTAATGGGTACCATGCAATATGACTTCAAAGGGTCTTCATTTGCTCACCGAACCTCTCCAATCCTATCACTGCTGCGTTTATGCCCCTGTACACATGCTTGATTCTCTTTCGGAGACATAGCCATCCATAAGTTTTAAGATACTTACTAGTCAGTTACATTCTTAGGCGTTTAATATGCGGTGTTGAGTCCATTTCGTTGAGCAAGGAGTAGCTGTTGTCTATTCCATATTTGGCTTAAGGAACTTTATCTGTGCTCATTTCAATCTCTGCTTTTATGCAGCACCCCAACTCACCTTTCCCCTTAAGCAAGCATAAGTTGGTTTTCTAAATTTGAGACCCTGTTCTGTTCTGTAATTCAGTTCCTGTGTAGCCAAGTTTACATTCCGTGTATTACTGATATCTTATGATGTTTCATTTTCTGTGTGACTTATTTCAGTTAGAATCATCATACCTGAATCCACTCATTATGCTGCTAAGGGCCTGATGACACAGATTTCATTGCTGAGTGATATTGCTTTGTAAGTAAATACCACAAGTTCTTTATCCATTTTTCACTTTCTGTGATATTGAACTTGTAGGTTAAACGAGGTTCTTGTAAAGAGAGGAGTTCCAAACTTTGGGGTGGCTGTGTCTTTTTGATTTTAATTTCCCTAAGCTATAGGACCATAAGTGGAAGTGCCCTAGGCTCTGTTGCTTTGTTTTTTAGATGTTTCAGGAAACACCATACACTTCTCCCGAGTGTCTGTTGGCAATTTACATCCCGCCCATCAGCATAACAAGGCTCCCAGTTCTCCATGGCCTGTCCTGCCTTTCTGGATTTTACACTTTTTTCAGATGGCCCTTTTGACCGGGGGGAAGTGAGACTTCATTGTAGTGCAGATTTCCTTTGCAAGTTTGCTTGGTTGGCCAAAAAGGGCGTATTTGTTTTTTCCTGAATATATTCAGGAAGAAACGCATACGCCCTTTTTGGCCAAGTGCATCATTGTGGACGTTCTGCCTCTTTTCCTATGCTTTCAATGCAATTCCAGTCTACCTCCTGAAATCGGTTTCCTGCAATTCTGCCCCGCTTTCAAGTCCTCTTGGCAGCCTTACTTCAGTATATTTTTGGACGATAGCTGTCATTTATAACTCTGCAGGTTTGTGAATTACAGTGCCCCTGAGCTCCTTTCTTCAACTCGCTTTCTTTTGAGCTGGCCGCAACACCGCAGGATGGCTTCAGGCCCTAATCTGGTTCCGGCACAGCACGCTGAGCCTTTGGTTATTTCCTCTTCTTGGTGGGAAATGAGAGTTAAATTTGCCCGTCCAGACACCTCCAGCTAGTCTCTCATTGGTTCTCGCTATTCCTGTTCATCTTCCGCAGAAATTGCAAACTGGGCCAAACAGGAGGTTAAAGGGACTGACTCTCCATGTCGGGAGAGTGTTAGTAAAGCGTCTGGAATGTTGCACCCGAGTACCAGGGTACGAAAACTGAGACATATTTGAACACGTCTCCCGATCACATGGTTGATCATACTCTAGGTTCCACATGCATGTTTTAGCTGAAGGAAGAATACCTTAAACCTGGGTAGTTGAAACCCTTGGAATGGGTACCATGCAATATGACTTCAAAGGGTCTTCATTTGCTCACCGAACCTCTCCAATGCTATCACTGCTGCGTTTATGCCCCTGTACACATGCTTGATTCTCTTTCGGAGAGATAGCAATCCATAGGTTTTAAGATACTTACTAGTCAGGTACATTCTTAGGCGTTTAATATGAGGTGTTGCGTCCATTTCGTTGAGCAAGGAGTAGCTCTTGTCTATTCCATATTTGGCTTAAGGAACTTTATCTGTGCTCATTTCAATCTTTGGTTTTATGTAGCACCCCAACTCAACTTTCCCCTTAAGCAAGCATAAGTTGGTTTTGTCCATTTGAGACACTGTTCTGTTTTGGAATTCAGTTCCTGTGTAGCCAAGTTTACATTCTGTGTATTAGTGATATCTTATGATGTTTCTATTTCTGTGTAACTTATTTCAGTTAGAATCATCGTACCTGAATCCACTCATTATGCTGCTACGGGCCTGATGACATAGATTTCATTGCTGAGTGATACTGCATTGTATGTAATTACCACAAGTTCTTTATCCATTTTTCACTTTCTGTGATATTGAACTTGTACGGTAAATGAGGTTCTTGTAAACAGAGGCGTCCCAAACTTTGGGGTGGCTGTGTCTTTTTGACTTTAATTTCCCTAAGCTATAGGACCATAAGTGGAAGTGCCCTAGGCTCTGTTGCTTTGTTTTTTAGATGTTTCAGGAAACACCATACACTTCCCCCGAGTGTCTGTTGGCAATTTACATCCCGCCCATCAGCATAACAAGGCTCCCAGTTCTCCATGGCCTGTCCTGCCTTTCTGGATTTTACACTTTTTTCAGATGGCCCTTTTGACGGGGGGAAGTGAGACTTCATTGTAGTGCAGATTTCCTTTGCAAGTTTGCTTGGTTGGCCAAAAAGGGCGTATGCGTTTTTTCCTGAATATATTCAGGAAAAAACACATACGCCCTTTTTGGCCAAGTGCATCATTGTGGACGTTCTGCCTCTTTTCCTATGCTTTCAATGCAATTCCAGTCTACCTCCTGAAATCGGTTTCCTGCAATTCTGCCCCGCTTTCAAGTCCTCTTGGCAGCCTTACTTCAGTATATTTTTGGACGATAGCTGTCATTTATAACTCTGCAGGTTTGTGAATTACAGTGCCCCTGAGCTCCTTTCTTCAACTCGCTTTCTTTTGAGCTGGCCGCAACACCGCAGGATGGCTTCAGGCCCTAATCTGGTTCCGGCACGGCACGCTGAGCCTTTGGTTATTTCCTCTTCCTGGTGGGAAATGAGAGTTAAATTTGCCCGTCCAGACACCTCCAGCTAGTCTCTCATTGGTTCTCCTTATTCCTCTTCATCTTCCGCAGAAATTGCAAACTGGGCCAAACAGGAGGTTAAAAGGACTGACTCTCCAAGTCGGGAGAGTGTTAGTAAAGCGTCTGGAATGTTGCACCCGAGTACCAGGGGAGGAAAACTGAGACATATTTGAACACGTCTCCCGTTCACACGGTTGATCATACTCTGGGTTCCACATGCATGTTTTAGCTGAAGGAAGAATACCTTAAACCTGGAGAGTTGAGACCCGTGGAATGGGTACCATGCAATATGACTTCAAAGGGTCTTCATTTGCTCACCGAACCTCTCTAATCCTATCACTGCTGCGTTTATGCCCCTGTACACACGCTTGATTTTCTTATGGAGACATAGCAATCCATAGGTTTTAAGATACTTACTAGTCAGGTACATTCTTAGGCGTTTAATATGGGGTGTTGAGTCCATTTCGTTGAGCAAGGAGTAGCTCTTGTCTATTCCATATTTGGCTTAAGGAATTTTATCTGTGCTCATTTCAATCTCTGGTTTTATGCAGCACCCCAACTCACCTTTCCCCTTAAGCAAGCATAAGTTGGTTTTCTACATTTGAGACCCTGTTCTGTTTTGGAATTCAGTTCCTGTGTAGCCAAGTTTACATTCCGTGTATTAGTGATATCTTATGATGTTTCTTTTTCTGTGTGACTTATTTCATTTAGAATCATCGTACCTGAATCCACTCATTATGCTGCTACGGGCCTGATGACATAGATTTCATTGCTGAGTGATACTGAATTGTACGTAAGTACCACAAGTTCTTTATCCATTTTTCACTTTCTGTGATATTGAACTTGTACGGTAAACGAGGTTCTTGTAAACAGAGGCGTCCCAAATTTTGGGGTGGCTGTGTCTTTTTGATTTTAATTTCCCTAAGCTATAGGACCATAAGTGGAAGTGCCCTAGGCTCTGTTGCTTTGTTTCTTAGATGTTTCAGGAAACACCATACACTTCTCCCGAGTGTCTGTTGGCAATTTACATCCCGCCCATCAGCATAACAAGGCTCCCAGTTCTCCATAGCTTGTCCTGCCTTTCTGGATTTTACACTTTTTTCAGATGGCCCTTTTGACCGGGGGGAAGTGAGACTTCATTGCAGTGCAGATTTCCTTTGCAAGTTTGCTTGGTTGGCCAAAAAGCGCGTATGCGTTTTTTCCTGAATATATTCAGGAAAAAACGCATACGCCCCTTTTGGCCAAGTGCATCATTGTGGACGTTCTGCCTCTTTTCCTATGCTTTCAATGCAATTCCAGTCTACCTCCTGAAATCGGTTTCCTGCAATTCTGCCCCGCATTCAAGTCCTCTTGGCAGCCTTACTTCAGTATATGTTTGGACGATAGCTGTCATTTATAACTCTGCAGGTTTGTGAATTACAGTGCCCCTGAGCTCCTTTCTTCAACTCGCTTTCTTTTGAGCTGGCCGCAACACCGCAGGATGGCTTCAGGCCCTAATCTGGTTCCGGCACGGCACGCTGAGCCTTTGGTTAATTCCTCTTCCTGGTGGGAAATGAGAGTTAAATTTGCCGTCCAGACACCTCCAGCTAGTCTCTCATTGGTTCTCCCTATTCCTGTTCATCTTCCACAGAAATTGCAAACTGGGCCAAACAGGAGGTTAAAGGCACTGACTCTCCAAGTCGGGAGAGTGTTAGTAAAGCGTCTGGAATGTTGCACCCGAGTACCAGGGAAGGAAAACTGAGACATATTTAAACACGTCTCCCGTTCACACGGTTGATCATACTCTAGGTTCCACATGCATGTTTTAGCTGAAGGAAGAATACCTTAAACCTGGGTAGTTGAAACCCGTGGAATGGGTACCATGCAATATGACTTCAAAGGGTCTTCATTTTCTCACTGAACCTCTCCAATCCTATCACTGCTGCGTTTATGCCCCTGTACACATGCTTGATTCTCTTTCGGAGACATAGCAATCCATAGGTTTTAAGATACTTACTAGTCAGGTACATTCTTAGGCGTTTAATATGCGGTGTTGAGTCCATTTCATTGAGCAAGGAGTAGCTCTTGTCCATTCCATATTTGGCTTAAGGAACTTTATCTGTGCTCATTTCAATCTCTGGTTTTATGCAGCACCCCAACTCACCTTTCCCCTTAAGCAAGCATAAGTTGGTTTTCTAAATTTGAGACCCTGTTCTGTTTTGGAATTCAGTTCCTGTGTAGCCAAGTTTACATTCCGTGTATTAGTGATATCTTATGATGTTTCTTTTTCTGTGTGACTTATTTCAGTTAGAATCATCGTAACTGAATCCACTCATTATGCTGCTACGGGCCTGATGACATAGATTTCATTGCTGAGTGATACTGCATTGTACGTAAGTTCCACAAGTTCTTTATCCATTTTTCACTTTCTGTGATATTGAACTTGTACGGTAAACGAAGTTCTTGTAAACAGAGGCGTCCCAAACTTTGGGGTGGCTGTGTCTTTTTGATTTTAATTTTCCTAAGCTATAGGACCATAAGTGGAAGTGCCCTAGGCTCTGTTGCTTTGTTTTTTAGATGTTTCAGGAAACACCATACACTTCTCCCCAGTGTCTGTTGGCAATTTACATCCCGCCCATCAGCATAACAAGGCTCCCAGTTCTCCATGGCCTGTCCTGCCTTTTTGGATTTTACACATTTTTCAGATGGCCCTTTTGACCGGGGGGAAGTGAGACTTCATTGTAGAGCAGATTTCCTTTGCAAGTTTTCTTGGTTGGCCAAAAAGCTGTCATTTATAACTGTCATTTGTAACTCTGCAGGTTTGTGAACTACAGTGCCCCTGAACTCCTTTCTTCAACTCGCTTTCTTGTGAGCTGGCCGCAACACCGCAGGATGGCTTCAGGCCCTAATCTGGTTCCGGCACGGCACGCTGAGCCTTTGGTTATTTCCTCTTCCTGGTGGGAAATGAGAGTTAAATTTGCCCGTCCAGACACCTCCAGCTAGTCTCTCATTGGTTCTCGCTATTCCTGTTCATCTTCCGCAGAAATTGCAAACTGGGCCAAACAGGAGGTTAAAGGCGCTGACTCTCCAAGTCGGGAGAGTGTTAGTAAAGCATCTGGAATGTTGCACCCGAGTACCAGGGGAGGAAAACTGAGACATATTTGAACACGTCTCCTGTTCACACGGTTGATCATACTCTGGGTTCCACATGCATGTTTTAGCTGAAGGAAGAATACCTTAAACCTTGAGAGTTGAGACCCGTGTAATGGGTACCATGCAATATGACTTCAAAGGGTCTTCATTTGCTCACCGAACCTCTCCAATCCTATCACTGCTGCGTTGATGCCCCTGTACACACGCTTGATTCTCTTTCAGACATAGCCGTCCATACGTTTTAAGATTCTTACTAGTCAGGTATATTCTTAGGTGTTTAATATGGGGTGTTGAGTCCATTTCGTTGAGCAAGGAGTAGCTCTTGTCTATTCCATATTTGGCTTAAGGAACTTTATCTGTGCTCATTTCAATCTCTGGTTTTATGCAGCACCCCAACTCACCTTTCACCTTAAGCAAGCATAATTTGGTTTTCTAAATTTGAGACCCTGTTCTGTTCTGTAATTCAGTTCCTGAGTAGCCAAGTTTACATTCCGTGTATTACTGATATCTTATGATGTTTCTTTTCCTGTGTGACTTACTTCAGTTAGAATCATCGTACCTGAATCCACTCATTATGCTGCTACGGGCCTGATGACATAGATTTCATTGCTGAGTGATACTGCATTGTACGTAAGTACCACAAGTTCTTTATCCATTTTTCACTTTCTGTGATATTGAACTTGTACGGTAAACGAGGTTCTTGTAAACAGAGGTGTCCCAAACTTTGGGGTGGCTGTGTCTTTTTGATTTTAATTTCCCTAAGCTATAGGACCATAAGTGGAAGTGCCCTAGGCTCTGTTGCTTTGTGTTTTAGATGTTTCAGGAAACACCATACACTTCTCCGAGTGGCTGTTGGCAATTTACATCCCGCCCATCAGCATAACAAGGCTCCCAGTTCTCCATGGCCTGTCCTGCCTTTCTGGATTTTACACTTTTTTCAGATGGCCCTTTTGACGGGGGGAAGTGAGACTTCATTGTAGTGCCGATTTCCTTTGCAAGCTTGCTTGGTTGGCCAAAAAGGGCGTATGCGTTTTTTTCTGAATATATTCAGGAAAAAACTCATACGCCCTTTTTGGCCAAGTGCATCATTGTGGACGTTCTGCCTCTTTTCCTATGCTTTCAATGCAATTCCAGTCTACCTCCTGAAATCGGTTTCCTGCAATTCTGCCCCACTTTCAAGTCCTCTTGGCAGCCTTACTTCAGTATATTTTTGGACGATAGCTGTCATTTATAACTCTGCAGGTTTGTGAATTACAGTGCCCCTGAGCTCCTTTCTTCAACTCGCTTTCTTGTGACCTGGCCGCAACAACGCAGGATGGCTTCAGGCCCTAATCTTGTTCCGGTACGGCACGCTGAGCCTTTGGTTATTTCCTCTTCCTGGTGGGAAATGAGAGTTAAATTTGCCCGTCCAGACACCTCCAGCTAGTCTCTCATTGGTTCTCGCTATTCCTGTTCATCTTCCGCAGAAATTGCAAACTGGGCCAAACAGGAGGTTAAAGGCGCTGACTCTCCAATTGGGGAGAGTGTTAGTAAAGCATCTGGAATGTTGCACCCGAGTACCAGGGGAGGAAAACTGAGACATATTTGAACACGTCTCCCGTTCACACGGTTGATCATACTCTGGGTTCCACATGCATATTTTAGCTGAAGGAAGAATACCTTAAACCTGGGTATTTGAAACCCGTGGAATGGGTACCATGCAATATGACTTCAAAGGGTCTTCATTTGCTCACCGAACCTCTCCAATCCTATCACTGCTGCGTTTATGCCCCTGTACACATGCTTGATTCTCTTTCGGAGACATAGCAATCTATAGGTTTTAAGATACTTACTAGTCAGGTACATTCTTAGGCGTTTAATATGCGGTGTTGAGTCCATTTCGTTGAGCAAGGAGTAGCTGTTGTCTATTCCATATTTGGCTTAAGGAACTTTATCTGTGCTCATTTCAATCTCTGGTTTTATACAGCACCCCAACTCACCTTTCCCCTTAAGCAAGCATAAGTTGGTTTTCTACATTTGAGACCCTGTTCTGTTTTGGAATTCAGTTCCTGTGTAGCCAAGTTTACATTCCGTGTATTACTGATATCTTATGATGTTTCTTTTTCTGTGTGACTTATTTCAGTTAGAATCATCGTACCTGAATCCACTCATTATGCTGCTACTGGCCTGATGACATAGATTTCATTGCTGAGTGATACTTCATTGTACATAAGTACCACAAGTTTTTTATCCATTTTTCACTTTCTGTGATATTGAACTTCTACGGTAAACGAGGTTCTTGTAAACAGAGGCGTCCCAAACTTTGGGGTGGCTGTGTTTTTTTGATTTTAATTTCCCTAAGCTATAGGACCAAAAGTGGAAGTGCCGTAGGCTCTGTTGCTTTGTTTTCTGGATGTTTTAGGAAACACCATACACTTCTCCCGAGTGTCTGTTGGCAACTTACATCCCGCCCATAAGCATAGCAAGGCTCCCAGTTCTCCATGGCCTGTCCTGCCTTTCTGGATTTTACACTTTTTTCAGATGGCCCTTTTGACCGGGGGGAATTGAGACTTCATTGTAGTGCAGATTTCCTTTGCAAGCTTGCTTGGTTGGCCAAAAAGGGCGTATGCGTTTTTTCCTGAATATATTCAGGAAAAAACGCATACGCCCTTTTTGCCCAAGTGCATCATTGTGGACGTTCTGTCTCTTTTCCTATGCTTTCAATGCAATTCCAGTCTACCTCCTGAAATCGGTTTCCTGCAATTCTGCCCCGCGTTCAAGTCCTCTTGGCAGCCTTACTTCAGTATATTTTTGGACGATAGCTGTCATTTATAACTCTGCAGGTTTGTGAATTACAGTGCCCCTGAACTCCTTTCTTCAACTCGTTTTCTTGTGACCTGGCCACAACACCGCAGGATGGCTTCAGGCCCTAATCTGGTTCCGGCACGGCACGCTGAGCCTTTGGTTAATTCCTCTTCCTGGTGGGAAATGAGAGTTAAATTTGCCCGTCCAGACACCTCCAGCTAGTCTCTCATTGGTTCTCGCTATTCCTGTTCATCTTCCGCAGAAATTGCAAACTGGGCCAAACAGGAGGTTAAAGGGACTGACTCTCCAAGTCGGGAGAGTGTTAGTAAAGCGTCTGGAATGTTGCATCCGAGTAGCCGGGGAGGAAAACTGAGACATATTTGAACACGTCTCCCGTTCACACGGTTGATCATACTCTGGGTTCCACATGCATATTTTAGCTGAAGGAAGAATACCTTAAACCTGGGTATTTGAAACCCGTGGAATGGGTACCATACAATATGACTTCAAAGGGTCTTCATTTGCTCACCGAACCTCTCCAATCCTATCACTGCTGCGTTTATGCCCCTGTACACATGCTTGATTCTCTTTCGGAGACATAGCAATCTATAGGTTTTAAGATACTTACTAGTCAGGTACATTCTTAGGCGTTTAATATCCGGTGTTGAGTCCATTTCGTTGAGCAAGGAGTAGCTGTTGTCTATTCCATATTTGGCTTAAGGAACTTTATCTGTGCTCATTTCAATCTCTGGTTTTATGCAGCACCCCAATTCACCTTTCCCCTTAAGCAAGCATAAGTTGGTTTTCTAAATTTGAGACCCTGTTCTGTTTTGGAATTCAGTTCCTGTGTAGCCAAGTTTACATTCCGTGTATTAGTGATATCTTATGATGTTTCTTTTTCTGTGTGACTTATTTCAGTTAGAATCATCGTACCTGAATCCACTCATTATGCTGCTACGGGCCTGATGACATAGATTTCATTGCTGAGTGATACTGCATTGTACGTAAGTACCACAAGTTCTTTATCCATTTTTCACTTTCTGTGATATTGAACTTGTACGGTAAACGAGGTTCTTGTAAACAGAGGCGTCCCAAACTTTGGGGTGGTTGTGTCTTTTTGATTTTAATTTCCCTAAGCTATAGGACCATAAGTGGAAGTGCCCTAGGCTCTGTTGCTTTGTTTTTTAGATGTTTCAGGAAACACCATACACTTCTCCTGAGTGGCTGTTGGCAATTTACATCCCGCCCATCAGCATAACAAGGCTCCCAGTTCTCCATGGCCTGTCCTGCCTTTCTGGATTTTACACTTTTTTCAGATGGCCCTTTTGACGGGGGGAAGTGAGACTTCATTGTAGTGCCGATTTCCTTTGCAAGCTTGCTTGGTTGGCCAAAAAGGGCGTATGCGTTTTTTTCTGAATATATTCAGGAAAAAACGCATACGCCCTTTTTAGCCAAGTGCATCATTGTGGACGTTCTGCCTCTTTTCCTATGCTTTCAATGCAATTCCAGTCTACCTCCTGAAATCGGTTTCCTGCAATTCTGCCCCACTTTCAAGTCCTCTTGGCAGCCTTACTTCAGTATATTTTTGGACAATAGCTGTCATTTATAACTCTGCAGGTTTGTGAATTACAGTGCCCCTGAGCTCCTTTCTTCAACTCGCTTTCTTGTGAGCTGGCCGCAACACCGCAGGATGGCTTCAGGCCCTAATCTTGTTCCGGCACGGCACGCTGAGCCTTTGGTTATTTCCTCTTCCTGGTGGGAAATGAGAGTTAAATTTGCCCGTCCAGACACCTCCAGCTAGTCTCTCATTGGTTCTCCCTATTCCTGTTCATCTTCCGCAGAAATTGCAAACTGGGCCAAACAGGAAGTTAAAGAGACTGACTCTCCATGTCGGAAGAGTGTTAGTAAAGCATCTGGAATGTTGCGCCCGAGTACCAGGGTACGAAAACTGAGACATATTTGAACACGTCTCCCGATCACATGGTTGATCATACTCTAGGA
Source organism: Grampus griseus (assembly GCF_964374135.1). NCBI lineage: Eukaryota > Metazoa > Chordata > Mammalia > Artiodactyla > Delphinidae > Grampus > Grampus griseus. The sequence continues at coordinate 238,120 of NW_028133268.1, read as the reverse complement.
TACACATGCATGTTTTAGCTGAATGAAGAATACCTTAAACATGGGTAGTTGAAACCCGTGGAATGGGTACCATGCAATATGACTTCAAAGGGTCTTCATTTGCTCACCGAACCTCTCCAATCCTATCACTGCTGCGTTTATGCCCCTGTACACATGCTTGATTCTCTTTCGGAGACATAGCAATCCATAGGTTTTAAGATACTTACTATTCAGGTACATTCTTAGGCATTTAATATGCGGTGTTGAGTCCATTTCGTTGAGCAAGGAGTAGCTCTTGTCTATTCCATATTTGGCTTAAGGAACTTTATCTGTGCTCATTTCAATCTCTGCTTTTATGCAGCACCCCAACTCACCTTTCCCCTTAAGCAAGCATAAGTTGGTTTTCTAAATTTGAGACCCTGTTCTGTTCTGTAATTCAGTTCCGGTGTAGCCAAGTTTACATTCCGTGTATTACTGATATCTTATGATGTTTCTTTTTCTGTGTGACTTATTTCAGTTAGAATCATCGTACCTGAATCCACTCATTATGCTGCTACGGGCCTGATGACATAGATTTCATTGCTGAGTGATACTGCATTGTACGTAAGTACCACAAATTCTTTATCCATTTTTCACTTCCTGTGATATTGAACTTGTACGGTAAACGAGGTTCTTGTAAACAAAGGCGTCCCAAACTTTGGGGTGGCTGTGTCTTTTTGATTTTAATTTCCCTAAGCTATAGGACCATAAGTGGAAGTGCCCTCGGCTCTGTTGCTTTGTTTTTTAGATGTTTCAGGAAACACCATACCCTTCTCCCGAGTGTCTGTTGGCAATTTACATCCCGCCCATCAGCATAACAAGGCTCCCATTTCTCCATGGCCTGTCCTGCCTTTCTGGATTTTACACTTTTTTCAGATGGCCCTTTTGACTGGGGGGAAGTGAGACTTCATTGTAGTGCAGATTTCCTTTGCAAGCTTGCTTGGTTGGCCAAAAAGGGCGTATGCGTTTTTTCCTGAATATATTCAGGAAAAAACGCATACGCCCTTTTTGGCCAAGTGCATCATTGTGGACGTTCTGCCTCTTTTCCTATTCTTTCAATGCAATTCCAGTCTACCTCCTGAAATCGGTTTCCTGCAATTCTGCCCCGCTTTCAACTCCTCTTGGCAGCCTTACTTCAGTATATTTTTGGACGATAGCTGTCATTTATAACTCTGCAGGTTTGTGAATTACAGTGCCACTGAGCTCCTTTCTTCAACTCGCTTTCTTGTGACCTGGCCGCAACACCGCAGGATGGCTTCAGGCCCTAATCTGGTTCCGGCACGGCACGATGAGCCTTTGGTTAATTCCTCTTCCTGGTGGGAAATGAGAGTTAAATTTGCCCGTCCAGACACCTCCAGCTAGTCTCTCATTGGTTCTCGCTATTCCTGTTCATCTTCCGCAGAAATTGCAAACTGGGCCAAACAGGAGGTTAAAGGGACTGACTCTCCAAGTCGGGAGAGTGTTAGTAAAGCATCTGGAATGTTGCACCCGAGTACCAGGGTACGAAAACTGAGACATATTTGAACACGTCTCCCGATCACATGGTTGATCATACTCTAGGTTCCACATGCATGTTTTATCTGAAGGAAGAATACCTTAAACCTGGGTAGTTGAAACCCGTGGAATGGGTACCATGCAATATGACTTCAAAGGGTCTTCATTTGCTCACCGAACCTCTCCAATCCTATCACTGCTGCGTTTATGCCCCTGTACACATGCTTGATTCTCTTTCGGAGACATAGCAAACCATACGTTTTAAGATACTTACTATTCAGGTACATTCTTAGGCGTTTAATATGCGGTGTTGAGTCCATTTCGTTGAGCAAGGAGTAGCTCTTGTCTATTCCATATTTGGCTTAAGGAACTTTATCTGTGCTCATTTCAATCTCTGGTTTTATGCAGCACCCCAACTCACCTTTCACCTTAAGCAAGCATAAGTTGGTTTTCTAAATTTGAGACCCTGTTCTGTTCTGTAATTCAGTTCCTGAGTAGCCAAGTTTACATTCCGTGTATTACTGATATCTTATGATGTTTCTTTTTCTGTGTGACTTACTTCAGTTAGAATCATCTTACCTGAATCCACTCATTATGCTGCTACGGGCCTGATGACATAGATTTCATTGCTGAGTGATACTGCATTGTACGTAAGTACCACAAGTTCTTTATCCATTTTTCACTTTCTGTGATATTGAACTTGTACGGTAAACGAGGTTCTTGTAAACAGAGGCGTCCCAAACTTTGGGGTGGCTGTGTCTTTTTGATTTTAATTTCCCTAAGCTATAGGACCATAAGTGGAAGTGCCCTAGGCTCTGTTGCTTTGTTTTTTAGATGTTTCAGGAAACACCATACACTTCTCCGAGTGGCTGTTGGCAATTTACATCCCGCCCATCAGCATAACAAGGCTCCCAGTTCTCCATGGCCTGTCCTGCCTTTCTGGATTTTACACTTTTTTCAGATGGCCCTTTTGACGGGGGGAAGTGAGACTTCATTGTAGTGCCGATTTCCTTTGCAAGCTTGCTTGGTTGGCCAAAAAGGGCGTATGCGTTTTTTTCTGAATATATTCAGGAAAAAACGCATACGCCCTTTTTGGCCAAGTGCATCATTGTGGACGTTCTGCCTCTTTTCCTATGCTTTCAATGCAATTCCAGTCTACCTCCTGAAATCGGTTTCCTGCAATTCTGCCCCACTTTCAAGTCCTCTTGGCAGCCTTACTTCAGTATATTTTTGGACGATAGCTGTCATTTATAACTCTGCAGGTTTGTGAATTACAGTGCCCCTGAGCTCCTTTCTTCAACTCGCTTTCTTGTGAGCTGGCCGCAACACCGCAGGATGGCTTCAGGCCCTAATCTTGTTCCGGCACGGCACGCTGAGCCTTTGGTTATTTCCTCTTCCTGGTGGGAAATGAGAGTTAAATTTGCCCGTCCAGACACCTCCAGCTAGTCTCTCATTGGTTCTCCCTATTCCTGTTCATCTTCCGCAGAAATTGCAAACTGGGCCAAACAGGAGGTTAAAGGCGCTGACTCTCCAATTGGGGAGAGTGTTAGTAAAGCATCTGGAATGTTGCACCCGAGTACCAGGGGAGGAAAACTGAGACATATTTGAACACGTCTCCCGTTCACACGGTTGATCATACTCTGGGTTCCACATGCATATTTTAGCTGAAGGAAGAATACCTTAAACCTGGGTATTTGAAACCCGTGGAATGGGTACCATACAATATGACTTCAAAGGGTCTTCATTTGCTCACCGAACCTCTCCAATCCTATCACTGCTGAGTTTATGCCCCTGTACACATGCTTGATTCTCTTTCGGAGACATAGCAATCTATAAGTTTTAAGATACTTACTAGTCAGGTACATTCTTAGGCGTTTAATATCCGGTGTTGAGTCCATTTCGTTGAGCAAGGAGTAGCTGTTGTCTATTCCATATTTGGCTTAAGGAACTTTATTTGTGCTCATTTCAATCTCTGGTTTTATGCAGCACCCCAACTCACCTTTCCCCTTAAGCAAGCATAAGTTGGTTTTCTAAATTTGAGACCCTCTTCTGTTCTGTAATTCAGTTCCTGTGTAGCCCAGTTTACATTCCGGGTATTAGTGATATCTTATGATGTTTCTTTTTCTGTGTGACTTATTTCAGTTAGAATCATCGTACTTGAATCCACTCATTATGCTGCTACGGGCCTGATGACATAGATTTCATTGCTGAGTGATACTGCATTGTACGTAAGTACCACAAGTTCTTTATCCATTTTTCACTTTCTGTGATATTGAACTTGTACGGTAAACGAGGTTCTTGTAAACAGAGGCGTCCCAAACTTTGGGGTGGCTGTGTCTTTTTGATTTTAATTTCCCTAAGCTATAGGACCATAAGTGGAAGTGCCCTAGGCTCTGTTGCTTTGTTTTTTAGATGTTTCAGGAAACACCATACACTTCTCCGAGTGGCTGTTGGCAATTTACATCCCGCCCATCAGCATAACAAGGCTCCCAGTTCTCCATGGCCTGTCCTGCCTTTCTGGATTTTACACTTTTTTCAGATGGCCCTTTTGACGGGGGGAAGTGAGACTTCATTGTAGTGCCGATTTCCTTTGCAAGCTTGCTTGGTTGGCCAAAAAGGGCGTATGCGTTTTTTTCTGAATATATTCAGGAAAAAACGCATACGCCCTTTTTGGCCAAGTGCATCATTGTGGACGTTCTGCCTCTTTTCCTATGCTTTCAATGCAATTCCAGTCTACCTCCTGAAATCGGTTTCCTGCAATTCTGCCCCACTTTCAAGTCCTCTTGGCAGCCTTACTTCAGTATATTTTTGGACGATAGCTGTCATTTATAACTCTGCAGGTTTGTGAATTACAGTGCCCCTGAGCTCCTTTCTTCAACTCGCTTTCTTGTGAGCTGGCCGCAACACCGCAGGATGGCTTCAGGCCCTAATCTTGTTCCGGCACGGCACGCTGAGCCTTTGGTTATTTCCTCTTCCTGGTGGGAAATGAGAGTTAAATTTGCCCGTCCAGACACCTCCAGCTAGTCTCTCATTGGTTCTCCCTATTCCTGTTCATCTTCCGCAGAAATTGCAAACTGGGCCAAACAGGAGGTTAAAGGCGCTGACTCTCCAATTGGGGAGAGTGTTAGTAAAGCATCTGGAATGTTGCACCCGAGTACCAGGGGAGGAAAACTGAGACATATTTGAACACGTCTCCCGTTCACACGGTTGATCATACTCTGGGTTCCACATGCATATTTTAGCTGAAGGAAGAATACCTTAAACCTGGGTATTTGAAACCCGTGGAATGGGTACCATACAATATGACTTCAAAGGGTCTTCATTTGCTCACCGAACCTCTCCAATCCTATCACTGCTGAGTTTATGCCCCTGTACACATGCTTGATTCTCTTTCGGAGACATAGCAATCTATAAGTTTTAAGATACTTACTAGTCAGGTACATTCTTAGGCGTTTAATATCCGGTGTTGAGTCCGTTTCGTTGAGCAAGGAGTAGCTGTTGTCTATTCCATATTTGGCTTAAGGAACTTTATTTGTGCTCATTTCAATCTCTGGTTTTATGCAGCACCCCAACTCACCTTTCCCCTTAAGCAAGCATAAGTTGGTTTTCTAAATTTGAGACCCTCTTCTGTTCTGTAATTCAGTTCCTGTGTAGCCCAGTTTACATTCCGGGTATTAGTGATATCTTATGATGTTTCTTTTTCTGTGTGACTTATTTCAGTTAGAATCATCGTACTTGAATCCACTCATTATGCTGCTACGGGCCTGATGACATAGATTTCATTGCTGAGTGATACTGCATTGTACGTAAGTACCACAAGTTCTTTATCCATTTTTCATTTTCTGTGATATTGAACTTGTATGGTAAACGAGGTTCTTGTAAACAGAGGCGTCCCAAACTTTGGGGTGGCTGTGTCTTTTTGATTTTAATTTCCCTAAGCTATAGGACCATAAGTGGAAGTGCCCTAGGCTCTGTTGCTTTGTTTTTTAGATGTTTCAGGAAACACCATACACTTCTCCCGAGTGTCTGTTGGCAATTTACATCCCGCCCATCAGCATAACAAGGCTCCCAGTTCTCCATGGCCTGTCCTGCCTTTCTGGATTTTACACTTTTTTCAGATGGCCCTTTTGACCGGGGGGAAGTGAGACTTCATTGTAGTGCAGATTTCCTTTGCAAGCTTGCTTGGTTGGCCAAAAAGGGCGTATGCGTTTTTTCCTGAATATATTCAGGAAAAAACGCATACGCCCTTTTTGGCCAAGTGCATCATTGTGGACGTTCTGCCTCTTTTCCTATGCTTTCAATGCAATTCCAGTCTACCTCCTGAAATCGGTTTCCTGCAATTCTGCCCCGCTTTCAAGTCCTCTTGGCAGCCTTACTTCAGTATATTTTTGGACGATAGCTGTCATTTATAACTCTGCAGGTTTGTGAATTACAGTGCCCCTGAGCTCCTTTCTTCAACTCGCTTTCTTGTGACCTGGCCGCAACACCGCAGGATGGCTTCAGGCCCTAATCTGGTTCCGGCACGGCACGCTGAGCCTTTGGTTAATTCCTCTTCCTGGTGGGAAATGAGAGTTAAATTTGCCCGTCCAGACACCTCCAGCTAGTCTCTCATTGGTTCTCGCTATTCCTGTTCATCTTCCGCAGAAATTGCAAACTGGGCCAAACAGGAGGTTAAAGGGACTGACTCTCCAAGTCGGGAGAGTGTTAGTAAAGCATCTGGAATGTTGCACCCGAGTACCAGGGTACGAAAACTGAGACATATTTGAACACGTCTCCCGATCACATGGTTGATCATACTCTAGGTTCCACATGCATGTTTTAGCTGAATGAAGAATACCTTAAACCTGGGTAGTTGAAACCCGTGGAATGGGTACCATGCAATATGACTTCAAAGGGTCTTCATTTGCTCACCGAACCTCTCCAATCCTATCACTGCTGCGTTTATGCCCCTGTACACATGCTTGATTCTCTTTCGGAGACATAGCAAACCATACGTTTTAAGATACTTACTAGTCAGGTACATTCTTAGGCGTTTAATATGCGGTGTTGAGTCCATTTCGTTGAGCAAGGAGTAGCTCTTGTCTATTCCATATTTGGCTTAAGGAACTTTATCTGTGCTCATTTCAATCTCTGGTTTTATGCAGCACCCCAACTCACCTTTCACCTTAAGCAAGCATAAGTTGGTTTTCTAAATTTGAGACCCTGTTCTGTTCTGTAATTCAGTTCCTGAGTAGCCAAGTTTACATTCCGTGTATTACTGATATCTTATGATGTTTCTTTTTCTGTGTGACTTACTTCAGTTAGAATCATCGTACCTGAATCCACTCATTATGCTGCTACGGGCCTGATGACATAGATTTCATTGCTGAGTGATACTGCATTGTACGTAAGTACCACAAGTTCTTTATCCATTTTTCACTTTCTGTGATATTGAACTTGTACGGTAAACGAGGTTCTTGTAAACAGAGGCGTCCCAAACTTTGGGGTGGCTGTGTCTTTTTGATTTTAATTTCCCTAAGCTATAGGACCATAAGTGGAAGTGCCCTAGGCTCTGTTGCTTTGTTTTTTAGATGTTTCAGGAAACACCATACACTTCTCCGAGTGGCTGTTGGCAATTTACATCCCGCCCATCAGCATAACAAGGCTCCCAGTTCTCCATGGCCTGTCCTGCCTTTCTGGATTTTACACTTTTTTCAGATGGCCCTTTTGACGGGGGGAAGTGAGACTTCATTGTAGTGCCGATTTCCTTTGCAAGCTTGCTTGGTTGGCCAAAAAGGGCGTATGCGTTTTTTTCTGAATATATTCAGGAAAAAACGCATACGCCCTTTTTGGCCAAGTGCATCATTGTGGACGTTCTGCCTCTTTTCCTATGCTTTCAATGCAATTCCAGTCTACCTCCTGAAATCGGTTTCCTGCAATTCTGCCCCACTTTCAAGTCCTCTTGGCAGCCTTACTTCAGTATATTTTTGGACGATAGCTGTCATTTATAACTCTGCAGGTTTGTGAATTACAGTGCCCCTGAGCTCCTTTCTTCAACTCGCTTTCTTGTGAGCTGGCCGCAACACCGCAGGATGGCTTCAGGCCCTAATCTTGTTCCGGCACGGCACGCTGAGCCTTTGGTTATTTCCTCTTCCTGGTGGGAAATGAGAGTTAAATTTGCCCGTCCAGACACCTCCAGCTAGTCTCTCATTGGTTCTCCCTATTCCTGTTCATCTTCCGCAGAAATTGCAAACTGGGCCAAACAGGAGGTTAAAGGCGCTGACTCTCCAATTGGGGAGAGTGTTAGTAAAGCATCTGGAATGTTGCACCCGAGTACCAGGGGAGGAAAACTGAGACATATTTGAACACGTCTCCCGTTCACACGGTTGATCATACTCTGGGTTCCACATGCATATTTTAGCTGAAGGAAGAATACCTTAAACCTGGGTATTTGAAACCCGTGGAATGGGTACCATACAATATGACTTCAAAGGGTCTTCATTTGCTCACCGAACCTCTCCAATCCTATCACTGCTGCGTTTATGCCCCTGTACACATGCTTGATTCTCTTTCGGAGACATAGCAATCTATAAGTTTTAAGATACTTACTAGTCAGGTACATTCTTAGGCGTTTAATATCCGGTGTTGAGTCCATTTCGTTGAGCAAGGAGTAGCTGTTGTCTATTCCATATTTGGCTTAAGGAACTTTATTTGTGCTCATTTCAATCTCTGGTTTTATGCAGCACCCCAACTCACCTTTCCCCTTAAGCAAGCATAAGTTGGTTTTCTAAATTTGAGACCCTCTTCTGTTCTGTAATTCAGTTCCTGTGTAGCCCAGTTTACATTCCGGGTATTAGTGATATCTTATGATGTTTCTTTTTCTGTGTGACTTATTTCAGTTAGAATCATCGTACTTGAATCCACTCATTATGCTGCTACGGGCCTGATGACATAGATTTCATTGCTGAGTGATACTGCATTGTACGTAAGTACCACAAGTTCTTTATCCATTTTTCATTTTCTGTGATATTGAACTTGTACGGTAAACGAGGTTCTTGTAAACAGAGGCGTCCCAAACTTTGGGGTGGCTGTGTCTTTTTGATTTTAATTTCCCTAAGCTATAGGACCATAAGTGGAAGTGCCCTAGGCTCTGTTGCTTTGTTTTTTAGATGTTTCAGGAAACACCATACACTTCTCCCGAGTGTCTGTTGGCAATTTACATCCCGCCCATCAGCATAACAAGGCTCCCAGTTCTCCATGGCTTGTCCTGCCTTTCTGGATTTTACACTTTTTTCAGATGGCCCTTTTGACCGGGGGGAAGTGAGACTTCATTGTAGTGCAGATTTCCTTTGCAAGCTTGCTTGGTTGGCCAAAAAGGGCGTATGCGTTTTTTCCTGAATATATTCAGGAAAAAACGCATACGCCCTTTTTGGCAAAGTGCATCATTGTGGACGTTCTGCCTCTTTTCCTATGCTTTCAATGCAATTCCAGTCTACCTCCTGAAATCGGTTTCCTGCAATTCTGCCCCGCTTTCAAGTCCTCTTGGCAGCCTTACTTCAGTATATTTTTGGACGATAGCTGTCATTTATAACTCTGCAGGTTTGTGAATTACAGTGCCCCTGAGCTCCTTTCTTCAACTCGCTTTCTTGTGACCTGGCCGCAACACCGCAGGATGGCTTCAGGCCCTAATCTGGTTCCGGCACGGCACGATGAGCCTTTGGTTAATTCCTCTTCCTGGTGGGAAATGAGAGTTAAATTTGCCCGTCCAGACACCTCCAGCTAGTCTCTCATTGGTTCTCGCTATTCCTGTTCATCTTCCGCAGAAATTGCAAACTGGGCCAAACAGGAGGTTAAAGGGACTGACTCTCCAAGTCGGGAGAGTGTTAGTAAAGCATCTGGAATGTTGCACCCGAGTACCAGGGTACGAAAACTGAGACATATTTGAACACGTCTCCCGATCACATGGTTGATCATACTCTGGGTTCCACATGCATGTTTTATCTGAAGGAAGAATACCTTAAACCTGGGTAGTTGAAACCCGTGGAATGGGTACCATGCAATATGACTTCAAAGGGTCTTCATTTGCTCACCGAACCTCTCCAATCCTATCACTGCTGCGTTTATGCCCCTGTACACATGCTTGATTCTCTTTCGGAGACATAGCAAACCATACGTTTTAAGATACTTACTATTCAGGTACATTCTTAGGCGTTTAATATGCGGTGTTGAGTCCATTTCGTTGAGCAAGGAGTAGCTCTTGTCTATTCCATATTTGGCTTAAGGAACTTTATCTGTGCTCATTTCAATCTCTGGTTTTATGCAGCACCCCAACTCACCTTTCACCTTAAGCAAGCATAAGTTGGTTTTCTAAATTTGAGACCCTGTTCTGTTCTGTAATTCAGTTCCTGAGTAGCCAAGTTTACATTCCGTGTATTACTGATATCTTATGATGTTTCTTTTTCTGTGTGACTTACTTCAGTTAGAATCATCGTACCTGAATCCACTCATTATGCTGCTACGGGCCTGATGACATAGATTTCATTGCTGAGTGATACTGCATTGTACGTAAGTACCACAAGTTCTTTATCCATTTTTCACTTTCTGTGATATTGAACTTGTACGGTAAACGAGGTTCTTGTAAACAGAGGCGTCCCAAACTTTGGGGTGGCTGTGTCTTTTTGATTTTAATTTCCCTAAGCTATAGGACCATAAGTGGAAGTGCCCTAGGCTCTGTTGCTTTGTTTTTTAGATGTTTCAGGAAACACCATACACTTCTCCGAGTGGCTGTTGGCAATTTACATCCCGCCCATCAGCATAACAAGGCTCCCAGTTCTCCATGGCCTGTCCTGCCTTTCTGGATTTTACACTTTTTTCAGATGGCCCTTTTGACGGGGGGAAGTGAGACTTCATTGTAGTGCCGATTTCCTTTGCAAGCTTGCTTGGTTGGCCAAAAAGGGCGTATGCGTTTTTTTCTGAATATATTCAGGAAAAAACGCATACGCCCTTTTTGGCCAAGTGCATCATTGTGGACGTTCTGCCTCTTTTCCTATGCTTTCAATGCAATTCCAGTCTACCTCCTGAAATCGGTTTCCTGCAATTCTGCCCCACATTCAAGTCCTCTTGGCAGCCTTACTTCAGTATATTTTTGGACGATAGCTGTCATTTATAACTCTGCAGGTTTGTGAATTACAGTGCCCCTGAGCTCCTTTCTTCAACTCGCTTTCTTGTGAGCTGGCCGCAACACCGCAGGATGGCTTCAGGCCCTAATCTTGTTCCGGCACGGCACGCTGAGCCTTTGGTTATTTCCTCTTCCTGGTGGGAAATGAGAGTTAAATTTGCCCGTCCAGACACCTCCAGCTAGTCTCTCATTGGTTCTCCCTATTCCTGTTCATCTTCCGCAGAAATTGCAAACTGGGCCAAACAGGAGGTTAAAGGCGCTGACTCTCCAATTGGGGAGAGTGTTAGTAAAGCATCTGGAATGTTGCACCCGAGTACCAGGGGAGGAAAACTGAGACATATTTGAACACGTCTCCCGTTCACACGGTTGATCATACTCTGGGTTCCACATGCATATTTTAGCTGAAGGAAGAATACCTTAAACCTGGGTATTTGAAACCCGTGGAATGGGTACCATACAATATGACTTCAAAGGGTCTTCATTTGCTCACCGAACCTCTCCAATCCTATCACTGCTGCGTTTATGCCCCTGTACACATGCTTGATTCTCTTTCGGAGACATAGCAATCTATAAGTTTTAAGATACTTACTAGTCAGGTACATTCTTAGGCGTTTAATATCCGGTGTTGAGTCCATTTCGTTGAGCAAGGAGTAGCTGTTGTCTATTCCATATTTGGCTTAAGGAACTTTATTTGTGCTCATTTCAATCTCTGGTTTTATGCAGCACCCCAACTCACCTTTCCCCTTAAGCAAGCATAAGTTGGTTTTCTAAATTTGAGACCCTCTTCTGTTCTGTAATTCAGTTCCTGTGTAGCCCAGTTTACATTCCGGGTATTAGTGATATCTTATGAAGTTTCTTTTTCTGTGTGACTTATTTCAGTTAGAATCATCGTACTTGAATCCACTCATTATGCTGCTACGGGCCTGATGACATAGATTTCATTGCTGAGTGATACTGCATTGTACGTAAGTACCACAAGTTCTTTATCCATTTTTCATTTTCTGTGATATTGAACTTGTACGGTAAACGAGGTTCTTGTAAACAGAGGCGTCCCAAACTTTGGGGTGGCTGTGTCTTTTTGATTTAAATTTCCCTAAGCTATAGGACCATAAGTGGAAGTGCCCTAGGCTCTGTTGCTTTGTTTTTTAGATGTTTCAGGAAACACCATACACTTCTCCCCAGTGTCTGTTGGCAATTTACATCCCGCCGATCAGCATAACAAGGCTCCCAGTTCTCCATGGCCTGTCCTGCCTTTCTGGATTTTACACTTTTTTCAGATGGCCCTTTTGACCGGGGGGAAGTGAGACTTCATTGTAGTGCAGATTTCCTTTGCAAGCTTGCTTGGTTGGCCAAAAAGGGCGTATGCGTTTTTTCCTGAATATATTCAGGAAAAAACGCATACGCCCTTTTTGGCCAAGTGCATCATTGTGGACGTTCTGCCTCTTTTCCTATGCTTTCAATGCAATTCCAGTCTACCTCCTGAAATCGGTTTCCTGCAATTCTGCCCCGCTTTCAAGTCCTCTTGGCAGCCTTACTTCAGTATATTTTTGGACGATAGCTGTCATTTATAACTCTGCAGGTTTGTGAATTACAGTGCCCCTGAGCTCCTTTCTTCAACTCGCTTTCTTTTGAGCTGGCCGCAACACCGCAGGATGGCTTCAGGTCCTAAACTGGTTCCGGCACGGCACGCTGAGCCTTTGGTTAATTCCTCTTCCTGGTGGGAAATGAGAGTTAAATTTGCCCGTCCAGACACCTCCAGCTAGTCTCTCATTGGTTCTCGTTATTCCTGTCCATCTTCCGCAGAAATTGCAAACTGGGCCAAACAGGAGGTTAAGGGCGCTGACTCTTCAAGTGGGGAGAGTGTTAGTAAAGCGTCTGGAATGTTGCACCCGAGTACCAGGGGAGGAAAACTGAGACATATTTGAACACGTCTCCCGTTCACACGGTTGATCATACTCTGGGTTCCACATGCATGTTTTAGCTGAAGGAAGAATACCTTAAACCTGGGTAGTTGAAACCCGTGGAATGGGTACCATGCAATATGACTTCAAAGGGTCTTCATTTGCTCACCGAACCTCTCCAATCCTATCACTGCTGCGCTTATGCCCTGTACACATGCTTGATTCTCTTTCGGAGACATAGTAATCCATAGGTTTTAAGATACTTACTAGTCAGGTACATTCTTAGGCGTTTAATATGGGGTGTTGAGTCCATTTCGTTGAGCAAGGAGTAGCTCTTGTCTATTCCATATTTGGCTTAAGGAACTTTATCTGTGCTCATTTCAATCTCTGGTTTTATGCAGCACCCCAACTCACCTTTCCCCTTAAGCAAGCATAAGTTGGTTTTCTAAATTTGAGACCCTGTTCTGTATTGGAAATCAGTTCCTGTGTAGCCAAGTTTACATTCCGTGTATTAGTGATATCTTATGATGTTTCTTTTTCTGTGTGACTTATTTCAGTTAGAATCACCGTACCTGAATCCACTCATTATGCTGCTACGGGCCTGATGACATAGATTTCATTGCTGAGTGATACTGCATTGTACGTAAGTACCACAAGTTCTTTATCCATTTTTCACTTTCTGTGATATTGAACTTGTACGGTAAACGAGGTTCTTGTAAACAGAGGCATCCCAAACTTTTGGGTGGCTGTGTCTTTTTGATTTTAATTTCCCTAAGCTATAGGACCATAAGTGGAAGTGCCCTAGGCTCTGTTGCTTTGTTTTTTAGATGTTTCAGGAAACACCATACACTTCTCCCGAGTGTCTGTTGGCAATTTACATCCCGCCCATCAGCATAACAAGGCTCCCAGTTCTCCATGGCCTGTCCTGCCTTTCTGGATTTTACACTTTTTTCAGATGGCCCTTTTGACCGGGGGGAAGTGAGACTTCATTGTAGTGCCGATTTCCTTTGCAAGCTTGCTTGGTTGGCCAAAAAGGGCGTATGCGTTTTTTTCCTGAATATATTCAGGAAAAAACGCATACGCCCTTTTTGGCCAAGTGCATCATTGTGGACGTTCTGCCTCTTTTCCTATGCTTTCAATGCAATTCCAGTCTACCTCCTGAAATCGGTTTCCTGCAATTCTGCCCCGCTTTCAAGTCCTCTTGGCAGCCTTACTTCAGTATATTTTTGGACGATAGCTGTCATTTATAACTCTGCAGGTTTGTGAATTACAGTGCCCCTGAGCTCCTTTCTTCAACTCGCTTTCTTGTGAGCTGGCCGCAACACCGCAGGATGGCTTCAGGCCCTAATCTTGTTCCGGCATGGCACGCTGAGCCTTTGGTTATTTCCACTTCCTGGTGGGAAATGAGAGTTAAATTTGCCCGTCCAGACACCTCCAGCTAGTCTCTCATTGGTTCTCCCTATTCCTGTTCATCTTCCGCAGAAATTGCAAACTGGGCCAAACAGGAAGTTAAAGAGACTGACTCTCCATGTCGGGAGAGTGTTAGTAAAGCATCTGGAATGTTGCGCCCTCGTACCAGGGTACGAAAACTGAGACATATTTGAACACGTCTCCCGATCACATGGTTGATCATACTCTAGGATACACATGCATGTTTTAGCTGAATGAAGAATACCTTAAACATGGGTAGTTGAAACCCGTGGAATGGGTACCATGCAATATGACTTCAAAGGGTCTTCATTTGCTCACCGAACCTCTCCAATCCTATCACTGCTGCGTTTATGCCCCTGTACACATGCTTGATTCTCTTTCGGAGACATAGCAAACCATAGGTTTTAAGATACTTACTATTCAGGTACATTCTTAGGCATTTAATATGCGGTGTTGAGTCCATTTCGTTGAGCAAGGAGTAGCTCTTGTCTATTCCATATTTGGCTTAAGGAACTTTATCTGTGCTCATTTCAATCTCTGCTTTTATGCAGCACCCCAACTCACCTTTCCCCTTAAGCAAGCATAAGTTGGTTTTCTAAATTTGAGACCCTGTTCTGTTCTGTAATTCAGTTCCTGTGTAGCCAAGTTTACATTCCGTGTATTACTGATATCTTATGATGTTTCTTTTTCTGTGTGACTTATTTCAGTTAGAATCATCATACCTGAATCCACTCATTGTGCTGCTAACGGCCTGATGACATAGATTTCTTTGCTGAGTGATATTGTTTTTTAAGTAAATACCAGAATTTCTTTATCCATTTTTCACTTTCTGTGATATTGAACTTGTACGGTAAACGAGGTTCTTGTAAACAGAGGCGTTCCATACTTTGGGGTGGCTGTGTCTTTTTGAATTTAATTTCCCTAAGCTATAGGACCATAAGTGGAAGTGCCCTAGGCTCTGTTGCTTTGTTTTTTAGATGTTTCAGGAAACACCATACACTTCTCCCCGGTGTCTGTTGGCAATTTACATCCCGCCCATCAGCATAACAAGTCTCCCAGTTCTCCATGGCCTGTCCTGCCTTTCTGGATTTTACACTTTTTTCAGATGGCCCTTTTGACCGGGGGGAAGTGAGACTTCATTGTAGTGCAGATTTCCTTTGCAAGTTTGCTTGGTTGGCCAAAAAGGGCGTATGCGTTTTTTCCTGAATATATTCAGGAAAAAACGCATACGCCCTTTTTGGCCAAGTGCATCATTGTGGACGTTCTGCCTCTTTACCTATACTTTCAATGCAATTCCAGTCTACCTCCTGAAATCGGTTTCCTGCAATTCTGCCCCGCTTTCAAGTCCTCTTGGCAGCCTTACTTCAGTATATTTTTGGACGATACCTGTCATTTGTAACTCTGCAGGTTTGTGAACTACAGTGCCCCTGAACTCCTTTCTTCAACTCGCTTTCTTGTGAGCTGGCCGCAACACCGCAGGATGGCTTCAGGCCCTAATCTGGTTCCGGCACGGTACGCTGAGCCTTTGGTTATTTCCTCTTCCTGGTGGGAATTGAGAGTTAAATTTGCCCGTCCAGACACCTCCAGCTAGTCTCTCATTGGTTCTCGCTATTCCTGTTCATCTTCCGCAGAAATTGCAAACTGGGCCAAACAGGAGGTTAAAGGCGCTGACTCTCCAAGTCGGGAGAGTGTTAGTAAAGCGTCTGGAATGTTGCACCCGAGTACCAGGGGAGGAAAACTGAGACATATTTGAACACGTCTCCTGTTCACACGGTTGATCATACTCTGGGTTCCACATGCATGTTTTAGCTGAAGGAAGAATACCTTAAACCTGGAGAGTTGAGACCCGTGTAATGGGTACCATGCAATATGACTTCAAAGGGTCTTCATTTGCTCACCAAACCTCTCGAATCCTATCACTGCTGCGTTGATGCCCCTGTACAGACGCTTGATTCTCTTTCAGACATAGCCGTCCATACGTTTTAAGATTCTTACTAGTCAGGTATATTCTTAGGTGTTTAATATGGGGTGTTGAGTCCATTTCGTTGAGCAAGGAGTAGCTGTTGTCTATTCCATATTTGGCTTAAGGAAATTTATCTGTGCTCATTTCAATCTCTGGTTTTATGCAGCACCCCAACTCACCTTTCACCTTAAGCAAGCATAAGTTGGTTTTCTAAATTTGAGACCCTGTTCTGTTCTGTAATTCAGTTCCTGAGTAGCCAAGTTTACATTCCGTGTATTACTGATATCTTATGATGTTTCTTTTTCTGTGTGACTTACTTCAGTTAGAATCATCGTACCTGAATCCACTCATTATGCTGCTACGGGCCTGATGACATAGATTTCATTGCTGAGTGATACTGCATTGTACGTAAGTACCACAAGTTCTTTATCCATTTTTCACTTTCTGTGATATTGAACTTGTACGGTAAACGAGGTTCTTGTAAACAGAGGCGTCCCAAACTTTGGGGTGGCTGTGTCTTTTTGATTTTAATTTCCCTAAGCTATAGCACCATAAGTGGAAGTGCCCTAGGCTCTGTTGCTTTGTTTTTTAGATGTTTCAGGAAACACCATACACTTCTCCGAGTGGCTGTTGGCAATTTACATCCCGCCCATCAGCATAACAAGGCTCCCAGTTCTCCATGGCCTGTCCTGCCTTTCTGGATTTTACACTTTTTTCAGATGGCCCTTTTGACGGGGGGAAGTGAGACTTCATTGTAGTGCCGATTTCCTTTGCAAGCTTGCTTGGTTGGCCAAAAAGGGCGTATGCGTTTTTTTCTGAATATATTCAGGAAAAAACGCATACGCCCTTTTTGGCCAAGTGCATCATTGTGGACGTTCTGCCTCTTTTCCTATGCTTTCAATGCAATTCCAGTCTACCTCCTGAAATCGGTTTCCTGCAATTCTGCCCCACTTTCAAGTCCTCTTGGCAGCCTTACTTCAGTATATTTTTGGAGGATAGCTGTCATTTATAACTCTGCAGGTTTGTGAATTACAGTGCCCCTGAGCTCCTTTCTTCAACTCGCTTTCTTGTGAGCTGGCCGCAACACCGCAGGATGGCTTCAGGCCCTAATCTGGTTCCGGCACGGCACGCTGAGCCTTTGGTTATTTCCTCTTCCTGGTGGGAAATGAGAGTTAAATTGCCCGTCCAGACACCTCCAGCTAGTCTCTCATTGGTTCTCCCTATTCCTGTTCATCTTCCGCAGAAATTGCAAACTGGGCCAAACAGGAGGTTAAAGGCGCTGACTCTCCAATTGGGGAGAGTGTTAGTAAAGCATCTGGAATGTTGCATCCGAGTACCCGGGGAGGAAAACTGAGACATATTTGAACACGTCTCCCGTGCACACGGTTGATCATACTCTGGGTTCCACATGCATATTTTAGCTGAAGGAAGAATACCTTAAACCTGGGTATTTGAAACCCGTGGAATGGGTACCATACAATATGACTTCAAAGGGTCTTCATTTGCTCACCGAACCTCTCCAATCCTATCACTGCTGCGTTTATGCCCCTGTACACATGCTTGATTCTCTTTCGGAGACATAGCAATCTATAGGTTTTAAGATACTTACTAGTCAGGTACATTCTTAGGCGTTTAATATCCGGTGTTGAGTCCATTTCGTTGAGCAAGGAGTAGCTGTTGTCTATTCCATATTTGGCTTAAGGAACTTTATCTGTGCTCATTTCAATCTCTGGTTTTATGCAGCACCCCAATTCACCTTTCCCGTTAAGCAAGCATAAGTTGGTTTTCTAAATTTGAGACCCTGTTCTGTTTTGGAATTCAGTTCCTGTGTAGCCAAGTTTACATTCCGTGTATTAGTGATATCTTATGATGTTTCTTTTTCTGTGTGACTTATTTCAGTTAGAATCATCGTACCTGAATCCACTCATTATGCTGCTACAGGCCTGATGACATAGATTTCATTGCTGAGTGATACTTCATTGTACATAAGTACCACAAGTTCTTTATCCATTTTTCACTTTCTGTGATATTGAACTTGTATGGTAAACGAGGTTCTTGTAAACAGAGGCGTCCCAAACTTTGGGGTGGTTGTGTCTTTTTGATTTTAATTTCCCTAAGCTATAGGACCATAAGTGGAAGTGCCTTAGGCTCTGTTGCTTTGTTTTCTGGATGTTTTAGGAAACACCATAAACTTCTCCCGAGTGTCTGTTGGCAATTGACATCCCGCCCATCAGCATAACAAGGCTCCCAGTTCTCCATGGCCTGTCCTGCCTTTCTGGATTTTACACTTTTTTCAGATGGCCCTTTTGACCGGGGGGAATTGAGACTTCATTGTAGTGCAGATTTCCTTTGCAAGCTTGCTTGGTTGGCCAAAAAGGGCGTATGCGTTTTTTCCTGAATATATTCAGGAAAAAACGCATACGCCCTTTTTGGCCAAGTGCATCATTGTGGACGTTCTCCCTCTTTACCTATGCTTTCAATGCAATTCCAGTCCACCTCCTGAAATCGGTTTCCTTCAATTCTGCCCCGCTTTCAAGTCCTCTTGGCAGCCTTACTTCAGTATATTTTTGGACGATAGCTGTCATTTATAACTCTGAAGATTTGTGAATTACAGTGCCCCTGAGCTCCTTTCTTCAACTCGCTTTCTTGTGACCTGGCCGCAACACCGCAGGCTGGCTTCAGGCCCTAATCTGGTTCTGGCACGGCACGCTGAGCCTTTGGTTAATTCCTCTTCCTGGTGGGAAATGAGAGTTAAATTTGCCCGTCCAGACACCTCCAGGTAGTCTCTCATTGGTTCTCGCTATTCCTGTTCATCTTCCGCAGAAATTGCAAACTGGGCCAAACAGGAGGTTAAAGGCACTGACTCTCCAAGTCGGGAGAGTGTTAGTAAAGCGTCTGGAATGTTGCATCCGAGTACCAGGGGAGGAAAACTGAGACATATTTGAACACGTCTCCCGTTCACACGGTTGATCATACTCTGGGTTCCACATGCATGTTTTAGCTGAAGGAAGAATACCTTAAACCTGGAGAGTTGAGACCCGTGGAATGGGTACCATGCAATATGACTTCAAAGGGTCTTCATTTGCTCACCGAACCTCTCCAATCCTATCACTGCTGCGTTTATGCCCCTGTACACATGCTTGATTCTCTTTTGGAGACATAGCAATCCATAGGTTTTAAGATACTTACTAGTCAGGTACATTCTTAGGCGTTTAATATGGGGTGTTGAGTCCATTTCATTGAGCAAGGAGTAGCTCTTGTCTATTCCGTATTTGGCTTAAGGAACTTTATCTGTGCTCATTTCAATCTCTGGTTTTATGCAGCACCCCAACTCACCTTTTCCCGTAAGCAAGCATAAGTTGGTTTTCTAAATTTGAGACCCTGTTCTGTTTTGGAATTCAGTTCCTGTGTAGCCAAGTTTACATTCCGTGTATTAGTGATATCTTATGATGTTTCTTTTTCTGTGTGACTTATTTCAGTTAGAATCATCATACCTGAATCCACTCATTATGCTGCTACGGGCCTGATGACATAGATTTCATTGCTGAGTGATACTGCATTGTACGTAAGTACCACAAGTTCTTTATCCATTTTTCACTTTCTGTGATATTGAACTTGTACGGTAAACGAGGTTCTTGTAAACAGAGGCGTCCCAAACTTTGGGGTGGTTGTGTCTTTTTGATTTTAATTTCCCTAAGCTATAGGACCATAAGTGGAAGTGCCCTAGGCTCTGTTGCTTTGTTTTTTAGATGTTTCAGGAAACACCATACACTTCTCCCGAGTGTCTGTTGGCAATTTACATCCCGCCCATCAGCATAACAAGGTTCCCAGTTCTCCATGGCCTGTCCTGCCTTTCTGGATTTTACACTTTTTTCAGATGGCCCTTTTGACCGGGGGGAAGTGAGACTTCATTGTAGTGCAGATTTCCTTTGCAAGTTTGCTTGGTTGGCCAAAAAGGGCGTATGCGTTTTTTCCTGAATATATTCAGGAAAAAACGCATACGCCCTTTTTGGCCAAGTGCATCATTGTGGACGTTCTGCCTCTTTTCTTATGCTTTCAATGCAATTCCAGTCTACCTCCTGAAATCGGCTTCCTGCAATTCTGCCCCGCTTTCAAGTCCTCTTGGCAGCCTTACTTCAATATATTTTTGGACAATAGCTGTCATTTATAACTCTGCAGGTTTGTGAATTACAGTGCCCCTGAGCTCCTTTCTTCAACTCGCTTTCTTGTGAGCTGGCCGCAACACCGCAGGATGGCTTCAGGCCCTAATCTGGTTCCGGCACGGCACGCTGAGCCTTTGGTTAATTCCTCTTCCTGGTGGGAAATGAGAGTTAAATTTGCCCGTCCAGACACCTCCAGCTAGTCTCTCATTGGTTCTCGCTATTCCTGTTCATCTTCCGCAGAAATTGCAAACTGGGCCAAAGAGGAAGTTAAAGAGACTGACTCTCCATGTCGGGAGAGTGTTAGTAAAGCATCTGGAATGTTGCGCCCAAGTACCAGGGTACGAAAACTGAGACATATTTGAACACGTCTCCCGATCACATGGTTGATCATACTCTACGTTACACATGCATGTTTTAGCTGAATGAAGAATACCTTAAACCTGGGTAGTTGAAACCCGTGGAATGGGTACCATGCAATATGACTTCAAAGGGTCTTCATTTGCTCACCGAACCTCTCCAATCCTATCACTGCTGCGTTTATGCCCCTGTACACATGCTTGATTCTCTTTCGGAGACATAGCAAACCATAGGTGTTAAGATACTTACTATTCAGGTACATTCTTAGGCATTTAATATGCGGTGTTGAGTCCATTTCGTTGAGCAAGGAGTAGCTCTTGTCTATTCCATATTTGGCTTATGGAAATTTATCTGTGCTCATTTCAATCTCTGCTTTTATGCAGCACCCCAACTCACCTTTCCCCTTAAGCAAGCATAAGTTGGTTTTCTAAATTTGAGACCCTGTTCTGTTCTGTAATTCAGTTCCTGTGTAGCCAAGTTTACATTCCGTGTATTACTGATATCTTATGATGTTTCTTTTTCTGTGTGACTTATTTCAGTTAGAATCATCATACCTGAATCCACTCATTGTGCTGCTAACAGCCTGATGACATAGATATCATTGCTGAGTGATATTGCTTTGTAAGTATATACCAGAAGTTCTTTATCCATTTTTCACTTTCTGTGATATTGAACTTGTACGGTAAATGAGGTTCTTGTAAACAGAGGCGTTCCATACTTTGGGGTGGCTGTGTCTTTTTGATTTTAATTTCCCTAAGCTATAGGACCATAAGTGGAAGTGCCCTAGGCTCTGTTGCTTTGTTTTTTAGATGTTTCAGGAAACACCATACGCTTCTCCCGGGTGTCTGTTGGCAATTTACATCCGGCCCATCAGCATAACAAGGCTCCCAGTTCTCCATGGCCTGTCCTGCCTTTCTGGATTTTACACTTTTTTCAGATGGCCCTTTTGACTGGGGGGAAGTGAGACTTCATTGTAGTGCAGATTTCCTTTGCAAGTTTGCTTGGTTGGACAAAAAGGGCGTATGCGTTTTTTCCTGAATATATTCAGGAAAAAACGCATACGCCCTTTTTGGCCAAGTGCATCATTGTGGACGTTCTGCCTCTTTTCTTATGCTTTCAATGCAATACCAGTCTACCTCCTGAAATCGGTTTCCTGCAATTCTGCCCCGCTTTCAAGTCCTCTTGGCAGCCTTACTTCAATATATTTTTGGACAATGGGTGTCATTTATAACTCTGCAGGTTTGTGAATTACAGTGCCCCTGAGCTCCTTTCTTCAACTCGCTTTCTTGTGACCTGGCCGCAACACCGCAGGATGGCTTCAGGCCCTAATCTGGTTCCGGCACGTCACGCTGAGCCTTTGGTTATTTCCTCTTCCTGGTGGGAAATGAGAGTTAAATTTGCCCGTCCAGACACCTCCAGCTAGTCTCTCATTGGTTCTCGCTATTCCTGTTCATCTTCCGCAGAAATTGCAAACTGGGCCAAACAGGAGGTTAAAGGGACTGACTCTCCATGTCGGGAGAGTGTTAGTAAAGCGTCTGGAATGTTGCATCCGAGTACCAGGGTACGAAAACTGAGACATATTTGAAGACGTCTCCCGATCACATGGTTGATCATACTCTAGGTTCCACGTGCATGTTTTAGCTGAAGGAACAATACCTTAAACCTGGGTAGTTGAAACCCTTGGAATGGGTACCATGCAATATGACTTCAAAGGGTCTTCATTTGCTCACCGAACCTCTCCAATCCTATCACTGCTGCGTTTATGCCCCTGTACACATGCTTGATTCTCTTTCGGAGACATAGCAATCCATAGGTTTTAAGATACTTACTAGTCAGGTACATTCTTAGTCGTTTAATATGCGGTGTTGAGTCCATTTCGTTGAGCAAGGAGTAGCTCTTGTCTATTCCGTATTTGGCTTAAGGAACTTTATCTGTGCTCATTTCAATCTCTGGTTTTATGCAGCACCCCAACTCACCTTTCCCCTTAAGCAAGCATAAGTTGGTTTTCTAAATTTGAGACCCTGTTCTGTTCTGTAATTCAGTTCCTGTGAAGCCAAGTTTACATTCCGTGTATTACTGATATCTTATGATGTTTCTTTTTCTGTGTGACTTATTTCAGTTAGAATCATCGTACCTGAATCCACTCATTATGCTGCTACGGGCCTGATGACATAGATTTCATTGCTGAGTGATACTGCATTGTACGTAAGTACCACAAGTTCTTTATCCATTTTTCACTTTCTGTGATATTGATCTTGTACGGTAAACGAGGTTCTTGTAAACAGAGGCGTCCCAAACTTTGGGGTGGTTGTGTCTTTTTGATTTTAATTTCCCTAAGCTATAGGACCATAAGTGGAAGTGCCCTAGGCTCTGTTGCTTTGTTTTTTAGATGTTTCAGGAAACACCATACACTTCTCCCTATTGTCTGTTGGCAATTTACATCCCGCCCATCAGCATAACAAGGCTCCCAGTTCTCCATGGCCTGTCCTGCCTTTCTGGATTTTACACTTTTTTCAGATGGCCCTTTTGACCGGGGGGAAGTGAGACTTCATTATAGTGCAGATTTCCTTTGCAAGTTTGCTTGGTTGGCCAAAAAGGGCGTATGCGTTTTTTCCTGAATATATTCAGGAAAAAACGCATACGCCCTTTTTGGCCAAGTGCATCATTGTGGACGTTCTGCCTCTTTTCTTATGCTTTCAATGCAATTCCAGTCTACCTCCTGAAATCGGTTTCCTGCAATTCTGCCCCGCTTTCAAGTCCTCTTGGCAGCCTTACTTCAATATATTTTTGGACAATAGGTGTCATTTATAACTCTGCAGGTTTGTGAATTACAGTGCCCCTGAGCTCCTTTCTTCAACTTGCTTTCTTGTGAGCTGGCCGCAACACCGCAGGATGGCTTCAGGCCCTAATCTGGTTCCGGCACGGCGCGCTGAGCCTTTGGTTATTTCCTCTTCCTGGTGGGAAATGAGAGTTAAATTTGCCCGTCCAGACACCTCCAGCTAGTCTCTCATTGGTTCTCGCTATTCCTGTTCATCTTCCGCAGAAATTGCAAACTGGGCCAAACAGGAGGTTAAAGGGACTGACTCTCCATGTCGGGAGAGTGTTAGTAAAGCGTCTGGAATGTTGCACCCGAGTACCAGGGGAGGAAAACTGAGACATATTTGAACACGTCTCCCGTTCACACGGTTGATCATACTCTGGGTTCCACATGCATGTTTTAGCTGAAGGAAGAATACCTTAAACCTGGAGAGTTGAGACCCGTGGAATGGGTACCATGCAATATGACTTCAAAGGGTCTTCATTTGCTCACCGAACCTCTCCAATCCTATCACTGCTGCGTTTATGCCCCTGTACACACGCTTGATTCTCTTTTGGAGACATAGCAATCCATAGGTTTTAAGATACTTACTAGTCAGGTACATTCTTAGGCGTTTAATATGGGGTGTTGAGTCCATTTCATTGAGCAAGGAGTAGCTCTTGTCTATTCCGTATTTGGCTTAAGGAACTTTATCTGTGCTCATTTCAATCTCTGGTTTTATGCAGCACCCCAACTCACCTTTTCCCGTAAGCAAGCATAAGTTGGTTTTCTAAATTTGAGACCCTGTTCTGTTTTGGAATTCAGTTCCTGTGTAGCCAAGTTTACATTCCGTGTATTAGTGATATCTTATGATGTTTCTTTTTCTGTGTGACTTATTTCAGTTAGAATCATCATACCTGAATCCACTCATTATGCTGCTACGGGCCTGATGACATAGATTTCATTGCTGAGTGATACTGCATTGTACGTAAGTACCACAAGTTCTTTATCCATTTTTCACTTTCTTTGATATTGAACTTGTACGGTAAACAAGGTTCTTGTAAACAGAGGCGTCCCAAACTTTGGGGTGGTTGTGTCTTTTTGATTTTAATTTCCCTATGCTATAGGACCATAAGTGGAAGTGCCCTAGGCTCTGTTGCTTTGTTTTTTAGATGTTTCAGGAAACACCATACACTTCTCCCGAGTGTCTGTTGGCAATTTATATCCCGCCCATCAGCATAACAAGGTTCCCAGTTCTCCATGGCCTGTCCTGCCTTTCTGGATTTTACACTTTTTTCAGATGGCCCTTTTGACCGGGGGGAAGTGAGACTTCATTGTAGTGCAGATTTCCTTTGCAAGTTTGCTTGGTTGGCCAAAAAGGGCGTATGCGTTTTTTCCTGAATATATTCAGGAAAAAACGCATACGCCCTTTTTGGCCAAGTGCATCATTGTGGACGTTCTGCCTCTTTTCTTATGCTTTCAATGCAATTCCAGTCTACCTCCTGAAATCGGCTTCCTGCAATTCTGCCCCGCTTTCAAGACCTCTTGGCAGCCTTACTTCAATATATTTTTGGACAATAGCTGTCATTTATAACTCTGCAGGTTTGTGAATTACAGTGCCCCTGAGCTCCTTTCTTCAACTCGCTTTCTTGTGACCTGGCCGCAACACCGCAGGATGGCTTCAGGCCCTAATCTGGTTCCGGCACGGCACGCTGAGCCTTTGGTTAATTCCTCTTCCTGGTGGGAAATGAGAGTTAAATTTGCCCGTCCAGACACCTCCAGCTAGTCTCTCATTGGTTCTCGCTATTCATGTTCATCTTCCGCAGAAATTGCAAACTGGGCCAAAGAGGAAGTTAAAGAGACTGACTCTCCATGTCGGGAGAGTGTTAGTAAAGCATCTGGAATGTTGCGCCCGAGTACCAGGGTACGAAAACTGAGACATATTTGAACACGTCTCCCGATCACATGGTTGATCATACTCTACGTTACACATGCATGTTTTAGCTGAATGAAGAATACCTTAAACCTGGGTAGTTGAAACCCGTGGAATGGGTACCATGCAATATGACTTCAAAGGGTCTTCATTTGCTCACCGAACCTCTCCAATCCTATCACTGCTGCGTTTATGCCCCTGTACACATGCTTGATTCTCTTTCGGAGACATAGCAAACCATAGGTTTTAAGATACTTACTATTCAGGTACATTCTTAGGCATTTAATATGCGGTGTTGAGTCCATTTCGTTGAGCAAGGAGTAGCTCTTGTCTATTCCATATTTGGCTTATGGAACTTTATCTGTGCTCATTTCAATCTCTGCTTTTATGCAGCACCCCAACTCACCTTTCCCCTTAAGGAAGCATAAGTTGGTTTTCTAAATTTGAGACCCTGTTCTGTTCTGTAATTCAGTTCCTGTGTAGCCAAGTTTACATTCCGTGTATTACTGATATCTTATGATGTTTCTTTTTCTGTGTGACTTATTTCAGTTAGAATCATCATACCTGAATCCACTCATTGTGCTGCTAACAGCCTGATGACATAGATATCATTGCTGAGTGATATTGCTTTGTAAGTAAATACCAGAAGTTCTTTATCCATTTTTCACTTTCTGTGATATTGAACTTGTACGGTATACGAGGTTCTTGTAAACAGAGGCGTTCCATACTTTGGGGTGGCTGTGTCTTTTTGATTTTAATTTCCCTAAGCTATAGGACCATAAGTGGAAGTGCCCTAGGCTCTGTTGCTTTGTTTTTTAGATGTTTCAGGAAACACCATAGGCTTCTCCTGGGTGTCTGTTGGCAATTTACATCCCGCCCATCAGCATAACAAGGCTCCCAGTTCTCCATGGCCTGTCCTGCCTTTCTGGATTTTACACTTTTTTCAGATGGCCCTTTTGACTGGGGGGAAGTGAGACTTCATTGTAGTGCAGATTTCCTTTGCAAGTTTGCTTGGTTGGCCAAAAAGGGTGTATGCGTTTTTTCCTGTATATATTCAGGAAAAAACGCATACGCCCTTTTTGGCCAAGTGCATCATTGTGGACGTTCTGCCTCTTTTCTTATGCTTTCAATGCAATTCCAGTCTACCTCCTGAAATCGGTTTCCTGCAATTCTGCCCCGCTTTCAAGTCCTCTTGGCAGCCTTACTTCAATATATTTTTGGACAATAGGTGTCATTTATAACTCTGCAGGTTTGTGAATTACAGTGCCCCTGAGCTCCTTTCTTCAACTCACTTTCTTGTGACCTGGCCGCAACACCGCAGGATGGCTTCAGGCCCTAATCTGGTTCCGGCACGGCACGCTGAGCCTTTGGTTATTTCCTCTTCCTGGTGGGAAATGAGAGTTAAATTTGCCCGTCCAGACACCTCCAGCTAGTCTCTCATTGGTTCTCGCTATTCCTGTTCATCTTCCGCAGAAATTGCAAACTGGGCCAAACAGGAGGTTAAAGGGACTGACTCTCCATGTCGGGAGAGTGTTAGTAAAGCGTCTGGAATGTTGCATCCGAGTACCAGGTTACGAAAACTGAGACATATTTGAAGACGTCTCCCGATCACATGGTTGATCATACTCTAGGTTCCACGTGCATGTTTTAGCTGAAGGAAGAATACCTTAAACCTGGGTAGTTGAAACCCTTGGAATGGGTACCATGCAATATGACTTCAAAGGGTCTTCATTTGCTCACCGAACCTCTCCAATCCTATCACTGCTGCGTTTATGCCCCTGTACACATGCTTGATTCTCTTTCGGAGACATAGCAATCCATAGGTTTTAAGATACTTACTAGTCAGGTACATTCTTAGTCGTTTAATATGCGGTGTTGAGTCCATTTCGTTGAGCAAGGAGTAGCTCTTGTCTATTCCGTATTTGGCTTAAGGAACTTTATCTGTGCTCATTTCAATCTCTGGTTTTATGCAGCACCCCAACTCACCTTTCCCCTTAAGCAAGCATAAGTTGGTTTTCTAAATTTGAGACCCTGTTCTGTTCTGTAATTCAGTTCCTGTGAAGCCAAGTTTACATTCCGTGTATTACTGATATCTTATGATGTTTCTTTTTCTGTGTGACTTATTTCAGTTAGAATCATCGTACCTGAATCCACTCATTATGCTGCTACGGGCCTGATGAGATAGATTTCATTGCTGAGTGATACTGCATTGTACGTAAGTACCACAAGTTCTTTATCCATTTTTCACTTTCTGTGATATTGAACTTGTACGGTAAACGAGGTTCTTGTAAACAGAGGCGTCCCAAACTTTGGGGTGGTTGTGTCTTTTTGATTTTAATTTCCCTAAGCTATAGGACCATAAGTGGAAGTGCCCTAGGCTCTGTTGCTTTGTTTTTTAGATGTTTCAGGAAACACCATACACTTCTCCCGAGTGTCTGTTGGCAATTTACATCCCGCCCATCAGCATAACAAGGTTCCCAGTTCTCCATGGCCTGTCCTGCCTTTCTGGATTTTACACTTTTGTCAGATGGCCCTTTTGACCGGGGGGAAGTGAGACTTCATTATAGTGCAGATTTCCTTTGCAAGTTTGCTTGGTTGGCCAAAAAGGGCGTATGCGTTTTTTCCTGAATATATTCAGGAAAAAACGCATACGCCCTTTTTGGCCAAGTGCATCATTGTGGACGTTCTGCCTCTTTTCTTATGCTTTCAATGCAATTCCAGTCTACCTCCTGAAATCGGCTTCCTGCAATTCTGCCCCGCTTTCAAGTCCTCTTGGCAGCCTTACTTCAATATATTTTTGGACAATAGCTGTCATTTATAACTCTGCAGGTTTGTGAATTACAGTGCCCCTGATCTCCTTTCTTCAACTCCCTTTCTTGTGAGCTGGCCGCAACACCGCAGGATGGCTTCAGGCCCTAATCTTGTTTCGGCACGGCACGCTGAGCCTTTGGTTAATTCCTCTTCCTGGTGGGAAATGAGAGTTAAATTTGCCCGTCCAGACACCTCCAGCTAGTCTCTCATTGGTTCTCGCTATTCCTGTTCATCTTCCGCAGAAATTGCAAACTGGGCCAAACAGGAAGTTAAAGAGACTGACTCTCCATGTCGGGAGAGTGTTAGTAAAGCATCTGGAGTGTTGCGCCTGAGTACCAGGGTACGAAAACTGAGACATATTTGAACACATCTCCCGATCACATGGTTGATCATACTCTACGTTACACATGCATGTTTTAGCTGAATGAAGAATACCTTAAACCTGGGTAGTTGAAACCCGTGGAATGGGTACCATGCAATATGACTTCAAAGGGTCTTCATTTGCTCACCGAACCTCTCCAATCCTATCACTGCTGCGTTTATGCCCCTGTACACATGCTTGATTCTCTTTCGGAGACATAGCAAACCATAGGTTTTAAGATACTTACTATTCAGGTACATTCTTAGGCATTTAATATGGGGTGTTGAGTCCATTTCGTTGAGCAAGGAGTAGCTCTTGTCTATTCCATATTTGGCTTATGGAACTTTATCTGTGCTCATTTCAATCTCTGCTTTTATGCAGCACCCCAACTCACCTTTCCCCTTAAGCAAGCATAAGTTGGTTTTCTAAATTTGAGACCCTGTTCTGTTCTGTAATTCAGTTCCTGTGTAGCCAAGTTCACATTCCGTGTATTACTGATATCTTATGATGTTTCTTTTTCTGTGTGACTTATTTCAGTTAGAATCATCATACCTGAATCCACTCATTGTGCTGCTAACGGCCTGATGACATAGATTTCATTGCTGAGGGATATTGCTTTGTAAGTAAATACCAGAAGTTCTTTATCCATTTTTCAATTTCTGTG
Organism: Grampus griseus; assembly: GCF_964374135.1. Classification (NCBI taxonomy): domain Eukaryota; kingdom Metazoa; phylum Chordata; class Mammalia; order Artiodactyla; family Delphinidae; genus Grampus; species Grampus griseus. The sequence goes on along the minus strand of NW_028133268.1, from coordinate 209,070 downwards.
ATATTGAACTTGTACGGTAAACGAGGTTCTTGTAAACAGAGGCGTTCCATACTTTGGGGTGGCTGTGTCTTTTTGATTTTAATTTCCCTAAGCTATAGGACCATAAGTGGAAGTGCCCTAGGCTCTGTTGCTTTGTTTTTTAGATGTTTCAGGAAACACCATAGGCTTCTCCCGGGTGTCTGTTGGCAATTTACATCCCGCCCATCAGCATAACAAGGCTCCCAGTTCTCCATGGCCTGTCCTGCCTTTCTGGATTTTACACTTTTTTCAGATGGCCCTTTTGACTGGGGGGAAGTGAGACTTCATTGTAGTGCAGATTTCCTTTGCAAGTTTGCTTGGTTGGCCAAAAAGGGTGTATGCGTTTTTTCCTGTATATATTCAGGAAAAAACGCATACGCCCTTTTTGGCCAAGTGCATCATTGTGGACGTTCTGCCTCTTTTCTTATGCTTTCAATGCAATTCCAGTCTACCTCCTGAAATCGGTTTCCTGCAATTCTGCCCCGCTTTCAAGTCCTCTTGGCAGCCTTACTTCAATATATTTTTGGACAATAGGTGTCATTTATAACTCCGCAGGTTTGTGAATTACAGTGCCCCTGAGCTCCTTTCTTCAACTCACTTTCTTGTGACCTGGCCGCAACACCGCAGGATGGCTTCAGGCCCTAATCTGGTTCCGGCACGGCACGCTGAGCCTTTGGTTATTTCCTCTTCCTGGTGGGAAATGAGAGTTAAATTTGCCCGTCCAGACACCTCCAGCTAGTCTCTCATTGGTTCTCGCTATTCCTGTTCATCTTCCGCAGAAATTGCAAACTGGGCCAAACAGGAGGTTAAAGGGACTGACTCTCCATGTCGGGAGAGTGTTAGTAAAGCGTCTGGAATGTTGCATCCGAGTACCAGGTTACGAAAACTGAGACATATTTGAAGACGTCTCCCGATCACATGGTTGATCATACTCTAGGTTCCACGTGCATGTTTTAGCTGAAGGAAGAATACCTTAAACCTGGGTAGTTGAAACCCTTGGAATGGGTACCATGCAATATGACTTCAAAGGGTCTTCATTTGCTCACCGAACCTCTCCAATCCTATCACTGCTGCGTTTATGCCCCTGTACACATGCTTGATTCTCTTTCGGAGACATAGCAATCCATAGGTTTTAAGATACTTACTAGTCAGGTACATTCTTAGTCGTTTAATATGCGGTGTTGAGTCCATTTCGTTGAGCAAGGAGTAGCTCTTGTCTATTCCGTATTTGGCTTAAGGAACTTTATCTGTGCTCATTTCAATCTCTGGTTTTATGCAGCACCCCAACTCACCTTTCCCCTTAAGCAAGCATAAGTTGGTTTTCTAAATTTGAGACCCTGTTCTGTTCTGTAATTCAGTTCCTGTGAAGCCAAGTTTACATTCCGTGTATTACTGATATCTTATGATGTTTCTTTTTCTGTGTGACTTATTTCAGTTAGAATCATCGTACCTGAATCCACTCATTATGCTGCTACGGGCCTGATGAGATAGATTTCATTGCTGAGTGATACTGCATTGTACGTAAGTACCACAAGTTCTTTATCCATTTTTCACTTTCTGTGATATTGAACTTGTACGGTAAACGAGGTTCTTGTAAACAGAGGCGTCCCAAACTTTGGGGTGGTTGTGTCTTTTTGATTTTAATTTCCCTAAGCTATAGGACCATAAGTGGAAGTGCCCTAGGCTCTGTTGCTTTGTTTTTTAGATGTTTCAGGAAACACCATACACTTCTCCCGAGTGTCTGTTGGCAATTTACATCCCGCCCATCAGCATAACAAGGTTCCCAGTTCTCCATGGCCTGTCCTGCCTTTCTGGATTTTACACTTTTTTCAGATGGCCCTTTTGACCGGGGGGAAGTGAGACTTCATTATAGTGCAGATTTCCTTTGCAAGTTTGCTTGGTTGGCCAAAAAGGGCGTATGTGTTTTTTCCTGAATATATTCAGGAAAAAACGCATACGCCCTTTTTGGCCAAGTGCATCATTGTGGACGTTCTGCCTCTTTTCTTATGCTTTCAATGCAATTCCAGTCTACCTCCTGAAATCGGCTTCCTGCAATTCTGCCCCGCTTTCAAGTCCTCTTGGCAGCCTTACTTCAATATATTTTTGGACAATAGCTGTCATTTATAACTCTGCAGGTTTGTGAATTACAGTGCCCCTGATCTCCTTTCTTCAACTCCCTTTCTTGTGAGCTGGCCGCAACACCGCAGGATGGCTTCAGGCCCTAATCTTGTTTCGGCACGGCACGCTGAGCCTTTGGTTAATTCCTCTTCCTGGTGGGAAATGAGAGTTAAATTTGCCCGTCCAGACACCTCCAGCTAGTCTCTCATTGGTTCTCGCTATTCCTGTTCATCTTCCGCAGAAATTGCAAACTGGGCCAAACAGGAAGTTAAAGAGACTGACTCTCCATGTCGGGAGAGTGTTAGTAAAGCATCTGGAGTGTTGCGCCTGAGTACCAGGGTACGAAAACTGAGACATATTTGAACACATCTCCCGATCACATGGTTGATCATACTCTACGTTACACATGCATGTTTTAGCTGAATGAAGAATACCTTAAACCTGGGTAGTTGAAACCCGTGGAATGGGTACCATGCAATATGACTTCAAAGGGTCTTCATTTGCTCACCGAACCTCTCCAATCCTATCACTGCTGCGTTTATGCCCCTGTACACATGCTTGATTCTCTTTCGGAGACATAGCAAACCATAGGTTTTAAGATACTTACTATTCAGGTACATTCTTAGGCATTTAATATGCGGTGTTGAGTCCATTTCGTTGAGCAAGGAGTAGCTCTTGTCTATTCCATATTTGGCTTATGGAACTTTATCTGTGCTCATTTCAATCTCTGCTTTTATGCAGCACCCCAACTCACCTTTCCCCTTAAGCAAGCATAAGTTGGTTTTCTAAATTTGAGACCCTGTTCTGTTCTGTAATTCAGTTCCTGTGTAGCCAAGTTCACATTCCGTGTATTACTGATATCTTATGATGTTTCTTTTTCTGTGTGACTTATTTCAGTTAGAATCATCATACCTGAATCCACTCATTGTGCTGCTAACGGCCTGATGACATAGATTTCATTGCTGAGGGATATTGCTTTGTAAGTAAATACCAGAAGTTCTTTATCCATTTTTCACTTTCTGTGATATTGAACTTGTACGGTAAACGAGGTTCTTGTAAACAGAGGCGTTCCATACTTTGGGGTGGCTGTGTCTTTTTGATTTTAATTTCCCTAAGCTATAGGACCATAAGTGGAAGTGCCCTAGGCTCTGTTGCTTTGTTTTTTAGATGTTTCAGGAAACACCATACGCTTCTCCCTGGTGTCTGTTGGCAATTTACATCCCGCCCATCAGCATAACAAGGCTCCCAGTTCTCCATGGCCTGTCCTGCCTTTCTGGATTTTACACTTTTTTCAGATGGCCCTTTTGACCTGGGGGAAGTGAGACTTCATTGTAGTGCAGATTTCCTTTGCAAGCTTGCTTGGTTGGCCAAAAAGGGCGTATGCGTTTTTTCCTGAATATATTCAGGAAAAAACGCATACGCCCTTTTTGGCCAAGTGCATCATTGTGGACGTTCTGCCTCTTTTCCTATGCTTTCAATGCAATTCCAGTCTACCTCCTGAAATCGGTTTCCTGCAATTCTGCCCCGCTTTCAAGTCCTCTTGGCAGCCTTACTTCAGTATATTTTTGGACGATAGCTGTCATTTATAACTCTGCAGGTTTGTGAATTACAGTCCCCCTGAGCTCCTTTCTTCAACTCGCTTTCTTGTGACCTGGCCGCAACACCGCAGGATGGCTTCAGGCCCTAATCTGGTTCCGGCACGGCACGCTGAGCCTTTGGTTAATTCCTCTTCCTGGTGGGAAATGAGAGTTAAATTTGCCCGTCCAGACACCTCCAGCTAGTCTCTCATTGGTTCTCGCTATTCCTGTTCATCTTCCACAGAAATTGCAAACTGGGCCAAACAGGAGGTTAAAGGGACTGACTCTCCAAGTCGGGAGAGTGTTAGTAAAGCATCTGGAATGTTGCACCCGAGTACCAGGGTACGAAAACTGAGACATATTTGAACACGTCTCCCGATCACATGGTTGATCATACTCTGGGTTCCACATGCATGTTTTAGCTGAAGGAAGAATACCTTAAACCTGGAGAGTTGAGACCCGTGTAATGGGTACCATGCAATATGACTTCAAAGGGTCTTCATTTGCTCACCGAACCTCTCCAATCCTATCACTGCTGCGTTTATGCCCCTGTACACATGCTTGATTCTCTTTCGGAGACATAGCCATCCATAAGTTTTAAGATACTTACTAGTCAGTTACATTCTTAGGCGTTTAATATGCGGTGTTGAGTCCATTTCGTTGAGCAAGGAGTAGCTGTTGTCTATTCCATATTTGGCTTAAGGAACTTTATCTGTGCTCATTTCAATCTCTGCTTTTATGCAGCACCCCAACTCACCTTTACCCTTAAGCAAGCATAAGTTGGTTTTCTAAATTTGAGACCCTGTTCTGTTTTGGAATTCAGTTCCTGTGTAGCCAAGTTTACATTCCGTGTATTACTGATACTTTATGATGTTTCTTTTTCTGTGTGACTTATTTCAGTTAGAATCATCGTACCTGAATCCACTCATTATGCTGCTACGGGCCTGATGACATAGATTTCATTGCTGAGTGATACTGCATTGTACGTAAGTACCACAAGTTCTTTATCCATTTTTCACTTTCTGTGATATTGAACTTGTACGGTAAACGAGGTGTTGTAAACAGAGACGTTCCAAACTTTGGGGTGGCTGTGTCTTTTTGATTTTAATTTCCCTAAGCTATAGGACCATAAGTGGAAGTGCCCTAGGCTGTGTTGCTTTGTTTTTTAGATGTTTCAGGAAACACCATACACTTCTCCGGAGTGTCTGTTGGCAATTTACATCCCGCCCATCAGCATAACAAGGCTCCCAGTTCTCCATGGCCTGTCCTGCCTTTCTGGATTTTACACTTTTTTCAGATGGCCCTTTTGACCGTGGGGAAGTCAGACTTCATTGTAGTGCAGATTTCCTTTGCAAGTTTGCTTGGTTGCACAAAAAGGGCGTATGCGTTTTTTCCTGAATATATTCAGGAAAAAACGCATACGCCCTTTTTGGCCAAGTGCATCATTGTGGACGTTCTGCCTCTTTTCCTATGCTTTCAATGCAATTCCAGTCTACCTCCTGAAATCGGTTTCCTGCAATTCTGCCCCGCTTTCAAGTCCTCTTGGCAGCCTTACTTCAGTATATTTTTGGATGATAGCTGTCATTTATAACTCTGCAGGTTTGTGAATTACAGTGCCCCTGAGCTCCTTTCTTCAACTCGCTTTCTTTTGAGCTGGCCGCAACACCACTGGATGGCTTCAGGCCCTAATCTGGTTCCGGCACGGCACGCTGAGCCTTTGGTTATTTCCTCTTCCTGGTGGGAAATGAGAGTTAAATTTGCCCGTCCAGACACCTCCAGCTAGTCTCTCATTGGTTCTCCCTATTCCTGTTCATCTTCCGAAGAAATTGCAAACTGGGTCAAACAGGAGGTTAAAGGGACTGACTCTCCAAGTCGGGAGAGTGTTAGTAAAGCGTCTGGAATGTTGCACCCGAGTACCAGGGGAGGAAAACTGAGACATATTTGAACACGTCTCCCGTTCACACGGTTGATCATACTCTGGGTTCCACATGCATGTTTTAGCTGAAGGAAGAATACCTTAAACCTGGAGAGTTGAGACCCGTGGAATGGGTACCATGCAATATGACTTCAAAGGGTCTTCATTTGCTCACCGAACCTCTCCAATCCTATCACTGCTGCATTTATGCCCCTGTACACATGCTTGATTCTCTTTCGGAGACATAGCAATCCATAGGTTTTAAGACACTTACTAGTCAGGTACATTCTTAGGCGTTTAATATGCGGTGTTGAGTCCATTTCGTTGAGCAAGGAGTAGCTCTTGTCTATTCCATATTTGGCTTAAGGAACTTTATCTGTGCTCATTTCAATCTCTGGTTTTATGCAGCACCCCAACTCACCTTTCCCCTTAAGCAAGCATAAGTTGGTTTTCTACATTTGAGACCCTGTTCTGTTTTGGAATTCAGTTCCTGTGTAGCCAAGTTTACATTCCGTGTATTAGTGATATCTTATGATGTTTCTTTTTCTGTGTGACTTATTTCAGTTAGAATCATCGTACCTGAATCCACTCATTATGCTGCTACGGGCCTGATGACATAGATTTCATTGCTGAGTGATACTGCATTGTACGTAAGTACCACAAGTTCTTTATCCATTTTTCACTTTCTGTGATGTTGAACTTGTACTGTAAATGAGGTTCTTGTAAACAGAGGCGTCCCAAACTTTGGGGTGGCTCTGTCTTTTTGACTTTAATTTCCCTAAGCTATAGGACCATAAGTGGAAGTGCCCTAGGCTCTGTTGCTTTGTTTTTTAGATGTTTCAGGAAACACCATACACTTCTCCCGAGTGTCTGTTGGCAATTTACATCCCGCCCATCAGCATAACAAGGCTCCCAGTTCTCCATGGCCTGTCCTGCCTTGCTGGATTTTACACTTTTTTCAGATGGCCCTTTTGACAGGGGGGAAGTGAGACTTCATTGTAGTGCAGATTTCCTTTGCAAGCTTGCTTGGTTGGCCAAAAAGGGCGTATGCGTTTTTTCCTGAATATATTCAGGAAAAAACGCATATGCCCTTTTTGGCCAAGTGCATCATTGTGGACGTTCTGCCTCTTTTCCTATGCTTTCAATGCAATTCCAGTCTACCTCCTGAAATCGGTTTCCTGCAATTCTGCCCCGCTTTCAAGTCCTCTTGGCAGCCTTACTTCAGTATATTTTTGGACGATAGCTGTCATTTATAACTCTGCAGGTTTGTGAATTACAGTGCCCCTGAGCTCCTTTCTTCAACTCGCTTTCTTGTGAGCTGGCCGCAACACCGCAGGATGGTTTCAGGCCCTAATCTGGTTCCGGCACGGCACGCTGAGCCTTTGGTTATTTCCTCTTCCTGGTGGGAAATGAGAGTTAAATTTGCCTGTCCAGACACCTCCAGCTAGTCTCTCATTGGTTCTCCCTATTCCTGTTCATCTTCCGCAGAAATTGCAAACTGGGCCAAACAGGAGGTTAAAGGGACTGACTCTCCATGTTGGGAGAGTGTTAGTAAAGCGTCTGGAATGTTGCACTCGAGTACCAGGGTACGAAAACTGAGACATATTTGAACATGTCTCCCGATCACATGGTTGATCATACTCTGGGTTCCACATGCATGTTTTAGCTGTAGGAAGAATACCTTAAACCTGGGTAGTTGAAACCCGTGGAATGGGTACCATGCAATATGACTTCAAAGGGTCTTCATTTGCTCACCGAACCTCTCCAATCCTATCACTGCTGCGTTTATGCCCTTGTACACATGCTTGATTCTCTTTCGGAGACATAGCAATCCATAGGTTTTAAGACACTTACTAGTCAGGTACATTCTTAGGCGTTTAATATGGGGTGTTGAGTCCATTTCGTTAAGCAAGGAGTAGCTCTTGTCTATTCCATATTTGGCTTAAGGAACTTTATCTGTGCTCATTTCAATCTCTGGTTTTATGCAGCACCCCAACTCACCTTTACCCTTAAGCAAGCATAAGTTGGTTTTCTAAATTTGAGACTCTGTTCTGATTTGGAATTCAGTTCCTGTGTAGCCAAGTTTACATTCCGTATATTACTGATAACTTATGATGTTTCTTTTTCTGTGTGACTTATTTCAGTTAGAATCATAATACCTGTATCAACTCATTGTGCTGCTAAGGGCCTGATGACATAGATTTCATTGCTGAGTGATATTGCTTTGTAAGTAAATACCACAACTTCTTTATCCATTTTTCACTTTCTGCGATGTTGAACTTGAGCTGTAAATGAGGTTCTTGTAAACAGAGGCGTCCCAAACTTTGGGGTGGCTGTGTCTTTTTTATTTTAATTTCCCTAAGCTATAGGACCATAAGTGGAAGTGCCCTAGGCTCTGTTGCTTTGTTTTTTAGATGATTCAGGAAACACTATACACTTCTCCCGAGTGTCTGTTGGCAATTTACATCCCGCCCATCAGCATAACAAGGCTCCCAGTTCTCCATGGCCTGTTCTGCCTTTCTGGATTTTACACTTTTTTCAGATGGCCCATTTGACCGGGGGGCAGTCAGACTTCATTGTAGTGCAGTTTTCCTTTGCAAGTTTGCTTGGTTGGCCAAAAAGGGCGTATGCGTTTTTTCCTGAATATATTCAGGAAAAAACGCATACGCCCTTTTTGGCCAAGTGCATCATTGTGGACGTTCTGCCTCTTTTCCTATGCTTTCAATGCAATTCCAGTCTACCTCCTGAAATCGGCTTCCTGCAATTCTGCCCCGCTTTCAAGTCCTCTTGGCAGCCTTACTTCAATATATTTTTGGACAATAGCTGTCATTTATAACTCTGCAGGTTTGTGAATTACAGTGCCCCTGATCTCCTTTCTTCAACTCCCTTTCTTGTGAGCTGGCCGCAACACCGCAGGATGGCTTCAGGCCCTAATCTTGTTTCGGCACGGCACGCTGAGCCTTTGGTTAATTCCTCTTCCTGGTGGGAAATGAGAGTTAAATTTGCCCGTCCAGACACCTCCAGCTAGTCTCTCATTGGTTCTCGCTATTCCTGTTCATCTTCCACAGAAATTGCAAACTGGGCCAAACAGGAGGTTAAAGGGACTGACTCTCCAAGTCGGGAGAGTGTTAGTAAAGCATCTGGAATGTTGCACCCGAGTACCAGGGTACGAAAACTGAGACATATTTGAACACGTCTCCCGATCACATGGTTGATCATACTCTGGGTTCCACATGCATGTTTTAGCTGAAGGAAGAATACCTTAAACCTGGAGAGTTGAGACCCGTGTAATGGGTACCATGCAATATGACTTCAAAGGGTCTTCATTTGCTCACCGAACCTCTCCAATCCTATCACTGCTGCGTTTATGCCCCTGTACACATGCTTGATTCTCTTTCGGAGACATAGCCATCCATAAGTTTTAAGATACTTACTAGTCAGTTACATTCTTAGGCGTTTAATATGCGGTGTTGAGTCCATTTCGTTGAGCAAGGAGTAGCTGTTGTCTATTCCATATTTGGCTTAAGGAACTTTATCTGTGCTCATTTCAATCTCTGCTTTTATGCAGCACCCCAACTCACCTTTACCCTTAAGCAAGCATAAGTTGGTTTTCTAAATTTGAGACCCTGTTCTGTTTTGGAATTCAGTTCCTGTGTAGCCAAGTTTACATTCCGTGTATTACTGATACTTTATGATGTTTCTTTTTCTGTGTGACTTATTTCAGTTAGAATCATCGTACCTGAATCCACTCATTATGCTGCTACGGGCCTGATGACATAGATTTCATTGCTGAGTGATACTGCATTGTACGTAAGTACCACAAGTTCTTTATCCATTTTTCACTTTCTGTGATATTGAACTTGTACGGTAAACGAGGTGTTGTAAACAGAGACGTTCCAAACTTTGGGGTGGCTGTGTCTTTTTGATTTTAATTTCCCTAAGCTATAGGACCATAAGTGGAAGTGCCCTAGGCTGTGTTGCTTTGTTTTTTAGATGTTTCAGGAAACACCATACACTTCTCCGGAGTGTCTGTTGGCAATTTACATCCCGCCCATCAGCATAACAAGGCTCCCAGTTCTCCATGGCCTGTCCTGCCTTTCTGGATTTTACACTTTTTTCAGATGGCCCTTTTGACCGTGGGGAAGTCAGACTTCATTGTAGTGCAGATTTCCTTTGCAAGTTTGCTTGGTTGCACAAAAAGGGCGTATGCGTTTTTTCCTGAATATATTCAGGAAAAAACGCATACGCCCTTTTTGGCCAAGTGCATCATTGTGGACGTTCTGCCTCTTTTCCTATGCTTTCAATGCAATTCCAGTCTACCTCCTGAAATCGGTTTCCTGCAATTCTGCCCCGCTTTCAAGTCCTCTTGGCAGCCTTACTTCAGTATATTTTTGGATGATAGCTGTCATTTATAACTCTGCAGGTTTGTGAATTACAGTGCCCCTGAGCTCCTTTCTTCAACTCGCTTTCTTTTGAGCTGGCCGCAACACCACTGGATGGCTTCAGGCCCTAATCTGGTTCCGGCACGGCACGCTGAGCCTTTGGTTATTTCCTCTTCCTGGTGGGAAATGAGAGTTAAATTTGCCCGTCCAGACACCTCCAGCTAGTCTCTCATTGGTTCTCCCTATTCCTGTTCATCTTCCGAAGAAATTGCAAACTGGGTCAAACAGGAGGTTAAAGGGACTGACTCTCCAAGTCGGGAGAGTGTTAGTAAAGCGTCTGGAATGTTGCACCCGAGTACCAGGGGAGGAAAACTGAGACATATTTGAACACGTCTCCCGTTCACACGGTTGATCATACTCTGGGTTCCACATGCATGTTTTAGCTGAAGGAAGAATACCTTAAACCTGGAGAGTTGAGACCCGTGGAATGGGTACCATGCAATATGACTTCAAAGGGTCTTCATTTGCTCACCGAACCTCTCCAATCCTATCACTGCTGCATTTATGCCCCTGTACACATGCTTGATTCTCTTTCGGAGACATAGCAATCCATAGGTTTTAAGACACTTACTAGTCAGGTACATTCTTAGGCGTTTAATATGCGGTGTTGAGTCCATTTCGTTGAGCAAGGAGTAGCTCTTGTCTATTCCATATTTGGCTTAAGGAACTTTATCTGTGCTCATTTCAATCTCTGGTTTTATGCAGCACCCCAACTCACCTTTCCCCTTAAGCAAGCATAAGTTGGTTTTCTACATTTGAGACCCTGTTCTGTTTTGGAATTCAGTTCCTGTGTAGCCAAGTTTACATTCCGTGTATTAGTGATATCTTATGATGTTTCTTTTTCTGTGTGACTTATTTCAGTTAGAATCATCGTACCTGAATCCACTCATTATGCTGCTACGGGCCTGATGACATAGATTTCATTGCTGAGTGATACTGCATTGTACGTAAGTACCACAAGTTCTTTATCCATTTTTCACTTTCTGTGATGTTGAACTTGTACTGTAAATGAGGTTCTTGTAAACAGAGGCGTCCCAAACTTTGGGGTGGCTCTGTCTTTTTGACTTTAATTTCCCTAAGCTATAGGACCATAAGTGGAAGTGCCCTAGGCTCTGTTGCTTTGTTTTTTAGATGTTTCAGGAAACACCATACACTTCTCCCGAGTGTCTGTTGGCAATTTACATCCCGCCCATCAGCATAACAAGGCTCCCAGTTCTCCATGGCCTGTCCTGCCTTGCTGGATTTTACACTTTTTTCAGATGGCCCTTTTGACAGGGGGGAAGTGAGACTTCATTGTAGTGCAGATTTCCTTTGCAAGCTTGCTTGGTTGGCCAAAAAGGGCGTATGCGTTTTTTCCTGAATATATTCAGGAAAAAACGCATACGCCCTTTTTGGCCAAGTGCATCATTGTGGACGTTCTGCCTCTTTTCCTATGCTTTCAATGCAATTCCAGTCTACCTCCTGAAATCGGTTTCCTGCAATTCTGCCCCGCTTTCAAGTCCTCTTGGCAGCCTTACTTCAGTATATTTTTGGACGATAGCTGTCATTTATAACTCTGCAGGTTTGTGAATTACAGTGCCCCTGAGCTCCTTTCTTCAACTCGCTTTCTTGTGAGCTGGCCGCAACACCGCAGGATGGTTTCAGGCCCTAATCTGGTTCCGGCACGGCACGCTGAGCCTTTGGTTATTTCCTCTTCCTGGTGGGAAATGAGAGTTAAATTTGCCTGTCCAGACACCTCCAGCTAGTCTCTCATTGGTTCTCCCTATTCCTGTTCATCTTCCGCAGAAATTGCAAACTGGGCCAAACAGGAGGTTAAAGGGACTGACTCTCCATGTTGGGAGAGTGTTAGTAAAGCGTCTGGAATGTTGCACTCGAGTACCAGGGTACGAAAACTGAGACATATTTGAACATGTCTCCCGATCACATGGTTGATCATACTCTGGGTTCCACATGCATGTTTTAGCTGTAGGAAGAATACCTTAAACCTGGGTAGTTGAAACCCGTGGAATGGGTACCATGCAATATGACTTCAAAGGGTCTTCATTTGCTCACCGAACCTCTCCAATCCTATCACTGCTGCGTTTATGCCCTTGTACACATGCTTGATTCTCTTTCGGAGACATAGCAATCCATAGGTTTTAAGACACTTACTAGTCAGGTACATTCTTAGGCGTTTAATATGGGGTGTTGAGTCCATTTCGTTAAGCAAGGAGTAGCTCTTGTCTATTCCATATTTGGCTTAAGGAACTTTATCTGTGCTCATTTCAATCTCTGGTTTTATGCAGCACCCCAACTCACCTTTACCCTTAAGCAAGCATAAGTTGGTTTTCTAAATTTGAGACTCTGTTCTGATTTGGAATTCAGTTCCTGTGTAGCCAAGTTTACATTCCGTATATTACTGATAACTTATGATGTTTCTTTTTCTGTGTGACTTATTTCAGTTAGAATCATAATACCTGTATCAACTCATTGTGCTGCTAAGGGCCTGATGACATAGATTTCATTGCTGAGTGATATTGCTTTGTAAGTAAATACCACAACTTCTTTATCCATTTTTCACTTTCTGCGATGTTGAACTTGAGCTGTAAATGAGGTTCTTGTAAACAGAGGCGTCCCAAACTTTGGGGTGGCTGTGTCTTTTTTATTTTAATTTCCCTAAGCTATAGGACCATAAGTGGAAGTGCCCTAGGCTCTGTTGCTTTGTTTTTTAGATGATTCAGGAAACACTATACACTTCTCCCGAGTGTCTGTTGGCAATTTACATCCCGCCCATCAGCATAACAAGGCTCCCAGTTCTCCATGGCCTGTTCTGCCTTTCTGGATTTTACACTTTTTTCAGATGGCCCATTTGACCGGGGGGCAGTCAGACTTCATTGTAGTGCAGTTTTCCTTTGCAAGTTTGCTTGGTTGGCCAAAAAGGGCGTATGCGTTTTTTCCTGAATATATTCAGGAAAAAACGCATACGCCCTTTTTGGCCAAGTGCATCATTGTGGACGTTCTGCCTCTTTTCCTATGCTTTCAATGCAATTCCAGTCTACCTCCTGAAATCGGCTTCCTGCAATTCTGCCCCGCTTTCAAGTCCTCTTGGCAGCCTTACTTCAATATATTTTTGGACAATAGCTGTCATTTATAACTCTGCAGGTTTGTGAATTACAGTGCCCCTGATCTCCTTTCTTCAACTCCCTTTCTTGTGAGCTGGCCGCAACACCGCAGGATGGCTTCAGGCCCTAATCTTGTTTCGGCACGGCACGCTGAGCCTTTGGTTAATTCCTCTTCCTGGTGGGAAATGAGAGTTAAATTTGCCCGTCCAGACACCTCCAGCTAGTCTCTCATTGGTTCTCGCTATTCCTGTTCATCTTCCGCAGAAATTGCAAACTGGGCCAAACAGGAAGTTAAAGAGACTGACTCTCCATGTCGGGAGAGTGTTAGTAAAGCATCTGGAATGTTGCGCCTGAGTACCAGGGTACGAAAACTGAGACATATTTGAACACATCTCCCGATCACATGGTTGATCATACTCTACGTTACACATGCATGTTTTAGCTGAATGAAGAATACCTTAAACCTGGGTAGTTGAAACCCTTGGAATGGGTACCATGCAATATGACTTCAAAGGGTCTTCATTTGCTCACCGAACCTCTCCAATCCTATCACTGCTGCGTTTATGCCCCTGTACACATGCTTGATTCTCTTTCGGAGACATAGCAAACCATAGGTTTTAAGATACTTACTATTCAGGTACATTCTTAGGCATTTAATATGCGGTGTTGAGTCCATTTCGTTGAGCAAGGAGTAGCTCTTGTCTATTCCATATTTGGCTTATGGAACTTTATCTGTGCTCATTTCAATCTCTGCTTTTATGCAGCACCCCAACTCACCTTTCCCCTTAAGCAAGCATAAGTTGGTTTTCTAAATTTGAGACCCTGTTCTGTTCTGTAATTCAGTTCCTGTGTAGCCAAGTTCACATTCCGTGTATTACTGATATCTTATTTTGTTTCTTTTTCTGTGTGACTTATTTCAGTTAGAATCATCATACCTGAATCCACTCATTCTGCTGCTAACGGCCTGATGACATAGATTTCATTGCTGAGGGATATTGCTTTGTAAGTAAATACCAGAAGTTCTTTATCCATTTTTCACTTTCTGTGATATTGAACTTGTACGGTAAACGAGGTTCTTGTAAACAGAGGCGTTCCATACTTTGGGGTGGCTGTGTCTTTTTGATTTTAATTTCCCTAAGCTATAGGACCATAAGTGGAAGTGCCCTAGGCTCTGTTGCTTTGTTTTTTAGATGTTTCAGGAAACACCATACGCTTCTCCCGGGTGTCTGTTGGCAATTTACATTCCGCCCATCAGCATAACAAGGCTCCCAGTTCTCCATGGCCTGTCCTGCCTTTCTGGATTTTACACTTTTTTCAGATGGCCCTTTTGACCTGGGGGAAGTGAGACTTCATTGTAGTGCAGATTTCCTTTGCAAGCTTGCTTGGTTGGCCAAAAAGGGCGTATGCGTTTTTTCCTGAATATATTCAGGAAAAAACGCATACGCCCTTTTTGGCCAAGTGCATCATTGTGGACGTTCTGCCTCTTTTCCTATGCTTTCAATGCAATTCCAGTCTACCTCCTGAAATCGGTTTCCTGCAATTCTGCCCCGCTTTCAAGTCCTCTTGGCAGCCTTACTTCAGTATATTTTTGGACGATAGCTGTCATTTATAACTCTGCAGGTTTGTGAATTACAGTCCCCCTGAGCTCCTTTCTTCAACTCGCTTTCTTGTGACCTGGCCGCAACACCGCAGGATGGCTTCAGGCCCTAATCTGGTTCCGGCACGGCACGCTGAGCCTTTGGTTAATTCCTCTTCCTGGTGGGAAATGAGAGTTAAATTTGCCCGTCCAGACACCTCCAGCTAGTCTCTCATTGGTTCTCGCTATTCCTGTTCATCTTCCACAGAAATTGCAAACTGGGCCAAACAGGAGGTTAAAGGGACTGACTCTCCAAGTCGGGAGAGTGTTAGTAAAGCATCTGGAATGTTGCACCCGAGTACCAGGGTACGAAAACTGAGACATATTTGAACACGTCTCCCGATCACATGGTTGATCATACTCTGGGTTCCACATGCATGTTTTAGCTGAAGGAAGAATACCTTAAACCTGGAGAGTTGAGACCCGTGTAATGGGTACCATGCAATATGACTTCAAAGGGTCTTCATTTGCTCACCGAACCTCTCCAATCCTATCACTGCTGCGTTTATGCCCCTGTACACATGCTTGATTCTCTTTCGGAGACATAGCCATCCATAAGTTTTAAGATACTTACTAGTCAGTAACATTCTTAGGCGTTTAATATGCGGTGTTGAGTCCATTTCGTTGAGCAAGGAGTAGCTGTTGTCTATTCCATATTTGGCTTAAGGAACTTTATCTGTGCTCATTTCAATCTCTGCTTTTATGCAGCACCCCAACTCACCTTTACCCTTAAGCAAGCATAAGTTGGTTTTCTAAATTTGAGACCCTGTTCTGTTTTGGAATTCAGTTCCTGTGTAGCCAAGTTTACATTCCGTGTATTACTGATACTTTATGATGTTTCTTTTTCTGTGTGACTTATTTCAGTTAGAATCATCGTACCTGAATCCACTCATTATCCTGCTACGGGCCTGATGACATAGATTTCATTGCTGAGTGATACTGCATTGTACGTAAGTACCACAAGTTCTTTATCCATTTTTCACTTTCTGTGATATTGAACTTGTACGGTAAACGAGGTGTTGTAAACAGAGACGTTCCAAACTTTGGGGTGGCTGTGTCTTTTTGATTTTAATTTCCCTAAGCTATAGGACCATAAGTGGAAGTGCCCTAGGCTGTGTTGCTTTGTTTTTTAGATGTTTCAGGAAACACCATACACTTCTCCCGAGTGTCTGTTGGCAATTTACATCCCGCCCATCAGCATAACAAGGCTCCCAGTTCTCCATGGCCTGTCCTGCCTTTCTGGATTTTACACTTTTTTCAGATGGCCCTTTTGACCGTGGGGAAGTCAGACTTCATTGTAGTGCAGATTTCCTTTGCAAGTTTGCTTGGTTGGACAAAAAGGGCGTATGCGTTTTTTCCTGAATATATTCAGGAAAAAACGCATACGCCCTTTTTGGCCAAGTGCATCATTGTGGACGTTCTGCCTCTTTTCCTATGCTTTCAATGCAATTCCAGTCTACCTCCTGAAATCGGTTTCCTGCAATTCTGCCCCGCTTTCAAGTCCTCTTGGCAGCCTTACTTCAGTATATTTTTGGATGATAGCTGTCATTTATAACTCTGCAGGTTTGTGAATTACAGTGCCCCTGAGCTCCTTTCTTCAACTCGCTTTCTTTTGAGCTGGCCGCAACACCACTGGATGGCTTTAGGCCCTAATCTGGTTCCGGCACGGCACGCTGAGCCTTTGGTTATTTCCTCTTCCTGGTGGGAAATGAGAGTTAAATTTGCCCGTCCAGACACCTCCAGCTAGTCTCTCATTGGTTCTCCCTATTCCTGTTCATCTTCCGAAGAAATTGCAAACTGGGCCAAACAGGAGGTTAAAGGGACTGACTCTCCAAGTCGGGAGAGTGTTAGTAAAGCGTCTGGAATGTTGCACCCGAGTACCAGGGGAGGAAAACTGAGACATATTTGAACACGTCTCCCGTTCACACGGTTGATCATACTCTGGGTTCCACATGCATGTTTTAGCTGAAGGAAGAATACCTTAAACCTGGAGAGTTGAGACCCGTGGAATGGGTACCATGCAATATGACTTCAAAGGGTCTTCATTTGCTCACCGAACCTCTCCAATCCTATCACTGCTGCATTTATGCCCCTGTACACATGCTTGATTCTCTTTCGGAGACATATCAATCCATAGGTTTTAAGACACTTACTAGTCAGGTACATTCTTAGGCGTTTAATATGCGGTGTTGAGTCCATTTCGTTGAGCAAGGAGTAGCTCTTGTCTATTCCATATTTGGCTTAAGGAACTTTATCTGTGCTCATTTCAATCTCTGGTTTTATGCAGCACCCCAACTCACCTTTCCCCTTAAGCAAGCATAAGTTGGTTTTCTACATTTGAGACCCTGTTCTGTTTTGGAATTCAGTTCCTGTGTAGCCAAGTTTACATTCCGTGTATTACTGATATCTTATGATGTTTCTTTTTCTGTGTGACTTATTTCAGTTAGAATCATCGTACCTGAATCCACTCATTATGCTGCTACGGGCCTGATGACATAGATTTCATTGCTGAGTGATACTGCATTGTACGTAAGTACCACAAGTTCTTTATCCATTTTTCACTTTCTGTGATGTTGAACTTGTACTGTAAATGAGGTTCTTGTAAACAGAGGCGTCCCAAACTTTGGGGTGGCTCTGTCTTTTTGACTTTAATTTCCCTAAGCTATAGGACCATAAGTGGAAGTGCCCTAGGCTCTGTTGCTTTGTTTTTTAGATGTTTCAGGAAACACCATACACTTCTCCCGAGTGTCTGTTGGCAATTTACATCCCGCCCATCAGCATAACAAGGCTCCCAGTTCTCCATGGCCTGTCCTGCTTTGCTGGATTTTACACTTTTCTCAGATGGCCCTTTTGACCGGGGGGAAGTGAGACTTCATTGTAGTGCAGATTTCCTTTGCAAGCTTGCTTGGTTGGCCAAAAAGGGCATATGCGTTTTTTCCTGAATATATTCAGGAAAAAACGCATATGCCCTTTTTGGCCAAGTGCATCATTGTGGACGTTCTGCCTCTTTTCCTATGCTTTCAATGCAATTCCAGTCTACCTCCTGAAATCGGTTTCCTGCAATTCTGCCCCACTTTCAAGTCCTCTTGGCAGCCTTACTTCAGTATATTTTTGGACGATAGCTGTCATTTATAACTCTGCAGGTTTGTGAATTACAGTGCCCCTGAGCTCCTTTCTTCAACTCGCTTTCTTGTGAGCTGGCCGCAACACCGCAGGATGGTTTCAGGCCCTAATCTGGTTCCGGCACGGCACGCTGAGCCTTTGGTTATTTCCTCTTCCTGGTGGGAAATGAGAGTTAAATTTGCCTGTCCAGACACCTCCAGCTAGTCTCTCATTGGTTCTCCCTATTCCTGTTCATCTTCCGCAGAAATTGCAAACTGGGCCAAACAGGAGGTTAAAGGGACTGACTCTCCAAGTCGGGAGAGTGTTAGTAAAGAGTCTGGAATGTTGCACTCGAGTACCAGGGTACGAAAACTGAGACATATTTGAACATGTCTCCCGATCACATGGTTGATCATACTCTGGGTTCCACATGCATGTTTTAGCTGTAGGAAGAATACCTTAAACCTGGGTAGTTGAAACCCGTGGAATGGGTACCATGCAATATGACTTCAAAGGGTCTTCATTTGCTCACCGAACCTCTCCAATCCTATCACTGCTGCGTTTATGCCCTTGTACACATGCTTGATTCTCTTTCGGAGACATAGCAATCCATAGGTTTTAAGACACTTACTAGTCAGGTACATTCTTAGGCGTTTAATATGGGGTGTTGAGTCCATTTCGTTAAGCAAGGAGTAGCTCTTGTCTATTCCATATTTGGCTTAAGGAACTTTATCTGTGCTCATTTCAATCTCTGGTTTTATGCAGCACCCCAACTCACCTTTACCCTTAAGCAAGCATAAGTTGGTTTTCTAAATTTGAGACTCTGTTCTGATTTGGAATTCAGTTCCTGTGTAGCCAAGTTTACATTCCGTATATTACTGATAACTTATGATGTTTCTTTTTCTGTGTGACTTATTTCAGTTAGAATCATAATACCTGTATCAACTCATTGTGCTGCTAAGGGCCTGATGACATAGATTTCATTGCTGAGTGATATTGCTTTGTAAGTAAATACCACAACTTCTTTATCCATTTTTCACTTTCTGCGATGTTGAACTTGAACTGTAAACGAGGTTCTTGTAAACAGAGGCGTCCCAAACTTTGGGGTGGCTGTGTCTTTTTGATTTTAATTTCCCTAAGCTATAGGACCATAAGTGGAAGTGCCCTAGGCTCTGTTGCTTTGTTTTTTAGATGATTCAGGAAACACCATACACTTCTCCCGAGTGTCTGTTGGCAATTTACATCCCGCCCATCAGCATAACAAGGCTCCCAGTTCTCCATGGCCTGTTCTGCCTTTCTGGATTTTACACTTTTTTCAGATGGCCCATTTGACCGGGGGGCAGTCAGACTTCATTGTAGTGCAGTTTTCCTTTGCAAGTTTGCTTGGTTGGACAAAAAGGGCGTATGCGTTTTTTCCTGAATATATTCAGGAAAAAACGCATACGCCCTTTTTGGCCAAGTGCATCATTGTGGACGTTCTGCCTCTTTTCCTATGCTTTCAATGCAATTCCAGTCTACCTCCTGAAATCGGTTTCCTGCAATTCTGCCCCGCTTTCAAGTCCTCTTGGCAGCCTTACTTCAGTATATTTTTGGACGATAGCTGTCATTTATAACTCTGCAGGTTTGTGAATTACAGTGCCCCTGAGCTCCTTTCTTCAACTCGCTTTATTGTGAGCTGGCCGCAACACTGCAGGATGGTTTCAGGCCCTAATCTGGTTCTGGCACGGCACGCTGAGCCTTTGGATAATTCCTCTTCCTGGTGGGAAATGAGAGTTAAATTTGCCCGTCCAGACACCTCCAGCTAGTCTCTCATTGGTTCTCCCTAATCCTGTTCATCTTCCGCAGATATTGCAAACTGGGCCAAACAGGAGGTTAAAGGGACTGACTCTCCAAGTCGGGAGAGTGTTAATAAAGCGTCTGGAATGTTGCACTCGAGTATCAGGGTACGAAAACTGAGACATATTTGAACACGTCTCCCGATCACATGGTTGATCATACTCTGGGTTCCACATGCATGTGTTAGCTGTAGGAAGAATACCTTAAACCTGAGTAGTTGAAACCCGTGGAATGGGTACAATGCAATATGACTTCAAAGGGTCTTCATTTGCTCACCGAACCTCTCCAATCCTGTCACTGCTGCGTTTATGCCCCTGTACACATGCTTGATTCTCTTTCGGAGACATAGCAATCCATAGGTTTTAAGATACTTACTAGTCAGGTACATTCTTAGGCGTTTAATATGGGGTGTTGAGTCCATTTCGTTGAGCAAGGAGTAGCTCTTGTCTATTCCATATTTGGCTTAAGGAAATTTATCTGTGCTCATTTCAATCTCTGGTTTTATGCAGCACCCCAACTCACCTTTCCCCTTAAGCAAGCATAAGTTGGTTTTCTACATTTGAGACCCTGTTCTGTTTTGGAATTCAGTTCCTGTGTAGCCAAGTTTACATTCCGTGTATTAGTGATATCTTATGATGTTTCTTTTTCTGTGTGACTTATTTCAGTTAGAATCATCGTACCTGAATCCACTCATTATGCTGCTACGGGCCTGATGACATAGATTTCATTGTTGAGTGATACTGCATTGTACGTAAGTACCACAAGTTCTTTATCCATTTTTCACTTTCTGTGATATTGAACTTGTACGGTAAACGAGGTTCTTGTAAACAGAGGCGTCCCAAACTTTGGGGTGGCTGTGTCTTTTTGATTTTAATTTCCCTAAGCTATAGGACCATAAGTGGAAGTGCCCTAGGCTCTGTTGCTTTGTTTTTTAGATGTTTCAGGAAACACCATACACTTCTCCCGAGTGTCTGTTGGCAATTTACATCCCGCCCATCAGCATAACAAGGCTCCCAGTTCTCCATGGCCTGTCCTGCCTTTCTGGATTTTACACTTTTTTCAGATGGCCCTTTTGACCGGGGGGAAGTGAGACTTCATTGTAGTTCAGATTTCCTTTGCAAGTTTGCTTGGTTGGACAAAAAGGGCGTATGCGTTTTTTCCTGAATATATTCAGGAAGAAACGCATATGCCCTTTTTGGCCAAGTGCCTCATTGTGGACGTTCTGCCTCTTTTCCTATGCTTTCAATGCAATTCCAGTCTACCTCCTGAAATCGGTTTCCTGCAATTCTGCCCCGCTTTCAAGTCCTCTTGGCAGCCTTACTTCAGTATATTTTTGGACGATAGCTGTCATTTATAACTCTGCAGGTTTGTGAATTACAGTGCCCCTGAGCTCCTTTCTTCAACTCGCTTTCTTGTGAGCTGGCCGCAACACCGCAGGATGGCTTCAGGCCCTAATCTGGTTCCGGCACGGCACGCTGAGCCTTTGGTTATTTCCTCTTCCTGGTGGGAAATGAGAGTTAAATTTGCCCGTCCAGACACCTCCAGCTAGTCTCTCATTGGTTCTCCCTATTCCTGTTCATCTTCCGCAGAAATTGCAAACTGGGCCAAACAGGAGGTTAAAGGGACTGACTCTCCAAGTCGGGAGAGTGTTAGTAAAGCGTCTGGAATGTTGCACCCGAGTACCAGGGGAGGAAAACTGAGACATATTTGAACACGTCTCCCGTTCACACGGTTGATCATACTCTGGGTTCCACATGCATGTTTTAGCTGAAGGAAGAATACCTTAAACCTGGAGAGTTGAGACCCGTGGAATGGGTACCATGCAATATGATTTCAAAGGGTCTTCATTTGCTCACCGAAGCTCTCCAATCCTATCACTGCTGCGTTTATGCCCCTGTACACACGCTTGATTCTCTTTTGGAGACATAGCAATCCATAGGTTTTAAGATACTTACTAGTCAGGTACATTCTTAGGCGTTTAATATGGGGTGTTGAGTCCATTTCGTTGAGCAAGGAGTAGCTCTTGTCTATTCCATATTTGGCTTAAGGAACTTTATCTGTGCTCATTTCAATCTCTGGTTTTATGCAGCACCCCAACTCACCTTTCCCCTTAAGCAAGCATAAGTTGGTTTTCTACATTTGAGACCCTGTTCTGTTTTGGAATTCAGTTCCTGTGTAGCCAAGTTTACATTCCGTGTATTAGTGATATCTTATGATGTTTCTTTTTCTGTGTGACTTATTTCTGTTAGAATCATCGTACCTGAATCCACTCATTATGCTGCTACGGGCCTGATGACATAGATTTCATTGCTGAGTGATACTGCATTGTACGTAAGTACCACAAGTTCTTTATCCATTTTTCATTTTCTGTGATATTGAACTTGTACGGTAAGTGAGGTTCTTGTAAACAGAGGCGTCCCAAACTTTGGGGTGGCTGTGTCTTTTTGATTTTAATTTCCCTAAGCTATAGGACCATAAGTGGAAGTGCCCTAGGCTCTTTTGCTTTGTTTTTTAGATGTTTCAGGAAACACCATACACTTCTCCCGAGTGTCTGTTGGCAATTTACATCCCGCCCATCAGCATAACAAGGCTCCCAGTTCTCCATGGCCTGTCCTGCCTTTCTGGATTTTACACTTTTTTCAGATGGCCCTTTTGACCAGGGGGAAGTGAGACTTCATTGTAGTGCAGATTTCCTTTGCAAGTTTGCTTGGTTGGACAAAAAGGGCGTATGCGTTTTTTCCTGAATATATTCAGGAAGAAACGCATACGCCCTTTTTGGCAAAGTGCATCATTGTGGACGTTCTGCCTCTTTTCCTATGCTTTCAATGCAATTCCAGTCTACCTCCTGAAATCGGTTTCCTGCAATTCTGCCCCGCTTTCAAGTCCTCTTGGCAGCCTTACTTCAGTATATTTTTGGACGATAGCTGTCATTTATAACTCTGCATGTTTGTGAATTACAGTGCCCCTGAGCTCCTTTCTTCAACTCGCTTTCTTTTGAGCTGGCCGCAACACCGCAGGATGGCTTCAGGCCCTAATCTGGTTCCGGCACGGCACGCTGAGCCTTTGGTTATTTCCTCTTCCTGGTGGGAAATGAGAGTTAAATTTGCACGTCCAGACACCTCCAGCTAGTCTCTCATTGGTTCTCCCTATTCCTGTTCATCTTCCGCAGAAATTGCAAACTGGGCAAAACAGGAGGTTAAAGGGACTGACTCTCCAAGTCGGGAGAGTGTTAGTAAAGCGTCTGGAATGTTGCACCCGAGTACCCGGGGAGGAAAACTGAGAC
The DNA here is from genome assembly GCF_964374135.1 of Grampus griseus. NCBI lineage: Eukaryota > Metazoa > Chordata > Mammalia > Artiodactyla > Delphinidae > Grampus > Grampus griseus. The sequence continues at coordinate 186,042 of NW_028133268.1, read as the reverse complement.
ATATTTGAACACGTCTCCCGTTCACACGGTTGATCATACTCTGGGTTCCACATGCATGTTTTAGCTGAAGGAAGAATACCTTAAACCTGGAGAGATGAGACCCGTGGAATGGGTACCATGCAATATGACTTCAAAGGGTTTTCATTTGCTCACCGAACCTCTCCAATCCTATCACTGCTGCGTTTATGCCCCTGTACACACGCTTGATTTTCTTATGGAGACATAGCAATCCATAGGTTTTAAGATACTTACTAGTCAGGTACATTCTTAGGCGTTTAATATGGGGTGTTGAGTCCATTTCGTTGAGCAACGAGCAGCTCTTGTCTATTCCATATTTGGCTTAAGGAACTTTATCTGTGCTCATTTCAATCTCTGGTTTTATGCAGCACCCCAACTCACCTTTCCCCTTAAGCAAGCATAAGTTGGTTTTCTAAATTTGAGACCCTGTTCTGTTTTGGAATTCAGTTCCTGTGTAGCCAAGTTTACATTCCGTGTATTAGTGATATCTTATGATGTTTCTTTTTCTGTGTGACTTATTTCAGTTAGAATCATCGTACCTGAATCCACTCATTATGCTGCTACGGGCCTGATGACATAGATTTCATTGCTGAGTGATACTGCATTGTACGTAAGTACCACAAGTTCTTTATCCATTTTTCACTTTCTGCGATGTTGAACTTGTACTGTAAATGAGGTTCTTGTAAACAGAGGCGTCCCAAACTTTGGGGTGGCTGTGTCTTTTTGATTTTAATTTTCCTAAGCTATAGGACCATAAGTGGAAGTGCCCTAGGCTCTGTTGCTTTGTTTTTTAGATGTTTCAGGAAACACCATACACTTCTCCGAGTGGCTGTTGGCAATTTACATCCCGCCCATCAGCATAACAAGGCTCCCAGTTCTCCATGGCCTGTCCTGCCTTTCTGGATTTTACACTTTTTTCAGATGGCCCATTTGACCGGGGGGAAGTCAGACTTCATTGTAGTGCAGATTTCCTTTGCAAGCTTGCTTGGTTGGCCAAAAAGGGCGTATGCGTTTTTTCCTGAATATATTCAGGAAAAAACGCATACGCCCTTTTTGGCCAAGTGCATCATTGTGGACGTTCTGCCTCTTTTCCTATGCTTTCAATGCAATTCCAGTCTACCTCCTGAAATCGGTTTCCTGCAATTCTGCCCTGCTTTCAAGTCCTCTTGGCAGCCTTACTTCAGTATATTTTTGGACGATAGCTGTCATTTATAACTCTGCAGGTTTGTGAATTACAGTGCCCCTGAGCTCCTTTCTTCAACTCGCTTTCTTTTGACCTGGCCGCAACACCGCAGGATGGCTTCAGGCCCTAATCTGGTTCCGGCACGGCACACTGAGCCTTTGGTTAATTCCTCTTCCTGGTGGGAAATGAGAGTTAAATTTACCCGTCCAGACACCTACAGCTAGTCTCTCATTTGTTCTCCCTATTCCTGTTCATCTTCCGCAGAAATTGCAAACTGGGCCAAACAGGAGGTTAAAGGGACTGACTCTCCAAGTCGGGAGAGTGTTAGTAAAGCGTCTGGAATTTTGCACTCGAGTACTAGGATGCGAAAACTGAGACATATTTGAACACGTCTCCCGATCACATGGTTGATCATACTCTGGGTTCCACATGCATGTTTTAGCTGTAGGAAGAATACCTTAAACCTGGGTAGTTGAAACCTGTGGAATGGGTACCATGCAATATGACTTCAAAGGGTCTTCATTTGCTCACCGAACCTCTCCAATCCTATCACTGCTGCGTTTATGCCCCTGTACACATGCTTGATTCTCTTTAGGAGACATAGCAATCCATAGGTTTTAAGATACTTACTAGTCAGGTACATTCTTAGGCGTTTAATATGCGGTGTTGAGTCCATTTCGTTGAGCAAGGAGTAGCTCTTGTCTATTCCATATTTGGCTTAAGGAACTTTATCTGTGCTCATTTCAATCTCTGGTTTTATGCAGCACCCCAACTCACATTTCCCCTTAAGCAAGCATAAGTTGGTTTTCTACATTTGAGACCCTGTTCTGTTTTGGAATTCAGTTCCTGTGTAGCCAAGTTTACATTCCGTGTATTAGTGATATCTTATGATGTTTCTTTTTCTGTGTGACTTATTTCAGTTAGAATCATCATACCTGAATCAACTCATTGTGCTGCTAAGGGCCTGATGACATAGATTTCATTGCTGAGTGATATTGCTTTGTAAGTAAATACCACAACTTCTTTATCCATTTTTCACTTTCTGCGATGTTGTACTTGAACTGTAAACGAGGTTCTTGTAAACAGAGGCGTCCCAAACTTTGGGGTGGCTGTGTCTTTTTGATTTTAATTTCCCTAAGCTATAGGACCATAAGTGGAAGTGCCCTAGACTCTGTTGCTTTGTTTTTTAGATGTTTCAGGAAACACCATACACTTCTCCCAAGTGTCTGTTGGCAATTTACATCCCGCCCATCAGCATAACAAGGCTCCCAGTTCTCCATGGCCTGTCCTGCCTTGCTGGATTTTACACTTTTTTCAGATGGCCCTTTTGACCGGGGGGAAGTGAGACTTCATTGTAGTGCAGATTTCCTTTGCAAGCTTGCTTGGTTGGCCAAAAAGGGCGTATGCGTTTTTTCCTGAATATATTCAGGAAAAAACGCATACGCCCTTTTTGGTCAAGTGCATCATTGTGGACGTTCTGCCTCTTTTCCTATGCTTTCAATGCAATTCCAGTCTACCTCCTGAAATCGGTTTCCTGCAATTCTGCCCCGCTTTCAAGTCCTCTTGGCAGCCTTACTTCAGTATATTTTTGGACGATAGCTGTCATTTATAACTCTGCAGGTTTGTGAATTACAGTGCCGCTGAGCTCCTTTCTTCAACTCGCTTTCTTTTGAGCTGGCCGCAACACCGCAGGATGGCTTCAGGCCGTAATCTGGTTCCGGCACGGCACGCTGAGCCTTTGGTTATTTCCTCTACCTGGTGGGAAATGAGAGTTAAATTTGCCCGTTCAGACACCTCCAGCTAATCTCTCATTTGTTCTCCCTATTCCTGTTCATCTTCCACAGAAATTGCAAACTGGGCCAAACAAGAGGTTAAAGGCGCTGACTCTCCAAGTGTGGAGAGTGTTAATAAAGCGTCTGGAATGTTGCACCCGAGTACCAGGGGAGGAAAACTGAGACATATTTGAACACGTCTCCCGTTCACACGGTTGATCATACTCTGGGTTCCACATGCATGTTTTAGCTGAAGGAAGAATACCTTAAACCTGGGTAGTTGAAACCCGTGGAATGGGTACCATGCAATATGACTTCAAAGGGTCTTCATTTGCTCACCGAACCTCTCCAATGCTATCACAGCTGCGTTTATGCCCCTGTTCATATGCTTGATTCTCTTTCGGAGACATAGCAATCCATAGGTTTTAAGATACTTACTAGTCAGGTACATTCTTAGGCGTTTAATATGCGGTGTTGAGTCCATTTCGTTGAGCAAGGAGTAGCTCTTGTCTATTCCATATTTGGCTTAAGGTACTTTATCTGTGCTCATTTCAATCTTTGGTTTTATGCAGCACCCCAACTCACCTTTCCCCTTAAGCAAGCATAAGTTGGTTTTCTAAATTTGAGACCCTTTTCTGTTCTGTAATTCAGTTCCTGTGTAGCCAAGTTTACATTCCGTGTATTAGTGATATCTTATGATGTTTCTTTTTCTGTGTGACTTATTTCAGTTAGAATCATCATACCTGAATCCACTCATTGTGCTGCTAAGGGCCTGATGACATAGAATTCATTGCTGAGTGATATTGCTTTGTAAGTAAATACCACAACTTCTTTATCCATTTTTCACTTTGTGCGATGTTGAAATTGAACTGTAAACGAGGTTCTTGTAAACAGAGGCGTCCCAAACTTTGGGGTGGCTGTGTCTCTTTGATTTTAATTTCCCTAAGCTATAGGACCATAAGTGGAAGTGCCCTAGGCTCTGTTGCTTTGTTTTTTAGATGTTTCAGGAAACACCATACACTTCTCCCAAGTGTCTGTTGGCAATTTACATCCCGCCCATCAGCATAACAAGGCTCCCATTTCTCTATGGCCTATCCTGCCTTGCTGGATTTTACACTTTTTTCAGATGGCCCTTTTGACCGGGGGGAAGAGAGACTTCATTGTAGTGCAGATTTCCTTTGCAGGCTTGCTTGGTTGGCCAAAAAGGGTGTATGCGTTTTTTCCTGAATATATTCAGGAAAAAACGCATACGCACTTTTTGGCCAAGTGCATCATTGTGGACGTTCTGCCTCTTTTCCTATGCTTTCAATGCAGTTCCAGTCTACCACCTGAAATCGGTTTCCTGCAATTCTGCCCCGCTTTCAAGTCCTCTTGGCAGCCATACTTCAGTATATTTTTGGACGATAGCTGTCATTTATAACTCTGCAGGTTTGTGAATTACAGTGCCCCTGAGCTCCTTTCTTCAACTCGCTTTCTTTTGAGCTGGCCGCAACACCGCAGGATGGCTTCAGGCCCTAATCTGGTTCCGGCACGGCACGCTGAGCCTTTGGTTATTTCCTCTTCCTGGTGGGAAATGAGAGTTAAATTTGCCCGTCCAGACACCTTCAGCTAGTCTCTCATTGGTTCTCCCTACTCCTGTTCATCTTCCGCAGAAATTGCAAACTGGGCCAAACAGGAGGTTAAAGGCGCTGACTCTCCAAGTGGGGAGAGTGTTAGTAAAATGTCTGGAATGTTGCACCCGAGTAGCAGGGGAGGAAAACTAAGACATATTTGAACACGTCTCCCGTTCACACGGTTGATCATACTCTGGGTTCCACATGCATGTTTTAGCTGAAGGAAGAATACCTTAAAACTGGAGAGTTGAGACCCGTGTAATGGGTACCATGCAATATGACTTCAAAGGGTCTTCATTTGCTCAGCGAACCTCTCCAATCCTATCACTGCTGCGTTTATGCCCCTGTACACACGCTTGATTCTCTTATGGAGACATAGCAATCCATAGGTTTTAAGATACTTACTAGTCAGTTACATTCTTAGGCGTTTAATATGGGGTGTTGAGTCCATTTCGTTGAGCAAGGAGTAGCTCTTGTCTATTCCATATTTGGCTTAAGGAACTTTATCTGTGCTCATTTCAATCTCTGGTTTTATGCAGCACCCCTACTCACCTTTCCCCTTAAGCAAGCATAAGTTGGTTTTCTACATTTGAGACCCTGTTCTGTTTTGGAATTCAGTTCCTGTGTAGCCAAGTTTACATTCCGTGTATTAGTGATATCTTATGATGTTTCTTTTTCTGTGTGACTTATTTCAGTTAGAATCATCGTACCTGAATCCACTCATTATGCTGCTACGGGCCTGATGACATAGATTTCATTGCTGAGTGATACTGCATTGTACGTAAGTACCACAAGTTCTTTATCCATTTTTCACTTTCTGCGATGTTGGACTTGTACTGTAAACGAGGTTCTTGTAAACAGAGCCGTTCCAAACTTTGGGGTGGCTGTGTCTTTTTGATTTTAATTTCCCTAAGCTATAGGACCATAAGTGGAAGTGCCCTAGGCTCTGTTGCTTTGTTTTTTAGATGTTTCAGGAAACACCATACACTTCTCCCTAGTGGCTGTTGGCAATTTACATCCCACCCATCAGCATAACAAGGCTCCCAGTTCTCCATGGCCTGTCCTGCCTTTCTGGATTTTACACTTTTTTCAGATTGCCCTTTTGACCGGGGGGAAGTGAGACTTCATTGTAGTGCAGATTTCCTTTGCAAGCTTGCTTGGTTGGCCAAAAAGGGCGTATGCGTTTTTTCCTGAATATATTCAGGAAAAAACGCATACGCCCTTTTTGGCCAAGTGCATCATTGTGGACGTTCTGCCTCTTTTCCTATGCTTTCAATGCAATTCCAGTCTACCTCCTGAAATCGGTTTCCTGCAATTCTGCCCCGCTTTCAAGTCCTCTTGGCAGCCTTACTTCAGTATATTTTTGGACGATAGCTGTCATTTATAACTCTGCAGGTTTGTGAATTACAGTGCCCCTGAGCTCCTTTCTTCAACTCGCTTTCTTTTGAGCTGGCCGCAACACCGCAGGATGGCTTCAGGCCCTAATCTGGTTCCGGCACGGCACGCTGAGCCTTTGGTTATTTCCTCTTCCTGGTGGGAAATGAGAGTTAAATTTGCCCGTCCAGACACCTCCAGCTAGTCTCTCATTGGTTCTCCCTATTCCTGTTCATCTTTCGCAGAAATTGCAAACTGGGCCAAACAGGAGGTTAAAGGGACTGACTCTCCAAGTCGGGAGAGTGTTAGTTAAGCGTCTGGAATGTTGCACCCGAGTACCAGGGGAGGTAAACTGAGACATATTTGAACACGTCTCCCGTTCACACGGTTGATCATACTCTGGGTTCCACATGCATGTTTTAGCTGAAGGAAGAATACCTAAAACCTGGAGAGTTGAGACCCGTGGAATGGGTACCATGCAATATGATTTCAAAGGGTCTTCATTTGCTCACCGAACCTCTCCAATCCTATCACTGCTGCGTTTATGCCCCTGTACACACGCTTGATTTTCTTATGGAGACATAGCAATCCATAGGTTTTAAGATAATTACTAGTCAGTTACATTCTTAGGCGTTTAATATGGGGTGTTGAGTCCATTTCGTTGAGCAAGGAGTAGCTCTTGTCTATTCCATATTTGGCTTAAGGAACTTTATCTGTGCTCATTTCAATCTCTGGTTTTATGCAGCACCCCAACTCACCTTTCCCCTTAAGCAAGCATAAGTTGGTTTTCTACATTTGAGACCCTGTTCTGTTTTGGAATTCAGTTCCTGTGTAGCCAAGTTTACATTCCGTGTATTAGTGATATCTTATGATGTTTCTTTTTCTGTGTGACTTATTTCAGTTAGAATCATCGTACCTGAATCCACTCATTATGCTGCTACGGGCCTGATGACATAGATTTCATTGCTGAGTGATACTGCATTGTACGTAAGTACCACAAGTTCTTTATCCATTTTTCACTTTCTGCGATGTTGAACTTGTACTGTAAATGAGGTTCTTGTAAACAGAGGCGTCCCAAACTTTGGGGTGGCTGTGTCTTTTTGATTTTAATTTCCCTAAGCTATAGGACCATAAGTGGAAGTGCCCTAGGCTCTGTTGCTTTGTTTTTTAGATGTTTCAGGAAACACCATACACTTCTCCGAGTGGCTGTTGGCAATTTACATCCCGCCCATCAGCATAACAAGGCTCCCAGTTCTCCATGGCCTGTCCTGCCTTTCTGGATTTTACACTTTTTTCAGATGGCCCATTTGACCGGGGGGAAGTCAGACTTCATTGTAGTGCAGATTTCCTTTGCAAGCTTGCTTGGTTGGCCAAAAAGGGCGTATGCGTTTTTTCCTGAATATATTCAGGAAAAAACGCATACGCCCTTTTTGGCCAAGTGCATCATTGTGGACGTTCTGCCTCTTTTCCTATGCTTTCAATGCAATTCCAGTCTACCTCCTGAAATCGGTTTCCTGCAATTCTGCCCTGCTTTCAAGTCCTCTTGGCAGCCTTACTTCAGTATATTTTTGGACGATAGCTGTCATTTATAACTCTGCAGGTTTGTGAATTACAGTGCCCCTGAGCTCCTTTCTTCAACTCGCTTTCTTGTGACCTGGCCGCAACACCGCAGGATGGCTTCAGGCCCTAATCTGGTTCCGGCACGGCACACTGAGCCTTTGGTTAATTCCTCTTCCTGGTGGGAAATGAGAGTTAAATTTACCCGTCCAGACACCTACAGCTAGTCTCTCATTTGTTCTCCCTATTCCTGTTCATCTTCCGCAGAAATTGCAAACTGGGCCAAACAGGAGGTTAAAGGGACTGACTCTCCAAGTCGGGAGAGTGTTAGTAAAGCGTCTGGAATTTTGCACTCGAGTACCAGGATGCGAAAACTGAGACATATTTGAACACGTCTCCCGATCACATGGTTGATCATACTCTGGGTTCCACATGCATGTTTTAGCTGTAGGAAGAATACCTTAAACCTGGGTAGTTGAAACCTGTGGAATGGGTACCATGCAATATGACTTCAAAGGGTCTTCATTTGCTCACCGAACCTCTCCAATCCTATCACTGCTGCGTTTATGCCCCTGTACACATGCTTGATTCTCTTTAGGAGACATAGCAATCCATAGGTTTTAAGATACTTACTAGTCAGGTACATTCTTAGGCGTTTAATATGCGGTGTTGAGTCCATTTCGTTGAGCAAGGAGTAGCTCTTGTCTATTCCATATTTGGCTTAAGGAACTTTATCTGTGCTCATTTCAATCTCTGGTTTTATGCAGCACCCCAACTCACATTTCCCCTTAAGCAAGCATAAGTTGGTTTTCTACATTTGAGACCCTGTTCTGTTTTGGAATTCAGTTCCTGTGTAGCCAAGTTTACATTCCGTGTATTAGTGATATCTTATGATGTTTCTTTTTCTGTGTGACTTATTTCAGTTAGAATCATCATACCTGAATCAACTCATTGTGCTGCTAAGGGCCTGATGACATAGATTTCATTGCTGAGTGATATTGCATTGTAAGTAAATACCACAACTTCTTTATCCATTTTTCACTTTCTGCGATGTTGTACTTGAACTGTAAACGAGGTTCTTGTAAACAGAGGCGTCCCAAACTTTGGGGTGGCTGTGTCTTTTTGATTTTAATTTCCCTAAGCTATAGGACCATAAGTGGAAGTGCCCTAGACTTTGTTGCTTTGTTTTTTAGATGTTTCAGGAAACACCATACACTTCTCCCAAGTGTCTGTTGGCAATTTACATCCCGCCCATCAGCATAACAAGGCTCCCAGTTCTCCATGGCCTGTCCTGCCTTGCTGAATTTTACACTTTTTTCAGATGGCCCTTTTGACCGGGGGGAAGTGAGACTTCATTGTAGTGCAGATTTCCTTTGCAAGCTTGCTTGGTTGGCCAAAAAGGGCGTATGCGTTTTTTCCTGAATATATTCAGGAAAAAACGCATACGCCCTTTTTGGTCAAGTGCATCATTGTGGACGTTCTGCCTCTTTTCCTATGCTTTCAATGCAATTCCAGTCTACCTCCTGAAATCGGTTTCCTGCAATTCTGCCCCGCTTTCAAGTCCTCTTGGCAGCCTTACTTCAGTATATTTTTGGACGATAGCTGTCATTTATAACTCTGCAGGTTTGTGAATTACAGTGCCGCTGAGCTCCTTTCTTCAACTCGCTTTCTTTTGAGCTGGCCGCAACACCGCAGGATGGCTTCAGGCCGTAATCTGGTTCCGGCACGGCACGCTGAGCCTTTGGTTATTTCCTCTACCTGGTGGGAAATGAGAGTTAAATTTGCCCGTTCAGACACCTCCAGCTAATCTCTCATTTGTTCTCCCTATTCCTGTTCATCTTCCGCAGAAATTGCAAACTGGGCCAAACAGGAGGTTAAAGGCGCTGACTCTCCAAGTGTGGAGAGTGTTAATAAAGCGTCTGGAATGTTGCACCCGAGTACCAGGGGAGGAAAACTGAGACATATTTGAACACGTGTCCCGTTCACACGGTTGATCATACTCTGGGTTCCACATGCATGTTTTAGCTGAAGGAAGAATACCTTAAACCTGGGTAGTTGAAACCCGTGGAATGGGTACCATGCAATATGACTTCAAAGGGTCTTCATTTGCTCACCGAACCTCTCCAATCCTATCACTGCTGCGTTTATGCCCTTGTACACATGCTTGATTCTCTTTCGGAGACATAGCAATCCATAGGTTTTAAGATACTTACTAGTCAGGTACATTCTTAGGCGTTTAATATGCGGTGTTGAGTCCATTTCGTTGAGCAAGGAGTAGCTCTTGTCTATTCCATATTTGGCTTAAGGTACTTTATCTGTGCTCATTTCAATCTTTGGTTTTATGCAGCACCCCAACTCACCTTTCCCCTTAAGCAAGCATAAGTTGGTTTTCTAAATTTGAGACCCTTTTCTGTTCTGTAATTCAGTTCCTGTGTAGCCAAGTTTACATTCCGTGTATTAGTGATATCTTATGATGTTTCTTTTTCTGTGTGACTTATTTCAGTTAGAATCATCATACCTGAATCCACTCATTGTGCTGCTAAGGGCCTGATGACATAGAATTCATTGCTGAGTGATATTGCTTTGTAAGTAAATACCACAACTTCTTTATCCATTTTTCACTTTGTGCGATGTTGAAATTGAACTGTAAACGAGGTTCTTGTAAACAGAGGCGTCCCAAACTTTGGGGTGGCTGTGTCTCTTTGATTTTAATTTCCCTAAGCTATAGGACCATAAGTGGAAGTGCCCTAGGCTCTGTTGCTTTGTTTTTTAGATGTTTCAGGAAACACCATACACTTCTCCCAAGTGTCTGTTGGCAATTTACATCCCGCCCATCAGCATAACAAGGCTCCCATTTCTCTATGGCTTATCCTGCCTTGCTGGATTTTACACTTTTTTCAGATGGCCCTTTTGACCGGGGGGAAGTGAGACTTCATTGTAGTGCAGATTTCCTTTGCAGGCTTGCTTGGTTGGCCAAAAAGGGTGTATGCGTTTTTTCCTGAATATATTCAGGAGAAAACGCATACGCACTTTTTGGCCAAGTGCATCATTGTGGACGTTCTGCCTCTTTTCCTATGCTTTCAATGCAGTTCCAGTCTACCTCCTGAAATCGGTTTCCTGCAATTCTGCCCCGCTTTCAAGTCCTCTTGGCAGCCATACTTCAGTATATTTTTGGACGATAGCTGTCATTTATAACTCTGCAGGTTTGTGAATTACAGTGCCCCTGAGCTCCTTTCTTCAACTCGCTTTCTTTTGAGCTGGCCGCAACACCGCAGGATGGCTTCAGGCCCTAATCTGGTTCCGGCACGGCACGCTGAGCCTTTGGTTATTTCCTCTTCCTGGTGGGAAATGAGAGTTAAATTTGCCCGTCCAGACACCTTCAGCTAGTCTCTCATTGGTTCTCCCTATTCCTGTTCATCTTCCGCAGAAATTGCAAACTGGGCCAAACAGGAGGTTAAAGGCGCTGACTCTCCAAGTGAGGAGAGTGTTAGTAAAATGTCTGGAATGTTGCACCCGAGTAGCAGGGGAGGAAAACTAAGACATATTTGAACACGTCTCCCGTTCACACGGTTGATCATACTCTGGGTTACACATGCATGTTTTAGCTGAAGGAAGAATACCTTAAAACTGGAGAGTTGAGACCCGTGTAATGGGTACCATGCAATATGACTTCAAAGGGTCTTCATTTGCTCAGCGAACCTCTCCAATCCTATCACTGCTGCGTTTATGCCCCTGTACACACGCTTGATTCTCTTATGGAGACATAGCAATCCATAGGTTTTAAGATACTTACTAGTCAGTTACATTCTTAGGCGTTTAATATGGGGTGTTGAGTCCATTTCGTTGAGCAAGGAGTAGCTCTTGTCTATTCCATATTTGGCTTAAGGAACTTTATCTGTGCTCATTTCAATCTCTGGTTTTATGCAGCACCCCAACTCACCTTTCCCCTTAAGCAAGCATAAGTTGGTTTTCTACATTTGAGACCCTGTTCTGTTTTGGAATTCAGTTCCTGTGTAGCCAAGTTTACATTCCGTGTATTAGTCATATCTTATGATGTTTCTTTTTCTGTGTGACTTATTTCAGTTAGAATCATCGTACCTGAATCCACTCATTATGCTGCTACGGGCCTGATGACATAGATTTCTTTGCTGAGTGATAATGCATTGTACGTAAGTACCACAAGTTCTTTATCCATTTTTCACTTTCTGTGATATTGAACTTGTACGGTAAACGAGGTTCTTGTAAACAGAGGCGTCCCAAACTTTGGGGTGGCTGTGTCTTTTTGATTTTAATTTCCCTAAGCTATAGGACCATAAGTGGAAGTGCCCTAGGCTCTGTTGCTTTGTTTTTTAGATGTTTCAGGAAACACCATACACTTCTCCCGAGTGTCTGTTGGCAATTTACATCCCGCCCATCAGCATAACAAGGCTCCAAGTTCTCCATGGCCTGTCCTGCCTTTCTGGATTTTACACTTTTTTCAGATGGCCCTTTTGACCGGGGGGAAGTGAGACTTCATTGTAGTTCAGATTTGCTTTGCAAGTTAGCTTGGTTGGACAAAAAGTGCGTATGCGTTTTTTCCTTAATATATTCGGGAAGAAACACATACGCCCTTTTTGGCCAAGTGCATCATTGTGGACGTTCTGCCTCTTTTCCTATGCTTTCAATGCAATTCCAGTCTACCTCCTGAAATCGGTTTCCTGCAATTCTGCCCCACTTTCAAGTCCTCTTGGCAGCCTTACTTCAGTATATTTTTGGACGATAGCTGTCATTTATAACTCTGCATGTTTGTGAATTACAGTGCCCCTGAGCTCCTTTCTTCAACTCGCTTTCTTTTGAGCTGGCCGCAACACCGCAGGATGGCTTCAGGCCCTAATCTGGTTCCGGCACGGCACGCTGAGCCTTTGGATATTTCCTCTTCCTGGTGGGAAGTGAGAGTTAAATTTGCCCGTCCAGACACCTCCAGCTAGTCTCTCATTGGTTCTCCCTATTCCTGTTCATCTTCCGCAGAAATTGCAAACTGGGCCAAACAGGAGGTTAAAGGGACTGACTCTCCAAGTTGGGAGAGTGTTAGTAAAGCGTCTGGAATGTTGCACCCGAGTACCAGGGGAGGAAAACTGAGACATATTTGAACACGTCTCCCGTTCACACGGTTGATCATACTCTGGGTTCCACATGCATGTTTTAGCTGAAGGAAGAATACCTTAAACCTGGAGAGTTGAGACCCGTGGAATGGGTACCATGCAATATGACTTCAAAGGGTCTTCATTTGCTCACCGAACCTCTCCAATCCTATCACTGCTACGTTTATGCCCCTGTACACACGCTTGATTCTCTTATGGAGACATAGCAATCCATAGGTTTTAAGATACTTACTAGTCAGGTACATTCTTAGGCGTTTAATATGGGGTGTTGAGTCCATTTCGTTGAGCAAGGAGTAGCTCTTGTCTATTCCATATTTGGCTTAAGGAACTTTATCTGTGCTCATTTCAATCTCTGGTTTTATGCAGCACCCCTACTCACCTTTCCCCTTAAGCAAGCATAAGTTGGTTTTCTACATTTGAGACCCTGTTCTGTTTTGGAATTCAGTTCCTGTGTAGCCAAGTATACATTCCGTGTATTAGTGATATCTTATGATGTTTCTTTTTCTGTGTGACTTATTTCAGTTAGAATCATCGTACCTGAATCCACTCATTATGCTGCTACGGGCCTGATGACATAGATTTCATTGCTGAGTGATACTGCATTGTACGTAAGTACCACAAGTTCTTTATCCATTTTTCACTTTCTGCGATGTTGAACTTGTACTGTAAACGAGCTTCTTGTAAACAGAGCCATTCCAAACTTTGGGGTGGCTGTGTCTTTTTGATTTTAATTTCCCTAAGCTATAGGACCATAAGTGGAAGTGCCCTAGGCTCTGTTGCTTTGTTTTTTAGATGTTTCAGGAAACACCATACACTTCTCCCTAGTGGCTGTTGGCAATTTACATCCCACCCATCAGCATAACAAGGCTCCCAGTTCTCCATGGCCTGTCCTGCCTTTCTGGATTTTACACTTTTTTCAGATGTCCCTTTTGACCGGGGGGAAGTGAGACTTCATTGTAGTGCAGATATCCTTTGCAAGCTTGCTTGGTTGGCCAAAAAGGGCGTATGCGTTTTTTCCTGAATATATTCAGGAAAAAACGCATACGCCCTTTTTGGCCAAGTGCATCATTGTGGACGTTCTGCCTCTTTTCCTATGCTTTCAATGCAATTCCAGTCTACCTCCTGAAGTCGGTTTCCTGCAATTCTTCCCCGCTTCCAAGTCCTCTTGGCAGCCTTACTTCAGTATATTTTTGGACGATAGCTGTCATTTATAACTCTGCAGGTTTGTGAATTACAGTGCCCCTGAGCTCCTTTCTTCAACTCGCTTTCTTGTGACCTGGCCGCAACACCGCAGGATGGCTTCAGGCCCTAATCTGGTTCCGGCACGGCACGCTGAGCCTTTTGTTATTTCCTCTTCCTGGTGGGAAATGAGAGTTAAATTTGCCCGTCCAGACACCTCCAGCTAGTCTCTCATTGGTTCTCGCTATTCCTGTTCATCTTCCGCAGAAATTGCAAACTGGGCCAAACAGGAGGTTAAAGGCGCTGACTCTCCAAGTGGGGAGAGTGTTAGTAAAGCGTCTGGAATGTTGCACCCGAGTACCAGGGGAGGAAAACTGAGACATATTTGAACACGTCTCCCGTTCACACAGTTGATCATGCTCTGGGTTCCACATGCATGTTTTAGCTGAAGGAAGAATACCTTAAACCTGGGTAGTTGAAACCTGTGGAATGGGTACCATGCAATATGATTTCAAAGGGTCTTCATTTGCTCACCGAACCTCTCCAATCCTATCACTGCTGCGTTTATGCCCCTGTACACACGCTTGATTCTCTTTTGGAGACATAGCAATCCATAGGTTTTAAGATACTTACTAGTCAGGTACATTCTTAGGCGTTTAATATGCAGTGTTGAGTCCATTTCGTTGAGCAAGGAGTAGCTCTTGTCTATTCCATATTTGGCTTAAGGAACTTTATCTGTGCTCATTTCAATCTCTGGTTTTATGCAGCACCCCAACTCACCTTTCCCCTTAAGCAAGCATAAGTTGGTTTTCTAAATTTGAGACCCTGTTCTGTTTTGGAATTCAGTTCCTGTGTAGCCAAGTTTACATTCCGTGTATTAGTGATATCTTATGATGTTTCTTTTTCTGTGTGACTTATTTCAGTTAGAATCATCGTACCTGAATCCACTCATTATGCTGCTAAGGGCCTGATGACATAGATTTCATTGCTGAGTGATACTGCATTGTACGTAAGTACCACAAATTCTTTATCCATTTTTCACTTTCTGTGATATTGAACTTGTACGGTAAACGAGGTTCTTGTAAACAGAGGCGTCCCAAACTTTGGGGTGGCTGTGTCTTTTTGATTTTAATTTCCCTAAGCTATAGGACCATAAGTGGAAGTGCCCTAGGCTCTGTTGCTTTGTTTTTTAGATGTTTCAGGAAGCACCATACACTTCTCCGGAGTGTCTGTTGGCAATTTACATCCCGCCCATCAGCATAACAAGGCTCCCAGTTCTCCATGGCCTTTCCTGCCTTTCTGGATTTTACACTTTTTTCAGATGGCCCTTTTGACCGGGGGGAAGTGAGACTTCATTGTAGTGCAGATTTCCTTTGCAAGTTTGCTTGGTTGGCCAAAAAGTGCGTATGCGTTTTTTCCTGAATATATTCAGGAAAAAACGCATACGCCCTTTTTGGCCAAGTGCATCATTGTGGACGTTCTGCCTCTTTTCCTATGCTTTCAATGCAATTCCAGTCTACCTCCTGAAATCGGTTTCCTGCAATTCTGCCCCACTTTCAAGTCCTCTTGGCAGCCTTACTTCAGTATATTTTTGGACGATAGCTGTCATTTATAACTCTGCAGGTTTGTGAATTACAGTGCCCCTGAGCTCCATTCTTCAACTCGCTTTCTTGTGAGCTGGCCGCAACACCGCAGGATGGCTTCAGGCCCTAATCTGGTTCCGGCACGGCACGCTGAGCCTTTGGTTAATTCCTCTTCCTGGTGGGAAATGAGAGTTAAATTTGCCCGTCCAGACACCTCCAGCTAGTCTCTCATTGGTTCTCGCTATTCATGTTCATCTTCCGCAGAAATTGCAAAGTGGGCCAAAGAGGAGGTTAAAGGGACTGACTCTCCAAGTCGGGAGAGTGTTAGTAAAGCATCTGGAATGTTGCACCCGAGTACCAGGGGAGGGAAACTGAGACATATTTGAACACGTCTCCTGAACACATGGTTGATCATACTCTGGGTTCCACATGCATGTTTTAGCTGAAGGAAGAATAACTTAAACCTGGGTAGTTGAAACGCGTGGAATCGGTACCATGCAATATGACTTCAAAGGGTCTTCATTTGCTCACCGAAACTCTCCCATCCTATCACTGCTGCGTTTATGCCCCTGTACACATGCTTGATTCTCTTTCGGAGACATAGCAATCCATAGGTTTTAAGATACTTACTAGTCAGGTACATTCTTAGGCGTTTAATATGCGGTGTTGAGTCCATTTCGTTGAGCAAGGAGTAGCTCTTGTCTATTCCATATTTGGCTTAAGGAAATTTACCTGTGCTCATTTCAATCTCTGCTTTTATGCAGCACCCCAACTCACCTTTCCCCTTAAGCAAGCATGAGTTGGTTTTCTAAATTTGAGAACCTGTTCTGTTCTGTAATTCAGTTCCTGTGTAGCCAAGTTTACATTCCGTGTATTACTGATATCTTATGATGTTTCTTTTTCTGTGTGACTTATTTCAGTTAGAATCATCATACCTGAATCCACTCATTGTGCTGCTAAGGGCCTGATGACATAGATTTCATTGCTGAGTGATATTGCTTTGTAAGTAAATACCACAACTTCTTTATCCATTTTTCACTTTCTGTGATATTGAACTTGTACGGTAAACGAAGTTCTTGTAAACAGAGGCGTCTCAAACTTTGGGGTGGCTGTGTCTTTTTGATTTTAATTTCCCTAAGCTATAGGACCATAAGTGGAAGTGCCCTAGGCTCTGTTGCTTTGTTTTTTAGATGTTTCAGGAAACACCATACACTTCTCCCGAGTGTCTGTTGGCAATTTACATCCCGCCCATCAGCATAACAAGGCTACCAGTTCTCCATGGCCTGTCCTGCCTTTCTGGATTTTACACTTTTTTCAGATGGCCCTTTTGACCGGGGGGAAGTGAGACTTCATTGTAGTGCCGATTGCCATTGCAAGCTTTCTTGTTTGGCAAAAAAGGGCGCATGCTTTTTTTCCTGAATATATTCAGGAAAAAACGCATGCGCCCTTTTTGACCAAGTGCATCATTGTGGACGTTCTGCCTCTTTTCCTATGCTTTCAATGCAATTCCATTCTACCTCCTGAAATCGGTTTCCTGCAATTCTGCCTCGCTTTCAAGTCCTCTTGGCAGCCTTACTTCAGTATATTTTTGGACGATAGCTGTCATTTATAACTCTGCAGGTTTGTGAATTACAGTGCCCCTGAGCTCCTTTCTTCAACTCGCTTTCTTGTGAGCTGGCCGCAACAACGCAAGATGGCTTCAGGCCCTAATCTGGTTCCGGCACGGCACGCTGAGCCTTTGGTTATTTCCTCTTCCTGGTGGGAAATGAGAGTTAAATTTGCCCGTCCAGACACCTCCAGCTAGTCTCTCATTGTTTCTCGCTATTCCTGTTCATCTTCCGCAGAAATTGCAAACTGGGCCAAACAGGAGGTTAGAGGGACTGACTCTCCAAGTCGGGAGAGTGTTACTAAAGCATCTGGAATGTTGCACCCGAGTACCAGGGTACGAAAACTGAGACATATTTGAACACGTCTCCCGATCACATGGTGATCATACTCTGGGTACCACATGCATGTTTTAGCTGAAGGAAGAATACCTTAAACTTGGGTAGTTGAAACCCGTGGAATGGGTACCATGCAATATGACTTCAAAGGGTCTTCATTTGCTCACCGAACCTCTCCAATCCTATCACTGCTGCGTTTATGCCCCTGTACACATGCTTGATTCTCTTTCGGAGACATAGCAATCCATAGGTTTTAAGATACTTACTAGTCAGGTACATTCTTAGGCGTTTAATATGCGGTGTTGAGTCCATTTCGTTGAGCAAGGAGTAGCTCTTGTCTATTCCATATTTGGCTAAAGGAACTTTATCTGTGCTCATTTCAATCTCTGCTTTTATGCAGCACCCGAACTCACCTTTACCCTTAAGCAAGCATAAGTTGGTTTTCTAAATTTGAGACCCTGTTCTGTTCTGTAATTCAGTTCCTGTGTAGCCAAGTTTACATTCCGTGTATTACTGATATCTTATGATGTTTCTTTTTCTGTGTGAGTTATTTCAGTTAGAATTATCATACCTGAATCCACTCATTATGCGGCTACGGGCCTGATGACATAGATTTCATTGCTGAGTGATATTGCTTTGTAAGTAAATACCACAACTTCTTTATCCATTTTTCACTTTCTGTGATGTTGAACTTGTACTGTAAACGAGGTTCTTGTAAACAGAGGCGTCCCAAACTTTGGGGTGGCTGTGTCTTTTTGATTTTAATTTCCCTAAGCTATAGGACCATAAGTGGAAGTGCCCTAGGCTCTGTTGCTTTGTTTTTTAGATGTTTCAGGAAACACCATACACTTCTCCCGAGTGTCTGTTGGCAAATTACATCCCGCCCAGCAGCATAACAAGGCTCCCAGTTCTCCATGGCCTGTCCTGCCTTGCTGGATTTTACACTTTTTTCAGATGGCCCTTTTGACCGTGGGGAAGTGAGACTTCATTGTAGTGCAGATTTCCTTTGCAAGCTTGCTTGGTTGGCCAAAAAGGGCGTATGCGTTTTTTCCTGAATATATTCAGGAAAAAACGCATACACCCTTTTTGGCCAAGTGCATCATTGTGGACGTTCTGCCTCTTTTCCTATGCTTTCAATGCAATTCAAGTCTACCTCCTGAAATCGGTTTCCTGCAATTCTGCCCCGCTTTCAAGTCCTCTTGGCAGCCTTACTTCAGTCTATTTTTGGACGATAGCTGT
Organism: Grampus griseus; assembly: GCF_964374135.1. Lineage (NCBI taxonomy): Eukaryota > Metazoa > Chordata > Mammalia > Artiodactyla > Delphinidae > Grampus > Grampus griseus. Next base: position 167,440 of record NW_028133268.1, on the reverse strand, counting down.
CATTTATAACTCTGCAGGTTTGTGAATTACAGTGCCCCTGAACTCCTTTCTTCAACTCGCTTTCTTGTGAGCTGGCCGCAACACCGCAGGATGGCTTCAGGCCCTAATCTGGTTCTGGCACGGCACGCTGAGCCTTTGGTTAATTCCTCTTCCTGGTGGGTAATGAGAGTTAAATTTGCCCGTCCAGACACCTCCAGCTAGTCTCTCATTGGTTCTCAGTATTCCTGTTCATCTTCCGCAGAAATTGGAAACTGGGCCAAACAGGAGGTTAAAGGGACTGACTCTCCAAGTCGGGAGAGTGTTAGTAAAGCATCTGGAATGTTGCACCTGAGTACCAGGGGACGAAAACTGAGACATATTTGAACACATCTCCCGATCCCATGGTTGATCATACTCTGGGTTCCACATGCATGTTTTAGCTGAAGGAAGAATACCTTAAACTTGGGTAGTTGAAACCCGTGGAATGGGTACCGTGCAATATGACTTCAAAGGGTCTTCATTTGCTCACCGAACCTCTCCAATCCTATCACTGCTGCATTTATGCCCCTGTACACATGCTTGATTCTCTTTCGGAGACATAGCAATCCATAGGTTTTAAGATACTTACTAGTCAGGTACATTCTTAGGCGTTTAATATGCGGTGTTGAGTCCATTTCGTTGAGCAAGGAGTAGCTCTTGTCTATTCCATATTTGGCTTAAGGAAATTTATCTGTGCTCATTTCAATCTCTGGTTTTATGCAGCACCCCAACTCACCTTTCCCCTTAAGCAAGCATAAGTTGGTTTTCTACATTTGAGACCCTGTTCTGTTCTGTAATTCAGTTCCTGTGTAGCCAAGTTTACATTCCGTGTATTACTGATATCTTATGATGTTTCTTTTTCTGTGTGAGTTATTTCAGTTAGAATTATCATACCTGAATCCATTCATTATGCTGCTACGGGCCTGATGACATAGATTTCATTGCTGAGTGATATTGCTTTGTAAGTAAATACCACAACTTCTTTATCCATTTTTCACTTTCTGTGATGTTGAACTTGTACTGTAAACGAGGTTCTTGTAAACAGAGGCGTCCCAAACTTTGGGGTGGCTGTGTCTTTTTGATTTTAATTTCCCTAAGCTATAGGACCATAAGTGGAAGTGCCCTAGGCTCTGTTGCTTTGTTTTTTAGATGTTTCAGGAAACACCATACACTTCTCCCGAGTGTCTGTTGGCAATTTACATCCCGCCCATCAGCATAACAAGGCTCCCAGTTCTCCATGGCCTGTCCTGCCTTTCTGGATTTTACACTTTTTTCACATGGCCCTTTTTACCAGGGGGAAGTGAGACTTCATTTTAGTGCAGATTTCATTTGCAAGCTTGCTTGGTTGACCAAAAAGGGCGTATGCGTTTTTTCCTGAATATATTCAGGAAAAAACGCATACGCCCTTTTTGGCCAAGTGCATCATTGTGGACGTTCTGCCTCTTTTCCTATGCTTTCAATGCAATTCCAGTCTACCTGCTGAAATCGGTTTCCTGCAATTCTGCCCCACTTTCAAGTCCTCTTGGCAGCCTTACTTCAGTATATTTTTGGACGATAGCTGTCATTTATAACTCTGCAGGTTTGTGAATTACAGTGCCCCTGTTCTCCTTTCTTCAACTCGCTTTCTTGTGAGCTGGCCGCAACACCACATGCTGGCTTCAGGCCCTAATCTTGTTCGGGCACGGCACGCTGAGCCTTTGGTTAATTCCTCTTCCTGGTGGGAAATGAGAGTAAAATTTGCCCGTCCAGACACCTCCAGCTAGTCTCTCATTGGTTCTCGCTATTCCTGTTCATCTTCCGCAGAAATTGCAAACTGGGCCAAACAGGAGGTTAAAGGGATTGACTCTCCAAGTCGGGAGAGTGTTAGTAAAGCATCTGGAATGGTGCACCCGAGTACCAGGGGAGGAAAACTGAGACATATTTGAACACGTCTCCCGATCACATGGTTGATCATACTCTGGGTTCCACATGCATGTTTTAGCTGAAGGAAGAATACCTTAAACTTCGGTAGTTGAAACCCGTGGAATGGGTACCATGCAATATGACTTCAAAGGGTCTTCATTTGCTCACCGAACCTCTCCAATCCTATCACTGCTGCGTTTATGCCCCTGTACACATGCTTGATTCTCTTTCGGAGACATAGCAATCCATAGGTTTTAAGATACTTACTAGTCAGGTACATTCTTAGGCGTTTAATATGCAGTGTTGTGTCCTTTTCGTTGAGCAAGGAGTAGCTCTTGTCTATTCCATATTTGGCTTAAGGAACTTTATCTGTGCTCATTTCAATCTCTGGTTTTATGCAGCACCCCAACTCAACTTTCCCCTTAAACAAGCATAAGTTGGTTTTCTAAATTTGAGACCCTGTTCTGTTCTGTAATTCAGTTCCTGTGTAGCCAAGTTTACATTCCGTGTATTACTGATATCTTATGATGTTTCTTTTTCTGTGTGAGTTATTTCAGTTAGAATTATCATACCTGAATCCACTCATTATGCTGCTACGGGCCTGATGACATAGATTTCATTGCTGAGTGATATTGCTTTGTAAGTAAATACCACAACTTCTTTATCCATTTTTCACTTTCTGAGATGTTGAACTTGTACTGTAAACGAGGTTCTTGTAAACAGAGGCGTCCCAAACTTTGGGGTGGCTGTGTCTTTTTGATTTTAATTTCCCTAAGCTATAGGACCATAAGTGGAAGTGCCCTAGGCTCTGTTGCTTTGTTTTTTAGATGTTTCAGGAAACACCATACACTTCTCCCGAGTGTCTGTTGGCAATTTACATCCCGCCCATCAGCATAACAAGGCTCCCAGTTCTCCATGGCCTGTCCTGCCTTGCTGGATTTTACACTTATTTCAGATGGCCGTTTTGACCGGGGTGAAGTGAGACTTCATTGTAGTGCAGATTTCCTTTGCAAGCTTTCTTGGTTGGCCAAAAAGGGCGTATGCGTTTTTTCCTGAATATATTCAGGAAAAAACGCATACGCCCTTTTTGGCCAAGTGCATCATTGTGGACGTTCTGCCTCTTTTCCTATGCTTTCAATTCAATTCCAGTCTACCTCCTGAAATAGGTTTCCTGCAATTCTGCCCCGCTTTCAAGTCCTCTTGGCAGCCTTACTTCAGTATATTTTTGGACGATAGCTGTCATTTATAACTCTGCAGGTTTGTGAATTACAGTGCCCCTGAGCTCCTTTCTTCAACTCGCTTTATTTTGAGCTGGCCGCAACACCACAGGATGGCTTCAGGCCCTAATCTGGTTCCGGCACGGCACGCTGAGCCTTTGGTTAATTCCTCTTCCTGGTGGGAAATGAGAGTTAAATTTGCCCGTCCAGACACCTCCAGCTAGTCTCTCATTGGTTCTCGCTATTCCTGTTCATCTTCCGCAGAAATTGCAAACTGGGCCAAACAGGAGGTTAAAGGGACTGACTCTCCAAGTCGGGAGAGTGTTAGTAAAGCATCTGGAATGGTGCACCCGAGTACCATGGGAGGAAAACTGAGACATATTTGAACACGTCTCCCGATCACGTGGTTGGTCATACTCTGGGTTCCACATGCATGTTTTAGCTGAAGGAAGAATACCTTAAACCCGGGTAGTTGAAACCCGTGGAATGGGTACCATGCGATATGACTTCAAAGGGTCTTCATTTGCTCACCGAACCTCTCCAATCCTATCACTGCTGCGTTTATGCCCCTGTACACATGCTTGATTCTCTTTCGGAGACATAGCAATCCATAGGTTTTAAGATACTTACTAGTCAGGTACATTCTTAGGCGTTTAATATGCAGTGTTGAGTCCATTTCGTTGAGCAAGGAGTAGCTCTTGTCTATTCCATATTTGGCTTAAGGAACTTTATCTGTGCTCATTTCAATCTCTGGTTTTATGCAGCACCCCAACTCAGCTTTCACCTTAAGCAAGCATAAGTTGGTTTTCTAAATTTGAGACCCTGTTCTGTTCTGTAATTCAGTTCCTGTGTAGCCAAGTTTACATTCCATGTATTACTGATATCTTATGATGTTTCTTTTTCTGTGTGAGTTATTTCAGTTAGAATTATCATACCTGAATCCACTCATTATGCTGCTACGGTCCTGATGACATAGATTTCATTGCTGAGTGATATTGCTTTGTAAGTAAATACCACAACTTCTTTATCCATTTTTCACTTTCTGTGATGTTGAACTTGTACTGTAAACGAGGTTATTGTAAACAGAGGCGTCCCAAACTTTGGGGTGGCTGTGTCTTTTTGATTTTAATTTCCCTAAGCTATAGGACCATAAGTGGAAGTGCCCTAGGCTCTGTTGCTTTGTTTTTTAGATGTTTCAGGAAACACCATACACTTCTCCCGAGTGTCTGTTGGCAATTTACATCCTGCCCATCAGCATAACAAGGCTCCCAGTTCTCCATGGCCTGTCCTGCCTTTCTGGATTTTACACTTTTTTCAGATGGCCCTTTTGACCGGGGGGAAGTGAGACTTCATTGTAGTGCAGATTTCCTTTGCAAGCTTGCTTGGTTGGCCAAAAAGGGCGTATGCGTTTTTTCCTGAATATATTCAGGAAAAAACGCATACGCCCTTTTTGGCCAAGTGCATCATTGTGAACGTTCTGCCTCTTTTCCTATGCTTTCAATGCAATTCCAGTCTACCTGCTGAAATCGGTTTCCTGCAATTCTGCCCCACTTTCAAGTCCTCTTGGCAGCCTTACTTCAGTATATTTTTGGACGATAGCTGTCATTTATAACTCTGCAGGTTTGTGAATTACAGTGCCCCTGATCTCCTTTCTTCAACTCGCTTTCTTGTGAGCTGGCCGCAACACCGCAGGATGGCTTCAGGCCCTAATCTGGTTCCGGAACGGCACGCTGAGCCTTTGGTTCATTCCTCTTCCTGGTGGGAAATGAGAGTTAAATTTGCCCGTCCAGACACCTCCAGCTAGTCTCTCATTGGTTCTCGCTATTCCTGTTCATCTTCCGCAGAAATTGCAAACTGGGCCAAACAGGAGGTTAAAGGGACTGACTCTCCAAGTCGGGAGAGTGTTAGTAAAGCATCTGGAATGGTGCACCCGAGTACCAGGGGAGGAAAACTGAGACATATTTGAACACGTCTCCCGATCACATGGTTGATCATACTCTGTGTTCCACATGCATGTTTTAGCTGAAGGAAGAATACCTTAAGCCTGGGTAGTTGAAACCCGTGGAATGGGTACCATGCGACATGACTTCAAAGGGTCTTCATTTGCTCACCAAACCTCTCCAATCCTATCACTGCTGCGTTTATGCCCCTGTACACATGCTTGATTCTCTTTCGGAGACATAGCAATCCAAAGGTTTTAAGATACTTACTAGTCAGGTACATTCTTATGCGTTTAATATGCGGTGTTGAGTCCATTTCGTTGAGCAAGGAGTAGCTCTTGTCTATTCCATATTTGGCTTAAGGAACTTTATCTGTGCTCATTTCAATCTCTGGTTTTATGCAGCACCCCAACTCAGCTTTCCCCTTAAGCAAGCATAAGTTGGTTTTCTAAATTTGAGACCCTGTTCTGTTCTGTAATTCAGTTCCTGTGTAGCCAAGTTTACATTCCGTGTATTACTGATATCTTATGATGTTTCTTTTTCTGTGTGACTTATTTCAGTTAGAATCATCATACCTGAATCCACTCATTGTGCTGCTAAGGGCCTGATGACATAGATTTCATTGCTGAGTGATATTGCTTTGTAAGTAAATACCACAACTTCTTTATCCATTTTTCAATTTCTGCGATGTTGAACTTGTACTGTAAACGAGGTTCTTGTAAACAGAGCCGTTCCAAACTTTTGGGTGGCTGTGTCTTTTTGATTTTAATTTCCCTAAGCTATAGGTCCATAAGTGGAAGTGCCCTAGGCTCTGCTGCTTTGTTTTTTAGATGTTTCAGGAAACACCATACACTTCTCCCGAGTGGCTGTTGGCAATTTACATCCCGCCCAGCAGCATAACAAGGCTCCCAGTTCTCCATGGCCTGTCCTGCCTTTCTGGATTTTACACTTTTTTCAGTTGGCCCTTTTGACCGGGGGGAAGTGAGACTTCATTGTAGTGCAGATTTCCTTTGCAAGTTTGCTTGGTTGGCCAAAAAGGGCGTATGCGTTTTTTCCTGAATATATTCAGGAAAAAACGCATACGCCCTTTTTGGCCAAGTGCATCATTGTGGACGTTCTGCCTCTTTTCCTATGCTTTCAATGCAATTCCAGTCTACCTCCTGAAATCGGTTTCCTGCAATTTTGCCCCGCTTTCAAGTCCTCTTGGCAGCCTTACTTCAGTATATTTTTGGATGATAGCTGTCATTTATAACTCTGCAGGTTTGTGAATTACAGTGCCCCTGAGCTCCTTTCTTCAACTCGCTTTCTTTTGAGCTGGCCGCAACACCACAGGATGGCTTCAGGCCCTAATCTTGTTCCGGCACGGCACGCTGAGCCTTTGGTTATTTCCTCTTCCTGGTGGGAAATGAGAGTTAAATTTGCCCGTCCAGACACCTCCAGCTAGTCTCTCATTGGTTCTCCCTATTCCTGTTCATCTTCCGCAGAAATTGCAAACTGGGCCAAACAGGAGGTTAAAGGCGCTGACTCTCCAAGTGGGGAGAGTGTTAGTAAAGCGTCTGGAATGTTGCACCCGAGTACCAGGGGAGGAAAACTGAGACATATTTGAACACGTCTCCCGTTCACACGGTTGATCATACTCTGGGTTCCACATGCATGTTTTAGCTGAAGGAAGAATACCTTAAACATAGAGAGTTGAGACCCGTGGAATGGGTACCATGCAATATGTCTTCAAAGGGTCTTCATTTGCTCACCGAACCTCTGCAATCCTATCACTGCTGCGTTTATGCCCCTGTACACACGCTTGATTCTCTTTTGTAGACATAGCAACCCATACGTTTTAAGATAATTAATAGTCAGGTACATTCTTAGGCGTTTAATATGGGGTGTTGAGTCCATTTCGTTGAGCAAGGAGTAGCTCTTGTCTATTCCATATTTGGCTTAAGGAACTTTATCTGTGCTCATTTCAATCTCTGGTTTTATGCAGCACCCCAACTCAACATTCCCCTTAAGCAAGCATAAGTTGGTTTTCTCAATTTGAGACCCTGTTCTGTTCTGCAAGTCAGTTCTTGTGTAGCCAAGTTTACATTCCGTGTGTTATTGATATCTTATGATGTTTCTTTTTCTGTGTGACTTATTTCAGTTAGAATCATCATATGTAACTCTACTCATTATGCTGCTACACGCCTGATGACATAGATTTCATTGCTGAGTGATACTGCATTGTACGAGAGTTCCACAACTTATTTATCCATTTTTCACTTTCTGCGATGTTGAACTTGTACTGTAAACGAGGTTCTTGTAAACAGAGGCGTCCCAAACTTTGGGGTAGCTGTGTCTTTTTGATTTTAATTTCCCTAAGCTATAGGACCATAAGTGGAAGTGCCCTAGGCTCTGTTGCTTTGTTTTTTAGATGTTTCAGGAAACACCATACACTTCTCCCGAGTGTCTGTTGGCAATTTACATCCCACCCATCAGCATAACAAGGCTCCCAGTTCTCCATAGCCTGTCCTGCCTTTCTGGATTTTACACTTTTTTCAGATGGCCCTTTTGACCGGGGGGAAGTGAGACTTCATTGTAGTGCAGATTTCCTTTGCAAGCTTGCTTGGTTGGCCAAAAAGGGCGTATGTGTTTTTTCCTGAATATATTCAGGAAAAAACGCATACGCCCTTTTTGGCCAAGTGCATCATTGTGGACGTTCTGCCTCTTTTCCTATGATTTCAATGCAATTCCAGTCTACCTCCTGAAATCGGTTTCTTGCAATTCTGCCCCGCTTTCAAGTCCTCTTGGCAGCCTTACTTCAGTATATTTTTGGACGATAGCTGTCATTTATAACTCTGCAGGTTTGTGAATTACAGTGCCCCTGAGCTCCTTTCTTCAACTCGCTTTCTTGTGAGCTGGCCGCAACACCGCAGGATGGCTTCAGGCCCTAATCTGGTTCCGGCACGGCACGCTGAGCCTTTGGTTAATTCCTCTTCCTGGTGGGAAATGAGAGTTAAATTTGCCCGTCCAGACACCTCCAGCTAGTCTCTCATTGGTTCTCCCTATTCCCGTTCATCTTCCGCAGAAATTGCAAACTGGGCCAAACAGGAGGTTAAAGGGACTGACTCTCCAAGTCGGGAGAGTGTTAGTAAAGCGTCTGGAATGGTGCACCCGAGTACCAGGGGAGGAAAACTGAGACATATTTGAACACGTCTCCCGATCACATGGTTGATCATACTCTGGGTTCCACATGCATGTTTTAGCTGAAGGAAGAATACCTTAAACCTGGGTAGTTGAAACCCGTGGAATGGGTACCATGCAATATGACTTCAAAGGGTCTTTATTTGCTCACCGAACCTCTCCAATCCTATCACTGCTGCGTTTATGCCCCTGTACACATGCTTGATTCTCTTTCGGAGACATAGCAATCCATAGGTTTTCAGATACTTACTAGTCAGGTACATTCCTAGGCGTTTAATATGGGGTGTTGAGTCCTTTTCGTTGAGCAAGGAGTAGCTCTTGTCTATTCCATATTTGGCTTAAGGAACTTTATCTGTGCTCATTTCAATCTCTGGTTTTATGCAGCACCCCAACACATCTTTCCCCTTAAGCAAGCATAAGTTGGTTTTCTAAATTTGAGACCCTGTTCTGTTCTGTAATTCAGTTCCTGTGTAGCCAAGTTTACATTCCGTGTATTACTGATATCTTATGATGTTTCTTTTTCTGTGTGACTTATTTCAGTTAGAATCATCATACCTGAATCCACTCATTGTGCTGCTAAGGGCCTGATGACATAGATTTCATTGCTGAGTGATATTGCTTTGTAAGTAAATACCACAACTTCTTTATCCATTTTTCAATTTCTGCGATGTTGAACTTGTACTGTAAATGAGGTTCTTGTAAACAGAGCCGTTCCAAACTTTTGGGTGGCTGTGTCGTTTTGATTTTAATTTCCCTAAGCTATAGGACCATAAGTGGAAGTGCCCTAGGCTCTGCTGCTTTGTTTTTTAGATGTTTCAGAAAACACCATACACTTCTCCCGAGTGTCTGTTGGCAATCTACATCCCGCCCATCAGCATAACAAGGTTCCCAGTTCTCCATGGCCTGTCCTGCCTTTCTGGATTTTACACATTTTTCAGATGGCTCTTTTGACCAGGGGGAAGTGAGACTTCATTGTAGTGCAGATTTCCTTTGCAAGCTTGCTTGGTTGGCCAAAAAGGGCGTATGCGTTTTTTCCTGAATATATTCAGGAAAAAACGCATACGCCCTTTTTGGCCAAGTGCATCATTGTGGACGTTCTGCCTCTTTTCCTATGCTTTCAATGCAATTCCAGTCTACCTCCTGAAGTCGGTTTCCTGCAATTCTGCCCCGCTTTCAAGTCCTCTTGGCAGCCTTACTTCAGTATATTTTTGGACGATAGCTGTCATTTATAACTCTGCAGGTTTGTGAATTACAGTGCCCCTGAGCTCCTTTCTTCAACTCGCTTTCTTGTGAGCTGGCCGCAACACGGCAGGATGGCTTCAGGCCCTAATCTTGTTCCGGCACGGCACGCTGAGCCTTTGGTTATTTCCTCTTCCTGGTGGGAAATGAGAGTTAAATTTGCCCGTCCAGACACCTCCAGCTAGTCTCTCATTGGTTCTCCCTATTCCTGTTCATCTTCCGCAGAAATTGCAAACTGGGCCAAACAGGAGGTTAAAGGCGCTGACTCTCCAAGTCGGGAGAGTGTTAGTAAAGCGTCTGGAATGTTGCACCCGAGTACCAGGGGAGGAAAACTGAGACATATTTGAACACGTCTCCCAATCACATGGTTGATCATACTCTGGGTTCCACATGCATGTTTTAGCTGAAGGAAGAATACCTTAAACTTGGGTAGTTGAAACCCGTGGAATGGGTACCATGCAATATGACTTCAAAGGGTCTTCATTTGCTCACCGAACCTCTCCAATCCTATCACTGCTGCGTTTATGCCCCTGTACACATGCTTGATTCTCTTTCGGAGACATAGCAATCCATAGGTTTTAAGATACTTACTAGTCAGGTACATTCTTAGGCGTTTAATATGGGGTGTTGAGTCCATTTCGTTGAGCAAGGAGTAGCTCTTGTCTATTCCATATTTGGCTTAAGGAACTTTATCTGTGCTCATTTCAATCTCTGGTTTTATGCAGCACCCCAACTCACCTTTCCCCTTAAGCAAGCATAAGTTGGTTTTCTAAATTTGAGACCCTGTTCTGTTCTGTAAATCAGTTCCTGTGTAGCCAAGTTTACATTCCGTGTATAACAGATATCTTATGATATTTCTTTTTCTGTGTGAGTTATTTCAGTTAGAATTATCATACCTGAATCCACTCATTATGCTGCTACGGGCCTGATGACATAGATTTCATTGCTGAGTGATATTGCTTTGTAAGTAAATACCACAACTTCTTTATCCATTTTTCACTTTCTGCGATGTTGAACTTGTACTGTAAACGAGGTTCTTGTAAACAGAGCCGTTCCAAACTTTGGGGTGGCTGTGTCTTTTTGATTTTAATTTCCCTAAGCTATAGGACCATAAGTGGAAGTGCCCTAGGCTCTGTTGCTTTGTTTTTTAGATGTTTCAGGAAACACCATACACTTCTCCCGAGTGTCTGTTGGCAATTTACATCCCGCCCATCAGCATAACAAGGATCCCATTTCTCCATGACCTGTCCTGCCTTTCTGGATTTTACACTTTTTTCAGATGGCCCTTTTGACCGGGGGGAAGTGAGACTTCATTGTAGTGCAGACTTCCTTTGCAAGCTTGCTTGGTTGGCCAAAAAGTGCGTATGCGTTTTTTCCTGAATATATTCAGGAAAAAACGCATACGCCCTTTTTGGCCAAGTGCATCATTGTGGACGTTCTGCCTCTTTTCCTATGCTTTCAATGCAATTCCAGTCTACCTCCTGAAATCGGTTTCCTGCAATTCTGCCCCGCTTTCAAGTCCTCTTGGCAGCCTTACTTCAGTATATTTTTGGACGATAGCTGTCATTTATAACTCTGCAGGTTTGTGAATTACAGTGCCCCTGAGCTCCTTTCTTCAACTCGCTTTCTTTTGAGCTGGCCAGAACACCGCAGGATGGCTTCAGGCCCTAATCTGGTTCGGGCACGGCACGCTGAGCCTTTGGTTAATTCCTCTTCCTGGTGGGAAATGAGAGTTAAATTTGCCCGTCCAGACACCTCCAGCTAGTCTCTCATTGGTTCTCGCTATTCCTGTTCATCTTCCGCCGAAATTACAAACTGGGCCAAACAGGAGGTTAAAGGGACTGACTCTCCAAGTCGGGAGAGTGTTAGTAAAGCGTCTGGAATGTTGCACCCGAGTACCAGGGGAGGAAAACTGAGACATATTTGAACACATCTCCCGATCACATGGTTGATCATACTCTGAGTTCCACATGCATGTTTTAGCTGAAGGAAGATTACCTTAAACCTGGGTAGTTGAAACCCGTGGAATGGGTACCATGCAATATGACTTCAAAGGGTCTTCATTTGCTCACCGAACCTCTCCAATCCTATCACTGCTGCGTTTATGCCCCTGTACACATGCTTGATTCTCTTTCGGAGACATAGCAATCCATAGGTTTTAAGATACTTACTAGTCAGGTACATTCTTAGGCGTTTAATATGCGGTGTTGAGTCCATTTCGTTGAGCAAGGAGTAGCTCTTGTCTATTCCATATTTGGCTTAAGGAAATTTATCTGTGCTCATTTCAATCTCTGGTTTTATGCAGCACCCCAACTCACCTTTACCCTTAAGCAAGCATAAGTTGGTTTTCTAAATTTGAGACCCTATTCTGTTCTGTAATTCAGTTCCTGTGTAGCCAAGTTTACATTCCGTGTATTACTGATATCTTATGATGTTTCTTTTTCTGTGTCAGTTATTTCAGTTAGAATTATCATACCTGAATCCACTCATTGTGCTGCTACGGGCCTGATGACATAGATTTCATTGCTGAGTGATATTGCTTTGTAAGTAAATACCACAACTTCTTTATCCATTTTTCACTTTCTGTGATGTTGAACTTGTACTGTAAACGAGGTTCTTGTAAACAGAGGCGTCCCAAACTTTGGGGTGGCTGTGTCTTTTTGATTTTAATTTCCCTAAGCTATAGGACCATAAGTGGAAGTGTCCTAGGCTCTGTTGCTTTGTTTTTTAGATGTTTCAGGAAACACCATACACTTCTCCCGAGTGGCTGTTGGCAATTTACATCCCGCCCAGCAGCATAACAAGGCTCCCAGTTCTCCATGGCCTGTCCTGCCTTTCTGGATTTTACACTTTTTTCAGATGGCCCTTTTGACCGGGGGTAAGTGAGACTTCATTGTAGTGCAGATTTCCTTTGCAAGCTTGCTTGGTTGGCCAAAAAGGGCGTATGTGTTTTTTCCTGAATATATTCAGGAAAAAACGCATACGCCCTTTTTGGCCAAGTGCATCATTGTGGACGTTCTGCCTCTTTTCCTATGCTTTCAATGCAATTCCAGTCTACCTCCTGAAATCGGTTTCCTGCAATTCTGCCCCGTTTTCAAGTCCTCTTGGCAGCCTTACTTCAGTATATTTTTGGACGAAAGCTGTCATTTATAACTCTGCAGGTTTGTGAATTACAGTGCCCCTGAGCTCCTTTCTTCAACTCGCTTTCTTGTGAGCTGGCCGCAACACCGCAGGATGGCTTCAGGCCCTAATCTGGTTCCGGCACGGCACGCTGAGCCTTTGGTTAATTCCTCTTCCTGGTGGGAAATGAGAGTTAAATTTGCCCGTCCAGACACCTCCAGCTAGTCTCTCATTGGTTCTCGCTATTCCTGTTCATCTTCCGCAGAAATTGCAAACTGGGCCAAACAGGAGGTTAAAGGGACTGACTCTCCAAGTCGGGAGAGTGTTAGTAAAGCGTCTGGAATGTTGCACCCGAGTACCAGGGGAGGAAAACTGAGACATATTTGAACACGTCTCCCGATCACATGGTTGATCATACTCTGGGTTCCACATGCATGTTTTAGGTGAAGGAAGAATACCTTAAACCTGGGTAGTTGAAACCCGTGGAATGGGTACCATGCAATATGACTTCAAAGGGTCTTCATTTGCTCACCGAACCTCTCCAATCCTATCACTGCTGCGTTTATGCCCCTGTACACATGCTTGATTCTCTTTCGGAGACATAGCAAACCATAGGTTTTAAGATACTTACTAGTCAGGTACATTCTTAGGCGTTTAATATGCGGTGTTGAGTCCATTTCGTTGAGCAAGGAGTAGCTCTTGTCTATTCCATATTTGGCTTAAGGAACTTTATCTGTGCTCATTTCAATCTCTGGTTTTATGCAGCACCCCAACTCACCTTTACCCTTAAGCAAGCATAAGTTGGTTTTCTAAATTTGAGACCCTGTTCTGTTCTGTAATTCAGTTCCTGAGTAGCCAAGTTTACATTCCATGTATTACTGATATCTTATGATGTTGCTTTTTCTGTGTGACTTATTTCAGTTAGAATCATCATACCTGAATCCACTCATTGTGCTGCTAAGGGCCTGATGACATAGATTTCATTGCTGAGTGATATTGCATTGTACGTAAGTACCACAACTTCTTTATCCATTTTTCACTTTCTGCGATATTGAACTTGTACGGTAAACGAGGTTCTTGTAAACAGAGCCGTCCCAAACTTTGGAGTGGCTGTGTCTTTTTAATTTTGATTTCCCTAATCTATAGGACCGTAAGTAGAAGTGCCCTAGGCTCTGTTGCTTTGTTTTTTAGATGTTTCAGGAAACACCATACACTTCTCCAGAGTGGCTGTTGACAATTTACATCCCGCACATCAGCATAAGAAGGCTCCCTGTTCTCCATGCCCTGTCGTGCCTTTATGGATTTTACACTTTTTTCAGATGGCCCTTTTGACCAGGTGGAAGTGAGACTTCATTGTAGTGCAGATTTCCTTTGCAAGCTTCCTTGGTTGGCCAAAAAGTGTGCATGCGTTTTTTCCTGAATATATTCAGGAAACAACACATACGCCCTTTTTGGCCAAGTGCGTCATTGTCGAGGTTCTGACTCTCTTCATATGTTTTCAATGCAATTCCAGTCTACCTCCTGAAATCGGTTTCCTGCAATTCTGCCTTGCTTTCAATGTTTCTTCATAGCCTTACCTCAATATATTTTTTGAAAATAGTTGGCCTTTATAACTCTGCAGGTTTTTGAATTGCAGTGGCCCTTAGCCCCACTTTTCAGCTCTTATTTTTGTGGTCTTGCCCCATAACCACAGGATTCCTTGAAGCCCTATTTTTCTTCTGGGGCACCTTGCTGTGCCTTTGGTTAATTCTTCTTACTGATGTGACATTAGAGTGACATGTGCCCATTGAAACCGCTATAGCTTGTTTCTCACTGGTTCCCCCTATTCCCATTCATCCTCTACACTAACTGCAGACTGTGCGATACCAGAACTTAAAGGCATTGACTCCATGTGGGGATGTTGTTAGTAAAGCGGCTGGAATGTCGATCCGGAGCCCCAGGAGAGGAAAAATGAGGTGTGTTTTAGAAACCTTTCCCGATCATATGGTATACCAGTCGCTGGGTTTCCCAAGCATGGTTTAGCTGTAGGAAGATTCCCTTCAACCTGGAGTGTTGGGACCCTTGGACTGAGTAGCATGAAGTATTGCATTAAACTTTCGGCAGTTGCTCACCAAAGCTCACCAATCCTCTCAGCCCCAAGTGTCCAGCCTTATGTCTTATCCAGCTGTGGGTTTATATGTGGTCAATCCAGGTTGCATCACAGCCCCTGAGCGAATTTTGTAAGAATTTTTCTCTCTTTCATTGTTTCAGCGTTTTGTTTTTAAAATTTATTTCTATAATGGGGTTTAGCTCATTTTCACTGCTGTGTTTGTGCCGCTCTGCACACACTTGATTCCCTTATGGAGATATATCAATACATGGGTTTTAAGATTCTTATTACTCAGATATATTTCTCTGCGGTGTATAGGGTGTGTTGAGGCCAGTTCATTGAGCAAGGTGTAGATCTTGTCTAATACCTATTTGGTTTATTGAACGGTATCTGTGCTAATTTCAAACTCTGGTTTTATGCATCACCCCACCTCTCCTTTCCCCTTAAGCTGACATAAGTGTGTTTTCTAAATGTGAGACACTGTTCTGTTCTGTAATTCATTTCTTGTGCAGCCATATTTACCCTCCCTCTATAAGTGATATCTTATGATATGTTTCTTTTTCTGTTTGACTTATTTCAAGTAGTATTATCGGACCTAAATCCACTCTTTATCCTTCTACTAGCCTTATTACATTGATTTCATGGTGAAGAGATATTCCATTGTACATAAGTACCACATCTTCTTTATCCATTGTTCTCTTTCCTGGGATATTTAAGGTGTACTGAAGTTGAGGTTCTTGTAAACAGAGTAGCCCTAAACTGTGGTGTGCTTGTGTCTTGTTGATTTTTAGACTTCCCTAGATATACTCCCATGATTGGAAGTGTCCTATGCTCTGTAGCTCTGTTTTTTAGATGATTTAGGAACCACCATACACTTCTCCAGAGTGGCTCTCGGCAGTTCACACACTGCCCATCAGCGTATAAAGGCTCCCTGTTCTCCATGGCCTGTCCTGCATTTCTGGTTTTTACAATTTTTTAGGATGACCCTTTTGACCGGTGGGAAGTGAGACTTCTTTGTTGTGCACATTTGCATTGCTTGCTTGCTTCGTTGCCCATAAAGTGCGTATGCGTTTTTTCCTGGATATAATCAGGAAAAAACGCATACGCCCTTTTGGGCCAACTGCATCATTGTCGAAATTCTGCCGCTTTTCATGTGCATTAAAGACGAGTCCAATCTATCTCTTGAAATCTGTTTCTTGCAATTCTGTCTTGCATTCAGATCCTCTTCTTTGCCTTACCTCAACATATTTTTGGACATTAGTTTTCATTTATAACTCTGCAGGTTTGTGAATTGCAGTGACCCTGAGCTCCATTTTTTAAGTTGCTCTTTTGTGAGCTGGCCACAAACCCACAGGATTGCTTCAGGCCCTATTTTGGCTCCGGCGAGGCAGGCTGAGCCTTTCTTTAATTCTTATTCTTAATGGGAAATTAGAGTGATATGTGCCCGTCCAAACCCCTACAACTATTCTCTCATTGGTTCCCCCTCTTCCCATTCATCCTCCTCACAATTTGCAAAATGTGTGAAACAGAAGTTTAAATGTGCTGATTCTCCAAGTGGGGAGATTCTAAGTAACATGGCTGGAATGGTGAACAGGAGCACCAGGAGAGGATAAATGAGGTGCATTTTAGACACATCTCCCGATCACATGGTGTACAGTCCTCTGGGTTTTCCATGCATGTTTTAGCTGTAGGAAGATCCCTTGAACCTGCAGATTTGGGACCCATTGAATGGGTACCAGGTAGTATTACTTTAAAGGGTGTGCATTTCCTCACCCAACCTCACATTTCTCTTAGCGCAAACAGTTTCCAGCCTTATGTCTCATCCTGCTGTGGGTCTAGATGTGTTCAATCCATGTTGCATCACCGTCCCTGAGGAAAAGTTGTAAGAGGTTTTCTCTGTCTCTCTGTCGTTTATTTTTTTCAATTTATTACTATATTGGTTACAGCTGATTTTCAAAGCTCTGTTTCTTGCTGCTGTACATCCACTTGATTCACGTACAGAGAGTCATCAATAAATTCTTTTTCAGATTCTTACCAGTCGTATATATTCTTTTCCGGTGACTTGAGTGTGCTGAGTGCAGTTCTTTTAGCTACCGTGTAGGCCTTGTTGATTATCAGTTTGGTATTTGGAATGGTATCTTTGCTAATTTCAACCTCCTGGATGATGCCTCACCCCTCCCCACCTTTCCCGTTTAGCAGCCTTATGCGTGTTTTCCACATATTTGACTATGTTTTTGTTTTGTAATTTATTTCATGTGTAGCCATTTTGGATTCCACCTTTAAGTGATATCTTATGATATGTGTCTTTTTCTTTTTGAATTCTGTCACTTAGAATGATCATACGTAACTCCTCCGGAGTTGTTACAACTGGCCATATTTCATTGATTTCCAGGCTGAATAATATTCCACTCTACCTAAGTACCACATCTCTATCCATTTTTTCCCTCCAGAGACATTTAAGTTATATCCTAGTTGAGGATCTTTTAAACAGAGAGGGGGTAAACATTGGGGTGCCTGTGTCCTCTCGATTTTTGTTTTTCCCAAGATATACGCCCATGAGTGCAAGTGCCCTATGCTCTGTAGCTCATTTTTTAGATGCTTTAGTAAACACAATACACTTCTCCAGAATGGCCGTTGGCAATATACATTTCCACTATAAGTCTCACAGGGCTCCCTCTTCTCCTTGCCCTGTCCTGCATTTCTGTTTTTTACGCTTTATGAGGATGGCTCTTCTGACTGATGCGAAGTGATATCTTTTGTAGTATTGACTTCCAGTGCCCACCTGTTTGGTTGGCTAAAAAAGTGTATGCCCTTTTCTTGAATATATACAGAAAAAAACGCATACACCCTTTTTGGCCAACTGCAATGTTGGCAATGTTCAGCTCCTTTTCTTGTGCTTAATGGCGAGTCCTTTCTACCTCCTCAAATCCCTTTCCTGCCATTCTCCCTTGCTTACAAGTCCTTTTCTCTGACTTTCCTCAAGACATTTTTCAGTGATGGATATTTTCAGCTCTGCAGTTTTGTGAATTTTACTGCCCCTGAGTTCCATTGTTCAACTTGTGTTTATGGGAACTGGCCACAAAGCAGCGGGATTTCCTCAAGCCCTATACTGTTTCCATGGGCAACCCTAGCCTTTGGTCAATTCGTCTTCCTGATTGGAAATTAGAGTGACATGTGCCTGTCTGAACACCTAGGACTTGTCTCTCATTGTTCCTCATCCTTCCGCTTCATCCTCTGGACAAATTCCAAACTGTACGCAACAGGATGTTGACAGTGCTGACATCTCCAAGTGGGGAGACTGTTAGTAAAGACGCTGGAGGGGTGAACCCGAGCACCAGGAGATGAGGAGATGAGATGCCTTTTCCAAACTCTTCCCGATCAGACGGTATACCATCCTCTGGGTGTGACAGACATGTTTTAGCAGTAGGAAGAGTCCCATTCATGTAAGGAGAACACCAGGGCTTTTTCAAAATCAGTGTCTCCCCGAAACCCAAACTGGGGAAGTTTTTAAGCTACGGCTGCACATATGTTCATTAAGGGCCTTGGGAAGTAGGCAGAGTCCAAACTTTAGATGATTGAAGTCTTCAGGGTCAGAAGCACTCACCACCAGCTTCCCTTAGGCTACACTTTAACTATCATTGATAGATGATGTCAATAAAAATATCTATTCTTTTTCAGATTATTTCCCCTTATAGGTTATTGCAAAATGTTGAGTGTAGTTCCCTGTGCTATACAGTAGTTCCTTGTTGATGATCTATTTTATACATAGCAGTGTGTATGTGTTAATTCCAAACTGTTAATTTATCCCTCCTCCCACCTTTCCCCTTTGGTAATAATAAATTATAAGATTTTATACTTCTCAGAAATGGGGGAGCTGAAAGAGAGGTATCATTTTCAATGGAAAAGCATTTAAAACAAGATTGAAGGTTTAACCAAGATTATTAGATGTACATCCTTGGAAAGAAATCACTTCGTTTCTCTAATATTGACCTGACAAATAAGACAAACCTTTTCACTGAACTTGCTTATAAAAAGTGATGGAAATATCAAATGGAAGTGTTAGAAACATCTTATTTTACCCGAGCCTTATACACTGTTCTATGTTAACTACAGTTTGGCTCACACATCTGTTCATTGAAGTTACAATAGTCTCAATTTCTGTTACTGATCCTCCAGAGTGGACCCCAACAAGTGTCCCCCTGCCCAGTGTCATTGGGGCCAACAGATCGAGACTGAGTTTGGTTCACAAGCAAAGGAAACTTTATATTTTGATCAGAGAATGGAGAGGTGAGAGCATGCACTACCCCGTGGGCTGTGGGCTGGGCTGCTGTGTAGAGATCCTGTCAGAGTCAGTGGGAGGGAGGGAGGCGGCGGAGCTCTCGAGGGCCGGGTTGGCTGTAGCTCAGGCTCTATATCGTGGAGTCTGCACTGGGCCCCAGGAGCTGAGGTGTCGACCCAGCCATTCTGCACTAGGAAATCTGGTCTGAAGTGCCGGGTGTGGAACCTCTGCATGCGGGACCCTAGGAGCACGTGAAATTAGACAAAGCACAAAGGATAAAAAAGGTTAGACTTGACTTTATTGCCCAGATTCTATTTTTATCTCCCAGGGATTTTTAATGGGCTTTGCTGGGGACAAACCCCTCCTCTGCCTTTTGTCCCGTTCCTCATTCTTGGAGTGCTGAGGGTGCAGACCCTTCTTCTGTAACTGCTGAGTGCTGAGTTGGGAGCCCTCATACCCTGGGGCGAGGGTCAGAGCTTCTCCCCAGCAGCCTCCCGGTGACGTTGATTGTCCCCAGGCCCCCTGCCTCCCTGCTCGTCCACCTGAGCACCAGCATTGGAAGTGTTATAGATTCTAATGACCTTTAAGGGTCCAGGAAAGAGATGTGCAGAGACGCTGTGGGGGCCGGTTTCACCCCGCCCCACATTTGTTCGGCCACCTTAGGCTGACCGTTTCTGCCAGCCTAGATGCTCTGACCAGTAGTCTGCGCTTTCTTCAATTAGGCCCCTGAATTAACGTACAAACAGCACCAGGTGTCAGAGCCCTGCCCGCTCAACTCCCAGACAGTCCAGGGTCAGTGGTGATAAGGACCATGATGGCTACTGAGTCAACAGCCTTTTGAAGTAAACAGGAGTCCAGCCGGTCTTATTGGCCACCATCATCACGGTGTCTGTAGGCTTTTCTATGGTGACAGTGTGGTATACTGTTCCCCTGCCAAGATTATTAGCTCCCCTCTGGGTGCAGTAAGTCCTGCAAGCAGTAGTCTACTCTTTTGGGACACACCCTTGTTGTTTTATGAGAGAAACTCCAGGTCAAGTGATGTTCACACGAGTCGTCATGGTGCCCTGTTGCCCCCGGTTATCTCTCTGGATGTTGGAGTTGGAGGGCCTCCTCACTCGAGGTCGGTGTGCCCACGGAGCGAACCCTGCAACTTCAGGGCATGGTTGGTGGTTAGGATCACCACGTGGGGTCCTTTTCCCTTAGGAGGGAGGTGGCCTTTTGGGCTGCTGATTTCCAGGTTTTTAGATACCGCCAGTATCTTGGCCAGATGTGGCAGTGGGCCAAGCTCCTTAGTGACCGTAGTTTATCCTACCTGGATGGCATTCTTGCATTGTTCCATTTCAAGTGGTCCCAGTTTTTGCACTAATTCTCCAATGGCGATTCACCTTTCACCGGGAATGTAAAGGTCAAAGGGTTTAGCTAAATTAGGGAGTTCCAGGGCAAGGGTCTGAATTGACTGCTCTTTCCATTCTTGAAAGGCCACTTCTGGATTCCATTCAAAAGGATCATCATCTTTTCCTTTCAGTGTTTCATATAGAGGCCCAGCTAGTAGACTGTAGTTAGGGATCCAGAAGCAGCAAACCCTGGCCTCCCCAGGAACCCCTAAGCTGTCTTCTAGTTTTAGAAAGGGGTAAGGCTGAAAATGGTTTCTTCCCTTTCCTGGGATGGGCTTCTCTGACCTTGTGTGAGAATGAAGCCCAGGCAGGTCACCGCAGTCTGTGATATTTGAGCTTTTTCTTGGACAACTTCTATCCTTTATTGGCTTGGTAGTTCAGAGGCCTCCTTAGTAGGGCTGGCGATCAGAATGTCGTCTGCATATTGAAGGAGGGTTTCCTTTTCCAGAGGTAGAACTTTTAGGTCTTTAGCTAAGCTTTCCCCAAAGACGGTGTGGGAATTTTTGCACCCTTGGGGCCAGACGGCCCGGAAGTATTGTTTTAGTTGTATGTTGAGTCCTGCCACTCACAAGCCAAAATTTCTTGTGACTCTGGGACTAATGGAATACAAAAGAAGGCATCATTGAAGACTAATACAGAATACCATGTCCTGGTGGTTGGTAGAATGACCAGCAGGGTGTAGGAATTAGGAGCAACTGGAGGTATATCCTCAGTGGCTTCACTGACTGTCCTGACATCCTTTACCAGGTCCCCAGCAGCCCATGGGGCTCTCGTGGTCAGACCAATCCCAGAATATGGAGCTCACCTGGGCAGGTACCCCACCCCCACCCCAGCCCACGGGGCTCTCGTGATCAGGCCCCTCCCAGGATACAGATCTACCCTTGCAGGTACTGTGGCAGGGCTGGGCACACAGGAACCGTGCACATAGCCCTCATTGCAGAGCACCCCCAGCTCACCTGTCACTCAGAGCTGACACAGAGCACCTCAGAGCAGGACTTGAACTAACAAACAGCAGCTGCGACAGGTCTGTGACCCTGGGCATCACTCCGTGAGGCCTCCCTCCACCTGGTCTTCCAGAGACTTCCACTGCACCCGGGGCACCAGGCCTCTGTCTCCAACCACCACCCACCCCTCCTCTCCCTGACTCCTGGGTTCCTCTCATTAGGAGAGGGTTTTCTTGAAGTTGTCTCCCACTCATGGGCCAGATAAAATGATTAGAAAACAAGCCAAAGCTGCAGCCCCTTGTCTATCCTGACTCTCAGGAGCCCACACCTGTTCCTTGGACCTGGCCGGTTCAGCAAGTTCCATTTTCTGCAACTGTGAGTCCCTGAGGGGTGATGATTGGCTGACCTGGGCAGCCTTACCGTGCCGGCCAGCCCTCCCCAGGTGTGCCTGGGTTGAGATCAATATAAATACCACTCCAGGCAGCAAGAGCCCCTGCAGCCATGCCTGACACCATTTTCTTTGCCCTGTCAGCAGTCTCGGGGCTGGGCTGGTGGGAGGGAGTGAGAGGCCACGGCTTTGTGGGTGGCCCAGTGTGAGTGGGGCTCTGCTGGACTTTCTGCAGCAGTTGCCAGGCTGCCACCTGCTAAAGAAGAGGATGTGTCACCCATACCTGCTGCTGGAATTTCTCCCTGGGCAGAGGTGAGGAAGGAAAAAAGCAGTGGGGGCAGGGACAGGACGGGTATCTCAGGCAGGGAAATGGAAATCTTCCAGAAGAGCACCCAGGGCCAGGACCATCCTGGCTGGCCTGCAGGCACCAAGTCGGCTGGCATGCTGTCACTCGTGTGGCTCTATGGCCCTTCCTCTAGGCTTTCAAGTCCTTGTATATATTCAGGTGTTTTACCTGGGACGGGTGGGAATAGTTCAGCAACAACTGGCCTGGGGCTCAGATCACGTTTACTCACAGATGCCTCGGCACGGTGCCCCAGCTTTGCAATGAGGACGCTTGTTGCGTGGGGGCTGCTGGCTGAATGGGAGACGATTCCCCACCACTGACCAACTTCAGAATTGTTTACAACTGGAGCAAGTGCCCTGATACGGTTTTCCTCTGTGTAACTGGTGGGTTCTGTGTTTTTTTCTCTTTTTCGTTTTTGGTTCAAGGTAGATTTTATTCCTCTTTTTTGTATTTACAGATATAAGCATGGAAATAATTTATTCATATAAATACATGTATGTGCAGGGAATAATTGTTTTTTCTGTTTTATTTTTTAAATTTTATTTCTTTTTAATTTTGAATTTTATTTTATATTTTTATACAGCAGGTTCTTATTGGTTATCTATTTTATACATATAAATGTATACATGCCAATCCCAGTCTCTCAACTCCTCCCACCACCACCCCCCCAACAGCTTTCCCCCCTTGTTGTCCATACGTTTGTTGTCTACATCTGTTGCTCTATTTATGCCTTGCAAAATGGTTAATCTGTACAGTTTTTCTATGTTCCACATATATGCATGAATATACAAGATTTGTTTTTCTCTTTCTGACTTACTTCACTCTGTATGACAGTCTCTAGATCCATCGACGTCTCTACAAATGACCCAATTTCATTCCTTTTCATGGCTTAGTAATATTCCATTTTATATATGTACCACAGCTTTATGCATTCGTCTGTCTGTGGGCATTTAGGTTGCTTCCATTACCTCGATATTGTAAATAGTGATGCAATGAACATTGCGGTGAATGACTCTTTTTGATTTATGGTTTTGTCTGGGTATATGTCCAGTACTGGGATTGCTGTATCATATGGTAATTCTATTGTTAGTTTCTTAAGAAATTCTATATTGTTCTCCATAATGACTGTATCAATTTATATTCCCAACAATAGTGGAAGAGGGTTCCTTTTCTCCACACCCTTTCCAGCATTTTTTGTTTGTAGATTTTCAATGATGCCTATTCTACAAGGTGTGAGGTGATACCTCATTGTTGAATCCATTTCGTTGAGCAAGGGGTAGGTCTTGTCTATTAAATATTTGGCTTATGGAACGGTATCTGTGCTAATTTCAAACTCTGCTTTTATGCAGCACCCCAACTCACCTTCCCCTTAAGCAAGCATAAGTTGGTTTTCTAAATTTGAGACCATGTTCTGTTTTGTAATTCAGTTCATGTGTAGCCAAGTTCACATTCCGTGTATTAGTGATACCTTATGATGTTTCTTTTTCTGTGTGACTTATTTCACTTAGAATCATCGTGCCTCAATCCACTCATTATGCTGGTACGGGCCTGGTGACATAGATTTCATTGCTGAGTGGTATTCTGTTGTACATAAGTACCGCAACTTCTTTATCCATTATTTGCTCTCTGAGATATTTAACTTGTGCCGCAGAACAGATTCCTGTAAAAAGAGCCGTCCCAAATTATGGGGTGGCTGTGTCTTTTTGATTTTAATTTCCCTAAGCTATAGGACCATAAGTGGAAGTGCCCTAGGCTCTGTTGCTTTGTTTTTTAGATGTTTCAGGAAACACCATACACTTCTCCCGAGTGTCTGTTGGCAATCTACATCCCGCTCATCAGCATAACAAGGCTCCCAGTTCTCCATGGCCTGTCCTGCCTTTCTGGATTTTACACTTTTTTCAGATGGCCCTTTTGACCGGGGGGAGGTGAGACTTCATTGTAGTGCAGATTTCCTTTGCAAGCTTGCTTGGTTGGCCAAAAAGGGCGTATGCGTTTTTTCCTGAATATATTCAGGAAAAAACGCATACGCCCTTTTTGACCAAGTGCATCATTGTGGACGTTCTGCCTCTTTTCCTATGCTTTCAATGCAATTCCAGTCTACCTCCTGAAATCGGTTTCCTGCAATTCTGCCCCGCTTTCAAGTCCTCTTGGCAGCCTTACTTCAGTATATTTTTGGACGATAGCTGTCATTTATAACTCTGCAGGTTTGTGAATTACAGTGCCCCTGAGCTCCTTTCTTCAACTCGCTTTCTTGTGACCTGGCCGCAAAACCGCAGGATGGCTTCAGGCCCTAATCTGGTTCCGGCACGGCACGCTGAGCCTTTGGTTATTTCCTCTTCCTGGTGGGAAATGAGAGTTAAATTTGCCCGTCCAGACACCTCCAGCTAGTCTCTCATTGGTTCTCCCTATTCCTGTTCATCTTCCGCAGAAATTGCAAACTGGGCCAAACAGGAGGTTAAAGGCGCTGACTCTCCAAGTGGGGAGAGTGTTAGTAAAGCATCTGGAATGTTGAACCCGAGTACCAGGGGAGGAAAACTGAGACATATTTGAACACGTCTCCCGTTCACACGGTTGATCATACTCTGGGTTCCACAT
This sequence comes from Grampus griseus, assembly GCF_964374135.1. NCBI lineage: Eukaryota > Metazoa > Chordata > Mammalia > Artiodactyla > Delphinidae > Grampus > Grampus griseus. The sequence continues at coordinate 142,789 of NW_028133268.1, read as the reverse complement.
GCATGTTTTAGCTGAAGGAAGAATACCTTAAACCTGGAGAGTTGAGACCCGTGTAATGGGTACCATGCAATATGACTTCAAAGGGTCTTCATTTGCTCACCGAAGCTCTCCAATCCTATCACTGCTGCGTTTATGCCCCTGTACACACGCTTGATTCTCTTTTGGAGACATAGCAATCCATAGGTTTTAAGATACTTACTAGTCAGGTACATTCTTAGGCGTTTAATATGGGGTGTTGAGTCCATTTCGTTGAGCAAGGAGTAGCTCTTGTCTATTCCATATTTGGCTTAAGGAACTTTATCTGTGCTCATTTCAATCTCTGGTTTTATGCAGCACCCCAACTCACCTTTACCCTTAAGCAAGCATAAGTTGGTTTTCTAAATTTGAGACCCTGTTCTGTTCTGTAATTCAGTTCCTGTGTAGCCAAGTTTACATTCCGTGTATTACTGATATCTTATGATGTTTCTTTTCCTGTGTGACTTATTTCAGTTAGAATCATCGTACCTGAATCCACTCATTATGCTGATACGGGCCTGATGTCATAGATTTCATTGCTGAGTGATACTGCTTTGTACATAAGTACCACAAGTTCTTTATCCATTTTTCACTTTCTGTGATATTGAACTTGTACGGTAAACGAGGTTCTTGTAAGCAGAGGCGTCCCAAACTTTGGGGTGGCTGTGTCTTTTTGATTTTAATTTCCCTAAGCTATAGGACCATAAGTGGAAGTGCCCTAGGCTCTGTTGCTTTGTTTTTTAGATGTTTCAGGAAACACCATACACTTCTCCCGAGTGTCTGTTGGCAATTTACATCCCGCCCATCAGCATAACAAGGCTCCCAGTTCTCCATGGCCTGTCCTGCCTTTCTGGATTTTACACTTTTTTCAGATGGCCCTTTTGACCGGGGGGAAGTGAGACTTCATTGTAGTGCAGATTTCCTTTGCAAGCTTGCTTGGTTGGCCAAAAAGTGCGTATGCGTTTTTTCCTGAATATATTCAGGAAAAAACGCATACGCCCTTTTTGGCCAAGTGCATCATTGTGGACGTTCTGCCTCTTTTCCTATGCTTTCAATGCAATTCCAGTCTACCTCCTGAAATCGGTTTCCTGCAATTCTGCCCCGCTTTCAAGTCCTCTTGGCAGCCTTACTTCAGTATATTTTTGGACGATAGCTGTCATTTATAACTCTGCAGGTTTGTGAATTACAGTGCCCCTGAGCTCCTTTCTTCAACTCGCTTTCTTGTGACCTGGCCGCAACACCGCAGGATGGCTTCAGGCCCTAATCTGGTTCCGGCACGGCACGCTGAGCCTTTGGTTATTTCCTCTTCCTGGTGGGAAATGAGAGTTAAATTTGCCCGTCCAGACACCTCCAGCTAGTCTCTCATTGGTTCTCCCTATTCCTGTTCATCTTCCGCAGAAATTGCAAACTGGGCCAAACAGGAGGTTAAAGGCGCTGACTCTCCAAGTGGGGAGAGTGTTAGTAAAGCATCTGGAATGTTGCACCCGAGTACCAGGGGAGGAAAACTGACACATATTTGAACACGTCTCCCGTTCACACGGTTGATCATACTCTGGGTTCCATATGCATGTTTTAGCTGAAGCAAGAATACCTTAAACGTGGGTAGTTGAAACCTGTGGAATGGGTACCATGCAATATGACTTCAAAGGGTCTTCATTTGCTCACCGAACCTCTCCAATCCTATCACTGCTGCGTTTATGCCCCTGTACACACGCTTGATTCTCTTTTGGAGACATAGCAATCCATAGGTTTTAAGATACTTACTAGTCAGGTACATTCTTAGGCGTTTAATATGCGGTGTTGAGTCCATTTCGTTGAGCAAGGAGTAGCTCTTGTCTATTCCATATTTGGCTTAAGGAACTTTATCTATGCTCATTTCAATCTCTGGTTTTATGCAGCACCCCAACTCACCTTTCCCCTTAAGCAAGCATAAGTTGGTTTTCTAAATTTGAGATCCCGTTCTGTTTTGGAATTCAGTTCCTCTGTAGCCAAGTTTACATTCCATGTATTAGTGACATCTTATGATGTTTCTTTTTCTGTGTGACTTATTTCAGTTAGAATCATCGTACCTGAATCCACCCTTTATGCTGCTACGGGCCTGATGACATAGATTTCATTGCTGAGTGATACTGCATTGTACGTAAGTACCACAAGTTCTTTATCCATTTTTCACTTTCTGTGATATTGAACTTGTACGGTAAACGAGGTTCTTGTAAACAGAGGCGTCCCAAACTTTGGGGTGGGTGTGTCTTTTTGATTTTAATTTCCCTAAGCTATAGGACCATAAGTGGAAGTGCCCTAGGCTCTGTTGCTTTGTTTTTTAGATGTTTCAGGAAACACCATACACTTCTCCCGAGTGTCTGTTGGCAATTTACATCCCGCCCAGCAGCATAACAAGGCTCCCAGTTCTCCATGGCCTGTCCTGGCTTTCTGGATTTTACACTTTTTTCAGATGGCCCTTTTGACCGGGGGGAAGTGAGACTTCATTGTAGTGCAGATTTCCTTTGCAAGCTTGCTTGGTTGGCCAAAAAGGGCGTATGCGTTTTTTCCTGAATATATTCAGGAAAAAACGCATACGCCCTTTTTGACCAAGTGCATCATTGTGGACGTTCTGCCTCTTTTCCTATGCTTTCAATGCAATTCCAGTCTACCTCCTGAAATCGGTTTCCTGCAATTCTGCCCCGCTTTCAAGTCCTCTTGGCAGCCTTACTTCAGTATATTTTTGGACGATAGCTGTCATTTATAACTCTGCAGGTTTGTGAATTACAGTGCCCCTGAGCTCCTTTCTTCAACTCGCTTTCTTGTGACCTGGCCGCAACACCGCAGGATGGCTTCAGGCCCTAATCTGGTTCCGGCACGGCACGCTGAGCCTTTGGTTATTTCCTCTTCCTGGTGGGAAATGAGAGTTAAATTTGCCCGTCCAGACACCTCCAGCTAGTCTCTCATTGGTTCTCCCTATTCCTGTTCATCTTCCGCAGAAATTGCAAACTGGGCCAAACAGGAGGTTAAAGGCGCTGACTCTCCAAGTGGGGAGAGTGTTAGTAAAGCATCTGGAATGTTGCACCCGAGTACCAGGGGAGGAAAACTGAGACATATTTGAACACGTCTCCCGTTCACACGGTTGATCATACTCTGGGTTCCACATGCATGTTTTAGCTGAAGCAAGAATACCTTAAACGTGGGTAGTTGAAACCTGTGGAATGGGTACCATGCAATATGACTTCAAAGGGTCTTCATTTGCTCACCGAACCTCTCCAATCCTATCACTGCTGCGTTGATGCCCCTGTACACACGCTTGATTCTCTTTTGGAGACATAGCAATCCATAGGTTTTAAGATACTTACTAGTCAGGTACATTCTTAGGCGTTTAATATGCGGTGTTGAGTCCATTTCGTTGAGCAAGGAGTAGCTCTTGTCTATTCCATATTTGGCTTAAGGAACTTTATCTATGCTCATTTCAATCTCTGGTTTTATGCAGCACCCCAACTCACCTTTCCCCTTAAGCAAGCATAAGTTGGTTTTCTAAATTTGAGACCCTGTTCTGTTCTGTAATTCAGTTCCTGTGTAGCCAAGTTTACATTCCGTGTATTACTGATATCTTATGATGTTTCTTTTTCTGTGTGACTTATTTCAGTTAGAATCATCGTACCTGGATCCACTCTTTATGCTGCTACGGGCCTGATGACATAGATTTCATTGCTGAGTGATACTGCATTGTACGTAAGTACCACAAGTTCTTTATCCATTTTTCACTTTCTGTTATATTGAACTTGTATGGTAAACGAGGTTCTTGTAAACAGAGGCGTCCCAAACTTTGGGGTGGCTGTGTCTTTTTGATTTTAATTTCCCTACGCTATAGGACCATAAGTGGAAGTGCCCTAGGCTCTGTTGCTTTGTTTTTTAGATGTTTCAGGAAACACCATACACTTCTCCCGAGTGTCTGTTGGCAATTTACATCCCGCCCATCAGCATAACAAGGCTCCCAGTTCTCCATGGCCTGTCCTGCCTTTCTGGATTTTACACTTTTTTCAGATGGCCCTTTTGACCGGGGGGAAGTGAGACTTCATTGTAGTGCAGATTTCCTTTGCAAGCTTGCTTGGTTGGCCAAAAAGGGCGTATGCGTTTTTTCCTGAATATATTCAGGAAAAAATGCATACGCCCTTTTTGACCAAGTGCATCATTGTGGACGTTCTGCCTCTTTTCCTATGCTTTCAATGCAATTCCAGTCTACCTCCTGAAATCAGTTTCCTGCAATTCTGCCCCGCTTTCAAGTCCTCTTGGCAGCCTTACTTCAGTATATTTTTGGACGATAGCTGTCATTTATAACTCTGCACGTTTGTGAATTACAGTGCCCCTGAGCTCCTTTCTTCAACTCGCTTTCTTTTGAGCTGACCGCAACACTGCAGGATGGCTTCAGGCCCTAATCTGGTTCCGGCACGGCACGCTGAGCCTTTGGTTAATTCCTCTTCCTGGTGGGAAATGAGAGTTAAATTTGCCCGTCCAGACACCTCCAGCTAGTCTCTCATTGGTTCTCCCTATTCCTGTTCATCTTCCACAGAAATTGCAAACTGGGCCAAACAGGAGGTTAAAGGCGCTGACTCTCCAAGTGGGGAGAGTGTTAGTAAAGCGTCTGGAATGTTTCACCCGAGTACCAGGGGAGGAAAACTGACACATATTTGAACACGTCTCCCGTTCACACAGTTGATCATACTCTGGGTTCCACATGCATGTTTTAGCTGAATGAAGAATACCTTAAACGTGGGTAGTTGAAACCTGTGGAATGGGTACCATGCAATATGACTTCAAAGGGTCTTCATTTGCTCACCGAACCTCTCCAATCCTATCACTGCTGTGTTTATGCCCCTGTACACACGCTTGATTCTCTTTTGGAGACATAGCAATCCATAGGTTTTAAGATACTTACTAGTCAGGTACATTCTTAAGCGTTTAATATGGGGTGTTGAGTCCATTTCGTTGAGCAAGGAGTAGCTCTTGTCTATTCCATATTTGGCTTAAGGAACTTTATCTGTGCTCATTTCAATCTCTGGTTTTATGCAGCACCCCAACTCACCTTTCCCCTTAAGCAAGCATAAGTTGGTTTTCTAAATTTGAGACCCTGTTCTGTTTTGGAATTCAGTTCCTGTGTAGCCAAGTTTACATTCCATGTATTAGTGATATCTTATGATGTTTCTTTTTCTCTGTGACTTATTTCAGTTAGAATCATCGTACCTGAATCCACTCATTATGCTGCTAAGGGCCTGATGACATAGATTTCATTGCTAAGTGATACTGCATTGTACGTAAGTACCACAAGTTCTTTATCCATTTTCCAATTTCTGCGATATTGAACTTGTACGGTAAACGAGGTTCTTGTAAACAGAGGCGGCCCAAACTTTGGGGTGGATGTATCTTTTTGATTTTAATTTCCCTAATCTATAGGACCATAAGTGGAAGTGCCCTAGGCTCTGTTGCTTTGTTTTTTAGATGTTTCAGGAAACACCATACACTTCTCCCGAGTGTCTGTTGGCAATTTACATCCCGCCCATCAGCATAACAAGGCTCCCAGTTCTCCATGGCCTGTCCTGCCTTTCTGAATTTTACACTTTTTTCAGATGGCCCTTTTGACCGGGGGGAAGTGAGACTTCATTGTAGTGCAGATTTCCTTTGCAAGCTTGCTTGGTTGGCCAAATAGGGTGTATGCATTTTTTCCTGAATGTATTCAGGAAAAAACGCAAACGCCCTTTTTGGCCAAGTGCATCATTGTGGACGTTCTGCCTCTTTTCCTATGCTTTCAATGCAATTCCAGTCTACCTCCTGAAATCGGTTTCCTGCAATTCTGCCCCGCTTTCAAGTCCTCTTGGCAGCCTTACTTCAGTATATTTTTGGACAATAGCTGTCATTTATAACTCTGCAGGTTTGTGAATTACAGTGCCCCTAAGCTCCTTTCTTCAACTCACTTTCTTTTGAGCTGGCCGCAACACCGCAGGAGGGCTTCAGGCCCTAATCTGGTTCCGGCACGGCACGCTGAGCCTTTGGTTAATTCCTCTTCCTGGTGGGAAATGAGAGTTAAATTTGCCCGTCCAGACACCTCCAGCTAGTCTCTCATTGGTTCTCGCTATTCCTGTTCATCTTCCGCAGAAATTGCAAACTGGGCCAAACAGGAGGTTAAAGGGACTGACTCTCCAAGTCGGGAGAGTGTTAGTAAAGCATCTGGAATGGTGCACCCGAGTATCATGGGAGGAAAACTGAGACATATTTGAACACGTCTCCCGTTCACACGGTTGATCATACTCTGGGTTCCACATGCATGTTTTAGCTGAAGGAAGAATACCTTAAACGTGGGTAGTTGAAACCTGTGGAATGGGTACCATGCAATATGACTTCAAAGGGTCTTCATTTGCTCACCGAAACTCTCCAAAACTATCACTGCTGCGTTTATGCCCCTGTACACACGCTTGATTCTCTTTTGGAGACATAGCAATCCATAGGTTTTAAGATACTTACTAGTCAGCTACATACTTAGTCGTTTAATATGCGGTGTTGAGTCCATTTCGTTGAACAAGGAGTAGATCTTGTCTATTCCATATTTGGCTTAAGGAACTTTATCTGTGCTCATTTCAATCTCTGGTTTTATGCAGCACCCCAACTCACCTTTCCCCTTAAGCAAGCATAAGTTGGTTTTCTAAATTTGAGACCCTGTTCTGTTCTGTAATTCAGTTCCTGTGTAGCCAAGTTTACATTCCGTGTATTACTGATATCTTATGATGTTTCTTTTTCTGTGTGACTTATTTCAGTTAGAATCATCATACCTGAATCCACTCATTGTGCTGCTAAGGGCCTGATGACATAGATTTCATTGCTGAGTGATATTGCTTTGTAAGTAAATACCACAACTTCTTTATCCATTTTTCACTTTCTGCGATGTTGAACTTGTACTGTAAACGAGGGTCTTGTAAACAGAGGCGTCCCAAACTTTGGGGTGGCTGTGTCTTTTTGATTTTAATTTCCCTAAGCTATAGGACCATAAGTGGAAGTGCCCTAGGCTCTGTTGCTTTGTTTTTTAGATGTTTCAGGAAACACCATACACTTCTCCCGAGTGTCTGTTGGCAATTTACATCCCGCCCATCAGCATAACAAGGCTCCCAGTTCTCCATGGCCTGTCCTGCCTTTCTGGATTTTACACTTTTTTCAGATGGCCCTTTTGACCGGGGGGAAGTGAGACTTCATTGTAGTGCAGATTTCCTTTGCAAGCTTGCTTGGTTGGCCAAAAAGGGCGTATGCGTTTTTTCCTGAATATATTCAGGAAAAAACGCATACGCCCTTTTTGACCAAGTGCATCATTGTGGACGTTCTGCCTCTTTTCCTATGCTTTCAATGCAATTCCAGTCTACCTCCTGAAATCGGTTTCCTGCAATTCTGCCCCGCTTTCAAGTCCTCTTGGCAGCCTTACTTCAGTATATTTTTGGACGATAGCTGTCATTTATAACTCTGCAGGTTTGTGAATTACAGTGCCCCTGAGCTCCTTTCTTCAACTCGCTTTCTTGTGACCTGGCCGCAACACCGCAGGATGGCTTCAGGCCGTAATCTGGTTCCGGCACGGCACGCTGAGCCTTTGGTTATTTCCTCTTCCTGGTGGGAAATGAGAGTTAAATTTGCCCGTCCAGACACCTCCAGCTAGTCTCTCATTGGTTCTCCCTATTCCTGTTCATCTTCCGCAGAAATTGCAAACTGGGCCAAACAGGAGGTTAAAGGCGCTGACTCTCCAAGTGGGGAGAGTGTTAGTAAAGCATCTGGAATGTTGCACCTGAGTACCAGGGGAGGAAAACTGACACATATTTGAACACGTCTCCCGTTCACACGGTTGATCATACTCTGGGATCCACATGCATGTTTTAGCTGAAGCAAGAATACCTTAAACGTGGGTAGTTGAAACCTGTGGAATGGGTACCATGCAATATGACTTCAAAGGGTCTTCATTTGCTCACCGAACCTCTCCAATCCTATCACTGCTGCGTTTATGCCCCTGTACACACGCTTGATTCTCTTTTGGAGACATAGCAATCCATAGGTTTTAAGATACTTACTAGTCAGGTACATTCTTAGGCGTTTAATATGGGGTGTTGAGTCCATTTCGTTGAGCAAGGAGTAGCTCTTGTCTATTCCATATTTGGCTTAAGGAACTTTATCTGTGCTCATTTCAATCTCTGGTTTTATGCAGCACCCCAACTCACCTTTCCCCTTAAGCAAGCATAAGTTGGTTTTCTAAATTTGAGACCCTGTTCTGTTCTGTAATTCAGTCCCTGTGTAGCCAAGTTTACATTCCGTGTATTACTGATACCTTATGATGTTTCTTTTTCTGTGTGACTTATTTCAGTTAGAATCATCGTACCTGAATCCACTCATTATGCTGATACGGGCCTGATGTCATAGATTTCATTGCTGAGTGATACTGCTTTGTACATAAGTACCACAAGTTCTTTATCCATTTTTCACTTTCTGTGATATTGAACTTGTATGGTAAACGAGGTTCTTGTAAGCAGAGGCGTCCCAAACTTTGGGGTGGCTGTGTCTTTGTGATTTTAATTTCCCTGAGCTATAGGACCATAAGTGGAAGTGCCCTAGGCTCTGTTGCTTTGTTTTTTAGATGTTTCAGGAAACACCATACACTTCTCCCCAGTGTCTGTTGGCAATTTACATCCCGCCCATCAGCATAACAAAGCTCCCAGTTCTCCATGGCCTATCCTGCCTTTCTGGATTTTACACTTTTTTCAGATGGCCCTTTTGACCGGGGGGAAGTGAGACTTCATTGTAGTTCAGATTTCCTTTGCAAGCTTGCTTGGTTGGCCAAAAAGGGCGTATGCGTTTTTTCCTGAATATATTCAGGAAAAAACGCATACGCACTTTTTGGCCAAGTGCATCATTGTGGACGTTCTGCCTCTTTTCCTATGCTTTCAATGCAATTCCAGTCTACCTCCTGAAATCGGTTTCCTGCAATTCTGCCCCACTTTGAAGTCCTCTTGGCAGCCTTACTTCAGTATATTTTTGGACGATAGCTGTCATTTATAACTCTGCACGTTTGTGAATTACAGTGCCCCTGAGCTCCTTTCTTCAACTCGCTTTCTTTTGAGCTGGCCGCAACACTGCAGGATGGCTTCAGGCCCTAATCTGGTTCCGGCACGGCACGCTGAGCCTTTGGTTAATTCCTCTTCCTGGTGGGAAATGAGAGTTAAATTTGCCCGTCCAGACACCTCCAGCTAGTCTCTCATTGGTTCTCCCTATTCCTGTTCATCTTCCACAGAAATTGCAAACTGGGCCAAACAGGAGGTTAAAGGCGCTGACTCTCCAAGTGGGGAGAGTGTTAGTAAAGCGTCTGGAATGTTGCACCCGAGTACCAGGGGAGGAAAACTGACACATATTTGAACACGTCTCCCGTTCACACAGTTGATCATACTCTGGGTTCCACATGCATGTTTTAGCTGAATGAAGAATACCTTAAACGTGGGTAGTTGAAAACTGTGGAATGGGTACCATGCAATATGACTTCAAAGGGTCTTCATTTGCTCACCGAACCTCTCCAATCCTATCACTGCTGCGTTTATGCCCCTGTACACACGCTTGATTCTCTTTTGGAGACATAGCAATCCATAGGTTTTAAGATACTTACTAGTCAGGTACATTCTTAGGCGTTTAATATGCGGTGTTGAGTCCATTTCGTTGAGCAAGGAGTAGCTCTTGTCTATTCCATATTTGGCTTAAGGAACTTTATCTATGCTCATTTCAATCTCTGGTTTTATGCAGCACCCCAACTCACCTTTCCCCTTAAGCAAGCATAAGTTGGTTTTCTAAATTTGAGACCCCGTTCTGTTTTGGAATTCAGTTCCTGTGTAGCCAAGTTTACATTCCATGTATTAGTGACATCTTATGATGTTTCTTTTTCTGTGTGACTTATTTCAGTTAGAATCATCGTACCTGAATCCACTCTTTATGCTGCTACGGGCCTGATGACATAGATTTCATTGCTGAGTGATACTGCATTGTACGTAAGTACCACAAGTTCTTTATCCATTTTTCACTTTCTGTTATATTGAACTTGTACGGTAAACGAGGTTCTTGTAAACAGAGGCGTCCCAAACTTTGGGGTGGCTGTGTCTTTTTGATTTTAATTTCCCTACGCTATAGGACCATAAGTGGAAGTGCCCTAGGCTCTGTTGCTTTGTTTTTTAGATGTTTCAGGAAACACCATACACTTCTGCCCAGTGTCTGTTGGCAATTTACATCCCGCCCATCAGCATAACAAGGCTCCCAGTTCTCCATGGCCTGTCCTGCCTTTCTGGATTTTACACTTTTTTCAGATGGCCCTTTTGACCGGGGGGAAGTGAGACTTCATTGTAGTGCAGATTTCCTTTGCAAGCTTGCTTGGTTGGCCAAAAAGGGCGTATGCATTTTTTCCTGAATATATTCAGGAATAAACGCATACGCCCTTTTTGGCCAAGTGCATCATTGTGGACGTTCTGCCTCTTTTCCTATGCTTTCAATGCAATTCCAGTCTACCTCCTGAAATCGGTTTCCTGCAATTCTGCCCCACTTTCAAGTCCTCTTGGCAGCCTTACTTCAGTATATTTTTGGACGATAGCTGTCATTTATAACTCTGCACGTTTGTGAATTACAGTGCCCCTGAGCTCCTTTCTTCAACTCGCTTTCTTTTGAGCTGGCCGCAACACTGCAGGATGGCTTCAGGCCCTAATCTGGTTCCGGCACGGCACGCTGAGCCTTTGGTTAATTCCTCTTCCTGGTGGGAAATGAGAGTAAAATTTGCCCGTCCAGACACCTCCAGCTAGTCTCTCATTGGTTCTCCCTATTCCTGTTCATCTTCCGCAGAAATTGCAAACTGGGCCAAACAGGAGGTTAAAGGCGCTGACTCTCCAAGTGGGGAGAGTCTTAGTAAAGCGTCTGGAATGTTGCACCCGAGTACCAGGGGAGGAAAACTGAGACATATTTGAACACGTCTGCCGTTCACACGGTTGATCATACTCTGGGTTCCACATGCATGTTTTAGCTGAAGGAAGAATACCTTAAACCTGGAGAGTTGAGACCCGTGGAATGGGTACCATGCAATATGACTTCAAAGGGTCTTCATTTGCTCACCGAAGCTCTCCAATCCTATCACTGCTGCGTTTATGCCCCTGTACACACGCTTGATTCTCTTTTGGAGACATAGCAATCCATAGGTTTTAAGATACTTACTAGTCAGGTACATTCTTAGGCGTTTAATATGGGGTGTTGAGTCCTTTTCGTTGAGAAAGAAGTAGCTGTTGTCTATTCCATATTTGGCTTAAGGAACTTTATCTGTGCTCATTTCAATCTCTGGTTTTATGCAGCACCCCAACTCACCTTTCCCCTTAAGCAAGCATAAGTTGGTTTTCTAAATTTGAGACCCTGTTCTTTTCTGTAATTCAGTTCCTGTGTAGCCAAGTTTACATTCCGGGTATTACTGATATCTTATGATGTTTCTTTTTCTGTGTGACTTATTTCAGTTAGAATCATCGTACCTGAATCCACTCATTGTGCTGCTAAGGGCCTGATGACATAGATTTCATTGCTGAGTGATATTGCTTTGTAAGTAAATACCACAGCTTCTTTATCCATTTTTCACTTTCTGCGATGTTGAACTTGTACTGTAAACGAGGTTCTTGTAAACAGAGGCGTCCCAAACTTTGGGGTGACTGTGTCTTTTTGATTTTAATTTCCCTAAGCTATAGGACCATAAGTGGAAGTGCCCTAGGCTCTGTTGCTTTGTTTTTTAGATGTTTCAGGAAACACCATACACTTCTCCCGAGTGTCTGTTGGCAATTTACATCCCGCCCATCAGCATAACAAGGCTCCCAGTTCTCCATGGCCTGTCCTGCCTTTCTGGATTTTACACTTTTTTCAGTTGGCCCTTTTGACCGGGGGGAAGTGAGACTTCATTGTAGTGCAGATATCCTTTGCAAGTTTGCTTGGTTGGCCAAAAAGGGCGTATGCGTTTTTTCCTGAATATATTCAGGAAAAAACGCATATGCACTTTTTGGCCAAGTGCATCATTGTGGACGTTCTGCCTCTTTTCCTATGCTTTCAATGCAATTCCAGTCTACCTCCTGAAATCGGTTTCCTACAATTCTGCCCCGATTTCAAGTCCTCTTGGCAGCCTTACTTCAGTCTATTTTTGGACGATAGCTGTCATTTATAACTCTGCAGGTTTGTGAATTACAGTGCCCCTGAGCTCCTTTCTTCAACTCGCTTTCTTGTGAGCTGGCCGCAACACCGCTGGATGGCTTCAGGCACTATTTTGGTTCCGGCACGGCACGATGAGCCTTTGGTTATTTCCTCTTCCTGGTGGGAAATGAGAGTTAAATTTGCCCGTCCAGACACCTCCAGCTAGTCTCTCATTGGTTCTCCCTATTCCTGTTCATCTTCCACAGAAATTGCAAACTGGGCCAAAGAGGAGGTTAAAGGCGCTGACTCTCCAAGTGGGGAGAGTCTTAGTAAAGCGTCTGGAATGTTGCACCCGAGTACCAGGGGAGGAAAACTGAGACATATTTGAACACGTCTGCCGTTCACATGGTTGATCATACTCTGGGTTCCACATGCATGTTTTAGCTGAAGGAAGAATACCTTAAACCTGGAGAGTTGAGACCCGTGGAATGGGTACCATGCAATATGACTTCAAAGGGTCTTCATTTGCTCACCGAACCTCTCCAATCATATCACTGCTGCGTTTATGCCCCTGTACACACGCTTGATTCTCTTTTGGAGACATAGCAATCCATAGGTTTTAAGATACTTACTAGTCAGGTACATTCTTAGGCGTTTAATATGGGGTGTTGAGTCCATTTCGTTGAGCAAGGAGTAGCTCTTGTCTATTCCATATTTGGCTTAAGGAACTTTATCTGTGCTCATTTCAATCTCTGGTTTTATGCAGCACCCCAACTCACCTTTCCCCTTAAGCAAGCATAAGTTGGTTTTCTAAATTTGAGACCCTGTTCTGTTTTGGAATTCAGTTCCTGTGTAGCCAAGTTTACATTCCATGTATTAGTGATATCTTATGATGTTTCTTTTTCTCTGTGACTTATTTCAGTTAGAATCATCGTACCTGAATCCACTCATTATGCTGCTACGGGCCTGATGACATAGATTTCATTGCTGAGTGATAGTGCATTGTACGTAAGTACCACAAGTTCTTTATCCATTTTCCACTTTCTGCGATATTGAACTTGTACGGTAAACGAGGTTCTTGTAAACAGAGGCGTCCCAAACTTTGGGGTGTCTGTGTCTTTTTGATTTTAATTTCCCTAAGCTATAGGACCATAAGTGGAAGTGCCCTAGGCTCTGTTGCTTTGTTTTTTAGATGTTTCAGGAAACACCATACACTTCTCCCGTGTGTCTGTTGTTAATTTACATCCCGCCCATCAGCATAACAAGGCTCCCAGTTCTCCATGGCCTGTCCTGCCTTTCTGGATTTTACACTTTTTTCAGATGGCCCTTTTGACCGGGGGGAAGTGAGACTTCATTGTAGTGCAGATTTCCTTTGCAAGCTTGCTTGGTTGGCCAAATAGGGCGTATGCATTTTTTCCTGAATGTATTCAGGAAAAAACGCAAACGCCCTTTTTGGCCAAGTGCATCATTGTGGACGTTCTGCCTCTTTTCCTATGCTTTCAATGCAATTCCAGTCTACCTCCTGAAATCGGTTTCCTGCAATTCTGCCCCGCTTTCAAGTCCTCTTGGCAGCCTTACTTCAGTATATTTTTGGACAATAGCTGTCATTTATAACTCTGCAGGTTTGTGAATTACAGTGCCCCTAAGCTCCTTTCTTCAACTCGCTTTCTTTTGAGCTGGCCGCAACACCGCAGGATGGCTTCAGGCCCTAATCTGGTTCCGGCACGGCACGCTGAGCCTTTGGTTAATTCCTCTTCCTGGTGGGAAATGAGAGTTAAATTTGCCCGTCCAGACACCTCCAGCTAGTCTCTCATTGGTTCTCGCTATTCCTGTTCATCTTCCGCAGAAATTGCAAACTGGGCCAAACAGGAGGTTAAAGGGACTGACTCTCCAAGTCGAGAGAGTGTTAGTAAAGCATCTGGAATGTTGCACCCGAGTACCAGGGGACGAAAACTGAGACATATTTGAACACGTCTCCCGATCACATGGTTGATCATACTCTAGGTTCCACATGCATGTTTTAGCTGAAGGAAGAATACCTTAAACCTGGGTAGTTGAATCCCGTGTAATGCGTACCATGCAATATGACTTCAAAGGGTCTTCATTTGCTCACCGAACCTCTCCAATCCTATCACTGCTGCGTTTATGCCCCTGTACACACGCTTGATTCTCTTTCGGAGACATAGCAATCCATAGGTTTTAAGATACTTACTAGTCAGGTACATTCTTAGGCGTTTAATATGGGGTGTTGAGTCCTTTTTGTTGAGCAAGGAGTAGCTCTGGTCTATTCCATATTTGGCTTAAGGAACTTTATCTGTGCTCATTTCAATCTCTGGTTTTATGCAGCACCCCAACTCACCTTTCCCCTTAAGCAAGCATAAGTTGGTTTTCTAAATTTGAGACCCTGTTCTTTTTTGGAATTCAGTTCCTGTGTAGCCAAGTTTACATTCCGTGTATTACTGATATCTTATGATGTTTCTTTTTCTGTGTGACTTATTTCAGTTAGAATCATCATACCTGAATCCACTCATTGTGCTGCTACGGGCCTGATGACATAGATTTCATTGCTGAGTGATATTGCTTTGTAAGTAAATTCCACAACTTCTTTATCCATTTTTCACTTTCTGTGATATTGAACTTGTACGGTAAATGAGGTTCTTGTAAACAGAGGCGTCCCAAACTTTGGGGTGGCTGTGTCTTTTTGATTTTAATTTCCCTAAGCTATAGGACCATAAGTGGAAGTGCCCTAGGCTCTGTTGCTTTGTTTTTTAGATGTTTCAGGAAACACCATACACTTCTCCCGAGTGTCTGTTGGCAATTTACATCCCGCCCATCAGCATAACAAGGCTCCCAGTTCTCCATGGCCTGTCCTGCCTTTCTGGATTTTACACTTTTTTCAGATGGCCCTATTGACCGGGGGGAAGTGAGACTTCATTGTAGTGCAGATTTCCTTTGCAAGTTTGCTTGGTTGGCCAAAAAGGGTGTATGCGTTTTTTCCTGAATATATTCAGGAAAAAACGCATACGCCCTTTTTGGCCAAGTGCATCATTGTGGACGTTCTGCCTCTTTTCCTATGCTTTCAATGCAATTCCAGTCTACCTCCTGAAATCGGTTTCCTACAATTCTGCCCCGATTTCAAGTCGTCTTGGCAGCCTTACTTTAGTCTATTTTTGGACGATAGCTGTCATTTATAACTCTGCAGGTTTGTGAATTACAGTGCCCCTGAGCTCCTTTCTTCAACTCGCTTTCTTGTGACCTGGCCGCAACACCGCAGGATGGCTTCAGGCCCTAATCTGGTTCCGGCACGGCACGCTGAGCCTTTGGTTATTTCCTCTTCCTGGTGGGAAATGAGAGTTAAATTTGCCCGTCCAGCCACCTCCAGCTAGTCTCTCATTGGTTCTCGCTATTCATTTTCATCTTCCACAGAAATTGCAAACTGGGCCAAACAGGAGGTTAAAGGGACTGATTCTCCAAGTCGGGAGAGTGTTAGTAAAGCGTCTGGAATGTTGCACCCGAGTACCAGGGGAGGAAAACTGAGACATATTTGAACACGTCTCCCAATCACATGGTTGATCATACTCTAGGTTCCACATGCATGTTTTAGCTGAAGGAAGAATACCTTAAACCTGGGTAGTTGAAACCCGTGGAATGGGTACCAAGCAATATGACTTCAAAGGGTCTTCATTTGCTCACCGAACCTCTCCAATCCTATCACTGCTGCGTTTATGCCCCTGTTCACATGCTTGATTCTCTTTCGGAGACATAGCAATCCATAGGTTTTAATATACTTACTAGTCAGGTACATTCTTAGGCGTTTAATATGCGGTGTTGAGTCCATTTTGTTGAGTAAGGAGTAGCTCTTGTCTATTCCATATTTGGCTTAAGGAACTTTATCTGTGCTCATTTCAATCTCTGGTTTTATGCAGCACCCCAACTCACCTTTCCTCTTAAGCAAGCATAAGTTGGTTTTCTAAATTTGAGACCCTGTTCTGTTCTGTAATTCAGTTCCTGTGTAGCCAAGTTTACATTCCGTGTATTAGTGATATCTTATGATGTTTCTTTTTCTGTATGACTTATTTCAGTTAGAATCATCATACCTGAATCCACTCATTGTGCTGCTAAGAGCCTGATGACATAGATTTCATTGCTGAGTGATATTGCTTTGTAAGTAAATACCACATCTTCTTTATCCATTTTTCACTTTCTGCGATGTTGAACTTGTACTGTAAACGAGGTTCTTGTAAACAGAGGCGTCCCAAACTTTGGGGTGGCTGTGTCTTTTTGATTTTAATTTCCCTAAGCTATAGGACCATAAGTGGAAGTGCCCTAGGCTCTGTTGCTTTGTTTTTTAGATGTTTCAGGAAACACCATACACTTCTCCCGAGTGTCTGTTGGCAATTTACATCCCGCCCATCAGCATAACAAGGCTCCCAGTTCTCCATGGCCTGTCGTGGCTTTCTGGATTTTACACTTTTTTCAAATGGCCCTTTTGACCGGGGGGAAGTGAGACTTCATTGTAGTGCAGATTTCCTTTGCAAGCTTGCTTGGTTGGCCAAAAAGGGCGTATGCGTTTTTTCCTGAATATATTCAGGGAAAAACGCATACGCCCTTTTTGGCCAAGTGCATCATTGTGGACGTTCTGCCTCTTTTCCTATGCTTTCAATGCAATTCCAGTCTACCTCCTGAAATCGGTTTCCTGCAATTCTGCCCCGCTTTCAAGTCCTCTTGGCAGCCTTACTTCAGTATATTTTTGGACGATAGCTGTCATTTATAACTCTGCAGGTTTGTGAATTACAGTGCCCCTGAGCTCCTTTCTTCAACTCACTTTCTTTTGAGCTGGCCGCAACACCTCAGGATGGCTTCAGGCCCTAATCTGGTTCCGGCACGGCACGCTGAGCCTTTGGTTATTTCCTCTTCCTGGTGGGAAATGAGAGTTAAATTTGCCCGTCCAGACACCTCCAGCTAGTCTCTCATTGGTTCTCCCTATTCCTGTTCATCTTCCGCAGAAATTGCAAACTGGGCCAAACAGGAGGTTAAAGGCGCTGACTCTCAAAGTCGGGAGAGTGTTAGTAAAGCGTCTGGAATGTTGCACCCGAGTACCAGGGGAGGAAAACTGAGACATATTTGAACACGTCTCCCGATCACATGGTTGATCATACTCTGGGTTCCACATGCATGTTTTAGCTGAAGGAAGAATACCTTAAACCTGGAGAGTTGAGACCCGTGGAATGGGTACCATGCAATATGACTTCAAAGGGTCTTCATTTGCTCACCGAACCTCTCCAATCCTATCACTGCTGCATTTATGTCCCTGTACACATGCTTGATTCTCTTTCGGAGACATAGCAATCCATAGGTTTTAAGATACTTACTAGTCAGGTACATTCTTAGGCGTTTAATATGGGGTGTTGAGTCCATTTCGTTGAGCAAGGAGTAGCTCTTGTCTATTCCATATTTGGCTTAAGGAACTTTATCTGTGCTCATTTCAATCTCTGGTTTTATGCAGCACCCCAACTCACCTTTCCTCTTAAGCAAGCATAAGTTGGTTTTCTAAATTTGAGACCCTGTTCTGTTCTGTAATTCAGTTCCTGTGTAGCCAAGTTTACATTCCGTGTATTAGTGATATCTTATGACGTTTCTTTTTCTGTGTGACTTATTTCAGTTAGAATCATCGTTCCTGAATCCACTCATTATGCTGCTACGGGCCTGATGACATAGATTTCATTGCTAAGTGATACTGCATTGTACGTAAGTACCACAAGTTCTTTATCCATTTTTCACTTTCTGCGATGTTGAACTTGTACGGTAAACGAGGTTCTTGTAAACAGAGGCGTCCCAAACTTTGGGGTGGCTGTGTCTTTTTTATTTTAATTTCCCTAAGCTATAGGACCATAAGTGGAAGTGCCCTAGGCTCTGTTGCTTTGTTTTTTAGATGTTTCAGGAAACACCATACACTTCTCCCTATTGTCTGTTGGCAATTTACATCCCGCCCATCAGCATAACAAGGCTCCCAGTTCTCCATGGCCTGTGCTGCCTTTCTGGATTTTACACTTTTTTCAGATGGCCCTTTTGACCGGGGGGAAGTGAGACTTCATTGTAGTGCAGATTTCCTTTGCAAGCTTGCTTGGTTGGCCAAAAAGGGCGTATGCGTTTTTTCCTGAATATATTCAGGAAAAAACGCATACGCCCTTTTTGGCCAAGTGCATCATTGTGGACGTTCTGCCTCTTTTCCTATGCTTTCAATGCAATTCCAGTCTACCTCCTGAAATCGGTTTCCTGCAATTCTGCCCCGCTTTCAAGTCCTCTTGGCAGCCTTACTTCAGTCTATTTTTGGACGATAGCTGTCATTTATAACTCTGCAGGTTTGTGAATTACAGTGCCCCTGAGCTCCTTTCTTCAACTCACTTTCTTTTGAGCTGGCCGCAACACCGCAGGATGGCTTCAGGCCCTAATCTGGTTCCGGCACGGCACGCTGAGCCTTTGGTTATTTCCTCTTCCTGGTGGGAAATGAGAGTTAAATTTGCCCGTCCAGACACCTCCAGCTAGTCTCTCATTGGTTCTCCCTATTCCTGTTCATCTTCCGCAGAAATTGCAAACTGGGCCAAACAGGAGGTTAAAGGCGCTGACTCTCCAAGTCGGGAGAGTGTTAGTAAAGCATCTGGAATGTTGCACCCGAGTACCAGGGGAGGAAAACTGAGACATATTTGAACACGTCTCCCGATCACATGGTTGATCATACTCTGGGTTCCACATGCATATTTTAGCTGAAGGAAGAATACCTTAAACCTGCAGAGTTGAGACCCGTGGAATTGGTACTATGCAATATGACTTCAAAGGGTCTTCATTTGCTCACCGAAGCTCTCCAATCCTATCACTGCTGCATTTATGTCCCTGTACACATGCTTGATTTTCTTTCGGAGACATAGCAATCCATAGGTTTTAAGATACTTACTAGTCACGTACATTCTTAGGCGTTTAATATGGGGTGTTGAGTCCATTTCGTTGAGCAAGGAGTAGCTCTTGTCTATTCCATATTTGGCTTAAGGAACTTTATCTGTGCTCATTTCAATCTCTGGTTTTATGCAGCACCCCAACTCACCTTTCCTCTTAAGCAAGCATAAGTTGGTTTTCTAAATTTGAGACCCTGTTCTGTTCTGTAATTCAGTTCCTTTGTAGCCAAGTTTACATTCTGTGTATTAGTGATATCTTATGATGTTTCTTTTTCTGTGTGACTTATTTCAGTTAGAATCATCGTACCTGAATCCACTCATTATGCTGCTACGGGCCTGATGACATAGATTTCATTGCTAAGTGATACTGCATTGTACGTAAGTACCACAAGTTCTTTATCCATTTTTCACTTTCTGCGATGTTGAACTTGTACGGTAAACGAGGTTCTTGTAAACAGAGGCGTCCCAAACTTTGGGGTGGCTGTGTCTTTTTTATTTTAATTTCCCTAAGCTATAGGACCATAAGTGGAAGTGCCCTAGGCTCTGTTGCTTTGTTTTTTAGATGTTTCAGGAAACACCATACACTTCTCCCGAGTGTCTGTTGGCAATTTACATCCCGCCCATCAGCATAACAAGGCTCCCAGTTCTCCATGGCCTGTGCAGCCTTTCTGGATTTTACACTTTTTTCAGATGGCCCTTTTGACCGGGGGGAAGTGAGACTTCATTGTAGTGCAGATTTCCTTTGCAAGCTTGCTTGGTTGGCCAAAAAGGGCGTATGCGTTTTTTCCTGAATATATTCAGGAAAAAACGCATACGCCCTTTTTGGCCAAGTGCATCATTGTGGACGTTCTGCCTCTTTTCCTATGCTTTCAATGCAATTCCAGTCTACCTCCTGAAATCGGTTTCCTGCAATTCTGCCCCGCTTTCAAGTCCTCTTGGCAGCCTTACTTCAGTCTATTTTTGGACGATAGCTGTCATTTATAACTCTGCAGGTTTGTGAATTACAGTGCCCCTGAGCTCCTTTCTTCAACTCGCTTTCTTGTGACCTGGCCGCAACACCGCAGGATGGCTTCAGGCCCTAATCTGGTTCCGGCACGGCACGCTGAGCCTTTGGTTATTTCCTCTTCCAGATGGGAAATGAGAGTTAAATTTGCCCGTCCAGACACCTCCAGCTAGTCTCTCATTGGTTCTCCCTATTCCTGTTCATCTTCCGCAGAAATTGCAAACTGGGCCAAACAGGAGGTTAAAGGCGCTGACTCTCCAAGTGGGGAGAGTGTTAGTAAAGCGTCTGGAATGCTGCACCCGAGTACCAGGGGAGGAAAACTGAGACATATTTGAACACGTCTCCCGTTCACATGGTTGATCATACTCTGGGTTCCACATGCATGTTTTAGCTGAAGGAAAAATACCTTAAACCTGGAGAGTTGAGACCCGTGGAATGGGTACCATGCAATATGACTTCAAAGGGTCTTCATTTGCTCACCGAACCTCTCCAATCCTATCACTGCTGCATTTATTCCCCTGTACACATGTTTGATTCTCTCTTGGAGACATAGCAATCCATAGGTTTTAAGATACTTACTAGTAGGGTACATTCTTAGGCGTTTAATATGGGGTGTTGAGTCCATTTCGTTGAGCAAGGAGTAGCTCTTTTCTATTCCATATTTGGCTTAAGGAACTTCATCTGTGCTCATTTCAATCTCTGGTTTTATGCAGCACCCCAACTCACCTTTACCCTTAAGCAAGCATCAGTTGGTTTTCTAAATTTGAGACCCTGTTCTGTTCTGTAATTCAGTTCCTTTGTAGCCAAGTTTACATTCCGTGTATTACTGATATCTTATGATGTTTCTTTTTCTGTGTGAATTATTTCAGTTAGAATCATCGTACCTGAATCCACTCATTGTGCTGCTAAGGGCCTGATGACATAGATTTCATTGCTGAGTGATATTGCTTTGTAAGTAAATACCACAGCTTCTTTATCCATTTTTCACTTTCTGCGATGTTGAACTTGTACTGTAAACGAGGTTCTTGTAAACAGAGGCGTCCCAAATTTTGGGGTGGCTGTGTCTTTTTGATTTTAATTTCCCTAAGCTATAGGACCATAAGTGGAAGTGCCCTAGGCTCTGTTGCTTTGTTTTTTAGATGTTTCAGGAAACACCATACACTTCTCCCGAGTGTCTGTTGGCAATTTACATCCCGCCCATCAGCATAACAAGGCTCCCAGTTCTCCATGGCCTGTGCAGCCTTTCTGGATTTTACACTTTTTTCAGATGGCCCTTTTGACCGGGGGGAAGTGAGACTTCATTGTAGTGCAGATTTCCTTTGCAAGCTTGCTTGGTTGGCCAAAAAGGGCGTATGCGTTTTTTCCTGAATATATTCAGGAAAAAACGCATACGCCCTTTTTGGCCAAGTGCATCATTGTGGACGTTCTGCCTCTTTTCCTATGCTTTCAATGCAATTCCAGTCTACCTCCTGAAATCGGTTTCCTGCAATTCTGCCCCGCTTTCAAGTCCTCTTGGCAGCCTTACTTCAGTCTATTTTTGGACGATAGCTGTCATTTATAACTCTGCAGGTTTGTGAATTACAGTGCCCCTGAGCTCCTTTCTTCAACTCGCTTTCTTGTGACCTGGCCGCAACACCGCAGGATGGCTTCAGGCCCTAATCTGGTTCCGGCACGGCACGCTGAGCCTTTGGTTATTTCCTCTTCCAGATGGGAAATGAGAGTTAAATTTGCCCGTCCAGACACCTCCAGCTAGTCTCTCATTGGTTCTCCCTATTCCTGTTCATCTTCCGCAGAAATTGCAAACTGGGCCAAACAGGAGGTTAAAGGCGCTGACTCTCCAAGTGGGGAGAGTGTTAGTAAAGCGTCTGGAATGCTGCACCCGAGTACCAGGGGAGGAAAACTGAGACATATTTGAACACGTCTCCCGTTCACATGGTTGATCATACTCTGGGTTCCACATGCATGTTTTAGCTGAAGGAAAAATACCTTAAACCTGGAGAGTTGAGACCCGTGGAATGGGTACCATGCAATATGACTTCAAAGGGTCTTCATTTGCTCACCGAACCTCTCCAATCCTATCACTGCTGCATTTATTCCCCTGTACACATGTTTGATTCTCTTTTGGAGACATAGCAATCCATAGGTTTTAAGATACTTACTAGTAGGGTACATTCTTAGGCGTTTAATATGGGGTGTTGAGTCCATTTCGTTGAGCAAGGAGTAGCTCTTTTCTATTCCATATTTGGCTTAAGGAACTTCATCTGTGCTCATTTCAATCTCTGGTTTTATGCAGCACCCCAACTCACCTTTACCCTTAAGCAAGCATCAGTTGGTTTTCTAAATTTGAGACCCTGTTCTGTTCTGTAATTCAGTTCCTTTGTAGCCAAGTTTACATTCCGTGTATTACTGATATCTTATGATGTTTCTTTTTCTGTGTGAATTATTTCAGTTAGAATCATCGTACCTGAATCCACTCATTGTGCTGCTAAGGGCCTGATGACATAGATTTCATTGCTGAGTGATATTGCTTTGTAAGTAAATACCACAGCTTCTTTATCCATTTTTCACTTTCTGCGATGTTGAACTTGTACTGTAAACGAGGTTCTTGTAAACAGAGGCGTCCCAAATTTTGGGGTGGCTGTGTCTTTTTGATTTTAATTTCCCTAAGCTATAGGACCATAAGTGGAAGTGCCCTAGGCTCTGTTGCTTTGTTTTTTAGATGTTTCAGGAAACACCATACACTTCTCCCGAGTGTCTGTTGGCAATTTACATCCCGCTCATCAGCATAACAAGGCTCCCAGTTCTCCATGGCCTGTCCTGCCTTTCTGGATTTTACACTTTTTTCAGATGGCCCTTTTGACCGGGGGGAAGTGAGACTTCATTGTAGTGCAGATTTCCTTTGCAAGCTTGCTTGGTTGGCCAAAAAGGGCGTATGCGTTTTTTCCTGAATATATTCAGGAAAAAACGCATACGCCCTTTTTGGCCAAGTGCATCATTGTGGACGTTCTGCCTCTTTTCCTATGCTTTCAATGCAATTCCAGTCTACCTCCTGAAATCGGTTTCCTGCAATTCTGCCCCGCTTTCAAGTCCTCTTGGCAGCCTTACTTCAGTCTATTTTTGGACGATAGCTGTCATTTATAACTCTGCAGGTTTGTGAATTACAGTGCCCCTGAGCTCCTTTCTTCAACTCACTTTCTTTTGAGCTGGCCGCAACACCGCAGGATGGCTTCAGGCCCTAATCTGGTTCCGGCACGGCACGCTGAGCCTTTGTTTATTTCCTCTTCCAGATGGGAAATGAGAGTTAAATTTGCCCGTCCAGACACCTCCAGCTAGTCTCTCATTGGTTCTCCCTATTCCTGTTCATCTTCCGCAGAAATTGCAAACTGGGCCAAACAGGAGGTTAAAGGCGCTGACTCTCCAAGTGGGGAGAGTGTTAGTAAAGCGTCTGGAATGTTGCACCCGAGTACCAGGGGAGGAAAACTGAGACATATTTGAACACGTCTCCCGTTCACACGGTTGATCATACTCTGGGTTCCACATGCATGTTTTAGCTGAAGGAAGAATACCTTAAACCTGGAGAGTTGAGACCCGTGGAATGGGTACCATGCAATATGACTTCAAAGGGTCTTCATTTGCTCACCGAAGCTCTCCAATCCTATCACTGCTGCATTTATGCCCCTGTACACATGCTTGATTCTCTTTTGGAGACATAGCAATCCATAGGTTTTAAGATACTTACTAGTCAGGTACATTCTTAGGCGTTTAATATGGGGTGTTGAGTCCATTTCGTTGAGCAAGGAGTAGCTCTTGTCTATTCCATATTTGGCTTAAGGAACTTTATCTGTGCTCATTTCAATCTCTGGTTTTATGCAGCACCCCAACTCACCTTTCCCCTTAAGCAAGCATAAGTTGGTTTTCTAAATTTGAGACCCTGTTCTGTTTTGGAATTCAGTTCCTGTGTAGCCAAGTTTACATTCCGTGTATTACTGATATCTTATGATGTATCTTTTTCTGTGTGACTTATTTCAGTTAGAATCATCGTACCTGAATCCACTCATTATTCTGCTACGGGCCTGATGACATAGATTTCATTGCTGAGTGATACTGCATTGTACGTAAGTACCACAAGTTCTTTATCCATTTTTCACTTTCTGTGATATTGAACTTGTACGGTAAACGAGGTTCTTGTAAACAGAGGCGTCCCAAACTTTGGGGTGGCTGTGTCTTTTTGATTTTAATTTCCCTAAGCTATAGGACCATAAGTGGAAGTGCCCTAGGCTCTGTTGCTTTGTTTTTTAGATGTTTCAGGAAACACCATACACTTCTCCCGAGTGTCTGTTGGCAATTTACATCCCGCCCATCAGCATAACAAGGCTCCCAGTTCTCCATGGCCTGTCCTGCCTTTCTGGATTTTACACTTTTTTCAGATGGCCCTTTTGACCTGGGGGAAGTGAGACTTCATTGTAGTGCAGATTTCCTTTGCAAGCTTGCTTGGTTGGCCAAAAAGGGCGTATGCGTTTTTTCCTGAATATATTCAGGAAAAAACGCATACGCCCTTTTTGGCCAAGTGCATCATTGGGGACGTTCTGCCTCTTTTCCTATGCTTTCAATGCAATTCCAGTCTACCTCCTGAAATCGGTTTCCTGCAATTCTGCCCCGCTTTCAAGTCCTCTTGGCAGCCTTACTTCAGTCTATTTTTGGACGATAGCTGTCATTTATAACTCTGCAGGTTTGTGAATTACAGTGCCCCTGAGCTCCTTTCTTCAACTCGCTTTCTTGTGACCTGGCCGCAACACCGCAGGATGGCTTCAGGCCCTAATCTGGTTCCGGCACGGCACGCTGAGCCTTTGGTTAATTCCTCTTCCTGGTGGGAAATGAGAGTTAAATTTGCCCGTCCAGACACCTCCAGCTAGTCTCTCATTGGTTCTCGCTATTCCTGTTCATCTTCCGCAGAAATTGCAAACTGGGCCAAACAGGAGGTTAAAGGGACTGACTCTCCAAGTCGGTAGAGTGTTAGTAAAGCGTCTGGAATGTTGCACCCGAGTACCAGGGTACGAAAACTTAGACATATTTGAACACGTCTCCCGATCACACGGTTGATCATACTCTAGGTTCCACATGCATGTTTTAGCTGAAGGAAGAATACCTTAAACCTGGGTAGTTGAAACCCGTGGAATGGGTACCATGCAATATGACTTCAAAGGGTCTTCATTTGCTCACCGAACCTCTCCAATCCTATCACTGCTGCGTTTATGCCCCTGTTCACGTGCTTGATTCTCTTTCGGAGACATAGCAATCCATAGGTTTTAAGATACTTACTAGTCAGGTACATTCTTAGGCGTTTAATATGCGGTGTTGAGTCCATTTCGTTGAGTAAGGAGTAGCTCTTGTCTATTCCATATTTGGCTTAAGGAACTTTATCTGTGCTCATTTCAATCTCTGGTTTTATGCAGCACCCCAACTCACCTTTCCTCTTAAGCAAGCATAAGTTGGTTTTCTAAATTTGAGACCCTGTTCTGTTCTGTAATTCAGTTCCTGTGTAGCCAAGTTTACATTCCGTGTATTAGTGATATCTTATGATGTTTCTTTTTCTGTGTGACTTATTTCAGTTAGAATCATCATACCTGAATCCACTCATTGTGCTGCTAAGAGCCTGATGACATAGATTTCATTGCTAAGTGATACTGCATTGTACGTAAGTACCACAAGTTCTTTATCCATTTTTCACTTTCTGCGATGTTGAACTTGTACTGTAAACGAGGTTCTTGTAAACTGAGGCGTCCCAAACTTTGGGGTGGCTGTGTCTTTTTGATTTTAATTTCCCTAAGCTATAGGACCATAAGTGGAAGTGCCCTAGGCTCTGTTGCTTTGTTTTTTAGATGTTTCAGGAAACACCATACACTTCTACAGAGCGGCTGTTGGTAATTTACATTCCACCCATCAGCATAACAAGGCTCCCAGTTCTCCATGGCCTGTCCTGCCTTT
The DNA here is from genome assembly GCF_964374135.1 of Grampus griseus. Lineage (NCBI taxonomy): Eukaryota > Metazoa > Chordata > Mammalia > Artiodactyla > Delphinidae > Grampus > Grampus griseus. Next base: position 116,644 of record NW_028133268.1, on the reverse strand, counting down.
CTGGATTTTACACTTTTTTCAGATGGCCCTTTTGACCGGGGGGAAGTGAGACTTCATTGTAGTGCAGATTTCCTTTGCAAGCTTGCTTGGTTGGCCAAAAAGGGCGTATGAGTTTTTTCCTGAATATATTCAGGAAAAAACACATACGCCCTTTTTGGCCAAGTGCATCATTGTCGACGTTCTGCCTCTTTTCCTGTGTTTTAAATGCAATCCAATTCCGATTCCTCCTGAAATCGGTTTCCTGCAATTCTGCCCTGCATTCAAGTCCTCTTGGCAGCCCTACTTCAGTATATTTTCGGATAATAGCTGTCATTTATAACTCTGCAGGTTTGTGAATTACAGTGCCCCTGAGCTCCTTTCTTCAACTCGCTTTCTTGTGAGCTGGCCACAACACCGCAGGATTGCTTCAGGCCCTAATCTGGTTCCAGCACGGCATCCTGAGCCTTTGGTTTATTGCTCTTCCCTGTGGGAAATGAGAGTTAAATTTGCCCGTCCAGACACCTCCAGCTAGTCTCTCATTGGTTCTCGCTATTCCTGTTCATCTTCCGCAGAATTTGCAAACTGGGCCAAACAGGAGGTTAAAGGGACTGACTCTCCAAGTCGGGAGAGTGTTAGTAAAGCGTCTGGAATGTTGCACCCGAGTACCAGGGAACGAAAAGTGAGACACATTTGAACACGTTTCTCGATCACATGGTGGATCATACTCTGGGTTCCACATGCATGTTTTAGCTGAAGGAAGAATCCCTTAAACCTGGAGAGTTGAGACCCATGGAATGGGTACCATGCAATATGACTTCAAAGGGTCTGCATTTGCTCACCGAACTTCACCAATCTTATGAGCCCCAAGTGTCCAGCCTTATGTGTCACCCAGCTCTGGGTGTAGATATGGTAAATGCAGGTTGCATCAGAAGCCTTGAATGAATTACTTAAGTATTGCTCTCTATTTCACTGTCATTGTGTTTTGCTTAAGAAATTTATTTTTAATATGGGATTTAGCTGATTTTCACTGCTTTAATGCCGCTGTACACACTCTTCATTCTCTTACAGAGATATATAAATCCATTGCTTTTATGATTCTTACTAGGCATGTATATTCCTAGGCGTTGAATATGGGGTGTTGAGTCCATTTCGTTGAGCAAGGAGTAGCTCTGGTCTATTCCATATTTGCCTTATAGAATATTATCTGTGCTCATTTCAATCTCTGGTTTTATGCAGCACCCCAACTCACCTTTCCCCTTAAGCAAGCATAAGTTGGTTTTCTAAATTTGAGACCCTGTTCTGTTTTGGAATTCAGTTCCTGTGTAGCCAAGTTTACATTCCGTGTATTAGTGATATCTTATGATGTTTCTTTTTCTGTGTGACTTATTTCAGTTAGAATCATCGTACCTGAATCCACTCATTATGCTGCTACGGGCCTGATGACATAGATTTCATTGCTGAGTGATACTGCATTGTACGTAAATACCACAAGTTCTTTATCCATTTTTCACTTTCTGTGATATTGAACTTGTACGGTAAACGAGGTTCTTGTAAACAGAGGCGTCCCAAACTTTGGGGTGGCTGTGTCTTTTTGATTTTAATTTCCCTAAGCTATAGGACCATAAGTGGAAGTGACCTAGGCTCTGTTGCTTTGTTTCTTAGATGTTTCAGGAAACACCATACACTTCTCCTGAGTGTCTGTTGGCAATTTACATCCCGCCCATCAGCATAACAAGGCTCCCCGTTCTCCATGGCCTGCCCTGCCTTTCTGGATTTTACACTTTTTTCAGATGGCCCTTTTGACCGGGGGGAAGTGAGACTTCATTGTAGTGCAGATTTCCTTTGCAAGCTTGCTTGGTTGGCCAAAAAGGGCATATGCGTTTTTTCCTGAATATATTCAGGAAAAAACGCATATGCCCTTTTTGGCCAAGTGCATCATTGTGGACGTTCTGCCTCTTTTCCTATGCTTTCAATGCAATTCCAGTCTACCTCCTGAAATCGGTTTCCTGCAATTCTGCCCCGCTTTCGAGTCCTCTTGGCAGCCTTACTTCAATATATTTTTGGACAATAGCTGTCATTTATAACTCTGCAGGTTTGTGAATTACAGTGCCCCTGAGCTCCTTTCTTCAACTCGCTTTCTTGTGAGCTGGCCGCAACACCGCAGGATGGCTTCAGGCCCTAATCCGGTTCCGGCACGGCATGCTGAGCCTTTGGTTAATTCCTCTTCCTGGTGGGAAATGAGAGTTAAATTTGCCCGTCCAGACACCTCCAGCTAGTCTCTCATTGGTTCTCGCTATTCCTGTTCATCTTCCGCAGAAATTGCAAACTGGGCCAAACAGGAGGTTAAAGAGACTGACTCTCCAAGTCGGGAGAGTGTTAGTAAAGCATCTGGAATGTTGCACCCGAGTACCAGGGTACGAAAACTGAGACATATTTGAACACGTCTCCCGTTCACACGGTTGATCATACTCTGGGTTCCACATGCATGTTTTAGCTGAAGGAAGAATACCTTAAACCTGGAGAGTTGAGACCCGTGTAATGGGTACCATGCAAATTGACTTCAAAGGGTCTTCATTTGCTCACCGAACCTCTCCAATCCTATCACTGCTGCGTTTATGCCCCTGTACACACGCTTGATTCTCTTTTGGAGACATAGCAATCCATAGGTTTTAAGATACTTACTAGTCAGGTACATTCGTAGGCGTTTAATATGCGGTGTTGAGTCCATTTCGTTGAGCAAGGAGTAGCTCTTGTTTATTCCATACTTGGCTTAAGGAACTTTATCTGTGCTCATTTCAATCTCTGCTTTTATGAAGCACCCCAACTCACCTTTCCCCTTAAGCAAGCATAAGTTGGTTTTCTAAATTTGCGACCCTGTTCTTTTCTGTAATTCAGTTCCTGTGTAGCCAAGTTTACATTCCGTGTATTACTGATATCTTATGATGTTTCTTTTTCTGTGTGACTTATTTCAGTTAGAATCATCATACCTGAAACCACTCATTTTGCTGCTACGGGCCTGATGACATAGATTTCATTGCTGAGTGATATTGCTTTGTAAGTAAATACCACAAGTTCTTTATCCATTTTTCACTTTCTGTGATATTGAACTTGTACGGTAAATGAGGTTCTTGTAAACAGAGGCGTCCCAAACTTTGGGGTGGCTGTGTCTTTTTGATTTTAATTTCCCTAAGCTTATGGTCCCTAAGACCATAAGTGGAAGTGCCCTAGGCTCTGTTGCTTTGTTTTTTAGATGTTTTAGATGTTTCAGGAAACACCATACACTTCTCCCGAGTGTCTGTTGGCAATTTACATCCCGCCCATCAGCATAACAAGGCTCCCAGTTCTCCATGGCCTGTCCTGCCTTTCTGGATTTTACACTTTTTTCAGATGGCCCTTTTGACCGGGGGGAAGTGAGACTTCATTTTAGTGCAGATTTCCTTTGCAAGTTTGCTTGGTTGGCCAAAAAGGGCGTATGCGTTTTTTCCTGAATATATTCAGGAAAAAACGCATACGCCCTTTTTGGCCAAGTGCATCATTGTGGACGTTCTGCCTCTTTTCCTATGCTTTCAATGCAATTCCAGTCTACCTCCTGAAATCGGTTTCCTGCAATTCTGCCCCGCTTTCAAGTCCTCTTGGCAGCCTTACTTTAGTCTATTTTTGGATGATAGCTGTCATTTATAACTGTGCAGGTTTGTGAATTACAGTGCCCCTGAGCTCCTTTCTTCAACTCGCTTTCTTGTGACCTGGCCGCAACACCACAGGATGGCTTCAGGCCCTAATCTGGTTCCGGCACGGCACGCTGAGCCTTTGGTTATTTCCTCTTCCTGGTGGGAAATGAGAGTTAAATTTGCCCGTCCAGACACCTCCAGCTAGTCTCTCATTGGTTCTCGCTATTCCTTTTCATCTTCCACAGAAATTGCAAACTGGGCCAAACAGGAGGTTAAAGGGACTGATTCTCCAAGTCGGGAGAGTGTTAGTAAAGTGTCTGGAATGTTGCACCCGAGTACCAGGGGAGGAAAACTGAGACATATTTGAACACGTCTCCCGATCACATGGTTGATCATACTCTAGGTTCCACATGCATGTTTTAGCTGAAGGAAGAATACCTTAAACCTGGGTAGTTGTAACCCGTGGAATGGGTACCATGCAATATGACTTCAAAGGGTCTTCATTTGCTCACCGAACCTCTCCAATCCTATCACTGCTGCATTTATGTCCCTGTACACATGCTTGATTCTCTTTCGGAGACATAGCAATCCATAGGTTTTAAGATACTTACTAGTCAGGTACATTCTTAGGCGTTTAATATGGGGTGTTGAGTCCATTTCGTTGAGCAAGGAGTAGCTCTTGTCTATTCCATATTTGGCTTAAGGAACTTTATCTGTGCTCATTTCAATCTCTGGTTTTATGCAGCACCCCAACTCACCTTTCCTCTTAAGCAAGCATAAGTTGGTTTTCTAAATTTGAGACCCTGTTCTGTTCTGTAATTCAGTTCCTGTGTAGCCAAGTTTACATTCCGTGTATTAGTGATATCTTATGATGTTTCTTTTTCTGTGTGACTTATTTCAGTTAGAATCATCGTACCTGAATCCACTCATTATGCTGCTACGGGCCTGATGACATAGATTTCATTGCTAAGTGATACTGCATTGTACGTAAGTACCACAAGTTCTTTATCCATTTCTCACTTTCTGCGATGTTGAAATTGTACGGTAAACAAGGTTCTTGTAAACAGAGGCGTCCCAAACTTTGGGGTGGCTGTGTCTTTTTGATTTTAATTTCCCTAAGCTATAGGACCATAAGTGGAAGTGCCCTACGCTCTGTTGCTTTGTTTTTTAGATGTTTCAGGAAACACCATACACTTCTCCCGAGTGTCTGTTGGCAATTTACATCCCGCCCATCAGCATAACAAGGCTCCCAGTTCTCCATGGCCTGTGCTGCCTTTCTGGATTTTACACTTTTTTCAGATGGCCCTTTTGACCGGGGGGAAGTGAGACTTCATTGTAGTGCAGATTTCCTTTGCAAGCTTGCTTGTTTGGCCAAAAAGGGCGTATGCGTTTTTTCCTGAATATATTCAGAAAAAAACGCATACGCCCTTTTTGGACAAGTGCATCATTGTGGACGTTCTGCCTCTTTTCCTATGCTTTCAATGCAATTCCAGTCTACCTCCTGAAATCGGTTTCCTGCAATTCTGCCCCGCTTTCAAGTCCTCTTGGCAGCCTTACTTCAGTATATTTTTGGACGATAGCTGTCATTTATAACTCTGCAGGTTTGTGAATTACAGTGCCCCTGAGCTCCTTTCTTCAACTCGCTTTCTTGTGACCTGGCCGCAACACCGCAGGATGGCTTCAGGCCCTAATCTGGTTCCGGCACGGCACGCTGAGCCTTTGGTTATTTCCTCCTCCAGATGGGAAATGAGAGTTAAATTTGCCCGTCCAGACACCTCCAGCTAGTCTCTCATTGGTTCTCCCTATTCCTGTTCATCTTCCACAGAAATTGCAAACTGGGCCAAACAGGAGGTTAAAGGCGCTGACTCTCCAAGTGGGGGAGTGTTAGTAAAGCATCTGGAATGTTGCACCCGAGTACCAGGGGAGGAAAACTGAGACATATTTGAACACGTCTCCCGTTCACATGGTTGATCATACTCTGGGTTCCACATGCATGTTTTAGCTGAAGGAAAAATACCTTAAACCTGGAGAGTTGAGACCCGTGGAATGGGTACCATGCAATATGACTTCAAAGGGTCTTCATTTGCTCACCGAACCTCTCCAATCCTATCACTGCTGCATTTATTCCCCTGTACACATGCTTGATTCTCTTTTGGAGACATAGCAATCCATAGGTTTTAAGATACTTACTAGTCAGGTACATTCTTAGGCGTTTAATATGGGGTGTTGAGTCCATTTCGTTGAGCAAGGAGTAGCTCTTGTCTATTCCATATTTGGCTTAAGGAACTTCATCTGTGCTCATTTCAATCTCTGGTTTTATGCAGCACCCCAACTCACCTTTCCCCTTAAGCAAGCATAAGTTGGTTTTCTAAATTTGAGACCCTGTTCTGTTCTGTAATTCAGTTCCTGTGTAGCCAAGTTTACATTCCGTGTATTACTGATATCTTATGATGTTTCTTTTTCTGTGTGAATTATTTCAGTTAGAATCATCGTACCTGAATCCACTCATTGTGCTGCTAAGGGCCTGATGACATAGATTTCATTGCTGAGTGATATTGCTTTGTAAGTAAATACCACAGCTTCTTTATCCATTTTTCACTTTCTGCGATGTTGAACTTGTACTGTAAACGAGGTTCTTGTAAACAGAGGCGTCCCAAACTTTGGGGTGGCTGTGTCTTTTTTATTTTAATTTCCCTAAGCTATAGGACCATAAGTGGAAGTGCCCTAGGCTCTGTTGCTTTGTTTTTTAGATGTTTCAGGAAACACCATACACTTCTCCCTATTGTCTGTTGGCAATTTACATCCCGCCCATCAGCATAACAAGGCTCCCATTTCTCAATAGCCTGTGCTGCCTTTCTGGATTTTACACTTTTTTCAGATGGCCCTTTTGACCGGGGGGAAGTGAGACTTCATTGTAGTGCAGATTTCCTTTGCAAGCTTGCTTGGTTGGCCAAAAAGGGCGTATGCGTTTTTTCCTGAATATATTCAGGAAAAAACGCATACGCCCTTTTTGGCCAAGTGCATCATTGTGGACGTTCTGCCTCTTTTCCTATGCTTTCAATGCAATTCCAGTCTACCTCCTGAAATCGGTTTCCTGCAATTCTGCCCCGCTTTCAAGTCCTCTTGGCAGCCTTACTTCAGTATATTTTTGGACGATAGCTGTCATTTATAACTCTGCAGGTTTGTGAATTACAGTGCCCCTGAGCTCCTTTCTTCAACTCACTTTCTTTTCAGCTGGCCGCAACACCGCAGGATGGCTTCAGGCCCTAATCTGGTTCCGGCACGGCACGCTGAGCCTTTGGTTATTTCCTCTTCCTGGTGGGAAATGAGAGTTAAATTTGCCCGTCCAGACACCTCCAGCTAGTCTCTCATTGGATCTCCCTATTCCTGTTCATCTTCCGCAGAAATTGCAAACTGGGCCAAACAGGAGGTTAAAGGCGCTGACTCTGCAAGTCGGGAGAGTGTTAGTAAAGCGTCTGGAATGTTGCACCCGAGTACCAGGGGAGGAAAACTGAGACATATTTGAACACGTCTCCCGATCACATGGTTGATCATACTCTGGGTTCCACATGCATGTTTTAGCTGAAGGAAGAATACCTTAAACCTGGAGAGTTGAGACCCGTGGAATGGGTACCATGCAATATGACTTCAAAGGGTCTTCATTTGCTCACCGAACCTCTCCAATCCTATCACTGCTGCATTTATTCCCCTGTACACATGCTTGATTCTCTTTTGGAGACATAGCAATCCATAGGTTTTAAGATACTTACTAGTCAGGTACATTCTTAGGCGTTTAATATGGGGTGTTGAGTCCATTTCGTTGAGCAAGGAGTAGCTCTTGTCTATTCCATATTTGGCTTAAGGAACTTCATCTGTGCTCATTTCAATCTCTGGTTTTATGCAGCACCCCAACTCACCTTTACGCTTAAGCAAGCATAAGTTGGTTTTCTAAATTTGAGACCCTGTTCTGTTCTGTAATTCAGTTCCTGTGTAGCCAAGTTTACATTCCGTGTATTACTGATATCTTATGATGTTTCTTTTTCTGTGTGAATTATTTCAGTTAGAATCATCGTACCTGAATCCACTCATTGTGCTGCTACGGGCCTGATGACATAGATTTCATTGCTGAGTGATATTGCTTTGTAAGTAAATACCACAGCTTCTTTATCCATTTTTCACTTTCTGCGATGTTGAACTTGTACTGTAAACGAGGTTCTTGTAAACAGAGGCGTCCCAAACTTTGGGGTGGCTGTGTCTTTTTGATTTTAATTTCCCTAAGCTATAGGACCATAAGTGGAAGTGCCCTAGGCTCTGTTGCTTTGTTTTTTAGATGTTTCAGGAAACACCATACACTTCTCCCTATTGTCTGTTGGCAATTTACATCCCGCCCATCAGCATAACAAGGCTCCCAGTTCTCCATGGCCTGTGCTGCCTTTCTGGATTTTACACTTTTTTCAGATGGCCCTTTTGACCGGGGGGAAGTGAGACTTCATTGTAGTGCAGATTTCCTTTGCAAGCTTGCTTGGTTGGCCAAAAAGGGCGTATGCGTTTTTTCCTGAATATATTCAGGAAAAAACGCATACGCCCTTTTTGGCCAAGTGCATCATTGTGGACGTTCTGCCTCTTTTCCTATGCTTTCAATGCAATTCCAGTCTACCTCCTGAAATCGGTTTCCTGCAATTCTGCCCCGCTTTCAAGTCCTCTTGGCAGCCTTACTTCAGTATATTTTTGGACGATAGCTGTCATTTATAACTCTGCAGGTTTGTGAATTACAGTGCCCCTGAGCTCCTTTCTTCAACTCACTTTCTTTTGAACTGGCCGCAACACCGCAGGATGGCTTCAGGCCCTAATCTGGTTCCGGCACGGCACGCTGAGCCTTTGGTTATTTCCTCTTCCAGATAGGAAATGAGAGTTAAATTTGCCCGTCCAGACACCTCCAGCTAGTCTCTCATTGGTTCTCCCTATTCCTGTTCATCTTCCGCAGAAATTGCAAACTGGGCCAAACAGGAGGTTAAAGGCGATGACTCTCCAAGTGGGGAGAGTGTTAGTAAAGCGTCTGGAATGTTGCACCCGAGTACCAGGGGAGGAAAACTGAGACATATTTGAACACGTCTCCCGTTCACACGGTTGATCATACTCTGGGTTCCACATGCATGTTTTAGCTGAAGGAAGAATACCTTAAACCTGGAGAGTTGAGACCCGTGGAATGGGTACCATGCAATATGACTTCAAAGGGTCTTCATTTGCTCACCGAACCTCTCCAATCCTATCACTGCTGCATTTATGCCCCTGTACACATGCTTGATTCTCTTTTGGAGACATAGCAATCCATAGGTTTTAAGATACTTACTAGTCAGGTACATTCTTAGGCGTTTAATATGGGGTGTTGAGTCCATTTCGTTGAGCAAGGAGTAGCTCTTGTCTATTCCATATTTGGCTTAAGGAACTTTATCTGTGCTCATTTCAATCTCTGGTTTTATGCAGCACCCCAACTCACCTTTTCCCTTAAGCAAGCATAAGTTGGTTTTCTAAATTTGAGACCCTGTTCTGTTTTGGAATTCAGTTCCTGTGTAGCCAAGTTTACATTCCGTGTATTAGTGATATCTTATGATGTTTCTTTTTCTCTGTGACTTATTTCAGTTAGAATCATCGTACCTGAATCCACTCATTATGCTGCTACGGGCCTGATGACATAGATTTCATTGCTGAGTGATACTACATTGTACGTAAGTACCACAAGTTCTTTATCCATTTTTCACTTTCTGTGATATTGAAGTTGTACGGTAAACGAGGTTCTTGTAAACAGAGGCGTCCCAAACTTTGGGGTGGCTGTGTCTTTTTGATTTTAATTTCCCTAAGCTATAGGACCATAAGTGGAAGTGCCCTAGGCTCTGTTGCTTTGTTTTTTAGATGTTTCAGGAAACACCATACACTTCTCCCGAGTGTCTTTTGGCAATTTACATCCCGCTCATCAGCATAACAAGGCTCCCAGTTCTCCATGGCCTGTCCTGCCTTTCTGGATTTTACACTTTTTTCAGATGGCCCTTTTGACCGGGGGGAAGTGAGACTTCATTGTAGTGCAGATTTCCTTTGCAAGCTTGCTTGGTTGGCCAAAAAGGGCGTATGCGTTTTTTCCTGAATATATTCAGGAAAAAACGCATACGCCCTTTTTGGCCAAGTGCATCATTGTGGACGTTCTGCCTCTTTTCCTATGCTTTCAATGCAATTCCAGTCTACCTCCTGAAATCGGTTTCCTGCAATTCTGCCCCGCTTTCAAGTCCTCTTGGCAGCCTTACTTCAGTCTATTTTTGGACGATAGCTGTCATTTATAACTCTGCAGGTTTGTGAATTACAGTGCCCCTGAGCTCCTTTCTTCAACTCACTTTCTTTTGAGCTGGCCGCAACACCGCAGGATGGCTTCAGGCCCTAATCTGGTTCCGGCACGGCACGCTGAGCCTTTGGTTATTTCCTCTTCCAGATGGGAAATGAGAGTTAAATTTGCCCGTCCAGACACCTCCAGCTAGTCTCTCATTGGTTCTCCCTATTCCTGTTCATCTTCCGCAGAAATTGCAAACTGGGCCAAACAGGAGGTTAAAGGCGCTGACTCTCCAAGTGGGGAGAGTGTTAGTAAAGCGTCTGGAATGTTGCACCCGAGTACCAGGGGAGGAAAACTGAGACATATTTGAACACGTCTCCCGTTCACACGGTTGATCATACTCTGGGTTCCACATGCATGTTTTAGCTGAAGGAAGAATACCTTAAACCTGGAGAGTTGAGACCCGTGGAATGGGTACCATGCAATATGACTTCAAAGGGTCTTCATTTGCTCACCGAACCTCTCCAATCCTATCACTGCTGCATTTATGCCCCTGTACACATGCTTGATTCTCTTTTGGAGACATAGCAATCCATAGGTTTTAAGATACTTACTAGTCAGGTACATTCTTAGGCGTTTAATATGGGGTGTTGAGTCCATTTCATTGAGCAAGGAGTAGCTCTTGTCTATTCCATATTTGGCTTAAGGAACTTTATCTGTGCTCATTTCAATCTCTGGTTTTATGCAGCACCCCAACTCACCTTTCCCCTTAAGCAAGCATAAGTTGGTTTTCTAAATTTGAGACCCTGTTCTGTTTTGGAATTCAGTTCCTGTGTAGCCAAGTTTACATTCCGTGTATTAGTGATATCTTATGATGTTTCTTTTTCTGTGTGACTTATTTCAGTTAGAATCATCGTACCTGAATCCACTCATTGTGCTGCTACGGGCCTGATGACATAGATTTCATTGCTGAGTGATACTGCATTGTAAGTAAGTACCACAAGTTCTTTATCCATTTTTCACTTTCTGTGATATTGAACTTGTACGGTAAACGAGGTTCTTGTAAACAGAGGCGTCCCAAACTTTGGGGTGGCTATGTCTTTTTGATTTTAATTTCCCTAAGCTATAGGACCATAAGTGGAAGTGCCCTAGGCTCTGTTGCTTTGTTTTTTAGATGTTTCAGGAAACACCATACACTTCTCCCGAGTGTCTGTTGGCCATTTGCATACCGCCCATCAGCATAACAAGGCTCCCAGTTCTCCATTGCCTGTGCTGCCTTTCTGGATTTTACACTTTTTTCAGATGGCCCTTTTGACCGGGGGGAAGTGAGACTTCATTGTAGTGCAGATTTCCTTTGCAAGTTTGCTTGGTTGGTCAAAAAGTGCATATGCGTTTTTTCCTGAATATATTCAGGAAAAAACGCATACACACTTTTTGGCCAAGTGCATCATTGTGGACGTTCTGCCTCTTTTCCTATGCTTTCAGTGCAATTCCAGTCTACCTCCTGAAATCGGTTTCCTGCAATTCTGCCCTGCTTTCAAGTCCTCTTAGCAGCCTTACTTCAGTCTATTTTTGGAGGATAGCTGTCATTTATAACTCTGCAGGTTTGTGAATTACAGTGCCCCTGAGCTCCTTTCTTCAACTCGCTTTCTTGTGACCTGGCCGCAACACCGCAGGATGGCTTCAGGCCCTAATCTTGTTCCGGCACGGCACGCTGAGCCTTTGGTTAATTCGTCTTCCTGGTGGGAAATGAGAGTTAAATTTGCCCGTCCAGACACCTCCAGCTAGTCTCTCATTGGTTCTCGCTATTCCTGTTCATCGTCCGCAGAAATTGCAAACTGGGCCAAACAGGAGGTTAAAGGGACTGACTCTCCAAGTCGGGAGAGTGTTAGTAAAGCGTCTGGAATGTTGCACCCGAGTACCAGGGTACGAAAACTGAGACATATTTGAACACGTCTCCCGATCACATGGTTGATCATACTCTAGGTTCCACATGCATGTTTTAGCTGAAGGAAGAATACCTTAAACCTGGGTAATTGAAACCCGTGGAATGGGTACCATGCAATATGACTTCAAAGGGTCTTCATTTGCTCACCGAACCTCTCCAATCCTATCACTGTTGCGTTTATGCCCCTGTACACATGCTTGATTCTCTTTCGGAGACATAGCAATCCATAGGTTTTAAGATACTTACTAGTCAGGTACATTCTTAGGCGTTTAATATGCGGTGTTGAGTCCATTTCATTGAGCAAGGAGTAGCTCTTGTCTATTCCATATTTGGCTTAAGGAAATTTATCTGTGCTCATTTCAATCTCTGGTTTTATGCAGCACCCCAACTCAGCTTTCCCTTTAAGCAAGCATAAGTTGCTTTTCTAAATTTGAGACCCTGTTCTGTTCTGTAATTCAGACCCTGTGTAGCCAAGTTTACATTCCGTGTATTAGTGATATCTTATGATGTTTCTTTTTCTGTGTGACTTATTTCAGTTAGAATCATCATACCTGAATCCACTCATTGTGCTGCTACGGGCCTGATGACATAGATTTCATTGCTGAGTGATATTGCTTTGTAAGTAAATACCACAACTTCTTTATCCATTTTTCACTTTCTGCGATGTTGAACATGTACTGTAAACGAGGTTCTTGTAAACAGAGGCGTCCCAAACTTTGGGGTGGCTGTGTCTTTTTGATTTTAATTTCCCTAAGCTATAGGACCATAAGTGGAAGTGCCCTAGGCTCTGTTGCTGTGTTTTTTAGATGTTTCAGGAAATACCATACACTTCTCCCGAGTGTCTGTTGGCAATTTACATCCCGCCCAGCAGCATAACAAGGCTCCCAGTCCTCCATGGCCTGTCCTGCCTTTCTGGATTTTACACTTTTTTCAGATGGCCCTTTTGACCGGGGGGAAGTGAGACTTCATTGTAGTGCAGATTTCCTTTGCAAGCTTGCTTGGTTGGCCAAAAAGGGCGTATGCGTTTTTTCCTGAATATATTCAGGAAAAAACGCATATGCCCTTTTTGGCCAAGTGCATCATTGTGGACGTTTTGCCTCTTTTCCTATGCTTTCAATGCAATTCCAGTCTACCTCCTGAAATCGGTTTCTTGCAATTCTGCCCCGTTTTCAAGTCCTCTTGGCAGCCTTACTTCAGTATATTTTTCGACGATAGCTGTCATTTATAACTCTGCATGTTTGTGAATTACAGTGCCCCTGAGCTCCTTTCTTCAACTCGCTTTCTTTTCAGCTGGCCGCAACACCGCAGGATGGCTTCAGGCCCTAATCTGGTTCCGGCACGGCACGCTGAGCCATTGGTTATTTCCTCTTCCTGGTGGGAAATGAGAGTTAAATTTGCCCGTCCAGACACCTCCAGCTAGTCTCTCATTGGTTCTCGCTATTCCTGTTCATCTTCCGCAGAAATTGCAAACTGGGCCAAACAGGAGGTTAAAGGCGCTGACTCTCCAAGTGGGGAGAGTGTTAGTAAAGCGTCTGGAATGTTGCACCCGAGTACCAGGGGAGGAAAACTGAGACATATTTGAACACGTCTCCCGTTCACACGGTTGATCATACTCTGGGTTCCACATGCATGTTTTAGCTGAAGGAAGAATACCTTAAACCTGGAGAGTTGAGACCCTTGTAATGGGTACCATGCAAATTGACTTCAAAGGGTCTTCATTAGCTCACCGAACCTCTCCAATCCTATCACTGCTGCGTTTATTCCCCTGTACACACGCCTGGTACTCTTTTGGAGACATAACAATCCATAGGTTTTAAGATACTTACTAGTCAGGTACATTCTTAGGCGTTTAATATGTGGTGTTGAGTCCATTTCGTTGAGCAAGGAGTAGCTCTTGTCTATTCCATATTTGGCTTAAGGAACTTTATCTGTGCTCATTTCAATCTCTGGTTTTATGCAGCACCCCAACTCACCTTTCCCCTTAAGCAAGCATAAGTTGGTTTTCTAAATTTGAGACCCTGTTCTGTTTTGGAATTCAGTTCCTGTGTAGCCAAGTTTACATTCCGTGTATTAGTGATATCTTATGATGTTTCTTTTTCTGTGTGACTTATTTCAGTTAGAATCATCATACCTGAATCCACTCATTGTGCTGCTAAGGGCCTGATGACATAGATTTCATTGCTGAGTGATATTGCTTTGTAAGTAAATAGCACAACTTCTTTATCCATTTTTCACTTTCTGCGATGTTGAACTTGTACTGTAAACGAGGTTCTTGTAAACAGAGCCGTTCCAAACTTTGGGGTGGCTGTGTCTTTTTGATTTTAATTTCCCTAAGCTATAGGACCATAAGTGGAAGTGCCCTAGGCTCTGTTGCTTTGTTTTTGAGATGTTTCAGGAAACACCATACACTTCTCCCGAGTGTCTGTTGGCAATTTACATCCCGCCCATCAGCATATCAAGGCTCCCAGTTCTCCATGGCCTGTCCTGCCTTTCTGGATTTTACACTTTTTTCAGATGGCCCTTTTGACCGGGGGGAAGTGAGACTTCATTGTAGTGCAGATTTCCTTTGCAAGCTTGCTTGGTTGGCCAAAAAGTGTGTATGCGTTTTTTCCTGAATATATTCAGGAAAAAACACATACGCCCTATTTGGCCAAGTGCATCATTGTGGACGTGCTGCCTCTTTTCCTATGCTTTCAATGCAATTCCAGTCTACCTCCTGAAATCGGTTTCCTGCAATTCTGCCCCGCTTTCAAGTCCTCTTGGCAGCCTTACTTCAGTATATTTTTCGACGATAGCTGTCATTTATAACTCTGCAGGTTTGTGAATTACAGTGCCCCTGAGCTCCTTTCTTCAACTCGCTTTCTTGTGAGCTGGCCGCAACACCGCAGGATGGCTTCAGGCCCTAATCTGGTTCCGGCACGGCACGCTGAGCCTTTGGTTAATTCCTCTTCCTGGTGGGAAATGAGAGTTAAATTTGCCCGTCCAGACACCTCCAGCTAGTCTCTCATTGGTTCTCACTATTCCTGTTCATCTTCCGCAGAAATTGCAAACTGGGCCAAACAGGAGGTTAAAGGGACTGACTCTCCAAGTCGGGAGAGTGTTAGTAAAGCGTCTGGAATGTTGCACCCGAGGACCAGGGTACGAAAACTGAGACATATTTGAACATGTCTCCCGATCACATGGTTGATCATACTCTAGGTTCCACATGCATGTTTTAGCTGAAGGAAGAATACAATAAACCTGGGTAACTGAAACCCGTGGAATGGGTACCATGCAATATGACTTCAAAGGGTCTTCATTTGCTCACCAAACCTCTCCAATCCTATCACTGCTGCGTTTATGCCCCTGTACACATGCTTGATTCTCTTTCGGAGACATAGCAATCCATAGGTTTTAAGATACTTACTAGTCAGGTACATTTTTAGGCGTTTAATATGGGGTGTTGAGTCCATTTCATTGAGCAAGGAGTAGCTCTTGTCTATTCCATATTTGGCTTAAGGAACTTTATCTGTGCTCATTTCAATCTCTGGTTTTATGCAGCACCCCAACTCACCTTTCCCCTTAAGCAAGCATAAGTTGGTTTTCTAAATTTGAGACCCTGTTCTGTTTTGGAATTCAGTTCCTGTGTAGCCAAGTTTACATTCCGTGTATTAGTGATATCTTATGATGTTTCTTTTTCTGTGTGACTTATTTCAGTTAGAATCATCGTACCTGAATCCACTCATTGTGCTGCTACGGGCCTGATGACATAGATTTCATTGCTGAGTGATACTGCATTGTAAGTAAGTACCACAAGTTCTTTATCCATTTTTCACTTTCTGTGATATTGAACTTGTACGGTAAACGAGGTTCTTGTAAACAGAGGCGTCCCAAACTTTGGGGTGGCTATGTCTTTTTGATTTTAATTTCCCTAAGCTATAGGACCATAAGTGGAAGTGCCCTAGGCTCTGTTGCTTTGTTTTTTAGATGTTTCAGGAAACACCATACACTTCTCCCGAGTGTCTGTTGGCCATTTGCATACCGCCCATCAGCATAACAAGGCTCCCAGTTCTCCATGGCCTGTGCTGCCTTTCTGGATTTTACACTTTTTTCAGATGGCCCTTTTGACCGGGGGGAAGTGAGACTTCATTGTAGTGCAGATTTCCTTTGCAAGTTTGCTTGGTTGGTCAAAAAGTGCATATGCGTTTTTTCCTGAATATATTCAGGAAAAAACGCATACGCCCTTTTTGGCCAAGTGCATCATTGTGGACGTTCTGTCTCTTTTCCTATGCTTTCAGTGCAATTCCAGTCTACCTCCTGAAATCGGTTTCCTGCAATTCTGCCCTGCTTTCAAGTCCTCTTAGCAGCCTTACTTCAGTCTATTTTTGGAGGATAGCTGTCATTTATAACTCTGCAGGTTTGTGAATTACAGTGCCCCTGAGCTCCTTTCTTCAACTCGCTTTCTTGTGACCTGGCCGCAACACCGCAGGATGGCTTCAGGCCCTAATCTGGTTCCGGCACGGCACGCTGAGCCTTTGGTTAATTCGTCTTCCTGGTGGGAAATGAGAGTTAAATTTGCCCGTCCAGACACCTCCAGCTAGTCTCTCATTGGTTCTCGCTATTCCTGTTCATCGTCCGCAGAAATTGCAAACTGGGCCAAACAGGAGGTTAAAGGGACTGACTCTCCAAGTCGGGAGAGTGTTAGTAAAGCGTCTGGAATGTTGCACCCGAGTACCAGGGTACGAAAACTGAGACATATTTGAACACGTCTCCCGATCACATGGTTGATCATACTCTAGGTTCCACATGCATGTTTTAGCTGAAGGAAGAATACCTTAAACCTGGGTAGTTGAAACCCGTGGAATGGGTACCATGCAATATGACTTCAAAGGGTCTTCATTTGCTCACCGAACCTCTCCAATCCTATCACTGTTGCGTTTATGCCCCTGTACACATGCTTGATTCTCTTTCGGAGACATAGCAATCCATAGGTTTTAAGATACTTACTAGTCAGGTACATTCTTAGGCGTTTAATATGCGGTGTTGAGTCCATTTCATTGAGCAAGGAGTAGCTCTTGTCTATTCCATATTTGGCTCAAGGAAATTTATCTGTGCTCATTTCAATCTCTGGTTTTATGCAGCACCCCAACTCAGCTTTCCCTTTAAGCAAGCATAAGTTGCTTTTCTAAATTTGAGACCCTGTTCTGTTCTGTAATTCAGACCCTGTGTAGCCAAGTTTACATTCCGTGTATTAGTGATATCTTATGATGTTTCTTTTTCTGTGTGACTTATTTCAGTTAGAATCATCATACCTGAATCCACTCATTGTGCTGCTACGGGCCTGATGACATAGATTTCATTGCTGAGTGATATTGCTTTGTAAGTAAATACCACAACTTCTTATCCATTTTTCATTTTCTGTGATATTGAACTTGTACGGTAAACGAGGTTCTTGTAAACAGAGGCGTCCCAAACTTTGGGGTGGCTGTGTCTTTTTGATTTTAATTTCCCTAAGCTATAGGACCATAAGTGGAAGTGCCCTAGGCTCTGTTGCTTTGTTTTTTAGATGTTTCAGGAAACACCATACACTTCTACAGAGCGGCTGTTGGTAATTTACATTCCACCCATCAGCATAACAAGGCTCCCAGTTCTCCATGGCCTGTCCTGCCTTTCTGGATTTTACACTTTTTTCAGATGGCCCTTTTGACCGGGGGGAAGTGAGACTTCATTGTAGTGCAGATTTCCTTTGCAAGCTTGCTTGGTTGGCCAAAAAGGGCGTATGAGTTTTTTCCTGAATATATTCAGGAAAAAACACATACGCCCTTTTTGGCCAAGTGCATCATTGTCGACGTTCTGCCTCTTTTCCTGTGTTTTAAATGCAATCCAATTCCGATTCCTCCTGAAATCGGTTTCCTGCAATTCTGCCCTGCATTCAAGTCCTCTTGGCAGCCCTACTTCAGTATATTTTCGGATAATAGCTGTCATTTATAACTCTGCAGGTTTGTGAATTACAGTGCCCCTGAGCTCCTTTCTTCAACTCGCTTTCTTGTGAGCTGGCCACAACACCGCAGGATTGCTTCAGGCCCTAATCTGGTTCCAGCACGGCATCCTGAGCCTTTGGTTTATTGCTCTTCCCTGTGGGAAATGAGAGTTAAATTTGCCCGTCCAGACACCTCCAGCTAGTCTCTCATTGGTTCTCGCTATTCCTGTTCATCTTCCGCAGAATTTGCAAACTGGGCCAAACAGGAGGTTAAAGGGACTGACTCTCCAAGTCGGGAGAGTGTTAGTAAAGCGTCTGGAATGTTGCACCCGAGTACCAGGGAACGAAAAGTGAGACACATTTGAACACGTTTCTCGATCACATGGTGGATCATACTCTGGGTTCCACATGCATGTTTTAGCTGAAGGAAGAATCCCTTAAACCTGGAGAGTTGAGACCCATGGAATGGGTACCATGCAATATGACTTCAAAGGGTCTGCATTTGCTCACCGAACTTCACCAATCTTATGAGCCCCAAGTGTCCAGCCTTATGTGTCACCCAGCTCTGGGTGTAGATATGGTAAATGCAGGTTGCATCAGAAGCCTTGAATGAATTACTTAAGTATTGCTCTCTATTTCACTGTCATTGTGTTTTGCTTAAGAAATTTATTTTTAATATGGGATTTAGCTGATTTTCACTGCTTTAATGCCGCTGTACACACTCTTCATTCTCTTACAGAGATATATAAATCCATTGCTTTTATGATTCTTACTAGGCATGTATATTCCTAGGCGTTGAATATGGGGTGTTGAGTCCATTTCGTTGAGCAAGGAGTAGCTCTGGTCTATTCCATATTTGCCTTATAGAATATTATCTGTGCTCATTTCAATCTCTGGTTTTATGCAGCACCCCAACTCACCTTTCCCCTTAAGCAAGCATAAGTTGGTTTTCTAAATTTGAGACCCTGTTCTGTTTTGGAATTCAGTTCCTGTGTAGCCAAGTTTACATTCCGTGTATTAGTGATATCTTATGATGTTTCTTTTTCTGTGTGACTTATTTCAGTTAGAATCATCGTACCTGAATCCACTCATTATGCTGCTACGGGCCTGATGACATAGATTTCATTGCTGAGTGATACTGCATTGTACGTAAATACCACAAGTTCTTTATCCATTTTTCACTTTCTGTGATATTGAACTTGTACGGTAAACGAGGTTCTTGTAAACAGAGGCGTCCCAAACTTTGGGGTGGCTGTGTCTTTTTGATTTTAATTTCCCTAAGCTATAGGACCATAAGTGGAAGTGACCTAGGCTCTGTTGCTTTGTTTCTTAGATGTTTCAGGAAACACCATACACTTCTCCTGAGTGTCTGTTGGCAATTTACATCCCGCCCATCAGCATAACAAGGCTCCCCGTTCTCCATGGCCTGCCCTGCCTTTCTGGATTTTACACTTTTTTCAGATGGCCCTTTTGACCGGGGGGAAGTGAGACTTCATTGTAGTGCAGATTTCCTTTGCAAGCTTGCTTGGTTGGCCAAAAAGGGCATATGCGTTTTTTCCTGAATATATTCAGGAAAAAACGCATATGCCCTTTTTGGCCAAGTGCATCATTGTGGACGTTCTGCCTCTTTTCCTATGCTTTCAATGCAATTCCAGTCTACCTCCTGAAATCGGTTTCCTGCAATTCTGCCCCGCTTTCGAGTCCTCTTGGCAGCCTTACTTCAATATATTTTTGGACAATAGCTGTCATTTATAACTCTGCAGGTTTGTGAATTACAGTGCCCCTGAGCTCCTTTCTTCAACTCGCTTTCTTGTGAGCTGGCCGCAACACCGCAGGATGGCTTCAGGCCCTAATCCGGTTCCGGCACGGCATGCTGAGCCTTTGGTTAATTCCTCTTCCTGGTGGGAAATGAGAGTTAAATTTGCCCGTCCAGACACCTCCAGCTAGTCTCTCATTGGTTCTCGCTATTCCTGTTCATCTTCCGCAGAAATTGCAAACTGGGCCAAACAGGAGGTTAAAGAGACTGACTCTCCAAGTCGGGAGAGTGTTAGTAAAGCATCTGGAATGTTGCACCCGAGTACCAGGGTACGAAAACTGAGACATATTTGAACACGTCTCCCGTTCACACGGTTGATCATACTCTGGGTTCCACATGCATGTTTTAGCTGAAGGAAGAATACCTTAAACCTGGAGAGTTGAGACCCGTGTAATGGGTACCATGCAAATTGACTTCAAAGGGTCTTCATTTGCTCACCGAACCTCTCCAATCCTATCACTGCTGCGTTTATGCCCCTGTACACACGCTTGATTCTCTTTTGGAGACATAGCAATCCATAGGTTTTAAGATACTTACTAGTCAGGTACATTCGTAGGCGTTTAATATGCGGTGTTGAGTCCATTTCGTTGAGCAAGGAGTAGCTCTTGTTTATTCCATACTTGGCTTAAGGAACTTTATCTGTGCTCATTTCAATCTCTGCTTTTATGAAGCACCCCAACTCACCTTTCCCCTTAAGCAAGCATAAGTTGGTTTTCTAAATTTGCGACCCTGTTCTTTTCTGTAATTCAGTTCCTGTGTAGCCAAGTTTACATTCCGTGTATTACTGATATCTTATGATGTTTCTTTTTCTGTGTGACTTATTTCAGTTAGAATCATCATACCTGAAACCACTCATTTTGCTGCTACGGGCCTGATGACATAGATTTCATTGCTGAGTGATATTGCTTTGTAAGTAAATACCACAAGTTCTTTATCCATTTTTCACTTTCTGTGATATTGAACTTGTACGGTAAATGAGGTTCTTGTAAACAGAGGCGTCCCAAACTTTGGGGTGGCTGTGTCTTTTTGATTTTAATTTCCCTAAGCTTATGGTCCCTAAGACCATAAGTGGAAGTGCCCTAGGCTCTGTTGCTTTGTTTTTTAGATGTTTTAGATGTTTCAGGAAACACCATACACTTCTCCCGAGTGTCTGTTGGCAATTTACATCCCGCCCATCAGCATAACAAGGCTCCCAGTTCTCCATGGCCTGTCCTGCCTTTCTGGATTTTACACTTTTTTCAGATGGCCCTTTTGACCGGGGGGAAGTGAGACTTCATTTTAGTGCAGATTTCCTTTGCAAGTTTGCTTGGTTGGCCAAAAAGGGCGTATGCGTTTTTTCCTGAATATATTCAGGAAAAAACGCATACGCCCTTTTTGGCCAAGTGCATCATTGTGGACGTTCTGCCTCTTTTCCTATGCTTTCAATGCAATTCCAGTCTACCTCCTGAAATCGGTTTCCTGCAATTCTGCCCCGCTTTCAAGTCCTCTTGGCAGCCTTACTTTAGTCTATTTTTGGATGATAGCTGTCATTTATAACTGTGCAGGTTTGTGAATTACAGTGCCCCTGAGCTCCTTTCTTCAACTCGCTTTCTTGTGACCTGGCCGCAACACCACAGGATGGCTTCAGGCCCTAATCTGGTTCCGGCACGGCACGCTGAGCCTTTGGTTATTTCCTCTTCCTGGTGGGAAATGAGAGTTAAATTTGCCCGTCCAGACACCTCCAGCTAGTCTCTCAATGGTTCTCGCTATTCCTTTTCATCTTCCGCAGAAATTGCAAACTGGGCCAAACAGGAGGTTAAAGGGACTGATTCTCCAAGTCGGGAGAGTGTTAGTAAAGTGTCTGGAATGTTGCACCCGAGTACCAGGGGAGGAAAACTGAGACATATTTGAACACGTCTCCCGATCACATGGTTGATCATACTCTAGGTTCCACATGCATGTTTTAGCTGAAGGAAGAATACCTTAAACCTGGGTAGTTGTAACCCGTGGAATGGGTACCATGCAATATGACTTCAAAGGGTCTTCATTTGCTCACCGAACCTCTCCAATCCTATCACTGCTGCATTTATGTCCCTGTACACATGCTTGATTCTCTTTCGGAGACATAGCAATCCATAGGTTTTAAGATACTTACTAGTCAGGTACATTCTTAGGCGTTTAATATTGGGTGTTGAGTCCATTTCGTTGAGCAAGGAGTAGCTCTTGTCTATTCCATATTTGGCTTAAGGAACTTTATCTGTGCTCATTTCAATCTCTGGTTTTATGCAGCACCCCAACTCACCTTTCCTCTTAAGCAAGCATAAGTTGGTTTTCTAAATTTGAGACCCTGTTCTGTTCTGTAATTCAGTTCCTGTGTAGCCAAGTTTACATTCCGTGTATTAGTGATATCTTATGATGTTTCTTTTTCTGTGTGACTTATTTCAGTTAGAATCATCGTACCTGAATCCACTCATTATGCTGCTACGGGCCTGATGACATAGATTTCATTGCTAAGTGATACTGCATTGTACGTAAGTACCACAAGTTCTTTATCCATTTCTCACTTTCTGCGATGTTGAAATTGTACGGTAAACAAGGTTCTTGTAAACAGAGGCGTCCCAAACTTTGGGGTGGCTGTGTCTTTTTGATTTTAATTTCCCTAAGCTATAGGACCATAAGTGGAAGTGCCCTAGGCTCTGTTGCTTTGTTTTTTAGATGTTTCAGGAAACACCATACACTTCTCCCGAGTGTCTGTTGGCAATTTACATCCCGCCCATCAGCATAACAAGGCTCCCAGTTCTCCATGGCCTGTGCTGCCTTTCTGGATTTTACACTTTTTTCAGATGGCCCTTTTGACCGGGGGGAAGTGAGACTTCATTGTAGTGCAGATTTCCTTTGCAAGCTTGCTTGTTTGGCCAAAAAGGGCGTATGCGTTTTTTCCTGAATATATTCAGAAAAAAACGCATACGCCCTTTTTGGACAAGTGCATCATTGTGGACGTTCTGCCTCTTTTCCTATGCTTTCAATGCAATTCCAGTCTACCTCCTGAAATCGGTTTCCTGCAATTCTGCCCCGCTTTCAAGTCCTCTTGGCAGCCTTACTTCAGTATATTTTTGGACGATAGCTGTCATTTATAACTCTGCAGGTTTGTGAATTACAGTGCCCCTGAGCTCCTTTCTTCAACTCGCTTTCTTGTGACCTGGCCGCAACACCGCAGGATGGCTTCAGGCCCTAATCTGGTTCCGGCACGGCACGCTGAGCCTTTGGTTATTTCCTCCTCCAGATGGGAAATGAGAGTTAAATTTGCCCGTCCAGACACCTCCAGCTAGTCTCTCATTGGTTCTCCCTATTCCTGTTCATCTTCCACAGAAATTGCAAACTGGGCCAAACAGGAGGTTAAAGGCGCTGACTCTCCAAGTGGGGGAGTGTTAGTAAAGCATCTGGAATGTTGCACCCGAGTACCAGGGGAGGAAAACTGAGACATATTTGAACACGTCTCCCGTTCACATGGTTGATCATACTCTGGGTTCCACATGCATGTTTTAGCTGAAGGAAAAATACCTTAAACCTGGAGAGTTGAGACCCGTGGAATGGGTACCATGCAATATGACTTCAAAGGGTCTTCATTTGCTCACCGAACCTCTCCAATCCTATCACTGCTGCATTTATTCCCCTGTACACATGCTTGATTCTCTTTTGGAGACATAGCAATCCATAGGTTTTAAGATACTTACTAGTCAGGTACATTCTTAGGCGTTTAATATGGGGTGTTGAGTCCATTTCGTTGAGCAAGGAGTAGCTCTTGTCTATTCCATATTTGGCTTAAGGAACTTCATCTGTGCTCATTTCAATCTCTGGTTTTATGCAGCACCCCAACTCACCTTTCCCCTTAAGCAAGCATAAGTTGGTTTTCTAAATTTGAGACCCTGTTCTGTTCTGTAATTCAGTTCCTGTGTAGCCAAGTTTACATTCCGTGTATTACTGATATCTTATGATGTTTCTTTTTCTGTGTGAATTATTTCAGTTAGAATCATCGTACCTGAATCCACTCATTGTGCTGCTAAGGGCCTGATGACATAGATTTCATTGCTGAGTGATATTGCTTTGTAAGTAAATACCACAGCTTCTTTATCCATTTTTCACTTTCTGCGATGTTGAACTTGTACTGTAAACGAGGTTCTTGTAAACAGAGGCGTCCCAAACTTTGGGGTGGCTGTGTCTTTTTTATTTTAATTTCCCTAAGCTATAGGACCATAAGTGGAAGTGCCCTAGGCTCTGTTGCTTTGTTTTTTAGATGTTTCAGGAAACACCATACACTTCTCCCTATTGTCTGTTGGCAATTTACATCCCGCCCATCAGCATAACAAGGCTCCCATTTCTCAATAGCCTGTGCTGCCTTTCTGGATTTTACACTTTTTTCAGATGGCCCTTTTGACCGGGGGGAAGTGAGACTTCATTGTAGTGCAGATTTCCTTTGCAAGCTTGCTTGGTTGGCCAAAAAGGGCGTATGCGTTTTTTCCTGAATATATTCAGGAAAAAACGCATACGCCCTTTTTGGCCAAGTGCATCATTGTGGACGTTCTGCCTCTTTTCCTATGCTTTCAATGCAATTCCAGTCTACCTCCTGAAATCGGTTTCCTGCAATTCTGCCCCGCTTTCAAGTCCTCTTGGCAGCCTTACTTCAGTATATTTTTGGACGATAGCTGTCATTTATAACTCTGCAGGTTTGTGAATTACAGTGCCCCTGAGCTCCTTTCTTCAACTCACTTTCTTTTGAGCTGGCCGCAACACCGCAGGATGGCTTCAGGCCCTAATCTGGTTCCGGCACGGCACGCTGAGCCTTTGGTTATTTCCTCTTCCTGGTGGGAAATGAGAGTTAAATTTGCCCGTCCAGACACCTCCAGCTAGTCTCTCATTGGATCTCCCTATTCCTGTTCATCTTCCGCAGAAATTGCAAACTGGGCCAAACAGGAGGTTAAAGGCGCTGACTCTGCAAGTCGGGAGAGTGTTAGTAAAGCGTCTGGAATGTTGCACCCGAGTACCAGGGGAGGAAAACTGAGACATATTTGAACACGTCTCCCGATCACATGGTTGATCATACTCTGGGTTCCACATGCATGTTTTAGCTGAAGGAAGAATACCTTAAACCTGGAGAGTTGAGACCCGTGGAATGGGTACCATGCAATATGACTTCAAAGGGTCTTCATTTGCTCACCGAACCTCTCCAATCCTATCACTGCTGCATTTATTCCCCTGTACACATGCTTGATTCTCTTTTGGAGACATAGCAATCCATAGGTTTTAAGATACTTACTAGTCAGGTACATTCTTAGGCGTTTAATATGGGGTGTTGAGTCCATTTCGTTGAGCAAGGAGTAGCTCTTGTCTATTCCATATTTGGCTTAAGGAACTTCATCTGTGCTCATTTCAATCTCTGGTTTTATGCAGCACCCCAACTCACCTTTACGCTTAAGCAAGCATAAGTTGGTTTTCTAAATTTGAGACCCTGTTCTGTTCTGTAATTCAGTTCCTGTGTAGCCAAGTTTACATTCCGTGTATTACTGATATCTTATGATGTTTCTTTTTCTGTGTGAATTATTTCAGTTAGAATCATCGTACCTGAATCCACTCATTGTGCTGCTACGGGCCTGATGACATAGATTTCATTGCTGAGTGATATTGCTTTGTAAGTAAATACCACAGCTTCTTTATCCATTTTTCACTTTCTGCGATGTTGAACTTGTACTGTAAACGAGGTTCTTGTAAACAGAGGCGTCCCAAACTTTGGGGTGGCTGTGTCTTTTTGATTTTAATTTCCCTAAGCTATAGGACCATAAGTGGAAGTGCCCTAGGCTCTGTTGCTTTGTTTTTTAGATGTTTCAGGAAACACCATACACTTCTCCCTATTGTCTGTTGGCAATTTACATCCCGCCCATCAGCATAACAAGGCTCCCAGTTCTCCATGGCCTGTGCTGCCTTTCTGGATTTTACACTTTTTTCAGATGGCCCTTTTGACCGGGGGGAAGTGAGACTTCATTGTAGTGCAGATTTCCTTTGCAAGCTTGCTTGGTTGGCCAAAAAGGGCGTATGCGTTTTTTCCTGAATATATTCAGGAAAAAACGCATACGCCCTTTTTGGCCAAGTGCATCATTGTGGACGTTCTGCCTCTTTTCCTATGCTTTCAATGCAATTCCAGTCTACCTCCTGAAATCGGTTTCCTGCAATTCTGCCCCGCTTTCAAGTCCTCTTGGCAGCCTTACTTCAGTATATTTTTGGACGATAGCTGTCATTTATAACTCTGCAGGTTTGTGAATTACAGTGCCCCTGAGCTCCTTTCTTCAACTCACTTTCTTTTGAGCTGGCCGCAACACCGCAGGATGGCTTCAGGCCCTAATCTGGTTCCGGCACGGCACGCTGAGCCTTTGGTTATTTCCTCTTCCAGATAGGAAATGAGAGTTAAATTTGCCCGTCCAGACACCTCCAGCTAGTCTCTCATTGGTTCTCCCTATTCCTGTTCATCTTCCGCAGAAATTGCAAACTGGGCCAAACAGGAGGTTAAAGGCGATGACTCTCCAAGTGGGGAGAGTGTTAGTAAAGCGTCTGGAATGTTGCACCCGAGTACCAGGGGAGGAAAACTGAGACATATTTGAACACGTCTCCCGTTCACACGGTTGATCATACTCTGGGTTCCACATGCATGTTTTAGCTGAAGGAAGAATACCTTAAACCTGGAGAGTTGAGACCCGTGGAATGGGTACCATGCAATATGACTTCAAAGGGTCTTCATTTGCTCACCGAACCTCTCCAATCCTATCACTGCTGCATTTATGCCCCTGTACACATGCTTGATTCTCTTTTGGAGACATAGCAATCCATAGGTTTTAAGATACTTACTAGTCAGGTACATTCTTAGGCGTTTAATATGGGGTGTTGAGTCCATTTCGTTGAGCAAGGAGTAGCTCTTGTCTATTCCATATTTGGCTTAAGGAACTTTATCTGTGCTCATTTCAATCTCTGGTTTTATGCAGCACCCCAACTCACCTTTTCCCTTAAGCAAGCATAAGTTGGTTTTCTAAATTTGAGACCCTGTTCTGTTTTGGAATTCAGTTCCTGTGTAGCCAAGTTTACATTCCGTGTATTAGTGATATCTTATGATGTTTCTTTTTCTCTGTGACTTATTTCAGTTAGAATCATCGTACCTGAATCCACTCATTATGCTGCTACGGGCCTGATGACATAGATTTCATTGCTGAGTGATACTACATTGTACGTAAGTACCACAAGTTCTTTATCCATTTTTCACTTTCTGTGATATTGAAGTTGTACGGTAAACGAGGTTCTTGTAAACAGAGGCGTCCCAAATTTTGGGGTGGCTGTGTCTTTTTGATTTTAATTTCCCTAAGCTATAGGACCATAAGTGGAAGTGCCCTAGGCTCTGTTGCTTTGTTTTTTAGATGTTTCAGGAAACACCATACACTTCTCCCGAGTGTCTGTTGGCAATTTACATCCCGCTCATCAGCATAACAAGGCTCCCAGTTCTCCATGGCCTGTCCTGCCTTTCTGGATTTTACACTTTTTTCAGATGGCCCTTTTGACCGGGGGGAAGTGAGACTTCATTGTAGTGCAGATTTCCTTTGCAAGCTTGCTTGGTTGGCCAAAAAGGGCGTATGCGTTTTTTCCTGAATATATTCAGGAAAAAACGCATACGCCCTTTTTGGCCAAGTGCATCATTGTGGACGTTCTGCCTCTTTTCCTATGCTTTCAATGCAATTCCAGTCTACCTCCTGAAATCGGTTTCCTGCAATTCTGCCCCGCTTTCAAGTCCTCTTGGCAGCCTTACTTCAGTCTATTTTTGGACGATAGCTGTCATTTATAACTCTGCAGGTTTGTGAATTACAGTGCCCCTGAGCTCCTTTCTTCAACTCACTTTCTTTTGAGCTGGCCGCAACACCGCAGGATGGCTTCAGGCCCTAATCTGGTTCCGGCACGGCACGCTGAGCCTTTGGTTATTTCCTCTTCCAGATGGGAAATGAGAGTTAAATTTGCCCGTCCAGACACCTCCAGCTAGTCTCTCATTGGTTCTCCCTATTCCTGTTCATCTTCCGCAGAAATTGCAAACTGGGCCAAACAGGAGGTTAAAGGCGCTGACTCTCCAAGTGGGGAGAGTGTTAGTAAAGCGTCTGGAATGTTGCACCCGAGTACCAGGGGAGGAAAACTGAGACATATTTGAACACGTCTCCCGTTCACACGGTTGATCATACTCTGGGTTCCACATGCATGTTTTAGCTGAAGGAAGAATACCTTAAACCTGGAGAGTTGAGACCCGTGGAATGGGTACCATGCAATATGACTTCAAAGGGTCTTCATTTGCTCACCGAACCTCTCCAATCCTATCACTGCTGCATTTATGCCCCTGTACACATGCTTGATTCTCTTTTGGAGACATAGCAATCCATAGGTTTTAAGATACTTACTAGTCAGGTACATTCTTAGGCGTTTAATATGGGGTGTTGAGTCCATTTCATTGAGCAAGGAGTAGCTCTTGTCTATTCCATATTTGGCTTAAGGAACTTTATCTGTGCTCATTTCAATCTCTGGTTTTATGCAGCACCCCAACTCACCTTTCCCCTTAAGCAAGCATAAGTTGGTTTTCTAAATTTGAGACCCTGTTCTGTTTTGGAATTCAGTTCCTGTGTAGCCAAGTTTACATTCCGTGTATTAGTGATATCTTATGATGTTTCTTTTTCTGTGTGACTTATTTCAGTTAGAATCATCGTACCTGAATCCACTCATTGTGCTGCTACGGGCCTGATGACATAGATTTCATTGCTGAGTGATACTGCATTGTAAGTAAGTACCACAAGTTCTTTATCCATTTTTCACTTTCTGTGATATTGAACTTGTACGGTAAACGAGGTTCTTGTAAACAGAGGCGTCCCAAACTTTGGGGTGGCTATGTCTTTTTGATTTTAATTTCCCTAAGCTATAGGACCATAAGTGGAAGTGCCCTAGGCTCTGTTGCTTTGTTTTTTAGATGTTTCAGGAAACACCATACACTTCTCCCGAGTGTCTGTTGGCCATTTGCATACCGCCCATCAGCATAACAAGGCTCCCAGTTCTCCATTGCCTGTGCTGCCTTTCTGGATTTTACACTTTTTTCAGATGGCCCTTTTGACCGGGGGGAAGTGAGACTTCATTGTAGTGCAGATTTCCTTTGCAAGTTTGCTTGGTTGGTCAAAAAGTGCATATGCGTTTTTTCCTGAATATATTCAGGAAAAAACGCATACACCCTTTTTGGCCAAGTGCATCATTGTGGACGTTCTGCCTCTTTTCCTATGCTTTCAGTGCAATTCCAGTCTACCTCCTGAAATCGGTTTCCTGCAATTCTGCCCTGCTTTCAAGTCCTCTTAGCAGCCTTACTTCAGTCTATTTTTGGAGGATAGCTGTCATTTATAACTCTGCAGGTTTGTGAATTACAGTGCCCCTGAGCTCCTTTCTTCAACTCGCTTTCTTGTGACCTGGCCGCAACACCGCAGGATGGCTTCAGGCCCTAATCTTGTTCCGGCACGGCACGCTGAGCCTTTGGTTAATTCGTCTTCCTGGTGGGAAATGAGAGTTAAATTTGCCCGTCCAGACACCTCCAGCTAGTCTCTCATTGGTTCTCGCTATTCCTGTTCATCGTCCGCAGAAATTGCAAACTGGGCCAAACAGGAGGTTAAAGGGACTGACTCTCCAAGTCGGGAGAGTGTTAGTAAAGCGTCTGGAATGTTGCACCCGAGTACCAGGGTACGAAAACTGAGACATATTTGAACACGTCTCCCGATCACATGGTTGATCATACTCTAGGTTCCACATGCATGTTTTAGCTGAAGGAAGAATACCTTAAACCTGGGTAATTGAAACCCGTGGAATGGGTACCATGCAATATGACTTCAAAGGGTCTTCATTTGCTCACCGAACCTCTCCAATCCTATCACTGTTGCGTTTATGCCCCTGTACACATGCTTGATTCTCTTTCGGAGACATAGCAATCCATAGGTTTTAAGATACTTACTAGTCAGGTACATTCTTAGGCGTTTAATATGCGGTGTTGAGTCCATTTCATTGAGCAAGGAGTAGCTCTTGTCTATTCCATATTTGGCTTAAGGAAATTTATCTGTGCTCATTTCAATCTCTGGTTTTATGCAGCACCCCAACTCAGCTTTCCCTTTAAGCAAGCATAAGTTGCTTTTCTAAATTTGAGACCCTGTTCTGTTCTGTAATTCAGACCCTGTGTAGCCAAGTTTACATTCCGTGTATTAGTGATATCTTATGATGTTTCTTTTTCTGTGTGACTTATTTCAGTTAGAATCATCATACCTGAATCCACTCATTGTGCTGCTACGGGCCTGATGACATAGATTTCATTGCTGAGTGATATTGCTTTGTAAGTAAATACCACAACTTCTTTATCCATTTTTCACTTTCTGCGATGTTGAACATGTACTGTAAACGAGGTTCTTGTAAACAGAGGCGTCCCAAACTTTGGGGTGGCTGTGTCTTTTTGATTTTAATTTCCCTAAGCTATAGGACCATAAGTGGAAGTGCCCTAGGCTCTGTTGCTTTGTTTTTTAGATGTTTCAGGAAATACCATACACTTCTCCCGAGTGTCTGTTGGCAATTTACATCCCGCCCAGCAGCATAACAAGGCTCCCAGTCCTCCATGGCCTGTCCTGCCTTTCTGGATTTTACACTTTTTTCAGATGGCCCTTTTGACCGGGGGGAAGTGAGACTTCATTGTAGTGCAGATTTCCTTTGCAAGCTTGCTTGGTTGGCCAAAAAGGGCGTATGCGTTTTTTCCTGAATATATTCAGGAAAAAACGCATATGCCCTTTTTGGCCAAGTGCATCATTGTGGACGTTTTGCCTCTTTTCCTATGCTTTCAATGCAATTCCAGTCTACCTCCTGAAATCGGTTTCTTGCAATTCTGCCCCGTTTTCAAGTCCTCTTGGCAGCCTTACTTCAGTATATTTTTCGACGATAGCTGTCATTTATAACTCTGCATGTTTGTGAATTACAGTGCCCCTGAGCTCCTTTCTTCAACTCGCTTTCTTTTCAGCTGGCCGCAACACCGCAGGATGGCTTCAGGCCCTAATCTGGTTCCGGCACGGCACGCTGAGCCATTGGTTATTTCCTCTTCCTGGTGGGAAATGAGAGTTAAATTTGCCCGTCCAGACACCTCCAGCTAGTCTCTCATTGGTTCTCGCTATTCCTGTTCATCTTCCGCAGAAATTGCAAACTGGGCCAAACAGGAGGTTAAAGGCGCTGACTCTCCAAGTGGGGAGAGTGTTAGTAAAGCGTCTGGAATGTTGCACCCGAGTACCAGGGGAGGAAAACTGAGACATATTTGAACACGTCTCCCGTTCACACGGTTGATCATACTCTGGGTTCCACATGCATGTTTTAGCTGAAGGAAGAATACCTTAAACCTGGAGAGTTGAGACCCTTGTAATGGGTACCATGCAAATTGACTTCAAAGGGTCTTCATTAGCTCACCGAACCTCTCCAATCCTATCACTGCTGCGTTTATTCCCCTGTACACACGCCTGATACTCTTTTGGAGACATAACAATCCATAGGTTTTAAGATACTTACTAGTCAGGTACATTCTTAGGCGTTTAATATGTGGTGTTGAGTCCATTTCGTTGAGCAAGGAGTAGCTCTTGTCTATTCCATATTTGGCTTAAGGAACTTTATCTGTGCTCATTTCAATCTCTGGTTTTATGCAGCACCCCAACTCACCTTTCCCCTTAAGCAAGCATAAGTTGGTTTTCTAAATTTGAGACCCTGTTCTGTTTTGGAATTCAGTTCCTGTGTAGCCAAGTTTACATTCCGTGTATTAGTGATATCTTATGATGTTTCTTTTTCTGTGTGACTTATTTCAGTTAGAATCATCATACCTGAATCCACTCATTGTGCTGCTAAGGGCCTGATGACATAGATTTCATTGCTGAGTGATATTGCTTTGTAAGTAAATAGCACAACTTCTTTATCCATTTTTCACTTTCTGCGATGTTGAACTTGTACTGTAAACGAGGTTCTTGTAAACAGAGCCGTTCCAAACTTTGGGGTGGCTGTGTCTTTTTGATTTTAATTTCCCTAAGCTATAGGACCATAAGTGGAAGTGCCCTAGCCTCTGTTGCTTTGTTTTTGAGATGTTTCAGGAAACACCATACACTTCTCCCGAGTGTCTGTTGGCAATTTACATCCCGCCCATCAGCATATCAAGGCTCCCAGTTCTCCATGGCCTGTCCTGCCTTTCTGGATTTTACACTTTTTTCAGATGGCCCTTTTGACCGGGGGGAAGTGAGACTTCATTGTAGTGCAGATTTCCTTTGCAAGCTTGCTTGGTTGGCCAAAAAGTGTGTATGCGTTTTTTCCTGAATATATTCAGGAAAAAACACATACGCCCTATTTGGCCAAGTGCATCATTGTGGACGTGCTGCCTCTTTTCCTATGCTTTCAATGCAATTCCAGTCTACCTCCTGAAATCGGTTTCCTGCAATTCTGCCCCGCTTTCAAGTCCTCTTGGCAGCCTTACTTCAGTATATTTTTCGACGATAGCTGTCATTTATAACTCTGCAGGTTTGTGAATTACAGTGCCCCTGAGCTCCTTTCTTCAACTCGCTTTCTTGTGAGCTGGCCGCAACACCGCAGGATGGCTTCAGGCCCTAATCTGGTTCCGGCACGGCACGCTGAGCCTTTGGTTAATTCCTCTTCCTGGTGGGAAATGAGAGTTAAATTTGCCCGTCCAGACACCTCCAGGTAGTCTCTCATTGGTTCTCACTATTCCTGTTCATCTTCCGCAGAAATTGCAAACTGGGCCAAACAGGAGGTTAAAGGGACTGACTCTCCAAGTCGGGAGAGTGTTAGTAAAGCGTCTGGAATGTTGCACCCGAGGACCAGGGTACGAAAACTGAGACATATTTGAACATGTCTCCCGATCACATGGTTGATCATACTCTAGGTTCCACATGCATGTTTTAGCTGAAGGAAGAATACAATAAACCTGGGTAACTGAAACCCGTGGAATGGGTACCATGCAATATGACTTCAAAGGGTCTTCATTTGCTCACCAAACCTCTCCAATCCTATCACTGCTGCGTTTATGCCCCTGTACACATGCTTGATTCTCTTTCGGAGACATAGCAATCCATAGGTTTTAAGATACTTACTAGTCAGGTACATTTTTAGGCGTTTAATATGGGGTGTTGAGTCCATTTCATTGAGCAAGGAGTAGCTCTTGTCTATTCCATATTTGGCTTAAGGAACTTTATCTGTGCTCATTTCAATCTCTGGTTTTATGCAGCACCCCAACTCAGCTTTCCCTTTAAGCAAGCATAAGTTGCTTTTCTAAATTTGAGACCCTGTTCTGTTCTGTAATTCAGACCCTGTGTAGCCAAGTTTACATTCCGTGTATTAGTGATATCTTATGATGTTTCTTTTTCTGTGTGACTTATTTCAGTTAGAATCATCATACCTGAATCCACTCATTGTGCTGCTACGGGCCTGATGACATAGATTTCATTGCTGAGTGATATTGCTTTGTAAGTAAATACCACAACTTCTTATCCATTTTTCACTTTCTGCGATGTTGAACATGTACTGTAAACGAGGTTCTTGTAAACAGAGGCGTCCCAAACTTTGGGGTGGCTGTGTCTTTTTGATTTTAATTTCCCTAAGCTATAGGACCATAAGTGGAAGTGCCCTAGGCTCTGTTGCTTTGTTTTTTAGATGTTTCAGGAAATACCATACACTTCTCCCGAGTGTCTGTTGGCAATTTACATCCCGCCCAGCAGCATAACAAGGCTCCCAGTCCTCCATGGCCTGTCCTGCCTTTCTGGATTTTACACTTTTTTCAGATGGCCCTTTTGACCGGGGGGAAGTGAGACTTCATTGTAGTGCAGATTTCCTTTGCAAGCTTGCTTGGTTGGCCAAAAAGTGTGTATGCGTTTTTTCCTTAATATATTCAGGAAAAAACGCATACGCCCTTTTTGGCCAAGTGCATCATTGTGGACGTTTTGCCTCTTTTCCTATGCTTTCAATGCAATTCCAGTCTACCTCCTGAAATCGGTTTCTTGCAATTCTGCCCCGTTTTCAAGTCCTCTTGGCAGCCTTACTTCAGTATATTTTTCGACGATAGCTGTCATTTATAACTCTGCATGTTTGTGAATTAAAGTGCCCCTGAGCTCCTTTCTTCAACTCGCTTTCTTTTCAGCTGGCCGCAACACCGCAGGATGGCTTCAG
Organism: Grampus griseus; assembly: GCF_964374135.1. Lineage (NCBI taxonomy): Eukaryota > Metazoa > Chordata > Mammalia > Artiodactyla > Delphinidae > Grampus > Grampus griseus. Next base: position 82,693 of record NW_028133268.1, on the reverse strand, counting down.
GCCCTAATCTGGTTCCGGCACGGCACGCTGAGCCTTTGGTTATTTCCTCTTCCTGGTGGGAAATGAGAGTTAAATTTGCCCGTCCAGACACCTCCAGCTAGTCTCTCATTGGTTCTCGCTATTCCTGTTCATCTTCCGCAGAAATTGCAAACTGGGCCAAACAGGAGGTTAAAGGTGCGGACTCTCCAAGTGGGGAGAGTGTTAGTAAAGCGTCTGGAATGTTGCACCCGAGTACCAGGGGAGGAAAACTGAGACATATTTGAACACGTCTCCCGATCACATGGTTGATCATACTCTAGGTTCCACATGCATGTTTTAGCTGAAGGGAGAATACATTAAACCTTGGTAACTGAAACCCGTGGAATGGGTACCATGCAATATGACTTCAAAGGGTCTTCATTTGCTCACCAAATCTCTCCAATCCTATCACTGCTGCGTTTATGCCCCTGTACACAGGCTTGATTCTCTTTCGGAGACATAGCAATCCATAGGTTTTAAGATACTTACTAGTCAGGTACATTCTTTGGCGTTTAATATGGGGTGTTGAGTCCATTTCATTGAGCAAGGAGTAGCTCTTATCTATTCCATATTTGGCTTAAGGAACTTTATCTGTGCTCATTTCAATCTCTGGTATTATGCAGCACCCCAACTCACCTTTCCCCTTAAGCAAGCATAAGGTGGTTTTCTAAATTTGAGACCCTGTTCTGTTTTGGAATTCAGTTCCTGTGTAGCCAAGTTTACATTCCGTGTATTAGTGATATCTTATGATGTTTCTTTTTCTGTGTGACTTATTTCAGTTAGAATCATCGTACCTGAATCCACTCATTGTGGTGCTACGGGCCTGATGACATAGATTTCATTGCTGAGTGATACTGCATTGTACGTAAGTACCACAAGTTCTTTATCCATTTTTCACTTTCTGTGATATTGAACTTGTACTGTAAACGAGGTTCTTGTAAACAGAGGCGTCCCAAACTTTGGGGTGGCTGTGTCTTTTTGATTTTAATTTCCCTAAGCTATAGGACCATAAGTGGAAGTGCCCTAGGCTCTGTTGCTTTGGTTTTTAGATGTTTCAGGAAACACCATACACTTCTCCCGAGTGTCTGTTGGCAATTTACATCCCGCCCATCAGCATAACAAGGTTCCCAGTTCTCCATGGCCTGTCCTGCCTTGCTGGATTTTACACTTTTTTCAGATGGCCCTTTTGACCAGGGGGAAGTGAGACTTCATTGTAGTGCAGAATTCCTTTGCAAGCTTGCTTGGTTGGCCAAAAAGGGCGTATGCGTTTTTTCCTGAATATATTCAGGGAAAAACGCATACGCCCTTTTTGGCCAAGTGCATCATTGTGGACATTTTGCCTCTTTTAATATGCTTTCAATGCAATTCCAGTCTACCTCCTGATATCGGTTTCCTGTAATTCTGCCCCGCTTTCAAGTCCTCTTGGCAGCCTTACTTCAATATATTTTTCGAGGATAGCTGTCATTTATATCTCTGCAGGTTTGTGAATTACAGTGCCCCTGAGCTCCTTTCTTCAACTCGCTTTCTTTTGAGCTGGCCGCAACACCGCAGGATGGCTTCAGGCTCTAATCTGGTTCCGGCACGGCACGCTGAGCCTTTGCTTAATTCCTCTTCCTGGTGGGAAATGAGAGTTAAATTTGCCCGTCCAGACACCTCCAGCTAGTCTCTCATTGTTTCTCGCTATTCCTGTTCATCTTCTGCAGAAATTGCAAACTGGGCCAAACAGGAGGTTAAAGGCGCTGACTCTCCAATTCGGGAGAGTGTTAGTAAAGAATCTGGAATGTTGCACCCGAGTACCAGGGGAGGAAAACTGAGACATATTTGAACACGTCTCCCGTTCACACGGTTGATCATACTCTGGGTTCCACATGCATGTTTTAGCTGAAGGAAGAATACCTTAAACCTGGAGAGTTGAGACCCTTGTAATGGGTACCATGCAAATTGACTTCAAAGGGTCTTCATTTGCTCACCGAACCTCTCCAATCCTATCACTGCTGCGTTTATTCCCCTGTACACACGCCTGATACTCTTTTGGAGACATAACAATCCATAGGATTTAAGATACTTACTAGTCAGGTACATTCTTAGGCGTTTAATATGTGGTGTTGAGTCCATTTCGTTGAGCAAGGAGTAGCTCTTGTCTATTCCATATTTGGCTTAAGGAACTTTATCTGTGCTCATTTCAATCTCTGGTTTTATGCAGCACCCCAACTCACCTTTCCCCTTAAGCAAGCATAAGTTGGTTTTCTAAATTTGAGACCCTGTTCTGTTTTGGAATTCAGTTCCTGTGTAGCCAAGTTTACATTCCGTGTATTAGTGATAACTTATGATGTTTCTTTTTCTGTGTGACTTATTTCAGTTAGAATCATCATACCTGAATCCACTCATTGTGCTGCTAAGGGCCTGATGACATAGATTTCATTGCTGAGTGATATTGCTTTGTAAGTAAATACCACAACTTCTTTATCCATTTTCACTTTCTGCGATGTTGAACTTGTACTGTAAACGAGGTTCTTGTAAACAGAGCCGTTCCAAACTTTGGGGTGGCTGTGTCTTTTTGATTTTAATTTCCCTAAGCTATAGGACCATAAGTGGAAGTGCCCTAGGCTCTGTTGCTTTGTTTTTGAGATGTTTCAGGAAACACCATACACTTCTCCCGAGTGTCTGTTGGCAATTTACATCCCGCCCATCAGCATATCAAGGCTCCCAGATCTCCATGGCCTGTCCTGCCTTTCTGGATTTTACACTTTTTCCACATGGCCCTTTTGACCGAGGGGAAGTGAGACTTCATTGTAGTGCAGATTTCCTTTGCAAGCTTGCTTAGTTGGCAAAAAAGGGCGTATGCGTTTTTTCCTGAATATATTCAGGAAAAAACGCATACGCCCTTTTTGGCCAAGTGCATCATTGTGGACGTTCTGCCTCTTTTCCTATGCTTTCAATGCAATTCCAGTCTACCTCCTGAAATCGGTTTCCTGCAATTCTGCCCCGCTTTCAAGTCCTCTTGGCAGCCTTACTTCAGTATATTTTTGGACGATAGCTGTCATTTATAACTCTGCAGGTTTGTGAATTACAGTGCCCCTGAGCTCCTTTCTTCAACTCGCTTTCTTGTGACCTGGCCGCAACACCGCAGGATGGCTTCAGGCCCTAATCTGGTTCCGGCACGGCACGCTGAGCCTTTGGTTATTTCCTCCTCCAGATGGGAAATGAGAGTTAAATTCGCCCGTCCAGACACCTCCAGCTAGTCTCTCATTGGTTCTCCCTATTCCTGTTCATCTTCCGCAGAAATTGCAAACTGGGCCAAACAGGAGGTTAAAGGCGCTGACTCTCCAAGTGGGGAGAGTGTTAGTAAAGCGTCTGGAATGTTGCACCCGAGTACCAGGGGAGGAAAACTGAGACATATTTGAACACGTCTCCCGATCACATGGTTGATCATACTCTAGGTTCCACATGCATGTTTTAGCTGAAGGAAGAATACCTTAAACCTGGGTAGTTGAAACCCGTGGAATGGGTACCATGCAATATGACTTCAAAGGGTCTTCATTTGCTCACCGAACCTCTCCAATCCTATCACTGCTTCGTTTATGCCCCTGTACACATGCTTGATTCTCTTTCGGAGACATAGCAATCCATAGGTTTTAAGATACTTACTAGTCAGGTACATTCTTAGGCGTTTAATATGCGGTGTTGAGTCCATTTCGTTGAGCAAGGTGTAGCTCTTGTCTATTCCATATTTGGCTTAAGGAACTTTATCTGTGCTCATTTCAATCTCTGGTTTTATGCAGCACCCCAACTCACCTTTCCTCTTAAGCAAGCATAAGTTGGTTTTCTAAATTTGAGACCCTGTTCTGTTCTGTAATTCAGTTCCTGTGTAGCCAAGTTTACATTCCGTGTATTAGTGATATCTTATGATGTTTCTTTTTCTGTGTGACTTATTTCAGTTAGAATCATCATACCTGAATCCACTCATTGTGCTGCTAAGAGCCTAATGACATAGATTTCATTGCTGAGTGATATTGCTTTGTAAGTAAATACGACATCTTCTTTATCCATTTTTCACTTTCTGCGATGTTGAACTTGTACTGTAAACGAGGTTCTTGTAAACAGAGGCGTCCCAAACTTTGGGGTGGCTGTGTCTTTTTGATTTTAATTTCCCTAAGCTATAGGACCATAAGTGGAAGTGCCCTAGGCTCTGTTGCTTTGTTTTTTAGATGTTTCAGGAAACACCATACACTTCTCCCGAGTGTCTGTTGGCAATTTACATCCCGCCCATCAGCATAACAAGGCTCCCAGTTCTCCATGGCCTGTCCTGCCTTTCTGGATTTTACACTTTTTTCAGATGTCCCTTTTGACCTGGGGGAATTGAGACTTCATTGTAGTGCAGATTTCCTTTGCAAGCTTGCTTGGTTGGCCAAAAAGGGCGTATGCGTTTTTTCCTGAATATATTCAGGAAAAAACGCATACGCCCTTTTTGGCCAAGTGCATCATTGTGGACGTTCTGCCTCTTTTCCTATGCTTTCAATGCAATTCCAGTCTACCTCCTGAAATCGGTTTCCTGCAATTCTGCCCCGCTTTCAAGTCCTCTTGGCAGCCTTACTTTAGTCTATTTTTGGATGATAGCTGTCATTTATAACTGTGCAGGTTTGTGAATTACAGTGCCCCTGAGCTCCATTCTTCAAGTCGCTTTCTTGTGACCTGGCCGCAACACCGCAGGATGGCTTCAGGCCCTAATCTGGTTCCGGCACGGCACGCTGAGCCATTGGTTATTTCCTCTTCCTGGTGGGAAATGAGAGTTAAATTTGCCCGTCCAGCCACCTCCAGCTAGTCTCTCATTGGATCTGGCTATTCCTTTTCATCTTCCGCAGAAATTGCAAACTGGGCCAAACAGGAGGTTAAAGGGACTGATTCTCCAAGCCGGGAGAGTGTTACTAAAGCGTCTGGAATGTTGCACCCGAGTACCAGGGGAGGAAAACTGAGACATATTTGAACACGTCTCCCGTTCACACGGTTGATCATACTCTGGGTTCCACATGCATGTTTTAGCTGAAGGAAGAATACCTTAAACCTGGAGAGTTGAGACCCGTGGAATGGGTACCATGCAAATTGACTTCAAAGGGTCTTCATTTGCTCACCGAACCTCTCCAATCCTATCACTGCTGCGTTTATGCCCCTGTACACACGCTTGATTCTCTTTTGGAGACATAGCAATCCATAGGTTTTAAGATATTTACTAGTCAGGTACATTCTTAGGCGTTTAATATGGGGTGTTGAGTCCATTTCGTTGAGCAAGGAGTAGCTCTTGTCTATTCCATATTTGGCTTAAGGAACTTTATCTGTGCTCATTTCAATCTCTGGTTTTATGCAGCACCCCAACTCACCTTTCCCCTTAAGCAAGCATAAGTTGGTTTTCTAAATTTGAGACCCTGTTCTGTTTTGGAATTCAGTTCCTGTGTAGCCAAGTTTACATTCCGTGTATTACTGATATCTTATGATGTGTCTTTTTCTGTGTGACTTATTTCAGTTAGAATCATCATACCTGAATCCACTCATTGTGCTGCTAAGGGCCTGATGACATAGATTTCATTGCTGAGTGATATTGCTTTGTAAGTAAATACCACAACTTCTTTATCCATTTTTCACTTTCTGCGATGTTGAACTTGTACTGTAAACGAGGTTCTTGTAAACAGAGCCGTTCCAAACTTTGGGGTGGCTGTGTCTTTTTGATTTTAATTTCCCTAAGCTATAGGACCATAAGTGGAAGTGCCCTAGGCTCTGTTGCTTTGTTTTTGAGATGTTTCAGGAAACACCATACACTTCTCCCGAGTGTCTGTTGGCAATTTACATCCCGCCCATCAGCATATCAAGGCTCCTAGTTCTCCATGGCCTGTCCTGCCTTTCTGGATTTTACACTTTTTCCACATGGCCCTTTTGACCGAGGGGAAGTGAGACTTCATTGTAGTGCAGATTTCCTTTGCAAGCTTGCTTAGTTGGCAAAAAAGGGCGTATGCGTTTTTTCCTGAATATATTCAGGAAAAAACGCATACGCCCTTTTTGGCCAAGTGCATCATTGTGGACGTTCTGCCTCTTTTCCTATGCTTTCAATGCAATTCCAGTCTACCTCCTGAAATCGGTTTCCTGCAATTCTGCCCCGCTTTCAAGTCCTCTTGGCAGCCTTACTTCAGTATATTTTTGGACGATAGCTGTCATTTATAACTCTGCAGGTTTGTGAATTACAGTGCCCCTGAGCTCCTTTCTTCAACTCGCTTTCTTGTGACCTGGCCGCAACACCGCAGGATGGCTTCAGGCCCTAATCTGGTTCCGGCACGGCACGCTGAGCCTTTGGTTATTTCCTCCTCCAGATGGGAAATGAGAGTTAAATTTGCCCGTCCAGACACCTCCAGCTAGTCTCTCATTGGTTCTCTCTATTCCTGTTCATCTTCCGCAGAAATTGCAAACTGGGCCAAACAGGAGGTTAAAGGCGCTGACTCTCCAAGTGGGGAGAGTGTTAGTAAAGCGTCTGGAATGTTGCACCCGAGTACCAGGGGAGGAAAACTGAGACATATTTGAACACGTCTCCCGATCACATGGTTGATCATACTCTAGGTTCCACATGCATGTTTTAGCTGAAGGAAGAATACCTTAAACCTGGGTAGTTGAAACCCGTGGAATGGGTACCATGCAATATGACTTCAAAGGGTCTTCATTTGCTCACCGAACCTCTCCAATCCTATCACTGCTTCGTTTATGCCCCTGTACACATGCTTGATTCTCTTTCGGAGACATAGCAATCCATAGGTTTTAAGATACTTACTAGTCAGGTACATTCTTAGGCGTTTAATATGCGGTGTTGAGTCCATTTCGTTGAGCAAGGTGTAGCTCTTGTCTATTCCATATTTGGCTTAAGGAACTTTATCTGTGCTCATTTCAATCTCTGGTTTTATGCAGCACCCCAACTCACCTTTCCCCTTAAGCAAGCATAAGTTGGTTTTCTAAATTTGAGACCCTGTTCTATTCTGTAATTCAGTTCCTGTGTAGCCAAGTTTACATTCCGTGTATTACTGATACCTTATGATGTTTCATTTTCTGTGTGACTTATTTCAGTTAGAATCATAATACCTGAATCCACTCATTGTGCTGCTAAGGGCCTGATGACATAGATTTCATTGCTGAGTGATATTGCTTTGCAAGTAAATACCACAACTTCTTTATCCATTTTTCACTTTCTGTGATGTTGAACTTGTACTGTAAACGAGGTTCTTGTAACCAGAGGCGTCCCAAACTTTGGGGTGGCTGTGTCTTTTTGATTTTAATTTCCCTAAGCTATAGGACCATAAGTGGAAGTGCCCTAGGCTCTGTTGCTTTGTTTTTTAGATGTTTCAGAAAACACCATACACTTCTCCCGAGTGTCTGTTGGCAATTTACATCCCGCCCATCAGCATAACAAGGCTCCCATTTCTCCATGGCCTGTCCTGCTTTGCTGGATTTTACACTTTTTTCAGATGGCCCTTTTGACCAGGGGAAAGTGAGACTTCATTGTAGTGCAGATTTCCTTTGCAAGCTTGCTTGGTTGGCCAAAAAGGGCGTATGCGTTTTTTCCTGAATATATTCAGGAAAAAACGCATACGTCCTTTTTGGCCAAGTGCATCATTGTGGACGTTCTGCCTCTTTTCCTATGCTTTCAATGCAATTCCAGTCTACCTCCTGAAATTGGTTTCCTGCAATTCTGCCCCGCTTTCAAGTCCTCTTGGCAGCCTTACTTCAGTCTATTTTTGGACGATAGCTGTCATTTATAACTCTGCAGGTTTGTGAATTACAGTGCCCATGAGCTCCTTTCTTCAACTCGCTTTCTTTTGAGCTGGCCGCAACACCGCAGGATGGCTTCAGGCTCTAATCTGGTTCCGGCACGGCACACTGAGCCTTTGGTTATTTCCTCTTCCTGGTGGGAAATGAGAGTTAAATTTGCCCGTCCAGACAACTCCAGCTAGTCTCTCATTGGTTCTCCCTATTCCTGTTCATCTTCCGCAGAAATTGCAAACTGGGCCAAACAGGAGGTTAAAGGCGCTGACTCTCCAAGTCGGGAGAGTGTTAGTAAAGAATCTGGAATGTTGCACCCGAGTACCAGGGGAGGAAAACTGAGACATATTTGAACACGTCTCCCGTTCACACAGTTGATCATACTCTGGGTTCCACATGCATGTTTTAGCTGAAGGAAGAATACCTTAAACCTGGAGAGTTGAGACCCGTGTAATGGGTACCATGCAAATTGACTTCAAAGGGTCTTCATTTGCTCACCGAACCTCTCCAATCCTATCACTGCTGCGTTTATGCCCCTGTACACACGCTTGATTCTCTTTTGGAGACATAGCAATCCATAGGTTTTAAGATACTTACTAGTCAGGTACATTCTTAGGCGTTTAATATGGGGTGTTGAGTCCATTTCGTTGAGCAAGGAGTAGCTCTTGTCTATTCCATATTTGGCTTAAGGAACTTTATCTGTGCTCATTTCAATCTCTGGTTTTATGCAGCACCCCAACTCACCTTTCCCCTTAAGCAAGCATAAGTTGGTTTTCTAAATTTGAGACCCTGTTCTGTTCTGTAATTCAGTTCCTGTGTAGCCAAGTTTACATTCCGTGTATTACTGATACCTTATGATGTTTCATTTTCTGTGTGACTTATTTCAGTTAGAATCATCATACCTGAATCCACTCATTGTGCTGCTAAGGGCCTGATGACATAGATTTCATTGCTGAGTGATATTGCTTTGCAAGTAAATACCACAACTTCTTTATCCATTTTTCACTTTCTGCGATGTTGAACTTGTACTGTAAACGAGGTTCTTGTAAACAGAGGCGTCCCAAACTTTGGGGTGGCTGTGTCTTTTTGATTTTAATTTCCCTAAGCTATAGGACCATAAGTGGAAGTGCCCTAGGCTCTGTTGCTTTGTTTTTTAGATGTTTCAGGAAACACCATACACTTCTCTCGAGTGTCTGTTGGCAATTTACATCCCGCCCATCAGCATAACAAGGCTCCCAGTTCTCCATGGCCTGTCCTGCCTTGCTGGATTTTACACTTTTTTCAGATGGCCCTTTTGACCGGGGGGAAGTGAGACTTCATTGTAGTGCAGATTTCCTTTGCAAGCTTGCTTGGTTGGCCATAAAGGGCGTATGCGTTTTTTCCTGAATATATTCAGGAAAAAACGCATACGCCCTTTTTGGCCAAGTGCATCATTGTGGACGTTCTGCCTCTTTTCCTATGCTTTCAATGCAATTCCAGTCTACCTCCTGAAATCGGTTTCCTGCAATTCTGCCCCGCTTTCAAGTCCTCTTGGCAGCCTTACTTCAGTCTATTTTTGGACGATAGCTGTCATTTATAACTCTGCAGGTTTGTGAATTACAGTGCCCCTGAGCTCCTTTCTTCAACTCGCTTTCTTTTGAGCTGGCCGCAACACCGCAGGATGGCTTCAGGCCCTAATCTTGTTCCAGCACAGCACGCTGAGCCTTTGGTTAATTCCTCTTCCTGGTGGGAAATGAGAGTTAAATTTGCCCGTCCAGACACCTCCAGCTAGTCTCTCATTGGTTCTCGCTATTCCTGTTCATCTTCCGCAGAAATTGCAAACTGGGCTAAACAAGAGGTTAAAGGGACTGACTCTCCAAGTCGGGAGAGTGTTAGTAAAGCGTCTGGAAGGTTGCACCCGAGTACCAGGGTACGAAAACTGAGACATATTTGAACACGTCTCCCGTTCACATGGTTGATCATACTCTGGGTTCCACATGCATGTTTTAGCTGAAGGAAGAATACCTTAAACCTGGGTAGTTGAAACCCGTGGAATGGGTACCATGCAATATGACATCAAAGGGTCTTCATTTGCTCACCGAACCTCTCCAATCCTATCACTGCTGCGTTTATGCCCCTGTACACATGCTTGATTCTCTTTCGGAGACATAGCAATCCATAGGTTTTAAGATACTTACTAGTCAGGTACATTCTTAGGCGTTTAATATGCGGTGTTGAGTCCATTTCGTTGAGCAAGGAGTAGCTCTTGTCTATTCCATATTTGGCTTAAGGAACTTTATCTGTGCTCATTTCAATCTCTGGTTTTATGCAGCACGCCAACTCACCTTTCCCCTTAAGCAAGCATAAGTTGGTTTTCTAAATTTGAGACCCTGTTCTGTTTTGGAATTCAGTTCCTGTGTAGCCAAGTTTACATTCCGTGTATTACTGATATCTTATGATGTTTCTTTTTCTGTGTGACTTATTTCAGTTAGAATCATCATACCTGAATCCACTCATTGTGCTGCTAAGGGCCTGATGACATAGATTTCATTGCTGAGTGATATTGCTTTGTAAGTAAATACCAAAAGTTCTTTATCCATTTTTCACTTTCTGCGATGTTGAACTTGTACTGTAAATGAGGTTCTTGTAAACAGAGGCGTCCCAAACTTTCGGGTGGCTGTGTCTTTTTGATTTTAATTTCCCTAAGCTATAGGACCATAAGTGGAAGTGCCCTAGGCTCTGTTGCTTTGTTTTTTAGATGTTTCAGGAAACACCATACACTTCTCCCGAGTGTCTGTTGGCAATTTACATCCCGCCCATCAGCATAACAAGGCTCCCAGTTCTCCATGGCCTGTCCTGCCTTGCTGGATTTTACACTTTTTTCAGATGGCCCTTTTGAGCGGGGGGAAGTGAGACTTCATTGTAGTGCAGATTTCCTTTGCAAGCTTGCTTGGTTGGCCAAAAAGGGCGTATGCGTTTTTTCCTGAATATATTCAGGAAAAAACGCATACGCCCTTTTTGGCCAAGTGCATCATTGTGGACGTTCTGCCTCTTTTCCTATGCTTTCAATGCAATTCAAGTCTACCTCCTGAAATCGGTTTCCTGCAATTCTGCCCCGCTTTCAAGTCCTCTTGGCAACCTTACTTCAGTATATTTTTGGACGATAGCTGTCATTTATAACTCTGCAGATTTGTGAATTACAGTGCCCCTGAGCTCGTTACTTCAACTCGCTTTCTTTTGAGCTGGCCGCAACACCGCAGGATGGCTTCAGACTCTAATCTGGTTCCGGCACGGCACACTGAGCCTTTGGTTATTTCCTCTTCCTGGTGGGAAATGAGAGTTAAATTTGCCCGTCCAGACAACTCCAGCTAGTCTCTCATTGGTTCTCCCTATTCCTGTTCATCTTCCGCAGAAATTGCAAACTGGGCCAAACAGGAGGTTAAAGGCGCTGACTCTCCAAGTCGGGAGAGTGTTAGTAAAGAATCTGGAATGTTGCACCCGAGTACCAGGGGAGGAAAACTGAGACATATTTGAACACGTCTCCCGTTCACACGGTTGATCATACTCTGGGTTCCACATGCATGTTTTAGATGAAGGAAGAATACCTTAAACCTGGAGAGTTGAGACCCGTGTAATGGGTACCATGCAAATTGACTTCAAAGGGTCTTCATTTGCTCACCGAACCTCTCCAATCCTATCACTGCTGCGTTTATGCCCCTGTACACACGCTTGATTCTCTTTTGGAGACATAGCAATCCATAGGTTTTAAGATACTTACTAGTCAGGTACATTCTTAGGCGTTTAATATGGGGTGTTGAGTCCATTTCGTTGAGCAAGGAGTAGCTCTTGTCTATTCCATATTTGGCTTAAGGAACTTTATCTGTGCTCATTTCAATCTCTGGTTTTATGCAGCACCCCAACTCACCTTTCCCCTTAAGCAAGCATAAGTTGGTTTTCTAAATTTGAGACCCTGTTCTGTTTTGGAATTCAGTTCCTGTGTCGCCAAGTTTACATTCCGTGTATTACTGATATCTTATGATGTTTCTTTTTCTGTGTGACTTATTTCAGTTAGAATCATCATACCTGAATCCACTCATTGTGCTGCTAAGGGCCTGATGACATAGATTTCATTGCTGAGTGATATTGCTTTGCAAGTAAATACCACAACTTCTTTATCCATTTTTCACTTTCTGCGATGTTGAACTTGTACTGTAAATGAGGTTCTTGTAAACAGAGGCGTCCCAAACTTTGGGGTGGCTGTGTCTTTTTGATTTTAATTTCCCTAAGCTATAGGACCATAAGTGGAAGTGCCCTAGGCTCTGTTGCTTTGTTTTTTAGATGTTTCAGGAAACACCATACACTTCTCCCGAGTGTCTGTTGGCAATTTACATCCCGCCCAGCAGCATAACAAGGCTCCCAGTTCTCCATGGCCTGTCCTGCCTTGCTGGATTTTACACTTTTTTCAGATGGCCCTTTTGACCGGGGGGAAGTGAGACTTCATTGTAGTGCAGATTTCCTTTGCAAGCTTGCTTGGTTGGCCAAAAAGGGCGTATGCGTTTTTTCCTGAATATATTCAGGAAAAAACGCATACGCCCTTTTTGGCCAAGTGCATCATTGTGGACGTTCTGCCTCTTTTCCTATGCTTAAAATGCAATTCCAGTCTACCTCCTGAAATCGGTTTCCTGCAATTCTGCCCCGCTTTCAAGTCCTCTTGGCAGCCTTACTTCAGTCTATTTTTGGACGATAGCTGTCATTTATAACTCTGCAGGTTTGTGAATTACAGTGCCCCTGAGCTCCTTTCTTCAACTCGCTTTCTTTTGAGCTGGCCGCAACACCGCAGGATGGCTTCAGGCCCTAATCTTGTTCCAGCACAGCACGCTGAGCCTTTGGTTAATTCCTCTTCCTGGTGGGAAATGAGAGTTAAATTTGCCCGTCCAGACACCTCCAGCTAGTCTCTCATTGGTTCTCGCTATTCCTGTTCATCTTCCGCAGAAATTGCAAACTGGGCTAAACAGGAGGTTAAAGGGACTGACTCTCCAAGTCGGGAGAGTGTTAGTAAAGCGTCTGGAATGTTGCACCCGAGTACCAGGGTACGAAAACTGAGACATATTTGAACACGTCTCCCGATCACATGGTTGATCATACTCTGGGTTCCACATGCATGTTTTAGCTGAAGGAAGAATACCTTAAACCTGGGTAGTTGAAACCCGTGGAATGGGTACCATGCAATATGACATCAAAGGGTCTTCATTTGCTCACCGAACCTCTCCAATCCTATCACTGCTGCGTTTATGCCCCTGTACACACGCTTGATTCTCTTTTGGAGACATAGCAATCCATAGGTTTTAAGATACTTACTAGTCAGGTACATTCTTAGGCGTTTAATATGCGGTGTTGAGTCCATTTCGTTGAGCAAAGAGTAGCTCTTGTCTATTCCATATTTGGCTTAAGGAACTTTATCTGTGCTCATTTCAATCTCTGGTTTTATGCAGCACCCCAACTCACCTTTCCCCTTAAGCAAGCATAAGTTGGTTTTCTAAATTTGAGACGCTGTTCTGATCTGGAATTCAGTTCCTGTGTAGCCAAGTTTATATTCCGTGTATTAGTGATATCTTATGATGTTTCTTTTTCTGTGTGACTTATTTCAGTTAGAATCATCATACCTGAATCCACTCATTGTGCTGCTAAGGGCCTGATGACATAGATTTCATTGCTGAGTGATATTGCTTTGTAAGTAAATACCACAAGTTCTTTATCCATTTTTCACTTTCTGCGATGTTGAACTTGTACTGTAAACGAGGTTCTTGTAAACAGAGCCGTTCCAAACTTTGGGGTGGCTGTGTCTTTTTGATTTTAATTTCCCTAAGCTATAGGACCATAAGTGGAAGTGCCCTAGGCTCTGTTGCTTTGTTTTTTAGATGTTTCAGGAAACACCATACACTTCTCCCGAGTGTCTGTTGGCAATTTACATCCCGCCCATCAGCATAACAAGGCTCCCAGTTCTCCATGGCCTGTCCTGCCTTTCTGGATTTTACACTTTTTCCAGATGGCCCTTTTGACCGGGGGGAAGTGAGACTTCATTGTAGTGCAGATTTCCTTTGCAAGCTTGCTTGGTTGGCCAAAAAGGGCGTATGCGTTTTTTCCTGAATATATTCAGGAAAAAACGCATACGCCCTTTTTGGCCAAGTGCATCATTGTGGACGTTCTGCCTCTTTTCCTATGCTTTCAATGCAATTCCAGTCTACCTCCTGAAATCGGTTTCCTGCAATTCTGCCCCGCTTTCAAGTCCTCTTGGCAGCCTTACTTCAGTATATTTTTGGACGATAGCTGTCATTTATAACTCTGCAGGTTTGTGCATTACAGTGCCCCTGAGCTCCTTTCTTCAACTCGCTTTCTTGTGACCTGGCCGCAACACCGCAGGATGGCTTCAGGCTCTAATCTTGATCCGGCACGGCACACTGAGCCTTTGGTTATTTCCTCTTCCTGGTGGGAAATGAGAGTTAAATTTGCCCGTCCAGACACCTCCAGCTAGTCTCTCATTTGTTCTCCCTATTCCTGTTCATCTTCCGCAGAAATTGCAAACTGGACCAAACAGGAAGTTAAAGGCGCTGACTCTCCAAGTCGGGAGAGTGTTAGTAAAGAATCTGGAATGTTGCACCCGAGTACCAGGGTACGAAAACTGAGACATATTTGAACACGTCTCCCGTTCACACGGTTGATCATACTCTGGGTTCCACATGCATGTTTTAGCTGAAGGAAGAATACCTTAAACCTGGAGAGTTGAGACCCGTGTAATGGGTACCATGCAAATTGACTTCAAAGGGTCTTCATTTGCTCACCGAACCTCTCCAATCCTATCACTGCTGCGTTTATGCCCCTGTACACACGCTTGATTCTCTTTCAGAGACATAGCAATCCATAGGTTTTAAGATACTTACTAGTCAGGTACATTCTTAGGCGTTTAATATGGGGTGTTGAGTCCATTTCGTTGAGCAAGGAGTAGCTCTTGTCTATTCCATATTTGGCTTAAGGAACTTTATCTGTGCTCATTTCAATCTCTGGTTTTATGCAGCACCCCAACTCACCTTTCCCCTTAAGCAAGCATAAGTTGGTTTTCTAAATTTGAGACGCTGTTCTGTTTTGGAATTCAGTTCCTGTGTAGCCAAGTTTATATTCCGTGTATTAGTGATATCTTATGATGTTTCTTTTTCTGTGTGACTTATTTCAGTTAGAATCATCATACCTGAATCCACTCATTGTGCTGCTAAGGGCCTGATGACATAGATTTCATTGCTGTGTGATATTACTTTGTAAGTAAATACCACAAGTTCTTTATCCATTTTTCACTTTCTGCGATGTTGAACTTGTACTGTAAACGAGGTTCTTGTAAACAGAGCCGTTCCAAACTTTGGGGTGGCTGTGTCTTTTTGATTTTAATTTCCCTAAGCTATAGGACCATAAGTGGAAGTGCCCTAGGCTCTGTTGCTTTGTTTTTTAGATGTTTCAGGAAACACCATACACTTCTCCCGAGTGTCTGTTGGCAATTTACATCCCGCCCAGCAGCATAACAAGGCTCTCAGTTCTCCATGGCCTGTCCTGCCTTGCTGGATTTTACACTTTTTTCAGATGGCCCTTTTGACCGGGGGGAAGTGAGACTTCATTGTAGTGCAGATTTCCTTTGCAAGCTTGCTTGGTTGGCCAAAAAGGGCGTATGCGTTTTTTCCTGAATATATTCAGGAAAAAACGCATACGCCCTTTTTGGCCTAGTGCATCATTGTGGACGTTCTGCCTCTTTTCCTATGCTTTCAATGCAATTCCAGTCTACCTCCTGAAATCGGTTTCCTGCAATTCTGCCCCGCTTTCAAGTCCTCTTGGCAGCCTTACTTCAGTATATTTTTGGACGATAGCTGTCATTTATAACTCTGCAGGTTTGTGAATTACAGTGCCGCTGAGCTCCTTTCTTCAACTCGCTTTCTTGTGACCTGGCCGCAACACCGCAGGATGGCTTCAGGCCCTAATCTTGTTCCAGCACGGCACGCTGAGCCTTTGGTTAATTCCTCTTCCTGGTGGGAAATGAGAGTTAAATTTGCCCGTCCAGACACCTCCAGCAAGTCTCTCATTGGTTCTCGCTATCCTGTTCATCTTCCGCTGAAATTGCAAACTGGGCCAAACAGGAGGTTAAAGGGACTGACTCTCCAAGTCGGGAGAGTGTTAGTAAAGCGTCTGGAATGTGGCACCCGAGTACCAGGGTACCAAAACTGAGACATATTTGAACACGTCTCCCGATCACATGGTTGATCATACTCTGGGTTCCACATGCATGTTTTAGCTGAAGGAAGAATACCTTAAACCTGGGTAGTTGAAACCCGTGGAATGGGTACCATGCAATATGACATCAAAGGGTCTTCATTTGCTCACCGAACCTCTCCAATCCTATCACTGCTGCGTTTATGCCCCTGTACACATGCTTGATTCTCTTTCGGAGACATAGCAATCCATAGGTTTTAAGATACTTACTAGTCAGGTACATTCTTAGGCGTTTAATATGCGGTGTTGAGTCCATTTCGTTGAGCAAGGAGTAGCTCTTGTCTATTCCATATTTGGCTTAAGGAACTTTATCTGTGCTCATTTCAATCTCTGGTTTTATGCAGCACCCCAACTCACCTTTCCCCTTAAGCAAGCATAAGTTGGTTTTCTAAATTTGAGACCCTGTTCTGTTTTGGAATTCAGTTCCTGTGTAGCCAAGTTTACATTCCGTGTATTACTGATATCTTATGATGTTTCTTTTTCTGTGTGACTTATTTCAGTTAGAATCATCATACCTGAATCCACTCATTGTGCTGCTAAGGGCCTGATGACATAGATTTCATTGCTGAGTGATATTGCTTTGCAAGTAAATACCACAACTTCTTTATCCATTTTTCACTTTCTGCGATGTTGAACTTGTACTGTAAACGAGGTTCTTGTAAACAGAGGCGTCCCAAACTTTGGGGTGGCTGTGTCTTTTTGATTTTAATTTCCCTAAGCTATAGGACCATAAGTGGAAGTGCCCTAGGCTCTGTTGCTTTGTTTTTTAGATGTTTCAGGAAACACCATACACTTCTCCCGTGTGTCTGTTGGCAATTTACATCCCGCCCATCAGCATAACAAGGCTCCCAGTTCTCCATGGCCTGTCCTGCCTTGCTGGATTTTACACTTTTTTCAGATTGCCCTTTTGACCGGGGGGAAGTGAGACTTCATTGTAGTGCAGATTTCCTTTGCAAGCTTGCTTGGTTGGCCAAAAAGGGCGTATGCGTTTTTTCCTGAATATATTCAGGAAAAAACGCATACGCCCTTTTTGGCCAAGTGCATCATTGTGGACGTTCTGCCTCTTTTCCTATGCTTTCAATGCAATTCCAGTCTACCTCCTGAAATCGGTTTCCTGCAATTCTGCCCCGCTTTGAAGTCCTCTTGGCAGCCTTACTTCAGTCTATTTTGGGACGATAGCTGTCATTTATAACTCTGCAGGTTTGTGAATTACAGTGCCCCTGAGCTCCTTTCTTCAACTCGCTTTCTTTTGAGCTGGCCGCAACACCGCAGGATGGCTTCAGGCTCTAATCTGGTTCCGGCACGGCACACTGAGCCTTTGGTTATTTCATCTTCCTGGTGGGAAATGAGAGTTAAATTTGCCCGTCCAGACACCTCCTGCTAGTCTCTCATTGGTTCTCGCTATTCCTGTTCATCTTCCGCAGAAATTGCAAACTGGGCCAAACAGGAGGTTAAAGGCGCTGACTCTCCAAGTCGGGAGAGTGTTAGTAAAGAATCTGGAATGTTGCACCCAAGTACCAGGGGAGGAAAACTGAGACATATTTGAACACGTCTCCCGTTCACACGGTTGATCATACTCTGGGTTCCACATGCATGTTTTAGCTGAAGGAAGAATACCTTAAACCTGGAGAGTTGAGACCCGTGTAATGGGTACCATGCAAATTGACTTCAAAGGGTCTTCATTTGCTCACCGAACCTCTCCAATCCTATCACTGCTGCGTTTATGCCCCTGTACACACGCTTGATTCTCTTTTGGAGACATAGCAATCCATAGGTTTTAAGATACTTACTAGTCAGGTACATTCTTAGGCGTTTAATACGGGGTGTTGAGTCCATTTCGTTGAGCAAGGAGTAGCTCTTTTCTATTCCATATTTGGCTTAAGGAACTTTATCTGTGCTCATTTCAATCTCTGGTTTTATGCAGCACCCCAACTCACCTTTCCCCTTAAGCAAGCATAAGTTGGTTTTCTAAATTTGAGACCCTCTTCTGTTCTGTAATTCAGTTCCTGTGTAGCCAAGTTTACATTCCGTGTATTACTGATACCTTGTGATGTTTCATTTTCTGTGTGACTTATTTCAGTTAGAATCATCATACCTGAATCCACTCATTGTGCTGCTAAGGGCCTGATGACATAGATTTCATTGCTGAGTGATATTGCTTTGCAAGTAAATACCACAACTTCTTTATCCATTTTTCACTTTCTGCGATGTTGAACTTGTACTGTAAATGAGGTTCTTGTAAACAGAGGCTTCCCAAACATTCGGGTGGCTGTGTCTTTTTGATTTTAATTTCCCTAAGCTATAGGACCATAAGTGGAAGTGCCCTAGGCTCTGTTGCTTTGTTTTTTAGATGTTTCAGGAAACACCATACACTTCTCCCGAGTGTCTATTGGCAATTTACATCCCGCCCAGCAGCATAACAAGGCTCCCAGTTCTCCATGGCCTGTCCTGCCTTGCTGGATTTTACACTTTTTTCAGATGGCCCTTTTGACCGGGGGGAAGTGAGACTTCATTGTAGTGCAGATTTCCTTTGCAAGCTTGCTTGGTTGGCCATAAAGGGCGTATGCGTTTTTTCCTGAATATATTCAGGAAAAAACGCATACGCCCTTTTTGGCCAAGTGCATCATTGTGGACGTTCTGCCTCTTTTCCTATGCTTTCAATGCAATTCCAGTCTACCTCCTGAAATCGGTTTCCTGCAATTCTGCCCCGCTTTCAAGTCCTCTTGGCAGCCTTACTTCAGTCTATTTTTGGACGATAGCTGTCATTTATAACTCTGCAGGTTTGTGAATTACAGTGCCCCTGAGCTCCTTTCTTCAACTCGCTTTCTTTTGAGCTGGCCGCAACACCGCAGGATGGCTTCAGGCCCTAATCTTGTTCCAGCACAGCACGCTGAGCCTTTGGTTAATTCCTCTTCCTGGTGGGAAATGAGAGTTAAATTTGCCCGTCCAGACACCTCCAGCTAGTCTCTCATTGGTTCTCGCTATTCCTGTTCATCTTCCGCAGAAATTGCAAACTGGGCTAAACAGGAGGTTAAAGGGACTGACTCTCCAAGTCGGGAGAGTGTTAGTAAAGCATCTGGAATGTTGCACCCGAGTACCAGGGTACGAAAACTGAGACATATTTGAACACGTCTCCCGATCACATGGTTGATCATACTCTGGGTTCCACATGCATGTTTTAGCTGAAGGAAGAATACCTTAAACCTGGGTAGTTGAAACCCGTGGAATGGGTACCATGCAATATGACATCAAAGGGTCTTCATTTGCTCACCGAACCTCTCCAATCCTATCACTGCTGCGTTTATGCCCCTGTACACATGCTTGATTCTCTTTCGGAGACATAGCAATCCATAGGTTTTAAGATACTTACTAGTCAGGTACATTCTTAGGCGTTTAATATGCGGTGTTGAGTCCATTTCGTTGAGCAAGGAGTAGCTCTTGTCTATTCCATATTTGGCTTAAGGAACTTTATCTGTGCTCATTTCAATCTCTGGTTTTATGCAGCACCCCAACTCACCTTTCCCCTTAAGCAAGCATAAGTTGGTTTTCTAAATTTGAGACCCTGTTCTGTTTTGGAATTCAGTTCCTGTGTAGCCAAGTTTACATTCCGTGTATTACTGATATCTTATGATGTTTCTTTTTCTGTGTGACTTATTTCAGTTAGAATCATCATACCTGAATCCACTCATTGTGCTGCTAAGGGCCTGATGACATAGATTTCATTGCTGAGTGATATTGCTTTGTAAGTAAATACCAAAAGTTCTTTATCCATTTTTCACTTTCTGCGATGTTGAACTTGTACTGTAAACGAGGTTCTTGTAAACAGAGGCGTCCCAAACTTTGGGGTGGCTGTGTCTTTTTGATTTTAATTTCCCTAAGCTATAGGACCATAAGTGGAAGTGCCCTAGGCTCTGTTGCTTTGTTTTTTAGATGTTTCAGGAAACACCATACACTTCTCCCGAGTGTCTGTTGGCAATTTACATCCCGCCCAGCAGCATAATAAGGCTCCCCGTTCTCCATGGCCTGTCCTGCCTTGCTGGATTTTACACTTTTTTCAGATGGCCCTTTTGACCGGGGGGAAGTGAGACTTCATTGTAGTGCAGATTTCTTTGCAAGCTTGCTTGGTTGGCCATAAAGGGCGTATGCGTTTTTTCCTGAATATATTCAGGAAAAAACGCATACGCCCTTTTTGGCCAAGTGCATCATTGTGGACGTTCTGCCTCTTTTCCTATGCTTTCAATGCAATTCCAGTCTACCTCCTGAAATCGGTTTCCTGCAATTCTGCCCCGCTTTCAAGTCCTCTTGGCAGCCTTACTTCAGTCTATTTTTGGACGATAGCTGTCATTTATAACTCTGCAGGTTTGTGAATTACAGTGCCCCTGAGCTCCTTTCTTCAACTCGCTTTCTTTTGAGCTGGCCGCAACACCGCAGGATGGCTTCAGGCTCTAATCTGGTTCCGGCACGGCACACTGAGCCTTTGGTTATTTCCTCTTCCTGGTGGGAAATGAGAGTTAAATTTGCCCGTCCAGACAACTCCAGCTAGTCTCTCATTGGTTCTCCCTATTCCTGTTCATCTTCCGCAGAAATTGCAAACTGGGCCAAACAGGAGGTTAAAGGCGCTGACTCTCCAAGTCGGGAGAGTGTTAGTAAAGAATCTGGAATGTTGCACCCGAGTACCAGGGGAGGAAAACTGAGACATATTTGAACACGTCTCCCGTTCACACGGTTGATCATACTCTGGGTTCCACATGCATGTTTTAGCTGAAGGAAGAATACCTTAAACCTGGAGAGTTGAGACCCGTGTAATGGGTACCATGCAAATTGACTTCAAAGGGTCTTCATTTGCTCACCGAACCTCTCCAATCCTATCACTGCTGCGTTTATGCCCCTGTACACACGCTTGATTCTCTTTTGGAGACATAGCAATCCATAGGTTTTAAGATACTTACTAGTCAGGTACATTCTTAGGCGTTTAATATGGGGTGTTGAGTCCATTTCGTTGAGCAAGGAGTAGCTCTTGTCTATTCCATATTTGGCTTAAGGAACTTTATCTGTGCTCATTTCAATCTCTGGTTTTATGCAGCACCCCAACTCACCTTTCCCCTTAAGCAAGCATAAGTTGGTTTTCTAAATTTGAGACCCTGTTCTGTTCTGTAATTCAGTTCCTGTGTAGCCAAGTTTACATTCCGTGTATTACTGATACCTTATGATGTTTCATTTTCTGTGTGACTTATTTCAGTTAGAATCATCATACCTGAATCCACTCATTGTGCTGCTAAGGGCCTGATGACATAGATTTCATTGCTGAGTGATATTGCTTTGCAAGTAAATACCACAACTTCTTTATCCATTTTTCACTTTCTGCGATGTTGAACTTGTACTGTAAATGAGGTTCTTGTAAACAGAGGCGTCCCAAATTTTGGGGTGGCTGTGTCTTTTTGATTTTAATTTCCCTAAGCTATAGGACCATAAGTGGAAGTGCCCTAGGCTCTGTTGCTTTGTTTTTTAGATGTTTCAGGAAACACCATACACTTCTCCCGAGTGTCTGTTGGCAATTTACATCCCGCCCAGCAGCATAACAAGGCTCCCAGTTCTCCATGGCCTGTCCTGCCTTGCTGGATTTTACACTTTTTTCAGATGGCCCTTTTGACCAGGGGGAAGTGAGACTTCATTGTAGTGCAGATTTCCTTTGCAAGCTTGCTTGGTTGGCCAAAAAGGGCGTATGCGTTTTTTCCTGAATATATTCAGGAAAAAACGCATACGCCCTTTTTGGCCAAGTGCATCATTGTGGACGTTCTGCCTCTTTTCCTATGCTTTCAATGCAATTCCAGTCTACCTCCTGAAATCGGTTTCCTGCAATTCTGCCCCGCTTTCAAGTCCTCTTGGCAGCCTTACTTCAGTATATTTTTGGACGATAGCTGTCATTTATAACTCTGCAGGTTTGTGAATTACAGTGCCCCTGAGCTCCTTTCTTCAACTCGCTTTCTTTTGAGCTGGCCGCAACACCGCAGGATGGCTTCAGGCACTAATCTGGTTCCCGCACGGCACACTGAGCCTTTGGTTATTTCCTCTTCCTGGTGGGAAATGAGAGTTAAATTTGCCCGTCCAGACAACTCCAGCTAGTCTCTCATTGGTTCTCCCTATTCCTGTTCATCTTCCGCAGAAATTGCAAACTGGGCCAAACAGGACGTTAAAGGTGCTGACTCTCCAAGTCGGGAGAGTGTTAGTAAAGAATCTGGAATGTTGCACCCGAGTACCAGGGGAGGAAAACTGAGACATATTTGAACACGTCTCCCGTTCACACGGTTGATCATACTCTGGGTTCCACATGCATGTTTTAGCTGAAGGAAGAATACCTTAAACCTGGAGAGTTGAGACCCGTGTAATGGGTACCATGCAAATTGACTTCAAAGGGTCTTCATTTGCTCACCGAACCTCTCCAATCCTATCACTGCTGCGTTTATGCCCCTGTACACACGCTTGATTCTCTTTTGGAGACATAGCAATCCATAGGTTTTAAGATACTTACTAGTCAGGTACATTCTTAGGCGTTTAATATGGGGTGTTGAGTCCATTTCGTTGAGCAAGGAGTAGCTCTTGTCTATTCCATATTTGGCTTAAGGAACTTTATCTGTGCTCATTTCAATCTCTGGTTTTATGCAGCACCCCAACTCACCTTTCCCCTTAAGCAAGCATAAGTTGGTTTTCTAAATTTGAGACCCTGTTCTGTTCTGGAATTCAGTTCCTGTGTAGCCAAGTTTACATTCCGTGTATTACTGATACCTTATGATGTTTCATTTTCTGTGTGACTTATTTCAGTTAGAATCATCATACCTGAATCCACTCATTGTGCTGCTAAGGGCCTGATGACATAGATTTCATTGCTGAGTGATATTGCTTTGCAAGTAAATACCACAACTTCTTTATCCATTTTTCACTTTCTGCGATGTTGAACTTGTACTGTAAACGAGGTTCTTGTAAACAGAGGCGTCCCAAACTTTGGGGTGGCTGTGTCTTTTTGATTTTAATTTCCCTAAGCTATAGGACCATAAGTAGAAGTGCCCTAGGCTTTGTTGCTTTGTTTTTTAGATGTTTCAGGAAACACCATACACTTCTCCCGAGTGTCTGTTGGCAATTTACATCCCGCCCAGCAGCATAACAAGGCTCCCAGTTCTCCATGGCCTGTCCTACCTTGCTGGATTTTACACTTTTTTCAGATGGCCCTTTTGACCGGGGGGAAGTGAGACTTCATTGTAGTGCAGATTTCCTTTGCAAGCTTGCTTGGTTGGCCATAAAGGGCGTATGCGTTTTTTCCTGAATATATTCAGGAAAAAACGCATACACCCTTTTTGGCCAAGTGCATCATTGTGGACGTTCTGCCTCTTTTCCTATGCTTTCAATGCAATTCCAGTCTACCTCCTGAAATCGGTTTCCTGCAATTCTGCCCCGCTTTCAAGTCCTCTTGGCAGCCTTACTTCAGTATATTTTTGGACGATAGCTGTCATTTATAACTCTGCAGGTTTGTGAATTACAGTGCCCCTGAGCTCCTTTCTTCAACTCGCTTTCTTTTGAGCTGGCCGCAACACCGCAGGATGGCTTCAGGCCCTAATCTTGTTCCAGCATGGCACGCTGAGCCTTTGGTTAATTCCTCTTCCTGGTCGGAAATGAGAGTTAAATTTGCCCGTCCAGACACCTCCAGCTAATCTCTCATTGGTTCTCGCTATTCCTGTTCATCTTCCGCAGAAATTGCAAACTGGGCTAAACAGGAGGTTAAAGGGACTGACTCTCAAAGTCGGGAGAGTGTTAGTAAAGCGTCTGGAATGTTGCACCCGAGTACCAGGGTACGAAAACTGAGACATATTTGAACATGTCTCCCGATCACATGGTTGATCATACTCTGGGTTCCACATGCATGTTTTAGCTGAAGGAAGAATACCTTAAACCTGGGTAGTTGAAACCCGTGGAATGGGTACCATGCAATATGACATCAAAGGGTCTTCATTTGCTCACCGAACCTCTCCAATCCTATCACTGCTGCGTTTATGCCCCTGTACACATGCTTGATTCTCTTTCGGAGACATAGCAATGCATAGGTTTTAAGATACTTACTAGTCAGGTACATTCTTAGGCGTTTAATATGCGGTGTTGAGTCCATTTCGTTGAGCAAGGAGTAGCTCTTGTCTATTCCATATTTGGCTTAAGGAACTTTATCTGTGCTCATTTCAATCTCTGGTTTTATGCAGCACCCCAACTCACCTTTCCCCTTAAGCAAGCATAAGTTGGTTTTCTAAATTTGAGACCCTGTTCTGTTCTGGAATTCAGTTCCTGTGTAGCCAAGTTTACATTCCGTGTATTACTGATACCTTATGATGTTTCATTTTCTGTGTGACTTATTTCAGTTAGAATCATCATACCTGAATCCACTCATTGTGCTGCTAAGGGCCTGATGACATAGATTTCATTGCTGAGTGATATTGCTTTGCAAGTAAATACCACAACTTCTTTATCCATTTTTCACTTTCTGCGATGTTGAACTTGTACTGTAAACGAGGTTCTTGTAAACACAGGCGTCCCAAACTTTGGGGTGGCTGTGTCTTTTTGATTTTAATTTCCCTAAGCTATAGGACCATAAGTGGAAGTGCCCTAGGCTCTGTTGCTTTGTTTTTTAGATGTTTCAGGAAACACCATACACTTCTCCCGAGTGTCTGTTGGCAATTTACATCCCGCCCAGCAGCATAATAAGGCTCCCAGTTCTCCATGGCCTGTCCTGCCTTTCTGGATTTTACACTTTTTTCAGATGGCCCTTTTGACCGGGGGGAAGTGAGACTTCATTGTAGTGCAGATTTCCTTTGCAAGCTTGCTTGGTTGGCCAAAAAGGGCGTATGCGTTTTTTCCTGAATATATTCAGGAAAAAACGCATACGCCCTTTTTGGCCAAGTGCATCATTGTGGACTTTCTGCCTCTTTTCCTATGCTTTCAATGCAATTCCAGTCTACCTCCTGAAATCGGTTTCCTGCAATTCTGCCCCGCTTTCAAGTCCTCTTGGCAGCCTTACTTCAGTATATTTTTGGACGATAGCTGTCATTTATAACTCTGCAGGTTTGTGAATTACAGTGCCCCTGAGCTCCTTTCTTCAACTCGCTTTCTTTTGAGCTGGCCGCAACACCGCAGGATGGCTTCAGGCTCTAATCTGGTTCCGGCACGGCACACTGAGCCTTTGGTTATTTCCTCTTCCTGGTGGGAAATGAGAGTTAAATTTGCCCGTCCAGACAACTCCAGCTAGTCTCTCATTGGTTCTCCCTATTCCTGTTCATCTTCCGCAGAAATTGCAAACTGGGCCAAACAGGAGGTTAAAGGCGCTGACTCTCCAAGTCGGGAGAGTGTTAGTAAAGAATCTGGAATGTTGCACCCGAGTACCAGGGGAGGAAAACTGAGACATATTTGAACAGGTCTCCCGTTCACACGGTTGATCATACTCTGGGTTCCACATGCATGTTTTAGCTGGAGGAAGAATACCTTAAACCTGGAGAGTTGAGACCCGTGTAATGGGTACCATGCAAATTGACTTCAAAGGGTCTTCATTTGCTCACCGAACCTCTCCAATCCTATCACTGCTGCGTTTATGCCCCTGTACACACGCTTGATTCTCTTTTGGAGACATAGCAATCCATAGGCTTTAAGATACTTACTAGTCAGGTACATTCTTAGGCGTTTAATATGGGGTGTTGAGTCCATTTCGTTGAGCAAGGAGTAGCTCTTGTCTATTCCATATTTGGCTTAAGGAACTTTATCTGTGCTCATTTCAATCTCTGGTTTTATGCAGCACCCCAACTCACCTTTCCCCTTAAGCAAGCATAAGTTGGTTTTCTAAATTTGAGACCCTGTTCTGTTCTGGAATTCAGTTCCTGTGTAGCCAAGTTTACATTCCGTGTATTACTGATACCTTATGATGTTTCATTTTCTGTGTGACTTATTTCAGTTAGAATCATCATACCTGAATCCACTCATTGTGCTGCTAAGGGCCTGATGACATAGATTTCATTGCTGAGTGATATTGCTTTGCAAGTAAATACCACAACTTCTTTATCCATTTTTCACTTTCTGCGATGTTGAACTTGTACTGTAAACGAGGTTCTTGTAAACAGAGGCGTCCCAAACTTTGGGGTGGCTGTGTCTTTTTGATTTTAATTTCCCTAAGCTATAGGACCATAAGTGGAAGTGCCCTAGGCTCTGTTGCTTTGTTTTTTAGATGTTTCAGGAAACACCATACACTTCTCCCGAGTGTCTGTTGGCAATTTACATCCCGCCCAGCAGCATAACAAGGCTCCCAGTTCTCCATGGCCTGTCCTGCCTTGCTGGATTTTACACTTTTTTCAGATGGCCCTTTTGACCGGGGGGAAGTGAGACTTCATTGTAGTGCAGATTTCCTTTGCAAGCTTGCTTGGTTGGCCATAAAGGGCGTATGCGTTTTTTCCTGAATATATTCAGGAAAAAACGCATACGCCCTTTTTGGCCAAGTGCATCATTGTGGACGTTCTGCCTCTTTTCCTATGCTTTCAATGCAATTCCAGTCTACCTCCTGAAATCGGTTTCCTGCAATTCTGCCCCGCTTTCAAGTCCTCTTGGCAGCCTTACTTCAGTATATTTTTGGACGATAGCTGTCATTTATAACTCTGCAGGTTTGTGAATTACAGTGCCCCTGAGCTCCTTTCTTCAACTCGCTTTCTTTTGAGCTGGCCGCAACACCGCAGGATGGCTTCAGGCCCTAATCTTGTTCCAGCACAGCACGCTGAGCCTTTGGTTAATTCCTCTTCCTGGTGGGAAATGAGAGTTAAATTTGCCCGTGCAGACACCTCCAGCTAGTCTCTCATTGGTTCTCGCTATTCCTGTTCATCTTCCGCAGAAATTGCAAACTGGGCTAAACAGGAGGTTAAAGGGACTGACTCTCCAAGTCGGGAGAGTGTTAGTAAAGCGTCTGGAATGTTGCACCCGAGTACCAGGTACGAAAACTGAGACATATTTGAACAGGTCTCCCGATCACATGGTTGATCATACTCTGGGTTCCACATGCATGTTTTAGCTGAAGGAAGAATACCTTAAACCTGGGTAGTTGAAACCCGTGGAATGGGTACCATGCAATATGACATCAAAGGGTCTTCATTTGCTCACCGAACCTCTCCAATCCTATCACTGCTGCGTTTATGCCCCTGTACACATGCTTGATTCTCTTTCGGAGACATAGCAATCCATAGGTTTTAAGATACTTACTAGTCAGGTACATTCTTAGGCGTTTAATATGCGGTGTTGAGTCCATTTCGTTGAGCAAGGAGTAGCTCTTGTCTATTCCATATTTGGCTTAAGGAACTTTATCTGTGCTCATTTCAATCTCTGGTTTTATGCAGCACCCCAACTCACCTTTCCCCTTAAGCAAGCATAAGTTGGTTTTCTAAATTTGAGACCCTGTTCTGTTTTGGAATTCAGTTCCTGTGTAGCCAAGATTACATTCCGTGTATTACTGATATCTTATGATGTTTCTTTTTCTGTGTGACTTATTTCAGTTAGAATCATCATACCTGAATCCACTCATTGTGCTGCTAAGGGCCTGATGACATAGATTTCATTGCTGAGTGATATTGCTTTGTAAGTAAATACCAAAAGTTCTTTATCCATTTTTCACTTTCTGCGATGTTGAACTTGTACTGTAAACGAGGTTCTTGTAAACAGAGCCGTTCCAAACTTTGGGGTGGCTGTGTCTTTTTGATTTTAATTTCCCTAAGCTATAGGACCATAAGTGGAAGTGCCCTAGGCTCTGTTGCTTTGTTTTTTAGATGTTTCAGGAAACACCATACACTTCTCCCGAGTGTCTGTTGGCAATTTACATCCCGCCCAGCAGCATAATAAGGCTCCCAGTTCTCCATGGCCTGTCCTGCCTTGCTGGATTTTACACTTTTTTCAGATGGCCCTTTTGACCGGGGGGAAGTGAGACTTCATTGTAGTGCAGATTTCCTTTGCAAGCTTGCTTGGTTGGCCAAAAAGTGCGTATGCGTTTTTTCCTGAATATATTCAGGAAAAAACGCATACGCCCTTTTTGGCCAAGTGCATCATTGTGGACGTTCTGCCTCTTTTCCTATGCTTTCAATGCAATTCCAGTCTACCTCCTGAAATCGGTTTCCTGCAATTCTGCCCCGCTTTCAAGTCCTCTTGGCAGCCTTACTTCAGTATATTTTTGGACGATAGCTGTCATTTATAACTCTGCAGGTTTGTGAATTACAGTGCCCCTGAGCTCCTTTCTTCAACTCGCTTTCTTTTGAGCTGGCCGCAACACCGCAGGATGGCTTCAGGCTCTAATCTGGTTCCGGCACGGCACACTGAGCCTTTGGTTATTTCCTCTTCCTGGTGGGAAATGAGAGTTAAATTTGCCCGTCCAGACAACTCCAGCTAGTCTCTCATTGGTTCTCCCTATTCCTGTTCATCTTCCGCAGAAATTGCAAACTGGGCCAAACAGGAGGTTAAAGGCGCTGACTCTCCAAGTCGGGAGAGTGTTAGTAAAGAATCTGGAATGTTGCACCCGAGTACCAGGGGAGGAAAACTGAGACATATTTGAACACGTCTCCCGTTCACACGGTTGATCATACTCTGGGTTCCACATGCATGTTTTAGCTGAAGGAAGAATACCTTAAACCTGGAGAGTTGAGACCCGTGTAATGGGTACCATGCAAATTGACTTCAAAGGGTCTTCATTTGCTCACCGAACCTCTCCAATCCTATCACTGCTGCGTTTATGCCCCTGTACACACGCTTGATTCTCTTTTGGAGACATAGCAATCCATAGGCTTTAAGATACTTACTAGTCAGGTACATTCTTAGGCGTTTAATATGCGGTGTTGAGTCCATTTCGTTGAGCAAGGCGTAGCTCTTGTCTATTCCATATTTGGCTTAAGGAACTTTATCTGTGCTCATTTCAATCTCTGGTTTTATGCAGCACCCCAACTCACCTTTCCCCTTAAGCAAGCATAAGTTGGTTTTCTAAATTTGAGACCCTGTTCTGTTCTGTAATTCAGTTCCTGTGTAGCCAAGTTTACATTCCGTGTATTACTGATACCTTATGATGTTTCATTTTCTGTGTGACTTATTTCAGTTAGAATCATCATACCTGAATCCACTCATTGTGCTGCTAAGGGCCTGATGACATAGATTTCATTGCTGAGTGATATTGCTTTGCAAGTAAATACCACAACTTCTTTATCCATTTTTCACTTTCTGCGATGTTGAACTTGTACTGTAAACGAGGTTCTTGTAAACAGAGGCGTCCCAAACTTTGGGGTGGCTGTGTCTTTTTGATTTTAATTTCCCTAAGCTATAGGACCATAAGTGGAAGTGCCCTAGGCTCTGTTGCTTTGTTTTTTAGATGTTTCAGGAAACACCATACACTTCTCCGGAGTGTCTGTTGGCAATTTACATCCCGTCCATCAGCATAACAAGGCTCCCAGTTCTCCATGGCCTGTCCTGCCTTGCTGGATTTTACACTTTTTTCAGATGGCCCTTTTGACCGGGGGGAAGTGAGACTTCATTGTAGTGCAGATTTCCTTTGCAAGCTTGCTTGGTTGGCCAAAAAGGGCGTATGCGTTTTTTCCTGAATATATTCAGGAAAAAACGCATACGCACTTTTTGGCCAAGTGCATCATTGTGGACGTTCTGCCTCTTTTCCTATGCTTTCAATGCAATTCCAGTCTACCTCCTGAAATCGGTTTCCTGCAATTCTGCCCCGCTTTCAAGTCCTCTTGGCAGCCTTACTTCAGTATATTTTTGGACGATAGCTGTCATTTATAACTCTGCAGGTTTGTGAATTACAGTGCCCCTGAGCTCCTTTCTTCAACTCGCTTTCTTTTGAGCTGGCCGCAACACCGCAGGATGGCTTCAGGCTCTAATCTGGTTCCGGCACGGCACACTGAGCCTTTGGTTATTTCCTCTTCCTGGTGGGAAATGAGAGTTAAATTTGCCCGTCCAGACAACTCCAGCTAGTCTCTCATTGGTTCTCCCTATTCCTGTTCATCTTCCGCAGAAATTGCAAACTGGGCCAAACAGGACGTTAAAGGCGCTGACTCTCCAAGTCGGGAGAGTGTTAGTAAAGAATCTGGAATGTTGCACCCGAGTACCAGGGGAGGAAAACTGAGACATATTTGAACACGTCTCCCGTTCACACGGTTGATCATACTCTGGGTTCCACATGAATGTTTTAGCTGAATGAAGAATACCTTAAACCTGGAGAGTTGAGACCCGTGTAATGGGTACCATGCAAATTGATTTCAAAGGGTCTTCATTTGCTCACCGAACCTCTCCAATCCTATCACTGCTGCGTTTATGCCCCTGTACACACGCTTGATTCTCTTTCGGAGACATAGCAATCCATAGGTTTTAAGATACTTACTAGTCAGGTACATTCTTAGGCGTTTAATATGGGGTGTTGAGTCCATTTCGTTGAGCAAGGAGTAGCTCTTGTCTATTCCATATTTGGCTTAAAGAACTTTATCTGTGCTCATTTCAATCTCTGGTTTTATGCAGCACGCCAACTCACTTTTCCCCTTAAGCAAGCATAAGTTGGTTTTCTAAATTTGAGACCATGTTCTGTTTTGGAATTCAGTTCCTGTGTAGCCAAGTTTATATTCCGTGTATTAGTGATATCTTATGGTGTTTCTTTTTCTGTGTGACTTATTTCAGTTAGAATTATCATACCTGAATCCACTCATTGTGCTGCTAAGGGCCTGATGACATAGATTTCATTGCTGAGTGATATTGCTTTGTAAGTAAATACCAAAAGTTCTTTATCCATTTTTCACTTTCTGCGATGTTGAACTTGTACTGTAAACGAGGTTCTTGTAAACAGAGCCGTTCCAAACTTTGGGGTGGGTGTGTCTTTTTTATTTTAATTTCCCTAAGCTATAGGACCATAAGTGGAAGTGCCCTAGGCTCTGTTGCTTTGTTTTTTAGATGTTTCAGGAAACACCATACACTTCTCCCGAGTGTCTGTTGGCAATTTACATCCCGCCCAGCAGCATAACAAGGCTCCCAGTTCTCCATGGCCTGTCCTGCCTTGCTGGATTTTACACTTTTTTCAGATGGCCCTTTTGACCGGGGGGAAGTGAGACTTCATTGTAGTGCAGATTTCCTTTGCAAGCTTGCTTGGTTGGCCAAAAAGGGCGTATGCGTTTTTTCCTGAATATATTCAGGAAAAAACGCATACGCTCTTTTTGGCCAAGTGCATCATTGTGGACGTTCTGCCTCGTTTCCTATGCTTTCAATGAAATTCCAGTCTACCTCCTGAAATCGGTTTCCTGCAATTCTGCCCCGCTTTCAAGTCCTCTTGGCAGCCTTACTTCAGTATATGTTTGGACGATAGCTGTCATTTATAACTCTGCAGGTTTGTGAATTACAGTGCCCCTGAGCTCCTTTCTTCAACTCGCTTTCTTTTGAGCTGGCCGCAACACCGCAGGATGGCTTCAGGCCCTAATCTTGTTCCAGCATGGCACGCTGAGCCTTTGGTTAATTCCTCTTCCTGGTGGGAAATGAGACTTAAATTTGCCCGTCCAGACACCTCCAGCTAGTCTCTCATTGGTTCTCGCTATTCCTGTTCATCTTCCGCAGAAATTGCAAACTGGGCTAAACAGGAGGTTAAAGGGACTGACTCTCCAAGTCGGGAGAGTGTTAGTAAAGCGTCTGGAATGTTGCACCCGAGTACCAGGGTACGAAAACTGAGACATATTTGAACACGTCTCCCGATCACATGGTTGATCATACTCTGGGTTCCACATGCATGTTTTAGCTGAAGGAAGAATACCTTAAACCTGGGTAGTTGAAACCCGTGGAATGGGTACCATGCAATATGACATCAAAGGGTCTTCATTTGCTCACCGAACCTCTCCAATCCTATCACTGCTGCGTTTATGCCCCTGTACACATGCTTGATTCTCTTTTGGAGACATAGCAATCCATAGGTTTTAAGATACTTACTAGTCAGGTACATTCTTAGGCGTTTAATATGCGGTGTTGAGTCCATTTCGTTGAGCAAGGAGTAGCTCTTGTCTATTCCATATTTGGCTTAAGGAACTTTATCTGTGCTCATTTCAATCTCTGGTTTTATGCAGCACCCCAACTCACCTTTCCCCTTAAGCAAGCATAAGTTGGTTTTCTAAATTTGAGACCCTGTTCTGTTCTGTAATTCAGTTCCTGTGTAGCCAAGTTTACATTCCGTGTATTACTGATACCTTATGATGTTTCATTTTCTGTGTGACTTATTTCAGTTAGAATCATCATACCTGAATCCACTCATTGTGCTGCTAAGGGCCTGATGACATAGATTTCATTGCTGAGTGATATTGCTTTGCAAGTAAATACCACAACTTCTTTATCCATTTTTCACTTTCTGCGATGTTGAACTTGTACTGTAAACGAGGTTCTTGTAAACAGAGGCGTCCCAAACTTTGGGGTGGCTGTGTCTTTTTGATTTTAATTTCCCTAAGCTATAGGACCATAAGTGGAAGTGCCCTAGGCTCTGTTGCTTTGTTTTTTAGATGTTTCAGGAAACACCATACACTTCTCCCGAGTGTCTGTTGGCAATTTACATCCCGCCCAGCAGCATAACAAGGCTCCCAGTTCTCCATGGCCTGTCCTGCCTTGCTGGATTTTACACTTTTTTCAGATGGCCCTTTTGACCGGGGGGAAGTGAGACTTCATTGTAGTGCAGATTTCCTTTGCAAGCTTGCTTGGTTGGCCATAAAGGGCGTATGCGTTTTTTCCTGAATATATTCAGGAAAAAACGCATACGCCCTTTTTGGCCAAGTGCATCATTGTGGACGTTCTGCCTCTTTTCCTATGCTTTCAATGCAATTCCAGTCTACCTCCTGAAATCGGTTTCCTGCAATTCTGCCCCGCTTTCAAGTCCTCTTGGCAGCCTTACTTCAGTATATTTTTGGACGATAGCTGTCATTTATAACTCTGCAGGTTTGTGAATTACAGTGCCCCTGAGCTCCTTTCTTCAACTCGCTTTCTTTTGAGCTGGCCGCAACACCGCAGGATGGCTTCAGGCCCTAATCTTGTTCCAGCACAGCACGCTGAGCCTTTGGTTAATTCCTCTTCCTGGTGGGAAATGAGAGTTAAATTTGCCCGTGCAGACACCTCCAGCTAGTCTCTCATTGGTTCTCGCTATTCCTGTTCATCTTCCGCAGAAATTGCAAACTGGGCTAAACAGGAGGTTAAAGGGACTGACTCTCCAAGTCGGGAGAGTGTTAGTAAAGCGTCTGGAATGTTGCACCCGAGTACCAGGTACGAAAACTGAGACATATTTGAACACGTCTCCCGATCACATGGTTGATCATACTCTGGGTTCCACATGCATGTTTTAGCTGAAGGAAGAATACCTTAAACCTGGGTAGTTGAAACCCGTGGAATGGGTACCATGCAATATGACATCAAAGGGTCTTCATTTGCTCACCGAACCTCTCCAATCCTATCACTGCTGCGTTTATGCCCCTGTACACATGCTTGATTCTCTTTCGGAGACATAGCAATCCATAGGTTTTAAGATACTTACTAGTCAGGTACATTCTTAGGCGTTTAATATGCGGTGTTGAGTCCATTTCGTTGAGCAAGGAGTAGCTCTTGTCTATTCCATATTTGGCTTAAGGAACTTTATCTGTGCTCATTTCAATCTCTGGTTTTATGCAGCACCCCAACTCACCTTTCCCCTTAAGCAAGCATAAGTTGGTTTTCTAAATTTGAGACCCTGTTCTGTTTTGGAATTCAGTTCCTGTGTAGCCAAGTTTACATTCCGTGTATTACTGATATCTTATGATGTTTCTTTTTCTGTGTGACTTATTTCAGTTAGAATCATCATACCTGAATCCACTCATTGTGCTGCTAAGGGCCTGATGACATAGATTTCATTGCTGAGTGATATTGCTTTGTAAGTAAATACCAAAAGTTCTTTATCCATTTTTCACTTTCTGCGATGTTGAACTTGTACTGTAAACGAGGTTCTTGTAAACAGAGCCGTTCCAAACTTTGGGGTGGCTGTGTCTTTTTGATTTTAATTTCCCTAAGCTATAGGACCATAAGTGGAAGTGCCCTAGGCTCTGTTGCTTTGTTTTTTAGATGTTTCAGGAAACACCATACACTTCTCCCGAGTGTCTGTTGGCAATTTACATCCCGCCCAGCAGCATAATAAGGCTCCCAGTTCTCCATGGCCTGTCCTGCCTTGCTGGATTTTACACTTTTTTCAGATGGCCCTTTTGACCGGGGGGAAGTGAGACTTCATTGTAGTGCAGATTTCCTTTGCAAGCTTGCTTGGTTGGCCAAAAAGGGCGTATGCGTTTTTTCCTGAATATATTCAGGAAAAAACGCATACGCCCTTTTTGGCCAAGTGCATCATTGTGGACGTTCTGCCTCTTTTCCTATGCTTTCAATGCAATTCCAGTCTACCTCCTGAAATCGGTTTCCTGCAATTCTGCCCCGCTTTCAAGTCCTCTTGGCAGCCTTACTTCAGTATATTTTTGGACGATAGCTGTCATTTATAACTCTGCAGGTTTGTGAATTACAGTGCCCCTGAGCTCCTTTCTTCAACTCGCTTTCTTTTGAGCTGGCCGCAACACCGCAGGATGGCTTCAGGCTCTAATCTGGTTCCGGCACGGCACACTGAGCCTTTGGTTATTTCCTCTTCCTGGTGGGAAATGAGAGTTAAATTTGCCCGTCCAGACAACTCCAGCTAGTCTCTCATTGGTTCTCCCTATTCCTGTTCATCTTCCGCAGAAATTGCAAACTGGGCCAAACAGGAGGTTAAAGGCGCTGACTCTCCAAGTCGGGAGAGTGTTAGTAAAGAATCTGGAATGTTGCACCCGAGTACCAGGGGAGGAAAACTGAGACATATTTGAACACGTCTCCCGTTCACACGGTTGATCATACTCTGGGTTCCACATGCATGTTTTAGCTGAAGGAAGAATACCTTAAACCTGGAGAGTTGAGACCCGTGTAATGGGTACCATGCAAATTGACTTCAAAGGGTCTTCATTTGCTCACCGAACCTCTCCAATCCTATCACTGCTGCGTTTATGCCCCTGTACACACGCTTGATTCTCTTTTGGAGACATAGCAATCCATAGGCTTTAAGATACTTACTAGTCAGGTACATTCTTAGGCGTTTAATATGCGGTGTTGAGTCCATTTCGTTGAGCAAGGAGTAGCTCTTGTCTATTCCATATTTGGCTTAAGGAACTTTATCTGTGCTCATTTCAATCTCTGGTTTTATGCAGCACCCCAACTCACCTTTCCCCTTAAGCAAGCATAAGTTGGTTTTCTAAATTTGAGACCCTGTTCTGTTCTGTAATTCAGTTCCTGTGTAGCCAAGTTTACATTCCGTGTATTACTGATACCTTATGATGTTTCATTTTCTGTGTGACTTATTTCAGTTAGAATCATCATACCTGAATCCACTCATTGTGCTGCTAAGGGCCTGATGACATAGATTTCATTGCTGAGTGATATTGCTTTGCAAGTAAATACCACAACTTCTTTATCCATTTTTCACTTTCTGCGATGTTGAACTTGTACTGTAAACGAGGTTCTTGTAAACAGAGGCGTCCCAAACTTTGGGGTGGGTGTGTCTTTTTGATTTTAATTTCCCTAAGCTAAAGGACCATAAGTGGAAGTGCCCTAGGCTCTGTTGCTTTGTTTTTTAGATGTTTCAGGAAACACCATACACTTCTCCCGAGTGTCTGTTGGCAATTTACATCCCGCCCAGCAGCATAACAAGGCTCCCAGTTCTCCATGGCCTGTCCTGCCTTGCTGGATTTTACACTTTTTTCAGATGGCCCTTTTGACCGGGGGGAAGTGAGACTTCATTGTAGTGCAGATTTCCTTTGCAAGCTTGCTTGGTTGGCCATAAAGGGCGTATGCGTTTTTTCCTGAATATATTCAGGAAAAAACGCATACGCCCTTTTTGGCCAAGTGCATCATTGTGGACGTTCTGCCTCTTTTCCTATGCTTTCAATGCAATTCCAGTCTACCTCCTGAAATCGGTTTCCTGCAATTCTGCCCCGCTTTCAAGTCCTCTTGGCAGCCTTACTTCAGTATATTTTTGGACGATAGCTGTCATTTATAACTCTGCAGGTTTGTGAATTACAGTGCCCCTGAGCTCCTTTCTTCAACTCGCTTTCTTTTGGGCTGGTCGCAACACCGCAGGATGGCTTCAGGCCCTAATCTTGTTCCAGCACGGCACGCTGAGCCTTTGGTTAATTCCTCTTCCTGGTGGGAAATGAGACTTAAATTTGCCCGTCCAGACACCTCCAGCTAGTCTCTCATTGGTTCTCGCTATTTCTGTTCATCTTCCGCAGAAATTGCAAACTGGGCTAAACAGGAGGTTAAAGGGACTGACTCTCCAAGTCGGGAGAGTGTTAGTAAAGCGTCTGGAATGTTGCACCCGAGTACCAGGGTACGAAAACTGAGACATATTTGAACACGTCTCCCGATCACATGGTTGATCATACTCTGGGTTCCACATGCATGTTTTAGCTGAAGGAAGAATACCTTAAACCTGGGTAGTTGAAACCCGTGGAATGGGTACCATGCAATATGACATCAAAGGGTCTTCATTTGCTCACCGAACCTCTCCAATCCTATCACTGCTGCGTTTATGCCCCTGTACACATGCTTGATTCTCTTTTGGAGACATAGCAATCCATAGGTTTTAAGATACTTACTAGTCAGGTACATTCTTAGGCGTTTAATATGGGGTGTTGAGTCCATTTCGTTGAGCAAGGAGTAGCTCTTGTCTATTCCATATTTGGCTTAAGGAACTTTATCTGTGCTCATTTCAATCTCTGGTTTTATGCAGCACCCCAACTCACCTTTCCCCTTAAGCAAGCATAAGTTGGTTTTCTAAATTTGAGACCCTGTTCTGTTCTGTAATTCAGTTCCTGTGTAGCCAAGTTTACATTCCGTGTATTACTGATACCTTATGATGTTTCATTTTCTGTGTGACTTATTTCAGTTAGAATCATCATACCTGAATCCACTCATTGTCCTGCTAAGGGCCTGATGACATAGATTTCATTGCTGAGTGATATTGCTTTGCAAGTAAATACCACAACTTCTTTATCCATTTTTCACTTTCTGCGATGTTGAACTTGTACTGTAAATGAGGTTCTTGTAAACAGAGGCGTCCCAAACTTTGGGGTGGCTGTGTCTTTTTGATTTTAATTTCCCTAAGCTATAGGACCATAAGTGGAAGTGCCCTAGGCTCTGTTGCTTTGTTTTTTAGATGTTTCAGGAAACACCATACACTTCTCCGGAGTGTCTGTTGGCAATTTACATCCCGTCCATCAGCATAACAAGGCTCCCAGTTCTCCATGGCCTGTCCTGCCTTGCTGGATTTTACACTTTTTTCAGATGGCCCTTTTGACCGGGGGGAAGTGAGACTTCATTGTAGTGCAGATTTCCTTTGCAAGCTTGCTTGGTTGGCCAAAAAGGGCGTATGCGTTTTTTCCTGAATATATTCAGGAAAAAACGCATACGCCCTTTTTGGCCAAGTGCATCATTGTGGACGTTCTGCCTCTTTTCCTATGCTTTCAATGCAATTCCAGTCTACCTCCTGAAATCGGTTTCCTGCAATTCTGCCCCGCTTTCAAGTCCTCTTGGCAGCCTTACTTCAGTATATTTTTGGACGATAGCTGTCATTTATAACTCTGCAGGTTTGTGAATTACAGTGCCCCTGAGCTCCTTTCTTCAACTCGCTTTCTTTTGAGCTGGCCGCAACACCGCAGGATGGCTTCAGGCTCTAATCTGGTTCCGGCACGGCACACTGAGCCTTTGGTTATTTCCTCTTCCTGGTGGGAAATGAGAGTTAAATTTGCCCGTCCAGACAACTCCAGCTAGTCTCTCATTGGTTCTCCCTATTCCTGTTCATCTTCCGCAGAAATTGCAAACTGGGCCAAACAGGACGTTAAAGGCGCTGACTCTCCAAGTCGGGAGAGTGTTAGTAAAGAATCTGGAATGTTGCACCCGAGTACCAGGGGAGGAAAACTGAGACATATTTGAACACGTCTCCCGTTCACACGGTTGATCATACTCTGGGTTCCACATGCATGTTTTAGCTGAAGGAAGAATACCTTAAACCTGGAGAGTTGAGACCCGTGTAATGGGTACCATGCAAATTGACTTCAAAGGGTCTTCATTTGCTCACCGAACCTCTCCAATCCTATCACTGCTGCGTTTATGCCCCTGTACACACGCTTGATTCTCTTTTGGAGACATAGCAATCCATAGGTTTTAAGATACTTACTAGTCAGGTACATTCTTAGGCGTTTAATATGGGGTGTTGAGTCCATTTCGTTGAGCAAGGAGTAGCTCTTGTCTATTCCATATTTGGCTTAAAGAACTTTATCTGTGCTCATTTCAATCTCTGGTTTTATGCAGCACGCCAACTCACCTTTCACCTTAAGCAAGCATAAGTTGGTTTTCTAAATTTGAGACCCTGTTCTGTTTTGGAATTCAGTTCCTGTGTAGCCAAGTTTATATTCCGTGTATTAGTGATACCTTATGGTGTTTCTTTTTCTGTGTGACTTATTTCAGTTAGAATCATCATACGTGAATCCACTCATTGTGCTGCTAAGGGCCTGATGACATAGATTTCATTGCTGAGTGATATTGCTTTGTAAGTAAATACCACAAGTTCTTTATCCATTTTTCACTTTCTGCGATGTTGAACTTGTACTGTAAACGAGGTTCTTGTAAACAGAGCCGTTCCAAACTTTGGGGTGGCTGTGTCTTTTTGATTTTAATTTCCCTAAGCTATAGGACCATAAGTGGAAGTGCCCTAGGCTCTGTTGCTTTGTTTTTTAGATGTTTCAGGAAACACCATACACTTCTCCCGAGTGTCTGTTGGCAATTTACATCCCGCCCAGCAGCATAACAAGGCTCCCAGTTCTCCATGGCCTGTCCTGCCTTGCTGGATTTTACACTTTTTTCAGATGGCCCTTTTGACCGGGGGGAAGTGAGACTTCATTGTAGTGCAGATTTCCTTTGCAAGCTTGCTTGGTTGGCCAAAAAGGGCGTATGCGTTTTTTCCTGAATATATTCAGGAAAAAACGCATACGCCCTTTTTGGCCAAGTGCATCATTGTGGACGTTCTGCCTCTTTTCCTATGCTTTCAATGCAATTCCAGTCTACCTCCTGAAATCGGTTTCCTGCAATTCTGCCCCGCTTTCAAGTCCTCTTGGCAGCCTTACTTCAGTATATTTTTGGACGATAGCTGTCATTTATAACTCTGCAGGTTTGTGAATTACAGTGCCCCTGAGCTCCTTTCTTCAACTCGCTTTCTTTTGAGCTGGCCGCAACACCGCAGGATGGCTTCAGGCTCTAAACTGGTTCTGGCACGGCACACTGAGCCTTTGGTTATTTCCTCTTCCTGGTGGGAAATGAGAGTTAAATTTGCCCGTCCAGACAACTCCAGCTATTCTCTCATTGGTTCTCCCTATTCCTGTTCATCTTCCGCAGAAATTGCAAACTGGGCCAAACAGGAGGTTAAAGGCGCTGACTCTCCAAGTCGGGAGAGTGTTAGTAAAGAATCTGGAATGTTGCACCCGAGTACCAGGGGAGGAAACCTGAGACATATTTGAACACGTCTCCCGTTCACACGGTTGATCATACTCTGGGTTCCACATGCATGTTTTAGCTGAAGGAAGAATACCTTAAACCTGGAGAGTTGAGACCCGTGTAATGGGTACCATGCAAATTGACTTCAAAGGGTCTTCATTTGCTCACCGAACCTCTCCAATCCTATCACTGCTGCGTTTATGCCCCTGTACACACGCTTGATTCTCTTTTGGAGACATAGCAATCCATAGGTTTTAAGATACTTACTAGTCAGGTACATTCTTAGGCGTTTAATATGGGGTGTTGAGTCCATTTCGTTGAGCAAGGAGTAGCTCTTGTCTATTCCATATTTGGCTTAAGGAACTTTATCTGTGCTCATTTCAATCTCTGGTTTTATGCAGCACCGCAACTCACCTTTCCCCTTAAGCAAGCATAAGTTGGTTTTCTAAATTTGAGACCCTGTTCTGTTCTGGAATTCAGTTCCTGTGTAGCCAAGTTTACATTCCGTGTATTACTGATACCTTATGATGTTTCATTTTCTGTGTGACTTATTTCAGTTAGAATCATCATACCTGAATCCACTCATTGTGCTGCTAAGGGCCTGATGACATAGATTTCATTGCTGAGTGATATTGCTTTGTAAGTAAATACCACAACTTCTTTATCCATTTTTCATTTTCTGCGATGTTGAACTTGTACTGTAAACGAGGTTCTTGTAAACAGAGGCGTCCCAAACTTTGGGGTGGCTGTGTCTTTTTGATTTTAATTTCCCTAAGCTATAGGACCATAAGTGGAAGTGCCCTAGGCTCTGTTGCTTTGTTTTTTAGATGTTTCAGGAAACACCATACACTTCTCCCGAGTGTCTGTTGGCAATTTACATCCCGCCCAGCAGCATAACAAGGCTCTCAGTTCTCCATGGCCTGTCCTGCCTTGCAGGATTTTACACTTTTTTCAGATGGCCCTTTTGACCGGGGGGAAGTGAGACTTCATTGTAGTGCAGATTTCCTTTGCAAGCTTGCTTGGTTGGCCAAAAAGGGCGTATGCGTTTTTCCCTGAATATATTCAGGAAAAAACGCATACGCCCTTTTTGGCCAAGTGCATCATTGTGGACGTTCTGCCTCTTTTCCTATGCTTTCAATGCAATTCCAGTCTACCTCCTGAAATCGGTTTCCTGCAATTCTGCCCCGCTTTCAAGTCCTCTTGGCAGCCTTACTTCAGTATATTTTTGGACGATAGCTGTCATTTATAACTCTGCAGGTTTGTGAATTACAGTGCCCCTGAGCTCCTTTCTTCAACTCGCTTTCTTTTGAGCTGGCCGCAACACCGCTGGATGGCTTCAGGCTCTAATCTGGTTCCGGCACGGCACACTGAGCCTTTGGTTATTTCCTCTTCCTGGTGGGAAATGAGAGTTAAATTTGCCCGTCCAGACAACTCCAGCTAGTCTCTCATTGGTTCTCCCTATTCCTGTTCATCTTCCGCAGAAATTGCAAACTGGGCCAAACAGGAGGTTAAAGGCGCTGACTCTCCAAGTCGGGAGAGTGTTAGTAAAGAATCTGGAATGTTGCACCCGAGTACCAGGGGAGGAAACCTGAGACATATTTGATCACGTCTCCCGTTCACACGGTTGATCATACTCTGGGTTCCACATGCATGTTTTAGCTGAAGAAAGAATACCTTAAACCTGGAGAGTTGAGACCCGTGTAATGGGTACCATGCAAATTGACTTCAAAGGGTCTTCATTTGCTCACCGAACCTCTCCAATCCTATCACTGCTGCGTTTATGCCCCTGTACACACGCTTGATTCTCTTTTGGAGACATAGCAATCCATAGGTTTTAAGATACTTACTAGTCAGGTACATTCTTAGGCGTTTAATATGGGGTGTTGAGTCCATTTCGTTGAGCAAGGAGTAGCTCTTGTCTATTCCATATTTGGCTTAAGGAACTTTATCTGTGCTCATTTCAATCTCTGGTTTTATGCAGCACCGCAACTCACCTTTCCCCTTAAGCAAGCATAAGTTGGTTTTCTAAATTTGAGACCCTGTTCTGTTCTGGAATTCAGTTCCTGTGTAGCCAAGTTTACATTCCGTGTATTACTGATACCTTATGATGTTTCATTTTCTGTGTGACTTATTTCAGTTAGAATCATCATACCTGAATCCACTCATTGTGCTGCTAAGGGCCTGATGACATAGATTTCATTGCTGAGTGATATTGCTTTGTAAGTAAATACCACAACTTCTTTATCCATTTTTCATTTTCTGCGATGTTGAACTTGTACTGTAAACGAGGTTCTTGTAAACAGAGGCGTCCCAAACTTTGGGGTGGCTGTGTCTTTTTGATTTTAATTTCCCTAAGCTATAGGACCATAAGTGGAAGTGCCCTAGGCTCTGTTGCTTTGTTTTTTAGATGTTTCAGGAAACACCATACACTTCTCCCGAGTGTCTGTTGGCAATTTACATCCCGCCCAGCAGCATAACAAGGCTCTCAGTTCTCCATGGCCTGTCCTGCCTTGCAGGATTTTACACTTTTTTCAGATGGCCCTTTTGACCGGGGGGAAGTGAGACTTCATTGTAGTGCAGATTTCCTTTGCAAGCTTGCTTGGTTGGCCAAAAAGGGCGTATGCGTTTTTCCCTGAATATATTCAGGAAAAAACGCATACGCCCTTTTTGGCCAAGTGCATCATTGTGGACGTTCTGCCTCTTTTCCTATGCTTTCAATGCAATTCCAGTCTACCTCCTGAAATCGGTTTCCTGCAATTCTGCCCCGCTTTCAAGTCCTCTTGGCAGCCTTACTTCAGTATATTTTTGGACGATAGCTGTCATTTATGACTCTGCAGGTTTGTGAATTACAGTGCCCCTGAGCTCCTTTCTTCAACTCGCTTTCTTTTGAGCTGGCCGCAACACCGCTGGATGGCTTCAGGCTCTAATCTGGTTCCGGCACGGCACACTGAGCCTTTGGTTATTTCCTCTTCCTGGTGGGAAATGAGAGTTAAATTTGCCCGTCCAGACAACTCCAGCTAGTCTCTCATTGGTTCTCCCTATTCCTGTTCATCTTCCGCAGAAATTGCAAACTGGGCCAAACAGGACGTTAAAGGCGCTGACTCTCCAAGTCGGGAGAGTGTTAGTAAAGAATCTGGAATGTTGCACCCGAGTACCAGGGGAGGAAAACTGAGACATATTTGAACACGTCTCCCGTTCACACGGTTGATCATACTCTGGGTTCCACATGAATGTTTTAGCTGAAGGAAGAATACCTTAAACCTGGAGAGTTGAGACCCGTGTAATGGGTACCATGCAAATTGATTTCAAAGGGTCTTCATTTGCTCACCGAACCTCTCCAATCCTATCACTGCTGCGTTTATGCCCCTGTACACACGCTTGATTCTCTTTCGGAGACATAGCAATCCATAGGTTTTAAGATACTTACTAGTCAGGTACATTCTTAGGCGTTTAATATGGGGTGTTGAGTCCATTTCGTTGAGCAAGGAGTAGCTCTTGTCTATTCCATATTTGGCTTAAAGAACTTTATCTGTGCTCATTTCAATCTCTGGTTTTATGCAGCACGCCAACTCACCTTTCACCTTAAGCAAGCATAAGTTGGTTTTCTAAATTTGAGACCCTGTTCTGTTTTGGAATTCAGTTCCTGTGTAGCCAAGTTTATATTCCGTGTACTAGTGATACCTTATGGTGTTTCTTTTTTTGTGTGACTTATTTCAGTTAGAATCATCATACCTGAATCCACTCATTGTGCTGCTAAGGGCCTGATGACATAGATTTCATTGCTGAGTGATATTGCTTTGTAAGTAAATACCAAAAGTTCTTTATCCATTTTTCACTTTCTGCGATGTTGAACTTGTACTGTAAACGAGGTTCTTGTAAACAGAGCCGTTCCAAACTTTGGGGTGGGTGTGTCTTTTTGATTTTAATTTCCCTAAGCTATAGGACCATAAGTGGAAGTGCCCTAGGCTCTGTTGCTTTGTTTTTTAGATGTTTCAGGAAACACCATACACTTCTCCCGAGTGTCTGTTGGCAATTTACATCCCGCCCAGCAGCATAACAAGGCTCCCAGTTCTCCATGGCCTGTCCTGCCTTGCTGGATTTTACACTTTTTTCAGATGGCCCTTTTGACCGGGGGGAAGTGAGACTTCATTGTAGTGCAGATTTCCTTTGCAAGCTTGCTTGGTTGGCCAAAAAGGGCGTATGCGTTTTTTCCTGAATATATTCAGGAAAAAACGCATACGCCCTTTTTGGCCAAGTGCATCAT
This sequence comes from Grampus griseus, assembly GCF_964374135.1. Taxonomy (NCBI): domain Eukaryota; kingdom Metazoa; phylum Chordata; class Mammalia; order Artiodactyla; family Delphinidae; genus Grampus; species Grampus griseus. The sequence continues at coordinate 38,694 of NW_028133268.1, read as the reverse complement.
TGTGGACGTTCTGCCTCTTTTCCTATGCTTTCAATGCAATTCCAGTCTACCTCCTGAAATCGGTTTCCTGCAATTCTGCCCCGCTTTCAAGTCCTCTTGGCAGCCTTACTTCAGTATATTTTTGGACGATAGCTGTCATTTATAACTCTGCAGGTTTGTGAATTACAGTGCCCCTGAGCTCCTTTCTTCAACTCGCTTTCTTTTGAGCTGGCCGCAACACCGCAGGATGGCTTCAGGCTCTAATCTGGTTCCGGCACGGCACACTGAGCCTTTGGTTATTTCCTCTTCCTGGTGGGAAATGAGAGTTAATTTTGCCCGTCCAGACAACTCCAGCTAGTCTCTCATTGGTTCTCCCTATTCCTGTTCATCTTCCGCAGAAATTGCAAACTGGGCCAAACAGGAGGTTAAAGGCGCTGACTCTCCAAGTCGGGAGAGTGTTAGTAAAGAATCTGGAATGTTGCACCCGAGTACCAGGGGAGGAAAACTGAGATATATTTGAACACGTCTCCCGTTCACATGGTTGATCATACTCTGGGGTCCACATGCATGTTTTAGCTGAAGGAAGAATACCTTAAACCTGGAGAGTTGAGACCCGTGTAATGGGTACCATGCAAATTGACTTCAAAGGGTCTTCATTTGCTCACCGAACCTCTCCAATCCTATCACTGCTGCGTTTATGCCCCTGTACACACGCTTGATTCTCTTTCGGAGACATAGCAATCCATAGGTTTTAAGATACTTACTAGTCAGGTACATTCTTAGGCGTTTAATATGGAGTGTTGAGTCCATTTCATTGAGCAAGGAGTAGCTCTTCTCTATTCCATATTTGGCTTAAGGAACTTTATCTGTGCTCATTTCAATCTCTGGTTTTATGCAGCACCCCAACTCACCTTTCCCCTTAAGCAAGCATAAGTTGGTTTTCTAAATTTGAGACGTTGTTCTGTTTTGGAATTCAGTTCCTGTGTAGCCAAGTTTATATTCCGTGTATTAGTGATATCTTATGATGTTTCTTTTTCTGTGTGACTTATTTCAGTTAGAATCATCTTACCTGAATCCACTCGTTGTGCTGCTAAGGGCCTGATGACATAGATTTCATTGCTGAGTGATATTGCTTTGTAAGTAAATACCACAACTTCTTTATCCATTTTTCATTTTCTGCGATGTTGAACTTGTACTGTAAACGAGGTTCTTGTAAACAGAGGCGTCCCAAACTTTGGGGTGGCTGTGTCTTTTTGATTTTAATTTCCCTAAGCTATAGGACCATAAGTGGAAGTGCCCTAGGCTCTGTTGCTTTGTTTTTTAGATGTTTCAGGAAACACCATACACTTCTCCGGAGTGTCTGTTGGCAATTTACATCCCGCCCAGCAGCATAACAAGGCTCTCAGTTCTCCATGGCCTGTCCTGCCTTGCTGGATTTTACACTTTTTTCAGATGGCCCTTTTGACCGGGGGGAAGTGAGACTTCATTGTAGTGCAGATTTCCTTTGCAAGCTTGCTTGGTTGGCCAAAAAGTGCGTATGCGTTTTTCCCTGAATATTTTCAGGAAAAAACGCATACGCCCTTTTTGGCCAAGTGCATCATTGTGGACGTTCTGCCTCTTTTCCTATGCTTTCAATGCAATTCCAGTCTACCTCCTGAAATCGGTTTCCTGCAATTCTGCCCCGCTTTCAAGTCCTCTTGGCAGCCTTACTTCAGTATATTTTTGGACGATAGCTGTCATTTATAACTCTGCAGGTTTGTGAATTACAGTGCCCATGAGCTCCTTTCTTCAACTCGCTTTCTTTTGAGCTGGCCGCAACACCGCAGGATGCCTTCAGGCCCTAATCTTGTTCCAGCACGGCACGCTGAGCCTTTGGTTATTTCCTCTTCCTGGTGGGAAATGAGAGTTAAATTTGCCCGTCCAGACAACTCCAGCTAGTCTCTCATTGGTTCTCCCTATTCCTGTTCATCTTCCGCAGAAATTGCAAACTGGGCCAAACAGGAGGTTAAAGACGCTGACTCTCCAAGTCGGGAGAGTGTTAGTAAAGAATCTGGAATGTTGCACCCGAGTACCAGGGGAGGAAAACTGAGACATATTTGAACACGTCTCCCGTTCACACGGTTGATCATACTCTGGGTTCCACATGCATGTTTTAGCTGAAGGAAGAATACCTTAAACCTGGAGAGTTGAGACCCGTGTAATGGGTACCATGCAAATTGACTTCAAAGGGTCTTCATTTGCTCACCGAACCTCTCCAATCCTATCACTGCTGCGTTTATGCCCCTGTACACACGCTTGATTCTCTTTTGGAGACATAGAAATCCATAGGTTTTAAGATACTTACTAGTCAGGTACATTCTTAGGCGTTTAATATGGGGTGTTGAGTCCATTTCGTTGAGCAAGGAGTAGCTCTTGTCTATTCCATATTTGGCTTAAGGAACTTTATCTGTGCTCATTTCAATCTCTGGTTTTATGCAGCACCCCAACTCACCTTTCCCCTTAAGCAAGCATAAGTTGGTTTTCTAAATTTGAGACCCTGTTCTGTTCTGTAATTCAGTTCCTGTGTAGGCAAGTTTACATTCCGTGTATTACTGATACCTTATGATGTTTCATTTTCTGTGTGACTTATTTCAGTTAGAATCATCATACCTGTATCCACTCATTGTGCTGCTAAGGGCCTGATGACATAGATTTCATTGCTGAGTGATATTGCTTTGCAAGTAAATACCACAACTTCTTTATCCATTTTTCACTTTCTGCGATGTTGAACTTGTACTGTAAACGAGGTTCTTGTAAACAGAGGCGTCCCAAACTTTGGGGTGGCTGTGTCTTTTTGATTTTAATTTCCCTAAGCTATACGACCATAAGTGGAAGTGCCCTAGGCTCTGTTGCTTTGTTTTTTAGATGTTTCAGGAAACACCATACACTTCTCCCGAGTGTCTGTTGGCAATTTACATCCCGCCCAGCAGCATAACATGGCTCCCAGTTCTCCATGGCCTGTCCTGCCTTGCTGGATTTTACACATTTTTCAGATGGCCCTTTTGACCGGGAGGAAGTGAGACTTCATTGTAGTGCAGATTTCTTTTGCAAGCTTGCTTGGTTGGCCAAAAAGGGCGTATGCGTTTTTACCTGAATATATTCAGGAAAAAACGCATACGCCCTTTTTGGCCAAGTGCATCATTGTGGACGTTCTGCCTCTTTTCCTATGCTTTCAATGCAATTCCAGTCTACCTCCTGAAATCGGTTTCCTGCAATTCTGCCCCGCTTTCAAGTCCTCTTGGCAGCCTTACTTCAGTCTATTTTTGGACGATAGCTGTCATTTATAACTCTGCAGGTTTGTGAATTACAGTGTCGCTGAGCTCCTTTATTCAACTCGCTTTCTTGTGACCTGGCCGCAACACCGCAGGATGGCTTCAGGCCCTAATCTGGTTCCAGCACGGCATGCTGAGCCTTTGGTTAATTCCTCTTCCTGTGGGAAATGAGAGTTAAATTTGCCCGTCCAGACACCTCCAGCAAGTCTCTCATTGGTTCTCGCTATCCTGTTCATCTTCCGCTGAAATTGCAAGCTGGGCCAAACAGGAGGTTAAAGGGACTGACTCTCCAAGTCAGGAGAGTGTTTGTAAAGCGTCTGGAATGTTGCACCCGAGTACCAGGGTACGAAAACTGAGACATATTTGAACACGTCTCCCGATCACATGGTTGATCATACTCTGGGTTCCACATGCATGTTTTAGCTGTAGGAAGAATACCTTAAACCTGGGTAGTTGAAACCCGTGGAATGGGTACCATGCAATATGACTTCAAAGGGTCTTCATTTGCTCACCGAACCTCTCCAATCCTATCACTGCTGTGTTTATGCCCCTGTACACATGCTTGATTCTCTTTCGGAGACATAGCAATCCATAGGTTTTAAGATACTTACTAGTCAGGTACATTCTTAGGCGTTTAATATGGGGTGTTGAGTCCATTTCGTTGAGCAAGGAGTAGCTCTTGTCTATTCCATATTTGGCTTAAGGAACTTTATCTGTGCTCATTTCAATCTCTGGTTTTATGCAGCACCCCAACTCACCTTTCCCCTTAAGCAAGCATAAGTTGGTTTTCTAAATTTGAGACCCTGTTCTGTTTTGAAATTCAGTTCCTGTGTAGCCAAGTTTACATTCCGTGTATTACTGATATCTTATGATGTTTCTTTTTCTGTGTGACTTATTTCAGTTAGAATCATCATACTTGAATCCACTCATTGTGCTGCTAAGGGCCTGATGACATAGATTTCATTGCTGAGTGATATTGCTTTGTAAGTAAATACCACAAGTTCTTTATCCATTTTTCACTTTCTGCAATGTTGAACTTGTACTGTAAACGAGGTTCTTGTAAACAGAGCCGTTCCAAACTTTGGGGTGGCTGTGTCTTTTTGATTTTAATTTCCCTAAGCTATAGGACCATAAGTGGAAGTGCCCTAGGCTCTGTTGCTTTGTTTTTTAGATGTTTCAGGAAACACCATACACTTCTCCCGAGTGTCTGTTGGCAATTTACATCCCGCCCAGCAGCATAAGAAGGCTCCCAGTTCTCCATGGCCTGTCCTGCCTTGCTGGATTTTACACTTTTTTCAGATGGCCCTTTTGACCGGGGGGAAGTGAGACTTCATTGTAGTGCAGATTTCCTTTGCAAGCTTGCTTGGTTGGCCAAAAAGGGCGTATGCGTTTTTCCCTGAATATATTCAGGAAAAAACGCATACGCCCTTTTTGGCCAAGTGCATCATTGTGGACGTTCTGCCTCTTTTCCTATGCTTTCAATGCAATTCCAGTCTACCTCCTGAAATCGGTTTCCTGCAATTCTGCCCCGCTTTCAAGTCCTCTTGGCAGCCTTACTTCAGTATATTTTTGGACGATAGCTGTCATTTATAACTCTGCAGGTTTGTGAATTACAGTGCCCCTGAGCTCCTTTCTTCAACTCGCTTTCTTTTGAGCTGGCCGCAACACCGCTGGATGGCTTCAGGCTCTAATCTGGTTTCGGCACGGCACACTGAGCCTTTGGTTATTTCCTCTTCCTGGTGGGAAATGAGAGTTAAATTTGCCCGTCCAGACAACTCCAGCTAGTCTCTCATTGGTTCTCCCTATTCCTGTTCATCTTCCGCAGAAATTGCAAACTGGGCCAAACAGGACGTTAAAGGCGCTGACTCTCCAAGTCGGGAGAGTGTTAGTAAAGAATCTGGAATGTTGCACCCGAGTACCAGGGGAGGAAAACTGAGACATATTTGAACACGTCTCCCGTTCACACGGTTGATCATACTCTGGGTTCCACATGAATGTTTTAGCTGAAGGAAGAATACCTTAAACCTGGAGAGTTGAGACCCGTGTAATGGGTACCATGCAAATTGATTTCAAAGGGTCTTCATTTGCTCACCGAACCTCTCCAATCCTATCACTGCTGCGTTTATGCCCCTGTACACACGCTTGATTCTCTTTCGGAGACATAGCAATCCATAGGTTTTAAGATACTTACTAGTCAGGTACATTCTTAGGCGTTTAATATGGGGTGTTGAGTCCATTTCGTTGAGCAAGGAGTAGCTCTTGTCTATTCCATATTTGGCTTAAAGAACTTTATCTGTGCTCATTTCAATCTCTGGTTTTATGCAGCACGCCAACTCACCTTTGCCCTTAAGCAAGCATAAGTTGGTTTTCTAAATTTGAGACCCTGTTCTGTTTTGGAATTCAGTTCCTGTGTAGCCAAGTTTATATTCCGTGTATTAGTGATACCTTATGGTGTTTCTTTTTCTGTGTGACTTATTTCAGTTAGAATCATCATACCTGAATCCACTCATTGTGCTGCTAAGGGCCTGATGACATAGATTTCATTGCTGAGTGATATTGCTTTGTAAGTAAATACCAAAAGTTCTTTATCCATTTTTCACTTTCTGCGATGTTGAACTTGTACTGTAAACGAGGTTCTTGTAAACAGAGCCGTTCCAAACTTTGGGGTGGGTGTGTCTTTTTGATTTTAATTTCCCTAAGCTATAGGACCATAAGTGGAAGTGCCCTAGGCTCTGTTGCTTTGTTTTTTAGATGTTTCAGGAAACACCATACACTTCTCCCGAGTGTCTGTTGGCAATTTACATCCCGCCCAGCAGCATAACAAGGCTCCCAGTTCTCCATGGCCTGTCCTGCCTTGCTGGATTTTACACTTTTTTCAGATGGCCCTTTTGACCGGGGGGAAGTGAGACTTCATTGTAGTGCAGATTTCCTTTGCAAGCTTGCTTGGTTGGCCAAAAAGGGCGTATGCGTTTTTTCCTGAATATATTCAGGAAAAAACGCATACGCCCTTTTTGGCCAAGTGCATCATTGTGGACGTTCTGCCTCTTTTCCTATGCTTTCAATGCAATTCCAGTCTACCTCCTGAAATCGGTTTCCTGCAATTCTGCCCCGCTTTCAAGTCCTCTTGGCAGCCTTACTTCAGTATATTTTTGGACGATAGCTGTCATTTATAACTCTGCAGGTTTGTGAATTACAGTGCCCCTGAGCTCCTTTCTTCAACTCGCTTTCTTTTGAGCTGGCCGCAACACCGCAGGATGGCTTCAGGCTCTAATCTGGTTCCGGCACGGCACACTGAGCCTTTGGTTATTTCCTCTTCCTGGCGGGAAATGAGAGTTAAATTTGCCCGTCCAGACAACTCCAGCTAGTCTCTCATTGGTTCTCCCTATTCCTGTTCATCTTCCGCAGAAATTGCAAACTGGGCCCAACAGGACGTTAAAGGCGCTGACTCTCCAAGTCGGGAGAGTGTTAGTAAAGAATCTGGAATGTTGCACCCGAGTACCAGGGGAGGAAAACTGAGACATATTTGAACACGTCTCCCGTTCACACGGTTGATCATACTCTGGGTTCCACATGCATGTTTTAGCTGAAGGAAGAATACCTTAAACCTGGAGAGTTGAGACCCGTGTAATGGGTACCATGCAAATTGACTTCAAAGGGTCTTCATTTGCTCACCGAACCTCTCCAATCCTATCACTGCTGCGTTTATGCCCCTGTACACACGCTTGATTCTCTTTCGGAGACATAGCAATCCATAGGTTTTAAGATACTTACTAGTCAGGTACATTCTTAGGCGTTTAATATGGGGTGTTGAGTCCATTTCATTGAGCAAGGAGTAGCTCTTGTCTATTCCATATTTGGCTTAAGGAACTTTATCTGTGCTCATTTCAATCTCTGGTTTTATGCAGCACCCCAACTCACCTTTCCCCTTAAGCAAGCATAAGTTGGTTTTCTAAATTTGAGACGCTGTTCTGTTTTGGAATTCAGTTCCTGTGTAGCCAAGTTTATATTCCGTGTATTAGTGATATCTTATGATGTTTCTTTTTCTGTGTGACTTATTTCAGTTAGAATCATCATACCTGAATCCACTCATTGTGCTGCTAAGGGCCTGATGACATAGATTTCATTGCTGAGTGATATTGCTTTGTAAGTAAATACCACAACTTCTTTATCCATTTTTCATTTTCTGCGATGTTGAACTTGTACTGTAAACGAGGTTCTTGTAAACAGAGGCGTCCCAAACTTTGGGGTGGCTGTGTCTTTTTGATTTTAATTTCCCTAAGCTATAGGACCATAAGTGGAAGTGCCCTAGGCTCTGTTGCTTTGTTTTTTAGATGTTTCAGGAAACACCATACACTTCTCCGGAGTGTCTGTTGGCAATTTACATCCCGCCCAGCAGCATAACAAGGCTCTCAGTTCTCCATGGCCTGTCCTGCCTTGCTGGATTTTACACTTTTTTCAGATGGCCCTTTTGACCGGGGGGAAGTGAGACTTCATTGTAGTGCAGATTTCCTTTGCAAGCTTGCTTGGTTGGCCAAAAAGGGCGTATGCGTTTTTTCCTGAATATATTCAGGAAAAAACGCATACGCCCTTTTTGTCCAAGTGCATCATTGTGGACGTTCTGCCTCTTTTCCTATGCTTTCAATGCAATTCCAGTCTACCTCCTGAAATCGGTTTCCTGCAATTCTGCCCCGCTTTCAAGTCCTCTTGGCAGCCTTACTTCAGTATATTTTTGGACGATAGCTGTCATTTATAACTCTGCAGGTTTGTGAATTACAGTGCCCATGAGCTCCTTTCTTCAACTCGCTTTCTTTTGAGCTGGCCGCAACACCGCAGGATGGCTTCAGGCCCTAATCTTGTTCCAGCACGGCACGCTGAGCCTTTGGTTAATTCCTCTTCCTGGTGGGAAATGAGAGTTAAATTTGCCCGTCCAGACACCTCCAGCTAGTCTCTCATTGGTTCTCGCTATTCCTGTTCATCTTCCGCAGAAATTGCAAACTGGGCTAAACAGGAGGTTAAAGGGACTGACTCTCCAAGTCGGGAGAGTGTTAGTAAAGCGTCTGGAATGTTGCACCCGAGTACCAGGGTATGAAAACTGAGACATATTTGAACACGTCTCCCGATCACATGGTTGATCATACTCTGGGTTCCACATGCATGTTTTAGCTGAAGGAAGAATACCTTAAACCTGGGTAGTTGAAACCCGTGGAATGGGTACCATGCAATATGACATCAAAGGGTCTTCATTTGCTCACCGAACCTCTCCAATCCTATCACTGCTGCGTTTATGCCCCTGTACACATGCTTGATTCTCTTTCGGAGACATAGCAATCCATAGGTTTTAAGATACTTACTAGTCAGGTACATTCTTAGGCGTTTAATATGCGGTGTTGAGTCTATTTCGTTGAGCAAGGAGTAGCTCTTGTCTATTCCATATTTGGCTTAAGGAAATTTATCTGTGCTCATTTCAATCTCTGGTTTTATGCAGCACCCCAACTCACCTTTCCCCTTAAGCAAGCATAAGTTGGTTTTCTAAATTTGAGACGCTGTTCTGTTTTGGAATTCAGTTCCTGTGTAGCCAAGTTTATATTCCGTGTATTAGTGATATCTTATGATGTTTCTTTTTCTGTGTGACTTATTTCAGTTAGAATCATCATACCTGAATCCACTCATTGTGCTGCTAAGGGCCTGATGACATAGATTTCATTGCTGAGTGATATTGCTTTGTAAGTAAATACCAAAACTTCTTTATCCATTTTTCATTTTCTGCGATGTTGAACTTGTACTGTAAATGAGGTTCTTGTAAACAGAGGCGTCCCAAACTTTGGGGTGGCTGTGTCTTTTTGATTTTTATTTCCCTAAGCTATAGGACCATAAGTGGAAGTGCCCTAGGCTCTGTTGCTTTGTTTTTTAGATGTTTCAGGAAACACCATACACTTCTCCGGAGTGTCTGTTGGCAATTTACATCCCGCCCAGCAGCATAACAAGGCTCTCAGTTCTCCATGGCCTGTCCTGCCTTGCAGGATTTTACACTTTTTTCAGATGGTCCTTTTGACCGGGGGGAAGTGAGACTTCATTGTAGTGCAGATTTCCTTTGCAAGCTTGCTTGGTTGGCCAAAAAGGGCGTATGCGTTTTTCCCTGAATATATTCAGGAAAAAACGCATACGCCCTTTTTGGCCAAGTGCATCATTGTGGACGTTCTGCCTCTTTTCCTATGCTTTCAATGCAATTCCAGTCTACCTCCTGAAATCGGTTTTCTGCAATTCTGCCCCGCTTTCAAGTCCTCTTGGCAGCCTTACTTCAGTATATTTTTGGACAATAGCTGTCATTTATAACTCTGCAGGTTTGTGAATTACAGTGCCCCTGAGCTCCTTTCTTCAACTCGCTTTCTTTTGAGCTGGCCGCAACACCGCAGGATGGCTTCAGGCTCTAATCTGGTTCCGGCACGGCACACTGAGCCTTTGGTTATTTCCTCTTCCTGGTGGGAAATGAGAGTTAAATTTGCCCGTCCAGACAACTCCAGCTAGTCTCTCATTGGTTCTCCCTATTCCTGTTCATCTTCCGCAGAAATTGCAAACTGGGCCAAACAGGAGGTTAAAGGCGCTGACTCTCCAAGTGGGGAGAGTCTTAGTAAAGCGTCTGGAATGTTGCACCCGAGTACCAGGGGAGGAAAACTGAGACATATTTGAACACGTCTCCCGTTCACACAGTTGATCATACTCTGGGTTCCACATGCATGTTTTAGCTGAAGGAAGAATACCTTAAACCTGGAGAGTTGAGACCCGTGTAATGGGTACCATGCAAATTGACTTCAAAGGGTCTTCATTTGCTCACCGAACCTCTCCAATCCTATCACTGCTGCGTTTATGCCCCTGTACACACGCTTGATTCTCTTTTGGAGACATAGAAATCCATAGGTTTTAAGATACTTACTAGTCAGGTACATTCTTAGGCGTTTAATATGGGGTGTTGAGTCCATTTCGTTGAGCAAGGAGTAGCTCTTGTCTATTCCATATTTGGCTTAAGGAACTTTATCTGTGCTCATTTCAATCTCTGGTTTTATGAAGCACCCCAACTCACCTTTCCCCTTAAGCAAGCATAAGTTGGTTTTCTAAATTTGAGACACTGTTCTGTTCTGTAATTCAGTTCCTGTGTAGGCAAGTTTACATTCCGTGTATTACTGATACCTTATGATGTTTCATTTTCTGTGTGACTTATTTCAGTTAGAATCATCATACCTGAATCCACTCATTGTGCTGCTAAGGGCCTGATGACATAGATTTCATTGCTGAGTGATATTGCTTTGCAAGTAAATACCACAACTTCTTTATCCATTTTTCACTTTCTGCGATGTTGAACTTGTACTGTAAACGAGGTTCTTGTAAACAGAGGCGTCCCAAACTTTGAGGTGGCTGTGTCTTTTTGATTTTAATTTCCCTAAGCTATACGACCATAAGTGAAAGTGCCCTAGGCTCTGTTGCTTTGTTTTTTAGATGTTTCAGGAAACACCATACACTTCTCCCGAGTGTCTGTTGGCAATTTACATCCCGCCCAGCAGCATAACAAGGCTCCCAGTTCTCCATGGCCTGTCCTGCCTTGCTGGATTTTACACTTTTTTCAGATGGCCCTTTTGACCGGGAGGAAGTGAGACTTCATTGTAGTGCAGATTTCTTTTGCAAGCTTGCTTGGTTGGCCAAAAATGGCGTATGCGTTTTTCCCTGAATATATTCAGGAAAAAACGCATACGCCCTTTTTGGCCAAGTGCATCATTGTGGACGTTCTGCCTCTTTTCCTATGCTTTCAATGCAATTCCAGTCTACCTCCTGAAATCGGTTTCCTGCAATTCTGCCCCGCTTTCAAGTCCTCTTGGCAGCGTTACTTCAGTATATTTTTGGACGATAGCTGTCATTTATAACTCTGCAGGTTTGTGAATTACAGTGCCGCTGAGCTCCTTTATTCAACTCGCTTTCTTGTGACGTGGCCGCAACACCGCAGGATGGCTTCAGGCCCTAATCTGGTTCCAGCACGGCATGCTGAGCCTTTGGTTAATTCCTCTTCCTGGTGGGAAATGAGAGTTAAATTTGCCCGTCCAGACACCTCCAGCAAGTCTCTCATTGGTTCTCGCTATCCTGTTCATCTTCCGCTGAAATTGCAAGCTGGGCCAAACAGGAGGTTAAAGGGACTGACTCTCCAAGTCAGGAGAGTGTTAGTAAAGCGTCTGGAATGTTGCACCCGAGTACCAGGGTACGAAAACTGAGACATATTTGAACATGTCTCCCGATCACATGGTTGATCATACTCTGGGTTCCACATGCATGTTTTAGCTGTAGGAAGAATACCTTAAACCTGGGTAGTTGAAACCCGTGGAATGGGTACCATGCAATATGACTTCAAAGGGTCTTCATTTGCTCACCGAACCTCTCCAATCCTATCACTGCTGTGTTTATGCCCCTGTACACATGCTTGATTCTCTTTCGGAGACATAGCAATCCATAGGTTTTAAGATACTTACTAGTCAGGTACATTCTTAGGCGTTTAATATGGGGTGTTGAGTCCATTTCGTTGAGCAAGGAGTAGCTCTTGTCTATTCCATATTTGGCTTAAGGAACTTTATCTGTGCTCATTTCAATCTCTGGTTTTATGCAGCACCCCAACTCACCTTTCCCCTTAAGCAAGCATAAGTTGGTTTTCTAAATTTGAGACCCTGTTCTGTTTTGAAATTCAGTTCCTGTGTAGCCAAGTTTACATTCCGTGTATTACTGATATCTTATGATGTTTCTTTTTCTGTGTGACTTATTTCAGTTAGAATCATCATACCTGAATCCACTCATTGTGCTGCTAAGGACCTGATGACATAGATTTCATTGCTGAGTGATATTGCTTTGTAAGTAAATACCACAACTTCTTTATCCATTTTTCATTTTCTGCGATGTTGAACTTGTACTGTAAACGAGGTTCTTGTAAACAGAGGCGTCCCAAACTTTGGGGTGGCTGTGTCTTTTTGATTTTAATTTCCCTAAGCTATAGGACCATAAGTGGAAGTGCCCTAGGCTCTGTTGCTTTGTTTTTTAGATGTTTCAGGAAACACCATACACTTCTCCGGAGTGTCTGTTGGCAATTTACATCCCGCCCAGCAGCATAACAAGGCTCTCAGTTCTCCATGGCCTGTCCTGACTTGCTGGATTTTACACTTTTTTCAGATGGCCCTTTTGACCGGGGGGAAGTGAGACTTCATTGTAGTGCAGATTTCCTTTTCAAGCTTGCTTGGTTGGCCAAAAAGGGCGTATGCGTTTTTTCCTGAATATATTCAGGAAAAAACGCATACGCCCTTTTTGTCCAAGTGCATCATTGTGGACGTTCTGCCTCTTTTCCTATGCTTTCAATGCAATTCCAGTCTACCTCCTGAAATCGGTTTCCTGCAATTCTGCCCCGCTTTCAAGTCCTCTTGGCAGCCTTACTTCAGTATATTTTTGGACGATAGCTGTCATTTATAACTCTGCAGGTTTGTGAATTACAGTGCCCATGAGCTCCTTTCTTCAACTCGCTTTCTTTTGAGCTGGCCGCAACACCGCAGGATGGCTTCAGGCCCTAATCTTGTTCCAGCACGGCACGCTGAGCCTTTGGTTAATTCCTCTTCCTGGTGGGAAATGAGAGTTAAATTTGCCCGTCCAGACACCTCCAGCTAGTCTCTCATTGGTTCTCGCTATTCCTGTTCATCTTCCGCAGAAATTGCAAACTGGGCTAAACAGGAGGTTAAAGGGACTGACTCTCCAAGTCGGGAGAGTGTTAGTAAAGCGTCTGGAATGTTGCACCCGAGTACCAGGGTATGAAAACTGAGACATATTTGAACACGTCTCCCGATCACATGGTTGATCATACTCTGGGTTCCACATGCATGTTTTAGCTGAAGGAAGAATACCTTAAACCTGGGTAGTTGAAACCCGTGGAATGGGTACCATGCAATATGACATCAAAGGGTCTTCATTTGCTCACCGAACCTCTCCAATCCTATCACTGCTGCGTTTATGCCCCTGTACACATGCTTGATTCTCTTTCGGAGACATAGCAATCCATAGGTTTTAAGATACTTACTAGTCAGGTACATTCTTAGGCGTTTAATATGCGGTGTTGAGTCTATTTCGTTGAGCAAGGAGTAGCTCTTGTCTATTCCATATTTGGCTTAAGGAACTTTATCTGTGCTCATTTCAATCTCTGGTTTTATGCAGCACCCCAACTCACCTTTCCCCTTAAGCAAGCATAAGTTGGTTTTCTAAATTTGAGACGCTGTTCTGTTTTGGAATTCAGTTCCTGTGTAGCCAAGTTTATATTCCGTGTATTAGTGATATCTTATGATGTTTCTTTTTCTGTGTGACTTATTTCAGTTAGAATCATCATACCTGAATCCACTCATTGTGCTGCTAAGGGCCTGATGACATAGATTTCATTGCTGAGTCATATTGCTTTCTAAGTAAATACAACTTCTTTATCCATTTTTCACTTTCTGCGATGTTGAACTTGTACTGTAAACAAGGATCTTGTAAACAGAGGCGTCCCAAATTTTGGGGTGGCTGTGTCTTTTTGATTTTAATTTCCCTAAGCTATAGGTCCATAAGTGGAAGTGCCCTAGGCTCTGTTGCTTTGTTTTTTAGATGTTTCAGGAAACACCATACACTTTCCCGAGTTTCTGTTGGCAATTTACATCCCGCCCATCAGCATAACTAGGCTCCCAGTTCTCCATGTCCTGTCCTGCCTTTCTGGATTTTACACTTTTTTCAGATGGCCCTTTTGACCGGGGGGCAGTGAGACTTCATTGTAGTGCAGATTTCCTTTGCAAGCTTGCTTGGTTGGCCAAAAAGGGCGTATGCGTTTTTTCCTGAATATATTCAGGAAAAAACGCATACGCCCTTTTTGGCCAAGTGCATCATTGTGGACGTTCTGCCTCTTTTCCTATGCTTTCAATGCAATTCCAGTCTACCTCCTGAAGTCGGTTTCCTGCAATTCTGCCCTGCTTTCAAGTCCTCTTGGCAGCCTTACTTTAGTCTATTTTTGGATGATAGCTGTCATTTATAACTGTGCAGGTTTGTGAATTACAGTGCCCCTGAGCTCCTTTCTTCAACTCGCTTTCTTGTGACCTGGCCGCAACACCGCAGGATGGCTTCAGGCCCTAATCTGGTTCGGGCATGGCACGCTGAGCCTTTGGTTATTTCCTCTTCCTGGTGGGAAATGAGAGTTAAATTTGCCCGTCCAGACACCTCCAGCTAGTCTCTCATTGGTTCTCCCTATTCCTGTTCATCTTCCGCAGAAATTGCAAAGTGGGCCAAACAGGAGGTTAAAGGCGCTGACTCTCCTAGTGGGGAGAGTGTTAGTAAAGCGTCTGGAATGTTGCACCCGAGTACCAGGGGAGTAAAACTGAGACACATATGAACACGTCTCCCGTTCACACGATTGATCATACTCTGGGTTCCACGTGCATGATTTAGCTGAAGGAAGAATACCTTAAACCTGGAGAGTTGAGACCCGTGGAATGGGTACCATGCAATATGACTTCAAAGGGTCTTCATTTGCTCACCGAACCTCTCCAATCCTATCACTGCTGCGTTTATGCCCCTGTACACACGCTTGATTCTCTTTTGGAGACATAGCAATCCATAGGTTTTAAGATACTTACTAGTCAGGTACATTCTTAGGTGTTTAATATGCGGTGTTGAGTCCATTTCGTTGAGCAAGGAGTAGCTCTTGTCTATTCCATATTTGGCTTAAGGAACTTTATCTGTGCTCATTTCAATCTCTGGTTTTATGCAGCACCCCAACTCACCTTTCCCCTTAAGCAAGCATAAGTTGGTTTTCTAAATTTGAGACCCTGTTCTGTTTTGGAATTCAGTTCCTGTGTAGCCAAGTTTACATTCCGTGTATTAGTGATATCTTATGATGTTTCTTTTTCTGTGTGACTTATTTCAGTTAGAATCATCGTACCTAAATCCACTTATTATGCTGCTACGGGCCTGATGACATAGATTTCATTGCTGAGTGATACTGCATTGTACGTAAGTACCACAAGTTCTTTATCCATTTTTCACTTTCTGTGATGTTGAACTTGTACTGTAAAGGAGGTTCTTGTAAACAGAGGCGTCCCAAACATTTGGGTGGCTGTGTCTTTTTGATTTTAATTTCCCTAAGCTATAGGACCATAAGTGGAAGTGCCCTAGGCTCTGTTGCTTTGTTTTTTAGATGTTTCAGGAAACACCATACACTTCTCCCTAGTGGCTCTTGGCAATTTACATCCCGCCCATCAGCATAACAAGGCTCCCAGTTCTCCATGGCCTGTCCTGCCTTTCTGGATTTTACACTTTTTTCAGATGGCCCTTTTGACCGGGGGGAAGTGAGACTTCATTGTAGTGCAGATTTCCTTTGCAAGCTTGCTTGGTTGGCCAAAAAGGGCGTATGCGTTTTTTCCTGAATATATTCAGGAAAAAACGCATACGCTCTTTTTGGCCAAGTGCATCATTGTGGACGTTCTGCCTCGTTTCCTATGCTTTCAATGCAATTCCAGTCTACCTCCTGAAATCGGTTTCCTGCAATTCTGCCCCGCTTTCAAGTCCTCTTGGCAGCCTTACTTCAGTATATTTTTGGACGATAGCTGTCATTTATAACTCTGCAGGTTTGTGAATTACAGTGCCCCTGAACTCCTTTCTTCAACTCGCTTTCTTGTGAGCTGGCCGCAACACCGCAGTATGGCTTCAGGCTCTAATATGGTTCCGGCACGGCACGCTGAGCCTTTGGTTATTTCCTCTTCCTGGTGGGAAATGAGAGTTAAATTTGCCCGTCCAGACACCTCCAGCTAGTCTCTCATTGGTTCTCGCTATTCCTGTTCATCTTCCGCAGAAATTGCAAACTGGGCCAAACAGGAGGTTAAAGGCGCTGACTCTCCAAGTGGGGAGAGTGTTAGTAAAGCGTCTGGAATGTTGCACCCGAGTACCAGGGGAGGAAAACTGAGACATATTTGAACACGTCTCCTGTTCACACAGTTGATCATACTCTGGGTTCCACATGCATGTTTTAGCTGAAGGAAGAATACCTTAAACCTGGAGAGTTGAGACCCGTGGAATTGGTACCATGCAATATGACTTCAAAGGGTCTTCATTTGCTCACCGAACCTCTCCAATCCTATCACTGCTGCGTTTATGCCCCTGTACACATGCTTGATTCTCTTTCGGAGACATAGCAATCCATAGGTTTTAAGATACTTACTAGTCAGGTACATTCTTAGGCGTTTAATATGCGGTGTTGAGTCCATTTCGTTGAGCAAGGAGTAGCTCTTGTCTATTCCATATTTGGCTTAAGAAACTTTATCTGTGCTCATTTCAATCTTTGGTTTTATGCAGCACCCCAACTCACCTTTCCCCTTAAGCAAGCATAAGTTGGTTTTCTAAATTTGAGACCCTGTTCTGTTTTGGAATTCAGTTCCTGTGTAGCCAAGTTTACATTCCGTGTATTAGTGATATCTTATGATGTTTCTTTTTCTGTGTGACTTATTTCAGTTAGAATCATCGTACCTGAATCCACTCATTGTGCTGCTACGGGCCTGATGACATAGATTTCATTGCTGAGTGATACTGCATTGTACGTAAGTACCACAAGTTCTTTATCCATTTTTCACTTTCTGTGATATTGAACGTGTATGGGAAACGAGGTTCTTGTAAACAGAGGCGTCCCAAACTTTGTGGTGGCTGTGTCTTTTTGATTTTAATTTCCCTAAGCTATAGGACCATAAGTGGAAGTGCCGTAGGCTCTGTTGCTTTGTTTTTTAGATGTTTCAGGAAACACCATACACTTCTCCCCAGTGTCTGTTGGCAATTTACATCCCGCCCATCAGCATAACAAGGCTCCCAGTTCTCCATGGCCTGTCCTGCCTTTCTGGATTTTACACTTTTTTCAGATGGCCCTTTTGACCGGGGGGAAGTGAGACTTCATTGTATTGCAGATTTCCTTTGCAAGCTTGCTTGGTTGGCCAAAAAGCGCGTATGCGTTTTTTCCTGAATATATTCAGGAAAAAACGCATACGCCCTTTTTGGCCAAGTGCATCATTGTGGACGTTCTGCCTCTTTTCCTATGCTTTCAATGCAATTCCAGTCTACCTCCTGAATTCGGTTTCCTGCCATTCTGCCCTGCTTTCAAGTCCTCTTGGCAGCCTTACTTTAGTCTATTTTTGGATGATAGCTGTCATTTATAACTGTGCAGGTTTGTGAATTACAGTGCCCCTGAGCTCCTTTCTTCAACTCGCTTTCTTGTGACCTGGCCGCAACACCGCAGGATGGCTTCAGGCCCTAATCTGGTTCCGGCATGGCACGCTGAGCCTTTGGTTATTTCCTCTTCCTGGTGGGAAATGAGAGTTAAATTTGCCCGTCCAGACACCTCCAGCTAGTCTCTCATTGGTTCTCCCTATTCCTGTTCATCTTCCGCAGAAATTGCAAAGTGGGCCAAACAGGAGGTTAAAGGCGCTGACTCTCCAAGTGGGGAGAGTGTTAGTAAAGCGTCTGGAATGTTGCACCCGAGTACCAGGGGAGTAAAACTGAGACACATATGAACACGTCTCCCGTTCACACGATTGATCATACTCTGGGTTCCACGTGCATGATTTAGCTGAAGGAAGAATACCTTAAACCTGGAGAGTTGAGACCCGTGGAATGGGTACCATGCAATATGACTTCAAAGGGTCTTCATTTGCTCACCGAACCTCTCCAATCCTATCACTGCTGCGTTTATGCCCCTGTACACACGCTTGATTCTCTTTTGGAGACATAGCAATCCATAGGTTTTAAGATACTTACTAGTCAGGTACATTCTTAGGTGTTTAATATGCGGTGTTGAGTCCATTTCGTTGAGCAAGGAGTAGCTCTTGTCTATTCCATATTTGGCTTAAGGAACTTTATCTGTGCTCATTTCAATCTCTGGTTTTATGCAGCACCCCAACTCACCTTTCCCCTTAAGCAAGCATAAGTTGGTTTTCTAAATTTGAGACCCTGTTCTGTTTTGGAATTCAGTTCCTGTGTAGCCAAGTTTACATTCCGTGTATTAGTGATATCTTATGATGTTTCTTTTTCTGTGTGACTTATTTCAGTTAGAATCATCGTACCTAAATCCACTTATTATGCTGCTACGGGCCTGATGACATAGATTTCATTGCTGAGTGATACTGCATTGTACGTAAGTACCACAAGTTCTTTATCCGTTTTTCACTTTCTGTGATGTTGAACTTGTACTGTAAAGGAGGTTCTTGTAAACAGAGGCGTCCCAAACATTTGGGTGGCTGTGTCTTTTTGATTTTAATTTCCCTAAGCTATAGGACCATAAGTGGAAGTGCCCTAGGCTCTGTTGCTTTGTTTTTTAGATGTTTCAGGAAACACCATACACTTCTCCCTAGTGGCTGTTGGCAATTTACATCCCGCCCATCAGCATAACAAGGCTCCCAGTTCTCCATGGCCTGTCCTGCCTTTCTGGATTTTACACTTTTTTCAGATGGCCCTTTTGACCGGGGGGAAGTGAGACTTCATTGTAGTGCAGATTTCCTTTGCAAGCTTGCTTGGTTGGCCAAAAAGGGCGTATGCGTTTTTTCCTGAATATATTCAGGAAAAAACGCATACGCCCTTTTTGGCCAAGTGCATCATTGGGGACGTTCTGCCTCTTTTCCTATGCTTTCAATGCAATTCAAGTCTACCTCCTGAAATCGGTTTCCTGCAATTCTGCCCCACTTTCAAGTCCTCATGGCAGCCTTACTTCAGTATATTTTTGGACGATAGCTGTCATTTATAACTCTGCAGGTTTGTGAATTACAGTGCCCCTGAGCTCCTTTCTTCAACTTGCTTTCTTGTGAGCTGGCCGCAACACCACAGGATGGCTTCAGGCCCTAATCTGGTTCCGGCACGGCACGTTGAGCCTTTGGTTAATTCCTCTTCCTGGTGGGAAATGAGAGTTAAATTTGCCCGTCCAGACACCTCCAGCTAGTCTCTCAGTGGTTCTCGCTATTCCTGTTCATCTTCCGCAGAAATTGCAAACTGGGCCAAACAGGAGGTTAAAGGCGCTGACTCTCGAAGTGGGGCGAGTGTTAGTAAAGCGTCTGGAATGTTGCACCCGAGTACCAGGGGAGGAAAACTGAGACATATTTGAACACGTCTCCCGTTCACACGGTTGATCATACTCTGGGTTCCACATGCATGTTTTAGCTGAAGGAAGAATACCTTAAACCTGGAGAGTTGAGACCCGTGTAATGGGTACCATGCAATATGACTTCAAAGGGTCTTCATTTGCTCACCGAACCTCTCCAATCCTATCACTGCTGCGTTTATGCCCCTGTACACACGCTTGATTCTCTTTTGGAGACATAGCAATCCATAGGTTTTAAGATACTTACTAGTCAGGTACATTCTTAGGCGTTTAATATGGGGTGTTGAGTCCATTTCGTTGAGCAAGGAGTAGCTCTTGTCTATTCCATATTTGGCTTAAGGAACTTTATCTGTGCTCATTTCAATCTCTGGTTTTATGCAGCACCCCAACTCACCTTTCCCCTTAAGCAAGCATAAGTTGGTTTTCTAAATTTGAGACCGTGTTCTGTTTTGGAATTCAGTTCCTGTGTAGCCAAGTTTACATTCCGTGTATTAGTGATAACTTATGATGTTTCTTTTTCTGTGTGACTTATTTCAGTTAGAATCATCGTACCTGAATCCACTCATTATGCTGCTACGGGCCTGATGACATAGATTTCATTGCTGAGTGATACTGCATTGTACGTAAGTACCACAAATTCTTTATCCATTTTTCACTTCCTGTGATATTGAACTTGTACGGTAAACGAGGTTCTTGTAAACAGAGGCGTCCCAAACTTTGGGGTGGCTGTGTCTTTTTGATTTTAATTTCCCTAAGCTATAGGACCATAAGTGGAAGTGCCCTAGGCTCTGTTGCTTTGTTTTCTGGATGTTTTAGGAAACACCATACACTTCTCCCGAGTGTCTGTTGGCAATTTACATCCCGCCCATCAGCATAACAAGGCTCCCAGTTCTCCATGGCCTGTCCTGCCTTTCTGGATTTTACACTTTTTTCAGATGGCCCTTTTGACCGGGGGGAAGTGAGACTTCATTGTAGTGCAGATTTCCTTTGCAAGTTTGCTTGGTTGGCCAAAAAGGGCGTATGCGTTTTTTCCTGAATATATTCAGCAAAAAACGCATACGCCCTTTTTGGCCAAGTGCATCATTGGGGACGTTCTGCCTCTTTTCCTATGCTTTCAATGCAATTCCAGTCTACCTCCTGAAATCGGTTTCCTGCAATTCTGCCCCGCTTTCAAGTCCTCTTGACAGCCTTACTTCAGTATATTTTTGGACGATACCTGTCATTTATAACTCTGCAGGTTTGTGAATTACAGTGCCCCTGAGCTCCTTTCTTCAACTCGCTTTCTTTTGAGCTGGCCGCAACACCGCAGGATGGCTTCAGGCCCTAATCAGGTTCGGGCACGGCACGCTGAGCCTTTGGTTAATTCCTCTTCCTGGTGGGAAATGAGAGTTAAATTTGCCCGTCCAGACACCTCCAGCTAGTCTCTCATTGGTTCTCACTATTCCTGTTCATCTTCCGCAGAAATTGCAAACTGGGCCAAACAGGAGGTTAAAGGGACTGACTCTCCAAGTCGGGAGAGTGTTAGTAAAGCGTCTGGATTGTTGCACCCGAGTACCAGGGGAGGAAAACTGAGACATATTTGAACACGTCTCCCGATCACATGGTTGATCATACTCTGGGTTCAACATGCATGTTTTAGCTGAAGGAAGAATACCTTAAACCTGGGTAGTTGAAACCCGTGGAATGGGTACCATGCAATATGACTTCAAAGGGTCTTCATTTGCTCACCGAACCTCTCCAATCCTATCACTTCTGCGTTTATGCCCCTGTACACATGCTTGATTCTCTTTCGGAGACATAGCAATCCATAGGCTTTAAGATACTTACTAGTCAGGTACATTCTTAGGCGTTTAATATGCGGTGTTGAGTCCATTTCGTTGAGCAAGGAGTAGCTCTTGTCTATTCCATATTTGGCTTAAGGAACTTTATCTGTGCTCATTTCAATCTCTGGTTTTATGGAGCACCACAACTCACCTTTACCCTTAAGCAAGCATAAGTTGGTTTTCTAAATTTGAGACACTGTTCTGTTCTGTAATTCAGTTCCTGTGTAGCCAAGTTTTCATTCCGTGTATTACTGATATCTTATGATGTTTCTGTTTCTGTGTGAGTTATTTCAGTTAGAATTATCATACATGAATCCACTCATTATGCTGCTATGGGCCTGATGACATAGATTTCATTGCTGAGTGATATTGCTTTGTAAGTAAATACCACAACTTCTTTATCCATTTTTCATTTTCTGCGATGTTGAACTTGTACTGTAAACGAGGTTCTTGTAAACAGAGGCGTCCCAAACTTTGGGGTGGCTGTGTCTTTTTGATTTTAATTTCCCTAAGCTACAGGACTATAAGTGGAAGTGCCCTAGGCTCTGTTGCTTTGGTTTTTAGATGTTTCAGGAAACACCATACACTTCTCCCGAGTGTCTGTTGGCAATTTACATCCCGCCCATCAGCATAACAAGGCTCTCAGTTCTCCATGGCCTGTCCTGCCTTGCTGGATTTTACACTTTTTTCAGATGGCCCTTTTGACCGGGGGGAAGTGAGACTTCATTGTAGTGCAGATTTCCTTTGCAAGCTTGCTTGGTTGGCCAAAAAGGGCCTATGCGTTTTTTCCTGAATATATTCAGGAAAAAACGCATACGCCCTTTTTGGCCAAGTGCATCATTGTGGACGTTCTGCCTCTTTTCCTATGCTTTCAATGCAATTCAAGTCTACCTTCTGAAATCGGTTTCCTGCAATTCTGCCCCACTTTCAAGTCCTCTTGGCAGCCTTACTTCAGTATACTTTTGGACGATAGCTGTCATTTATAACTCTGCAGGTTTGTGAATTACAGTGCCCCTGAGCTCCTTTCTTCAACTCGCTTTCTTGTGAGCTGGCCGCAACACCGCAGGATGGCTTCAGGCCCTAATCTGGTTCCGGCACGGCACGCTGAGCCTTTGGTTAATTCCTCTTCCTGGTGGGAAATGAGAGTTAAATTTGCCCGTCCAGACACCTCCAGCTAGTCTCTCATTGGTTCTCGCTATTCCTGTTCATCTTCCGCAGAAATTGCAAACTGGGCCAAACAGGAGGTTAAAGGGACTGACTCTCCAAGTCGGGAGAGTGTTAGTAAAGCGTCTGGAATGTTGCACCCGAGTACCAGGGGAGGAAAACTGAGACATATTTGAACACGTCTCCCGATCACATGGTTGATCATACTCTGGGTTCCACATGCATGTTTTAGCTGAAGGAAGAATACCTTAAACCTGGGTAGTTGAAACCCGTGGAATTGGTACCATGCAATATGACTTCAAAGGGTCTTCATTTGCTCACCGAACCTCTCCAATCCTATCACTGCTGCGTTTATGCCCCTGTACACATGCTTGATTCTCTTTCGGAGACATAGCAATCCATAGGTTTTAAGATACTTACTAGTCAGGTACATTCTTAGGCGTTTAATATGCAGTGTTGAGTCCATTTCGTTGAGAAAGGAGTAGCTCTTGTCTATTCCATATTTGGCTTAAGGAACTTTATCTGTGCTCATTTCAATCTCTGGTTTTATGCAGCACCCCAACTCACCTTTCCCCTTAAGCAAGCATAAGTTGGTTTTCTAAATTTGAGACCCTTTTCTGTTCTGTAATTCAGTTCCTGTGTAGCCAAGTTTACATTCCGTGTATTACTGATATCTTATGATGTTCTTTTTCTGTGTGAGTTATTTCAGTTAGAATTATCATACCTGAATCCACTCATTATGCTGCTACGGGCCTGATGACATAGATTTCATTGCTGAGTGATACTGCATTGTACGTAAGTACCACAACTTCTTTATCCATTTTTCATTTTCTGCGATGTTGAACATGTACTCTAAACGAGGTTCTTGTAAACAGAGGCGTCCCAAACTTTGGGGTGGCTGTGTCTTTTTGATTTTAATTTCCCTAAGCTATAGGACCATAAGTAGAAGTGCCCTAGGCTCTGTTGCTTTGTATTTTAGATGTTTCAGGAAACACCATACACTTCTCCCGAGTGGCTGTTGGCAATTTACATCCCGCCCATCAGCATAACAAGGCTCCCAGTTCTCCATGGCCTGTCCTGCCTTGCTGGATTTTACACTTTTTTCAGATGGCCCTTTTGACCGGGGGGAAGTGAGACTTCATTGTAGTGCAGATTTCCTTTGCAAGCTTGCTTGGTTGGCCAAAAAGGGCGTATGCGTTTTTTCCTGAATATATTCAGGAAAAAACGCATACGCCCTTTTTGGCCAAGTGCATCATTGTGGACGTTCTGCCTCTTTTCCTATGCTTTCAATGCAATTCCAGTCTACCTCCTGAAATCGGTTTCCTGCAATTCTGCCCCGCTTTCAAGTCCTCTTGGCAGCCTTACTTCAGTATATTTTTGGACGATAGCTGTCATTTATAACTCTGCAGGTTTGTGAATTACAGTGCCCCTGAGCTCCTTTCTTCAACTCGCTTTCTTGTGACCTGGCCGCAACACCGCAGGATGGCTTCAGGCCCTAATCTTGTTCCGGCACGGCACGCTGAGCCTTTGGTTAATTCCTCTTCCTGGTGGGAAATGAGAGTTAAATTTGCCCGTCCAGACACCTCCAGCTAGTCCCTCAATGATTCTCACTATTCCTGTTCATCTTCCGCAGAAATTGCAAACTGGGCCAAACAGGAGGTTAAAGGGACTGACTCTCCAAGTCGGGAGAGTGTTAGTAAAGCGTCTGGAATGTTGCACCCGAGTACCAGGGGAGGAAAACTGAGACATATTTGAACACGTCTCCCGTTCACACGGTTGATCATACTCTGGGTTCCACATGCATGTTTTAGCTGAAGGAAGAATACCTTAAACCTGGAGAGTTGAGACCCGTGTAATGGGTACCATGCAATATGACTTCAAAGGGTCTTCATTTGCTCACCGAACCTCTCCAATCCTATCACTGCTGCGTTGATGCCCCTGTACACACGCTTGATTCTCTTTCAGACATAGCCGTCCATACGTTTTAAGATTCTTACTAGTCAGGTATATTCTTAGGTGTTTAATATGGGATGTTGAGTCCATTTCGTTGAGCAAGGAGTAGCTCTTGTCTATTCCATATTTGGCTTAAGGAACATTATCTGTGCTCATTTCAATCTCTGGTTTTATGCAGCACCCCAACTCACCTTTCCCCTTAAGCAAGCATAAGTTGGTTTTCTAAATTTGAGACCCTGTTCTGTTCTGTAATTCAGTTCCTGAGTAGCCAAGTTTACATTCCGTGTATTACTGATAACTTATGATGTTTCTTTTTCTGTGTGACTTACTTCAGTTAGAATTATCGTACCTGAATCCACTCATTATGCTGCTACGGGCCTGATGACATAGATTTCATTGCTGAGTGATACTGCATTGTACGTAAGTACCACAAGTTCTTTATCCATTTTTCACTTTCTGTGATATTGAACTTGTACGGTAAACGAGGTTCTTGTAAACAGAGGCGTCCCAAACTTTGGGGTGGCTGTGTCTTTTTGATTTTAATTTCCCTAAGCTATAGGACCATAAGTGGAAGTGCCCTAGGCTCTGTTGCTTTGTTTTTTAGATGTTTCAGGAAACACCATACACTTCTCCGAGTGGCTGTTGGCAATTTACATCCCGCCCTTCAGCATAACAAGGCTCCCAGTTCTCCATGGCCTGTCCTGCCTTTCTGGATTTTACACTTTTTTCAGATGGCCCTTTTGACGGGGGGAAGTGAGACTTCATTGTAGTGCCGATTTCCTTTGCAAGCTTGCTTGGTTGGCCAAAAAGGGCGTATGCGTTTTTTTCTGAATATATTCAGGAAAAAACGCATACGCCCTTTTTAGCCAAGTGCATCATTGTGGACGTTCTGCCTCTTTTCCTATGCTTTCAATGCAATTCCAGTCTACCTCCTGAAATTGGTTTCCTGCAATTCTGTCCCACTTTCAAGTCCTCTTGGCAGCCTTACTTCAGTATATTTTTGGATGATAGCTGTCATTTATAACTCTGCAGGTTTGTGAATTACAGTGCCCCTGAGCTCCTTTCTTCAACTCGCTTTCTTGTGAGCTGGCCGCAACACCGCAGGATGGCTTCAGGCCCTAATCTTGTTCCAGCACGGCACACTGAGCCTTTGGTTATTTCCTCTTCCTGGTGGGAAATGAGAGTTAAATTTGCCCGTCCAGACACCTCCAGCTAGTCTCTCATTGGTTCTCGCTATTCCTGTTCATCTTCCGCAGAAATTGCAAACTGGGCCAAACAGGAGGTTAAAGGGACTGACTCTCCAAGTCGGGAGAGTGTTAGTAAAGCGTCTGGAATGTTGCACCCGAGTACCAGGGTACGAAAACTGAGACATATTTGAACACGTCTCCCGATCACATGGTTGATCATACTCTAGGTTCCACATGCATGTTTTATCTGAATGAAGAATACCTTAAACCTGGGTAGTTGAAACCCGTGGAATGGGTACCATGCAATATGACTTCAAAGGGTCTTCATTTGCTCACCGAACCTCTCCAATCCTATCACTGCTGCGTTTATGCCCCTGTACACATGCTTGATTCTCTTTCGGAGACATAGCAAACCATAGGTTTTAAGATACTTACTATTCAGGTACATTCTTAGGCGTTTAATATGCGGTGTTGAGTCCATTTCGTTGAGCAAGGAGTAGCTCTTGTCTATTCCATATTTGGCTTAAGGAACTTTATCTGTGCTCATTTCAATCTCTGCTTTTATGCAGCACCCCAACTCACCTTTCCCCTTAAGCAAGCATAAGTTGGTTTTCTAAATTTGAGACCCTGTTCTGTTCTGTAATTCAGTTCCTGTGTAGCCAAGTTTACATTCCGTGTATTACTGATATCTTATGATGTTTCTTTTTCTGTGTGACTTATTTCAGTTAGAATCATCGTACTTGAATCCACTCATTGTGCTGCTAACGGCCTGATGACATAGATTTCATTGCTGAGTGATACTTCATTGTACATAAGTACCACAAGTTCTTTATCCATTTTTCACTTTCTGTGATATTGAACTTGTATGGTAAACGAGGTTCTTGTAAACAGAGGCGTCCCAAACTTTGGGGTGGTTGTGTCTTTTTGATTTTAATTTCCCTAAGCTATAGGACCATAAGTGGAAGTGCCTTAGGCTCTGTTGCTTTGTTTTCTGGATGTTTTAGGAAACACCATACACTTCTCCCGAGTGTCTGTTGGCAATTTACATCCCGCCCATCAGCATAACAAGGCTCCCAGTTCTCCATGGCCTTTCCTGCCTTTCTGGATTTTACACTTTTTTCAGATGGCCCTTTTGACCGGGGGGAAGTGAGACTTCATTGTAGTGCAGATTTCCTTTGCAAGCTTGCTTGGTTGGCCAAAAAGGGCGTATGCGTTTTTTCCTGAATATATTCAGGAAAAAACGCATACGCCCTTTATGGCCAAGTGCATCATTGTGGACGTTCTCCCTCTTTACCTATGCTTTCAATGCAATTCCAGTCTACCTCCTGAAATCGGTTTCCTGCAATTCTGCCCCGCTTTCAAGTCCTCTTGGCAGCCTTACTTCAGTATATTTTTGGACGATAGCTGTCATTTATAACTCTGAAGATTTGTGAATTACAGTGCCCCTGAGCTCCTTTCTTCAACTCGCTTTCTTGTGACCTGGCCGCAACACCGCAGGCTGGCTTCAGGCCCTAATCTGGTTCCGGCACGGCACGCTGAGCCTTTGGTTAATTCCTCTTCCTGGTGGGAAATGAGAGTTAAATTTGCCCGTCCAGACACCTCCAGGTAGTCTCTCATTGGTTCTCGCTATTCCTGTTCATCTTCCGCAGAAATTGCAAACTGGGCCAAACAGGAGGTTAAAGGGACTGACTCTCCAAGTCGGGAGAGTGTTAGTAAAGCGTCTGGAATGTTGCACCTGAGTACCAGGGTACGAAAACTGAGACATATTTGAACACGTCTCCCGATCACATGGTTGATCATACTCTAGGTTCCACATGCATGTTTTAGCTGAAGGAAGAATACCTTCAAACTGGGTAGTTGAAACCCGTGGAATGGGTACCATGCAATATGACTTCAAAGGGTCTTCATTTGCTCACCGAACCTCTCCAATCCTATCACTGCTGCGTTTATGCCCCTGTACACACGCTTGATTCTCTTTCGGAGACATAGCAATCCATAGGTTTTAAGATACTTACTAGTCAGGTACATTCTTAGGCGTTTAATATGGGGTGTTGAGTCCATTTCGTTGAGCAAGGAGTAGCTGTTGTCTATTCCATATTTGGCTTAAGGAACTTTATCTGTGCTCATTTCAATCTCTGGTTTTATGCAGCACCCCAACTCACCTTTCCCCTTAAGCAAGCATAAGTTGGTTTTCTAAATTTGAGACCCTCTTCTGTTCTGTAATTCAGTTCCTGTGTAGCCCAGTTTACATTCCGGGTATTAGTGATATCTTATGATGTTTCTTTTTCTGTGTGACTTATTTCAGTTAGAATCATCGTACTTGAATCCACTCATTATGCTGCTAAGGGCCTGATGACATAGATTTCATTGCTGAGTGATACTGCATTGTACGTAAGTACCACAAGTTCTTTATCCATTTTTCACTTTCTGTGATATTGAACTTGTACGGTAAACGAGGTTCTTGTAAACAGAGGCGTCCCAAACTTTGGGGTGGCTGTGTCTTTTTGATTTTAATTTCCCTAAGCTATAGGACCATAAGTGGAAGTGCCCTAGGCTCTGTTGCTTTGTTTTTTAGATGTTTCAGGAAACACCATACACTTCTCCCGAGTGTCTGTTGGCAATTTACATCCCGCCCATCAGCATAACAAGGCTCCCAGTTCTCCATGGCCTGTCCTGCCTTTCTGGATTTTACACTTTTTCAGATGGCCCTTTTGACCGGGGAGAAGTGAGACTTCATTGTAGTGCAGATTTCCTTTGCAAGCTTGCTTGGTTGGCGAAAAAGGGCGTATGCGTTTTTTCCTGAATATATTCAAGAAAAAACGCATACGCCCTTTTTGGCCAAGTGCATCATTGTGGACGTTCTGCCTCTTTTCCTATGCTTTCAATGCAATTCCAGTCTACCTCCTGAAATCGGTCTCCTGCAATTCTGCCCCGCTTTCAAGTCCTCTTGGCAGCCTTACTTCAGTATATTTTTGGACGATAGCTGTCATTTACAACTCTGCAGGTTTGTGAATTACAGTGCCCCTGAGCTCCTTTCTTCAACTCGCTTTCTTGTGACCCGGCCGCAACACTGCAGGATGGCTTCAGGCCCTAATCTGGTTCCGGCACGGCACGTTGAGCCTTTGGTTATTTCCTCTTCCTGGTGGGAAATGAGAGTTAAATTTGCCCGTCCAGACACCTCCAGCTAGTCTCTCATTGGTTCTCGCTATTCCTGTTCATCTTCTGCAGAAATTGCAAACTGGGCCAAACAGGAGGTTAAAGGCGCTGACTCTCCAAGTGGGGAGAGTGTTAGTAAAGCGTCTGGAATGTTGCACCCGAGTACCAGGGGAGGAAAACTGAGACATATTTGAACACGTCACCCGTTCACACGGTTGATCATACTCTGGGTTCCACATGCATGTTTTAGCTGAAGGAAGAATACCTTAAACCTGTGTAGTTGAATCCCGTGGAATGGGTACCATGCAATAAGACTTCAAAGGGTCTTCATTTGCTCACCGAACCTCTCTAATCCTATCACTACTGCATTTATGCCCCTGTACACACGCTTGATTCTCTTTTGGAGACATAGCAATCCATAGGTTTTAAGATACTTACTAGTCAGGTACATTCTTAGGCGTTTAATATGGGGTGTTGAGTCCATTTCGTTGAGCAAGGAGTAGCTCTTGTCTATTCCATATTTGGCTTAAGGAACTTTATCTGTGCTCATTTCAATCTCTGGTTTTATGCAGCACCCCAACTCACCTTTCCCCTTAAGCAAGCATAAGTTGGTTTTCTAAATTTGAGACCCTGTTCTGTTTTGGAATTCAGTTCCTGTGTAGCCAAGTTTACATTCCGTGTATTAGTGATATGTTATGATGTTTCTTTTTCTGTGTGACTTATTTCAGTTAGAATCACCGTACCTGAATCCACTCATTATGCTGGTACGGGCCTGATGACATAGATTTCATTGCTGAGTGATACTGCATTGTACGTAAGTACCACAAGTTCTTTATCCATTTTTCACTTTCTGTGATATTGAACTTGTACGGTAAACGAGGTTCTTGTAAACAGAGGCGTCCCAAACTTTGGGGTGGCTGTGTCTTTTTTATTTTAATTTCCCTAAGCCATAGGACCATAAGTGGAAGTGCCCTAGGCTCTGTTGCTTTGTTTTTTAGATGTTTCAGGAAACACCATACACTTCTCCCGAGTGTCTGTTGGCAATTTACATCCCGCCCAGCAGCATAACAAGGCTCCCAGTTCTCCATGGCCTGTCCTGCCTTTCTGGATTTTACACTTTATTCAGATGGCCCTTTTGACCGGGGGGAAGTGAGACTTCATTGTAGTGCAGATTTCCTTTGCAAGCTTGCTTGGTTGGCCAAAAAGGTCGTATGCGTTTTTTCCTGAATATATTCAGGAAAAAACGCATACGCCCTTTTTGGCCAAGTGCATCATTGTGGACGTTCTGCCTCTTTTCCTATGCTTTCAATGCAATTCCAGTCTACCTCCTGAAATCGGTTTCCTGCAATTCTGCCTTGCTTTCAATGTCTCTTCATAGCCTTACCTCAATATATTTTTTGAAAATAGTTGGCCTTTATAACTCTGCAGGTTTTTGAATTGCAGTGGCCCTTAGCCCCACTTTTCAGCTCTTATTTTTGTGGTCTTGCCCCATAACCACAGGATTCCTTGAAGCCCTATTTTTCTTCTAGGGCACCTTGCTGTGCCTTTGGTTAATTCTTCTTACTGATGTGACATTAGAGTGACATGTGCCCATTGAAACCGCTACAGCTTGTTTCTCACTGGTTCCCCCTATTCCCATTCATCCTCTACACTAACTGCAGACTGTGCGATACCAGAACTTAAAGGCATTGACTCCATGTGGGGATGTTGTTAGTAAAGCGGCTGGAATGTCGATCCGGAGCCCCAGGAGAGGAAAAATGAGGTGCGTTTTAGAAACCTTTCCCGATCATATGGTATACCAGTCGCTGGGTTTCCCAAGCATGGTTTAGCTGTAGGAAGATTCCCTTCAACCTGGAGTGTTGGGACCCTTGGACTGAGTAGCATGAAGTATTGCATTAAACTTTCGGCAGTTGCTCACCAAAGTTCACCAATCCTCTCAGCCCCAAGTGTCCAGCCTTATGTCTTATCCAGCTGTGGGTTTATATGTGGTCAATCCAGGTTACATCACAGCCCCTGAGCGAATTTTGTAAGAATTTTTCTCTTTCATTGTTTCAGCGTTTTCTTTCTAAAATTTATTTCTATAATGGGGTTTAGCTCATTTTCACTGCTGTGTTTGTGCCGCTCTGCACACACTTGATTCCCTTATGGAGATATATGAATACATGGGTTTTAAGATTCTTATTACTCAGATATATTTCTCTGCGGTGTATAGGGTGTGTTGAGGCCAGTTCATTGAGCAAGGTGTAGATCTTGTCTAATACCTATTTGGTTTATTGAACGGTATCTGTGCTAATTTCAAACTCTGGTTTTATGCATCACCCCACCTCTCCTTTCCCCTTAAGCTGACATAAGTGTGTTTTCTAAATGTGAGACACTGTTCTGTTCTGTAATTCATTTCTTGTGCAGCCATATTTACCCTCCCTCTATAAGTGATATCTTATGATATGTTTCTTTTTCTGTTTGACTTATTTCAAGTAGTATTATCGGACCTAAATCCACTCTTTATCCTTCTACTAGCCTTATTACATTGATTTCATGGTGAAGAGATATTCCATTGTACATAAGTACCACATCTTCTTTATCCATTGTTCTCTTTCCTGGGATATTTAAGGTGTACTGAAGTTGAGGTTCTTGTAAACAGAGTAGCCCTAAACTGTGGTGTGCTTGTGTCTTGTTGATTTTTAGACTTCCCTAGATATACTCCCATGATTGGAAGTGTCCTATGCTCTGTAGCTCTGTTTTTTAGATGATGTAGGAACCACCATACACTTCTCCAGAGTGGCTCTCGGCAGTTCACACACTGCCCATCAGTGTATAAAGGCTCCCTGTTCTCCATGGCCTGTCCTGCATTTCTGGTTTTTACAATTTTTTAGGATGACCCTTTTGACCGGTGGGAAGTGAGACTTCTTTGTTGTGCACATTTGCATTGCTTGCTTGCTTCGTTGCCCATAAAGTGCGTATGCGTTTTTTCCTGGATATAATCAGGAAAAAACGCATACGCCCTTTTGGGCCAACTGCATCATTGTCGAAATTCTGCCGCTTTTCATGTGCATTAAAGACGAGTCCAATCTATCTCTTGAAATCTGTTTCTTGCAATTCTGTCTTGCGTTCAGATCCTCTTCTTTGCCTTACCTCAACATATTTTTGGACATTAGTTTTCATTTATAACTCTGCAGGTTTGTGAATTGCAGTGACCCTGAGCTCCATTTTTTAAGTTGCTCTTTTGTGAGCTGGCCACAAACCCACAGGATTGCTTCAGGCCCTATTTTGGCTCCGGCGAGGCAGGCTGAGCCTTTCTTTAATTCTTATTCTTAATGGGAAATTAGAGTGATATGTGCCCGTCCAAACCCCTACAACTATTCTCTCATTGGTTCCCCCTCTTCCCGTTCATCCTCCTCACAATTTGCAAAATGTGTGAAACAGAAGTTTAAATGTGCTGATTCTCCAAGTGGGGAGATTCTAAGTAACATGGCTGGAATGGTGAACAGGAGCACCAGGAGAGGATAAATGAGGTGCATTTTAGACACATCTCCCGATCACATGGTGTACAGTCCTCTGGGTTTTCCATGCATGTTTTACCTGAAGGAAGATCCCTTGAACCTGCAGATTTGGGACCCATTGAATGGGTACCAGGTAGTATTACTTTAAAGGGTGTGCATTTCCTCACCCAACCTCACATTTCTCTTAGCGCAAACAGTTTCCAGCCTTATGTCTCATCCTGCTGTGGGTCTAGATGTGTTCAATCCATGTTGCATCACCGTCCCTGAGGAAAAGTTGTAAGAGGTTTTCTCTGTCTCTCTGTCGTTTATTTTTTTCAATTTATTACTATATTGGTTACAGCTGATTTTCAAAGCTCTGTTTCTTGCTGCTGTACATCCACTTGATTCACGTACAGAGGGTCATCAATAAATTCTTTTTCAGATTCTTACCAGTCGTATATATTCTTTTCCGGTGACTTGAGTGTGCTGAGTGCAGTTCTTTTAGCTACTGTGTAGGTCTTGTTGATTATCAGTTTGGTATTTGGAATGGTATCTTTGCTAATTTCAACCTCCTGGATGATGCCTCACCCCTCCCCACCTTTCCCGTTTAGCAGCCTTATGCGTGTTTTCTACATATTTGACTATGTTTTTGTTTTGTAATTTATTTCATGTGTAGCCATTTTGGATTCCACCTTTAAGTGATATCTTATGATATGTGTCTTTTTCTTTTTGAATTCTGTCACTTAGAATGATCATACGTAACTCCTCCGGAGTTGTTACAACTGGCCATATTTCATTGATTTCCAGGCTGAATAATATTCCACTCTACCTAAGTACCACATCTCTATCCATTTTTTCCCTCCAGAGACATTTAAGTTATATCCTAGTCGAGGATCTTTTAAACAGAGAGGGGGTAAACATTGGGGTGCCTGTGTCCTCTCGATTTTTGTTTTTCCCAAGATATACGCCCATGAGTGCAAGTGCCCTATGCTCTGTAGCTCATTTTTTAGATGCTTTAGTAAACACAATACACTTCTCCAGAATGGCCGTTGGCAATATACATTTCCACTATAAGTCTCACAGGGCTCCCTCTTCTCGTTGCCCTGTCCTGCATTTCTGTTGTTTACGTTTTATGAGGATGGCTCTTCTGACTGATGCGAAGTGATATCTTTTGTAGTATTGACTTCCAGTGCCCACCTGTTTGGTTGGCTAAAAAAGTGTATGCCCTTTTCTTGAATATATACAGAAAAAAACGCATACACCCTTTTTGGCCAACTGCAATGTTGGCAATGTTCAGCTCCTTTTCTTGTGCTTAATGGCGAGTCCTTTCTACCTCCTCAAATCCCTTTCCTGCCATTCTCCCTTGCTTACAAGTCCTTTTCTCTGACTTTCCTCAAGACATTTTTCAGTGATGGATATTTTCAACTCTGCAGTTTTGTGAATTTTACTGCCCCTGAGTTCCATTGTTCAACTTGTGTTTATGGGAACTGGCCACAAAGCAGCGGGATTTCCTCAAGCCCTATACTGTTTCCATGGGCAACCCTAGCCTTTGGTCAATTCGTCTTCCTGATTGGAAATTAGAGTGACATGTGCCTGTCTGAACACCTAGGACTTGTCTCTCATTGTTCCTCATCCTTCCGCTTCATCCTCTGGACAAATTCCAAACTGTACGCAACAGGATGTTGACAGTGCTGACATCTCCAAGTGGGGAGACTGTTAGTAAAGACGCTGGAGGGGTGAACCCGAGCACCAGGAGATGAGGAGATGAGATGCCTTTTCCAAACTCTTCCCGATCAGACGGTATACCATCCTCTGGGTGTGACAGACATGTTTTAGCAGTAGGAAGAGTCCCATTCATGTAAGGAGAACACCAGGGCTTTTTCAAAATCAGTGTCTCCCCGAAACCCAAACTGGGGAAGTTTTTAAGCTACGGCTACACATATGTTCATTAAGGGCCTTGGGAAGTAGGCAGAGTCCAAACTTTAGATGATTGAAGTCTTCAGGGTCAGAAGCACTCACCACCAGCTTCCCTTAGGCTACACTTTAACTATCATTGATAGATGATGTCAATAAAAATATCTATTCTTTTTCAGATTATTTCCCCTTATAGGTTATTGCAAAATGTTGAGTGTAGTTCCCTGTGCTATACAGTAGTTCCTTGTTGATGATCTATTTTATACATAGCAGTGTGTATGTGTTAATTCCAAACTGTTAATTTATCCCTCCTCCCACCTTTCCCCTTTGGTAATAATAAATTATAAGATTTTATACTTCTCAGAAATGGGGGAGCTGAAAGAGAGGTATCATTTTCAATGGAAAAGCATTTAAAACAAGATTGAAGGTTTAACCAAGATTATTAGATGTACATCCTTGGAAAGAAATCACTTCGTTTCTCTAATATTGACCTGACAAATAAGACAAACCTTTTCACTGAACTTGCTTATAAAAAGTGATGGAAATATCAAATGGAAGTGTTAGAAACATCTTATTTTACCCGAGCCTTATACACTGTTCTATGTTAACTACAGTTTGGCTCACACATCTGTTCATTGAGGTTACAATAGTCTCAATTTCTGTTACTGATCCTCCAGAGTGGACCCCAACAAGTGTCCCCCTGCCCAGTGTCATTGGGGCCAACAGATCGAGACTGAGTTTGGTTCACAAGCAAAGGAAACTTTATATTTTGATCAGAGAATGGAGAGGTGAGAGCATGCACTACCCCATGGGCTGTGGGCTGGGCTGCTGTGTAGAGATCCTGTCAGAGTCAGTGGGAGGGAGGGAGGCGGCGGAGCTCTCGAGGGCCGGGTTGGCTGTAGCTCAGGCTCTATATCGTGGAGTCTGCACTGGGCCCCAGGAGCTGAGGTGTCGACCCAGCCATTCTGCACTAGGAAATCTCGTCTGAAGTGCCGGGTGTGGAACCTCTGCATGCGGGACCCTAGGAGCACGTGAAATTAGACAAAGCACAAAGGATAGAAAAGGTTAGACTTGACTTTATTGCCCAGATTCTATTTTTATCTCCCAGGGATTTTTAATGGGCTTTGCTGGGGACAAACCCCTCCTCTGCCTTTTGTCCCGTTCCTCATTCTTGGAGTGCTGAGGGTGCAGACCCTTCTTCTGTAACTGCTGAGTGCTGAGTTGGGAGCCCTCATACCCTGGGGCGAGGGTCAGAGCTTCTCCCCAGCAGCCTCCCGGTGACGTTGATTGTCCCCAGGCCCCCTGCCTCCCTGCTCATCCACCTGAGCACCAGCATTGGAAGTGTTATAGATTCTAATGACCTTTAAGGGTCCAGGAAAGAGATGTGCAGAGACGCTGTGGGGGCCGGTTTCACCCCGCCCCACATTTGTTCGGCCACCTTAGGCTGACCGTTTCTGCCAGCCTAGATGCTCTGACCAGTAGTCTGCGCTTTCTTCAATTAGGCCCCTGAATTAACGTACAAACAGCACCAGGTGTCAGAGCCCTGCCCGCTCAACTCCCAGACAGTCCAGGGTCAGTGGTGATAAGGACCATGATGGCTACTGAGTCAACAGCCTTTTGAAGTAAACAGGAGTCCAGCCGGTCTTATTGGCCACCATCATCACGGTGTCTGTAGGCTTTTCTATGGTGACAGTGTGGTATACTGTTCCCCTGCCAAGATTATTAGCTCCCCTCTGGGTGCAGTAAGTCCTGCAAGCAGTAGTCTACTCTTTTGGGACACACCCTTGTTGTTTTATGAGAGAAACTCCAGGTCAAGTGATGTTCACACGAGTCGTCATGGTGCCCTGTTGCCCCCGGTTATCTCTCTGGATGTTGGAGTTGGAGGGCCTCCTCACTCGAGGTCGGTGTGCCCACGGAGCGAACCCTGCAACTTCAGGGCATGGTTGGTGGTTAGGATCACCACGTGGGGTCCTTTTCCCTTAGGAGGGAGGTGGCCTTTTGGGCTGCTGATTTCCAGGTTTTTAGATACCGCCAGTATCTTGGCCAGATGTGGCAGTGGGCCAAGCTCCTTAGTGACCGTAGTTTATCCTACCTGGATGGCATTCTTGCATTGTTCCATTTCAAGTGGTCCCAGTTTTTGCACTAATTCTCCAATGGCGATTCACCTTTCACCGGGAATGTAAAGGTCAAAGGGTTTAGCTAAATTAGGGAGTTCCAGGGCAAGGGTCTGAATTGACTGCTCTTTCCATTCTTGAAAGGCCACTTCTGGATTCTATTCAAAAGGATCATCATCTTTTCCTTTCAGTGTTTCATATAGAGGCCCAGCTAGTAGACTGTAGTTAGGGATCCAGAAGCAGCAAACCCTGGCCTCCCCAGGAACCCCTAAGCTGTCTTCTAGTTTTAGAAAGGGGTAAGGCTGAAAATGGTTTCTTCCCTTTCCTGGGATGGGCTTCTCTGACCTTGTGTGAGAATGAAGCCCAGGCAGGTCACCGCAGTCTGTGATATTTGAGCTTTTTCTTGGACAACTTCTATCCTTTATTGGCTTGGTAGTTCAGAGACCTCCTTAGTAGGGCTGGCGATCAGAATGTCGTCTGCATATTGAAGGAGGGTTTCCTTTTCCAGAGGTAGAACTTTTAGGTCTTTAGCTAAGCTTTCCCCAAAGACGGTGTGGGAATTTTTGCACCCTTGGGGCCAGACGGCCCGGAAGTATTGTTTTAGTTGTATGTTGAGTCCTGCCACTCACAAGCCAAAATTTCTTGTGACTCTGGGACTAATGGAATACAAAAGAAGGCATCATTGAAGACTAATACAGAATACCATGTCCTGGTGGTTGGTAGAATGACCAGCAGGGTGTAGGAATTAGGAGCAACTGGAGGTATATCCTCAGTGGCTTCACTGACTGTCCTGACATCCTTTACCAGGTCCCCAGCAGCCCATGGGGCTCTCGTGGTCAGACCAATCCCAGAATATGGAGCTCACCTGGGCAGGTACCCCATCCCCACCCCAGCCCACGGGGCTCTTGTGATCAGGCCCCTCCAAGGATACAGAGCTACCCTTGCAGGTACCGTGGCAGGGCTGGGCACACAGGAACCGTGCACATAGCCCTCATTGCAGAGCACCTCCAGCTCACCTGTCACTCAGAGCTGACACAGAGCACCTCAGAGCAGGACTTGAACTAACAAACAGCAGCTGCGACAGGTCTGTGACCCTGGGCATCACTCCGTGAGGCCTCCCTCCACCTGGTCTTCCAGAGACTTCCACTGCACCCGGGGCACCAGGCCTCTGTCTCCAACCACCACCCACCCCTCCTCTCCCTGACTCCTGGGTTCCTCTCATTAGGAGAGGGTTTTCTTGAAGTTGTCTCCCACTCATGGGCCAGATAAAATGATTAGAAAACAAGCCAAAGCTGCAGCCCCTTGTCTATCCTGACTCTCAGGAGCCCACACCTGTTCCTTGGACCTGGCCGGTTCAGCAAGTTCCATTTTCTGCAACTGTGAGTCCCTGAGAGGTGATGATTGGCTGACCTGGGCAGCCTTACCGTGCCGGCCAGCCCTCCCCAGGTGTGCCTGGGTTGAGATCAATATAAATACCACTCCAGGCAGCAAGAGCCCCTGCAGCCGTGCCTGACACCATTTTCTTTGCCCTGTCAGCAGTCTCGGGGCTGGGCTGGTGGGAGGGAGTGAGAGGCCACGGCTTTGTGGGTGGCCCAGTGTGAGTGGGGCTCTGCTGGACTTTCTGCAGCAGTTGCCAGGCTGCCACCTGCTAAAGAAGAGGATGTGTCACCCATACCTGCTGCTGGAATTTCTCCCTGGGCAGAGGTGAGGAAGGAAAAATGCAGTGGGGGCAGGGACAGGACGGGTATCTCAGGCAGGGAAATGGAAATCTTCCAGAAGAGCACCCAGGGCCAGGACCATCCTGGCTGGCCTGCAGGCACCAAGTCGGCTGGCATGCTGTCACTCATGTGGCTCTATGGCCCTTCCTCTAGGCTTTCAAGTCCTTGTATATATTCAGGTGTTTTACCTGGGACGGGTGGGAATAGTTCAGCAACAACTGGCCTGGGGCTCAGCTCACGTTTACTCACAGATGCCTCGGCACGGTGCCCCAGCTTTGCAATGAGGACGCTTGTTGCGTGGGGGCTGCTGGCTGAATGGGAGACGATTCCCCACCACTGACCAACTTCAGAATTGTTTACAACTGGAGCAAGTGCCCTGATACGGTTTTCCTCTGTGTAACTGGTGGGTTCTGTGTTTTTTTCTCTTTTTCGTTTTTGGTTCAAGGTAGATTTTATTCCTCTTTTTTGTATTTACAGATATAAGCATGGAAATAATTTATTCATATAAATACATGTAAGTGCAGGGAATAATTGTTTTTTCTGTTTTATTTTTTAAATTTTATTTCTTTTTAATTTTGAATTTTATTTTATATTTTTATACAGCAGGTTCTTATTGGTTATCTATTTTATACATATAAATGTATACATGCCAATCCCAGTCTCTCAACTCCTCCCACAACCACCCCCCCAACAGCTTTCCCCCCTTGTTGTCCATACGTTTGTTGTCTACATCTGTT